>NC_080679.1:129605007-130230321 GCF_030445035.2 Dasypus novemcinctus | reverse complement strand
ATTTAAAATGTCTTCAAGTTTCATCCATGTTATCATATGCATCCCAACTTCATTTCTTCTTACAAGCTGTAGAGTATTCCACTGTATGAATATATCACATTTGTTTTATCCATTCATTTGTTCATATACACTTGTGTCATTTCCATCTTATAACAACTGTGATTAATGTCACTATGAACATTGGTGTGCAAATGTCTGTTCACATTCTTGCTCTCAGTTCTTATGAATATTTTCAGAGTAGCAGGATTACTGGATCATATGGTAATTCTATTTTTAGCTTCTGGAAGAAGAGCCAAACTATTGTCCATACTCTATATTTTTTCATTTCCACTAACTTTTCTTCCTTCTTTTCTTTTCTTTCTTTCTTTTTTTTCTTTCTCTTTTTGCAGTACCAGGGGTTGAACCCTGGACCTCCTATATGGGAAGCAGGCACTCAACTACTGAACTACTGAACTACACCTGCTCCCCTCTATTAACTTGTGTTTTTACTTTTATTATTCTATTTCTTCCTTACTTCTGCTTGCTTGGAATTCATTTACTTCTTTTTTTTTTGACTTTCCTAAAGAGTATGCTTATTTTTGTTATTGATTTTAATATAAGCATATAGTACTATAAATTTCCCTTTAAATAATGCTTTAGCTACATCTCCAAAATTTTGATATGCTGTATATCCATTTTTGTTCAATTCCAAATATTTTTTAATTTCTTGTTTACCTCTAGATTATTTAGAAGTACGATTATATACTTTGTCAAAATCTATAAAATTATGTGGGCCAGAATGTAAAGTATAATGTAAACTATATGTCATGGTTAGTAGCAGTGCTTCAATATGTGTTCATCAACTATAACAAATGTACCACACTAATAAAAGACATTGTTAATGTGGAAAAGTGTGGGAAAGGAAGGGGTGGGGTATATGGGAATCCCCTATAATTTTGATGTATCATTTATGTAATCTAAAACTTCTTTAAAAATAAAAACATTTCCAAAAAAAAGTGAGGGAAAAACAAGTGTGTTATTTCATTGACAAATATTTGGAGATATTACATTTGTCTTTCAGTTATTAATTTCTACTTTATTTCATATATGTTTTTGGTGTGCTGTTAGAACCACAGATATACAGATTTGGAAGGAACTCAGACATTCTGATGAAACTTTATGGGGTCATTTCCTTGAGATTCCTTCTTTCTGTGATCTGATGGCATTTTCTAGCACCCCGGATATGTGTTCCTGGTCTTCTGACAACAAAACTGAGACTTAATTTCCCTGCTCTGTCATGACGTTGCAGTGACTGTGTCTGCCTCTGGACCAAGGTGCAAGAAGATGGAGCTCTAAAAAGGGGATTCATCCCACAGTCTTGGGACCACAGACACTCCGTCCATAGGTATCTTCTGACTCATTGTGAGACTGCCTATGGGCAGGGGCAAGAGAGAACATAAAAATTTGATGGGCTTTCCCCTATTCTCTCTGTTAAATTGGTACTCATTGACCCACTGTTTGAGCCAGAAACAGATTCTTTTGAAATTCTTTCTGTCCAGACCTGGTTCACATTCCTGAGTATCCAGATATCATTGAGTCCAAGCTAGGAGAAACTGGAGATAAAATAAAATAGGAAACCTGCCACTAGCTCAGTGGTACTTCAAAATCTTGTTTCCTACCCTAATTCTTCTCCTATCACTTGCTTTTCAGAGTCCTCAGATTGCTTTTCTATGCACTCTGTCCAGGGATTTTGGTAGCATATAGTGGGAAAGACATATGGAGGTGTGCTTATTCAATCTTTATCAGAACTGGAAACACATAAAGTCCTGTTAAAATTTTAAAATTATAACTGAGATGAGCTTAATAAATTTTAAAATTCCTGCCCAGAAAAAACAGAAATATCTATTCCATTATATGCTTTCCTTGGTGTTTCCCCAGCCAATTCTCCATTAGTTATGATATTTTCAGATAATAAAGGAGAACACCCAAAAGTTGGTTTGAGTACTGGGGCAAACCTTGCCATGGCTGTAGTCCAGAAATGGGGATCTAGAACATCAGTATCACAGTGACCCAGAGTGGTTCCCTATTAAAACTACCTCATGATATTCAAACCTGCTGAAGACTGAGCTTTTCATTAAGCCACAGGGGACAGCACAAAGTAGCAAAAGACCACTAGGCTTTAGAAAAGAAGGCACTAAGTTGACTATTTCATAAGCTGTAAAATCTTGGGGAAATTATTTAACATATGTAGGCCTCCATATATGATTTTGTAAAATGGTCTATAAATAAATTCCTCTCAGCATTCACTGAGGCAAGATAAATGAAACTGTTGAGTAAAGAGAGGCACTCAAAAAGGTGAGTTAATTATATTCGAGAAAAAGCAAGTATTTTTTTAAAAAAAGGAACCACATTAAGCACAGAAGACTAGAAAATAAAATCTGAAATCAGAAAGAAGTAACTTTATGTAGTTTTAGGAATAGTTATAACTTTCTTGAGAGATTGAAAAAAGAATTAGAAATAAAATAGGATCATGCTCAGTAATAATTCTAATAATAACTCCTAATATATGTGCAACTCCTAATATACTTATAGTGCTTATTATGTTTCAAATGCAGTTCTAAATTCTATACATATGTCCTACAATCAATACCCCCTGAAGTAAGTTCTATTATTAATCCTCTCTAGCAGATGAGAAACTAAGGTGCAGCATGGTCATAAAGCCAGAAAGTGGTAGAGTTGGGATCCAACCAAGCAGTATGCTTCCAGATTCCATTCTAACCTCTATGCTATGCTACCTGTCTCAGTAAGTTATAGCTTGTATTAAAGTTGCTAATATTACATGATTTTTATTATCATTATATTATTATTTTTGACCAACATCTCTCTTTGGAATCATACCATTTACTGTTCCATGTTCTTTATTTTATATCCAAGCTTGACTAGCTAAGTCAGTCTGTACTGATTCTTATCTTCAAAATATATACAGAATCCAACCATTTTGTACCTTCTCCATGGCAATTCCCTGATCTTCACTACCAAACCCCAGGCATGTAGTACTTGGTACAGAGTTACTCAGAATTTACACAGGCAAAATGAATCAAAGGCCCCAAACTTCTACTTTCAGATAAAGAATCTCACAATAGTTTGGGTGTTTGTAAGAATCTACATGTTTTGTAACGTGTAGAGTTGGCAGCATAACACATTCTTTGTTGGCTCCACTGTCAAATGTTAAAAGGGTTTTTTGTTTATTATATTATCATTCTGTCCTTTCTTTCTTTCATTCCTTCCTTCCTGCCAATATACACTTAACATCCCATGCTACTACAACTGAAATTAGGATTTTCAAGAATCCAAACAGTCAAAGAGAAACTCTTGCCTTGTTGATTTTAATGATGGAGAGTAGAGGTGAATAAAAGAAGTTAAAGTTGATATATATATATACCAACTTCCTCTTTCATAAAAAGGAGAGAAAAAAGATAAAAAAGATTTTCAAGTTGACTTCTTATCTCAGTATCTTCAACTTTAAATTATGTTGGTAAGAAACTCTTAGCCACCTCAGATATGTGAGGAGCCTACCAGGTACAAATCACCTCTGGTTGGTGAATTTGACTAAGTCTTCTCTCTATAAGGCCAGTTATTCAAGGTGTACTTCCAGTTTTTCATTTACTTATTTATTTATTAAGTATTTTCAATTACTTATTTATGAAATAAATGAAATTTATTTCATTTACTTATTTATTACTTATTATATAAGTAAATAAGTAATCTATTTACTTATAGATTCCTTGTGAAGGAGTAAATAGTGAATGGAATTTGAGGACAAACAAATTTGGGTTTAAAATTTATGTCTATCCCTTAAGAGCTGTGTCTCCATGCCAATGGCTTCAATATACTAAGCCACAGAGTGCTCGGCTATAAATGGGAAAGAGTGGTAGCCATTATGTCATATTTAAATCAGGTGACTGAGAAGATAGTAAGAGCATTATAATTATTAGCTAGTTATTAAGAAGAGATATTTTGGGGACCTATTTACTACAGAAGAGACAGAATTTGATTCTCATTTATATATTGATATTCTATTGTAAAGCTTATTTTGAACTAATAAATTATGAAGAGAACAACCACAGAGAGCCAAAAATTCCACGTGTGTAAAGAAAAAATCACCAATAATCACCATATTGACAGAGAATGCCGGAGATAAGATTTTGTTTTCAAAAGAGTTTCACTTTATCAACAGTGTTTTCAGCATTTCCCATGAACATCCAAGATCCCAAAGACAGTGTGTCTCTCTCACTCCCAGTCAACCCTATGTTGAGGTGTTAACAACTTTTAGTAGCATCCCACAGGACAAACATACATAAAGGTATCATTAATTTTAATTTGTATGTATTGCAGAGTCATCCAGGAAGTACTAACATTCTGAGTTCAAAACAGACCAGCTGGATCCATGACCTGGAAAATCTAAATTCTTCCCTAGGATTTCTTTGAAATCCAGATGGCATCATGTCATGCTCTCCTGCAACTCAAGTTCCTTACTTCCTTTGAATTAAATCTCTTAGGTCTTACTCTTTTTTTATTTGCTCTTCCCTTCCTTCCTGCACCACCTCTCTCCTCCCAGGCATCTAGCCTTTTCTGCATTTCAAACAAAATAAAACAAAAACAAAAGCAAATCCTCAAATAAGGCATATGTATGTCTTGTAGACTTTTGTGGAATTGACATAGGGTGGAAGAGAGGGCAGGGGTCACATCAAAGCCACATAAAGCTCTCTAAATTAAACATTAAATGTCCTCAGTTTTAAAATGCCATTTGGCCACCCGTCACTTGACCTTTTTCTGGTCGCTTTTGCTGATGAAATGCCAAGCTTCAAGACTCCAGCTCTCTCACCACTGTACAGATGCTTCTTCCTCAGCCTTTTCCCCTCTGGCCTCTTTCTCCCTACAGAGCACAATCCAAGTTTGCCAACGTTCCCCAGTAGAGTCATTGAGCATTTTTGTTTCTTGTTTTTTCTTCTTCCTTGGCTTCTGCCAACATTAATTCCCCAGAGATTCCCCTGAACAAAAATAAGGAACTAGTAACATCTATTCTTCACCTTGGGAATATTCTGAAGTATATATGGGTCCCTTCATGCTCTCCACCTATCCAATCTGTTGCTCCATTCTCACCAAGTGGTGTTCATGTTGTTTCCAGGCTGCTGTTTCAGCAAAGAACATGCATGCAGTTTCCAGTGATTGCTCCCTAAGAGTCATCCCAGCTCAGGGTCCAAAGAGGGCAAGCCACTATAGTGGCCCTTCATATTTTAGGGAAGGTACAGTAAGTAAGGCTGGAGTTCTTTTTCATATTCATCTCCATAAGTGTCTACTTCCTCTTACAGTGCAGGAGTCAGGCCCTGAGAAGCACTGTTTGGTTTAAGAGTGAGAATGGGGGAAACGGACTTGGCTCAGTGCTTAGGGCATCTGTCTACCACATGGGAGGTCCGCGGTTCAAACCCCGGGCCTCCTTGACCCGTGTGGAGCTGGCCCTTGATCAGTGCTGATGCGCGCAAGGAGTGCCCTGCCATGCAGGGGTGTCCCCCAAGTAGGGGAGCCCCACACGCGCATTGCACCCGTAAGGAGAGCCGCCCAGCGCGAAAGAAAGTGCAGCCTGCCCAGGAGAATGGCACCGCCCACACTTCCCATGCCGCTGATGACAACAGAAGTGGACAAAGAAACAAGACGCAGCAAATAGACACAGAGAACAGACAACCGGGGGGAGGGGGGAGGGGGGAGGGGGGAGGGGGGAATTAAATAAATAAATTAAATTAATCTTAAAAAAAAAAAAGAGTTTGGATGGGGCACATGAACTATTGCTTCTCACTGGTTTTCTCCTAAGTATTTCCTCTTCTATTGTACTTCTGCCCAGTCCTTCTTATTGATAATCTTATTTTCTTTTATTTTGCCCCACTTTTTCCTTGCACATTTGTAGATTGGGGATAAAATATCTATATACTTCAGTATCCATGGTATAGTCTTGTGTGTGTGTGTGCTTATATGCATAAGTGTATACAACCCAAGTTTTGTGCAGTTTTAATAGAAAGAAAAATATGTTTTATGTACTTCATTCAGCATTAAACTTGCTACAGTAAGTAAACTCTTCAACTTCTCCTTTTTCATTAGAACTGGTGAAGCCCTAATGAGCTACCATATCACCAGTGTGCCAGGATCACAGGTCTAATGACAGAGCTGAGTTTTATGAAAGTGCTTTAAAACAGCAGTTGTGCACAACATCTTCAAAGTTAACTGCTAAACTGAGCTTGCCTTCCCACTTCCATGAGAATTCAGCCACTTTCACAGGCAGTTATGAACGATTCTTGGTAAAAGGTAGAAATTATCTCTTTACTTTTCTGTGAGAAGGCCTACAGTGCTTTGAAAAGACTGTTGGTAGGAATATGGATGCTAAAGATACTTTTTATGAGACCTTAGAAGTAAATTATGAGACTATTATTGGAAACTGGAGGAAAGCTTATCTGCATTTTAAAGTTGCAGAGAACTTAGCAAGATTAACTCCTGCTGTTTTATGGATGGAAGAGTTTGAAAATGTTGAGCTGAAGACTTACCAAAGTAAATTCAGAGAACGTGGCTTGGCTGCTCCTTGCAGCTTATAGTAAAATGCTAGATGAGAGAGATAAACTGAGAACTGAATTGTTGGGCACAAGAAAAAAAGAAACTGATTCCAAATATTCCAAGCCTCTGGAATTCAAGCTCTCAAATGATAGTGCCCCATTTGAGGACTTAATTAAACTTGGAGTTTGTAAATCAGGATTGAACATGCAGCTATCTAGGAAAGACTTGTGGAAAGTCTTACTGTCTGATAGTTTGGATCCCTGCTTCCTGAATACTAAACTGACAAGCTTTTTGAGAGAGTTGTATGAACAAAATCACTGTCATTGTGATCAAGGGGAGAGATGAAGGGGAAAACGACTTTGAGAGGAAAACCATGGGGCTGAGGTCAGGAATTAAGGCATCTCCTTGGGCCAGGAGAGGGACTCCATTCACATGTATGGAGAATGTGAGTTTGCTCCGGCATTTGAAGAGGGTAGATGTTCCAGTCTTCTGTTCAGGGAGAGTTCTGCCACCCCAGGGTACAGGGGCAGTGGAGCACATTCCCCAAGGGTTAGGGATGGTAAAGTTGACACTCCATATGTCTGAGAGGAATGGACTTGCCCCCCATAAACTAGGGAAGACCAGGTTACCAACTCGTTGCTCTGAGAGCATTGGGCTTGTAGGCTAGATTTAAGGAAGATGTTGCTTTCACCTCATTGTACTAGGGGGGTTAAGATTCTAACCTGAAGATTAGGTAAAATGTGGCAATCGCCCCATCACTCTTGCAGGGTGAGGTCTGGAGCTCTGTCACTACCCACATACTTGATGAAGATAGAACCAGGAAAATGGCTGTGGACAAGCCTGTGGAAATGGTGGGTCCTCACGTGACCCCAGGGAGAAGAAACCATCATCTTGAGAATGATTCTGTCATTGCAATTGAACGAAGTATGCTCTGCAGGTTTATTGAATTGTAGAGGACCCATGACTCATGTTTCCCTCCTAATTTCTCTTTATGATAATGTAAACTTTTATCTTTTGTCCATTTGTATACTGAAAGTAGATAAATGGTTTTGTAAGTTTTAGAGGTCTACAGCCAGAAGGGACTTTGCCCCAACACAGACTGTATTTCTTTAAACTGATAATTATATGATTTTGCCCTCAGCAATGTTACTGATTAAGGTTTTTGAAGATTGTAATGCCTTTTTAGAATTCAGAAGGTGGAGTGTAGCAGTTTGGTATTGTTTATGAATTCCAAAAATAGGTATTGGATTATGTTTGTAAACAGGTCTGTTCCTCCCGGCATATTCGATTGTATTATCTTCAGAGGTTTTACTTTTACTTAATTAAATTATGATTAAGGCTTTGATTGGGCCACATCAGTAGGACACTGAGTCCCCACCCTCTTAGAAATTACAAGACAGAGGAGTAGTTTGGAGTTTTTTTGATGCTGGAGTCCTGGGAAGTAAATGCACAGGAGAAGAACACAGATGAATAGAGATGACACCATAGACATGGCAGAGGCCCTGGGAAGAGATAGAGCCTGATAGCCTACACCTGACCTTGTGGAGAGAACAGATCAGCTGAATGTGGAGAGAGATGAGCTCCAGGGAGAGACAAGACTTAACCCAGCTTAGAGTTTATACTGAAAGAAGCTGGGACCATGGTATCTTAAGAGGAAGAGGAAGGCTGGACCTTGGAGATGTCAGCAGCCATCTTGCTCCAACACATGGCCGCAGACTTTGGTGAGGGAAGTAACTTATGCTTTATGGTTTGGTAACTGTAAACATCTACCGCAAATATATGCCCTTTATAAAAGCCAACAGATTTCTGTATTTTGCTTCAGCACCCCTTTGGCTGACTAATGCAGATTATAAATAATAAATGTAATGTTATAACATTTTAATAAAGAATAAAAAATATCAGAGTCGATAACATATAGTAAGAGTTAACATTTTGCTTTATTTATATAAAATATGATACATTAATTTAGATGTATATGTACTTCAGTTTCTAAACATTTTAAAAACTTTGCTCTAAGAATGAGTTTCATCACTTTCAACTTTATTTAAAATCATTCTCCAGTACATAAAATCTATTTAAAATCAAGGTCAATTTTATTCCTTTTCATCTAATAGAATAGGAACTAATTCATTTCTCAAGCATGTAGCTCTACATTTAGGAAAAGATCATGATTATGTAGCATATGGAGAGAAGGACCAGTTAGCAAATAGTATCAATGGAGGCACTGGAAACAAAATCAGGCTCAAGTTATCCTCTTAAATGACAGGGTATGGGAAGGGTCAGGGGTAGGTTGAAGACTAATAAATAGAATGGGAGTAGAGAAAAAGGAAGTAGTGACAAAGTGAAAATCCAGATGTGGAGGGATGACCAGGGAGTAATTCCCAAGAGAATAAGAATGGAGAAAGTGCTTTCAAGAATAAAGATCTCTAAGATTTCGTTTTCAGGCATTGGTTTATTTATTTATTATTGTAGATTTCTGTTCACAATGCCAAAAATAAAGACAAAAAAATATCCAATGGAAATAAAACAATGTAGGTTTCTGATATGACTTATTTTCCCAACCCCTTATTTTAACATAGGTTTTCAGAAAAAGTCTAGAAATTTTTAAATAGTTTTTAATGGTCTTATGAAGTGTTATTTGGCAGCAACTATGAAAATGTACTGGGTATGATGTTTGGACTTACAGACATATCTGCATGAAGTAAAATAAAATATCGTAAAAATATCTAACCAGGATTTCAGGCAACCAAGGTGGTAACATAAGACTTTCCAGGGTGTTATTACCCCACAGACTCTTTGAACAACTGGCAAAAACTGGAAAGGCCATCTTCCCCAGACCTCCAGAAATATAAAGAGGTACAGGGGATTGAACCTGGGACCTCATGCATGAGTAGCAGTTGCTCAAACCACTGAGCAACACTCCCTGGAGTGGAATATTCAAAATGCTGAAAAAATTGTCAAACAAGAAATTTGTATCTGTATTTCAAAAATGAGGGTTGGATTAATACACTCCCATACAAACAAAAGCTGAGGGAGTTTGCCCTTGCAAGACCTGCCCTATAAGCAAGGCTAAAGGGAATTCTTTATACTGGAAGGAAAGAACAGTAGACAGTAGATCAAGGCAGAATAAAGATATAATGATTTCCATTGAAGGTAATCATATGACTAAATGTGAATACAATAGTATTGGATTTTTTGGTATATAACTCCACTTTTTAGTTCTTAGAAGTTCTAAAATGCAAATGCATAAAATTTAATGCTAAAGCTAAGATTTTGGACACATGTATAAAGATATGATTTGTAACAAGTACAACAAAAGGGTGAGGGGACTGAGGGGAATAGGAAGCATAAATTTATGCTATTGAAATTATACTAGTATCAAATTAAGCGTGAGTGTTATTGATTTAGGATGTTATGTTTACTCTCCATGGCAGTTTGATATTGTTTGTGAATTCCAGAATTCCAAAAATAGATATTGGATTATGTTTGTAAACTTGTCTGTTCCTCTGGGCATATCAGATTATATTGAATTCAGAGGTTTCACTTTTACTTGATTAAATGGTGATTAAGGCTTTCATTATTGCATCCCCATCCCCCTTGTTAAGTGGGGACTCTCATAGAAAAAGACATGGCAGAGGACAGACTTTGGAGTTTTGATTTTGGAGACCTAGGAAGTAAACACACAGAAAAACAGATACATGAGGAAGGGGAGAAGGCTCCATTAGACCCTGATAGTCTACAGCTAGCCTTGTGGAGAGAGAAGAGCAGTTGAGCCCCCCGAAAAATGAGCCCCGAGTGAGAAACATGACTTATCCCAGCCTACTGCTGATATTGGAAGAAGCTGGGATCATGGAGCCCTAAGAGGAAGAAGAAACCTGAACCCTTGCGCATTTTGGCTGCCATCTTGCTCCAACACGTGGCAACAGATTATGGTGAAGGAAGTACCATATGCTTTATGGCCTGGTTACTGTAAGCTTCTACCCCAAATACATACTTTTTATATAGCCAAGAGATTTCTGGTATTTTACATCAGCACCCCTTTGGCTGACTAATACAGTAATCATGAAGAAAACAATTAAAAAATATGCAGAAATAAATTAGAAGGTATTCAAAAGGCTACACTACAAAAAATCAAATAAATATGAAAGTACAAATTAATGCAAGAA
Organism: Dasypus novemcinctus; assembly: GCF_030445035.2. Taxonomy (NCBI): domain Eukaryota; kingdom Metazoa; phylum Chordata; class Mammalia; order Cingulata; family Dasypodidae; genus Dasypus; species Dasypus novemcinctus. Next base: position 130,219,576 of record NC_080679.1, on the reverse strand, counting down.
TGGGGACAAAAAAGGTTTAAGACTTACAAAGACCAAATAGAAAAATGACAGAAGAAAGTCCTGTATTATCAATGATTACTTTAAATGTAAATGGATTATAATATAGATACTAGCTTTACAAACAGATACAAGTATTTTGAAAGTGAACTGATGGGGAATATATATGTATATATATGCATGTATGTATAGATACACGCAAATAGCACCCAAAAGTTATCTGACTAACCATATAAACAACAGATAAAGCAGACTTTAAATAAAATACTCTCATGAGGGACAAAAAAGGTTATTTATGCTGATAAAGATGTCAATTCAGCAAGAAACCATAATGATTATGAATGTATATGTACCTAATGGCAAAGCCCTGAAATATAAGAAACAAATATTGACAGATTGGCAGGGAGAACTATAACCTTCTACATTAATAGTAGGAGAATTCACTATATCTCATTCAACAATGAATAAAACATTTAGAAAGAAAATCAATAAGCAAATAGAAGACTTGAACACTTTTATAAACCAGATAGAGTTGACAGACTTATATATAGAATGCCTCACCCAACAGCAGCAGAATACACATTCTTCTTTAGTGTACATGTGTCATTCTCCAGGGAAGGCCAGATGTTAGATCACAAAAATCTCAATAAATTTAAGAAAATGTTGAATGGATACAATAGATCCTCTCTGACCAAAATGGAATAAAGCTAGAAAATAGTCATAGAGGGAGACCTGGAAAATTCACAAATCTGTGGAAATTCAACAATGCACTCTTAAACACCCAGTGAATCAAAGAAGAAATCACAAGGGAAATAAAGAAATATTTTGAAGTTAATGAAAACAAAAATACAGCATGTCAATACTTATGGGACATAGGAAAGGCAGTGTTGGGGGGAGAATTTATAGCTCTAAATTATAGTATAGCTTATAGTAAAAAGAAGAAAGATTTCAAATCTTAGTCCTAATCTGACAAGTAGCGGAGCTAGTAAAAGAAGAATAAACAAACCCCACAGCAACCAAACGGAAAGAAATAGCAAAATTTAGAGTTAACATAAATGAAATAGACTAAACAAAAAATTAATAAAATCAATTAAACTAAAACTTGATTATTTTAAAAGATCAATAAAATTTGCTAAGAGTTAGCTAGACTGACAAATTAAAATAATTATAAAGGATACAAATAACTAAAATCAGAATGAAAGTGGAACATATTTACTAACCTCACATAAATTTAAAAAGTTTTATAAGGGGTACTATGAACCAGTTTAAACAAGTAAATAATATATTCTAGATGAAACAGAAAAATCCTCAGAAACACATAAACTACCTATACGGACTCAAAAAGAAATAGATGTGCTCAATAGACCAATAGCAAGAAAGAGAATTAATAAGTAATAAAAAAACTCCCAAGAAAAAAAAGCCTAGAACCAGATTTCAGTAGTAAATTTTACCAAACATTCCAAAAAGAATTAACATCAGTCCTGTGCAAACTCTTCCAAAAATTAAAGAGGTGGGAATACTTCCAAACACATCTATGAGGCCAATCTCATTCTAATATTAAAGTTATTATAGGTAGATTTGCCACAAGAAAAGGAAATTACAAGCCATTGTTTCTTGTGACTGTAGATGCTAAAATCCTCTACAAAATACTAGCAAATAGAAACAACAGCATATTAAAATAATGATACAACATGATCAAGAGTGGTTTATTCGAGATATTCGAGGGTGCTTCAACATAAGAAAATCAAGAATTGTAATACACCACATTATAGAACAAAGGAAAAAATCCACATGATCATTTCAATTGATGCAGAAAAGGCATTTGGCAAAACCCAGTGCCCCTTCTTAACAAAAACACTTAAAGAACTGAGAATAGAAGGAAACTTATTTTACCTAATAAAGGGCTTATATGAAAAACACACAGGTAATATTGTACTCAGTGGTGAAAGACCAAAAGCTTTCATTCTAAGATCAGGAATAAGACAAGGATGCCCACTGTCATTGCTGTCATTCAACACTGAGTTGAAAATTCTAGTCAGAGCAATTAGGCAAGAAAAATAAATATAAGGCATCTAAATTTGAAAAGAAGTAGTTCTTTCTTTAATGATAGGTGATATACAAAAACCTTAACAAACCACAGCAAACTTTCTACAGTTAATAAATTAATTCAGCAAAGTGGCAGGCTACAAACAAACATGCAAAAATAGTAATGTTTCTATACCTGTGCCATGAACAATCAGAAAAGGAAATCAAGAAAAAATCCATTTACCATAACAATTAAAAAAATGTATTAGGAAATAATGTATCCAAGTCTAACAAATCCTTTATATAAAGGACTAATAAATGGAAAACTACAAAATATTACTAAAGGAAATCAAACAAGATTTAAATAAATGGAAGGACATTCCATGTAAATGGATTGGAAGACTAAGACTAAATATTGCAAAGATATAATTTCTACCCAAACTAAATCAAACCATCATGGTAGTAACACAGGGCCAGATATATTGACCAATGGAATAAAATTATGAGATAAAAAAATGAACCTTCACATCTGTGGCCAATTTATTTTCAATAAGGGTGCCATGTCCCACTCAACTGGGGAAAAATATTCTCTTCAAAAAATAGTGCTGGGACAATTGGATATTCATATGCAAAAGAATGAAGGTGTTTCCCTACATTGCACCATGCACAAAAATAACTCAAAATGGATCACATACCTAAGCATAAGAACCTAAGTAGTAAGTCTCCTCTAAGAATACTTAGAGAAGCATTTTAAGGACCCTGAATTAGGTAACAGTTTCCTAGACATTACAACAAAATCATGAACAATTTAAGAAAAAATAGCTACTTTACAAAGAGATTTCATCAAATTTTTTTTTAAAAAAACCTTTTTGTATAAAGGGATTTCATCAATAAATTAGAAAGACAATTTATTGAGAATGGGAGAAAATATTTGAAACCACATATCCAATAGGGATTAATATCCAGAATATATATAGAAATCCTATAACTTCATAAGAATAAAGTAAACAATCCAGTTAAAAATGGACAAAAGACTTGTACAGACATTTCTCCATAAAAGATATATACATGGCCAATAAACATATGGAATGTTGTTCAACATCGTTAGTCATTAAGGAAATACAAATCAAAACCACAGTGAGATAACACTTCACATCCACTAGAGGGGACTACCGTTAAAACAGAAAACCAGGAAATAACAAATATTGGAGAAGATGTGGCAAAATTGGAACATTTATTCGTTGTAGGTGAGAATATTAAAAGGTATAGCTGCTGTGGAAATAAATTTGACAGTTTCTCAGAAAGTCAAGTATGGAATTACCATATAACTTGGCAATTTCACTTCTAGGTATTTACCCCCCCCAAAAATGAAAGCAGGACTCAAACAAATATTTTTACACAGATGTTCATAGTGGAATTATTTATGATAGCCGTAAAATAGAACAACTCAAGTATCCATCATTTCAATGGATAGACAAAATTTTGAATTACATACAATGGCATAATATTCTGTTATAAAAGGGGACATTACATCTATGTAGATGTAATGAACCCTGAAGACATCATGTTGAGTGAAATAAGCCAGAGACAAAAGGACAATTTTTGTATAATAAGCGGATTTATAAAATCAGACACTAGAATACAGGTTAACAAGAGCTGGGTAGGGTTAAGGAATGGGGAGTTAGCACTCTCCTGGTTTCTGTTTTTGTAATGGATGGTGACTGTAGCACAGCATTGTGAACATAATAAATACCACTGGATTATATATTTGAATGTGGTTAAAAGGGAAAATTTTAGTTGTATGTATTTTACTTGGATACAAATATAAAAAAACAAAACAAAAAGCAAACATAGGACTGTATGACACAGAGTAAACCCTAATATAAACTATGGACCACTGTTAATAGTATATTTACAGTAATAGTGTTCCATCAATTGTAACAAAAGTACCACACTAATAATAATGAAAACTATTTGTTGGGAGATATATGGGTACTTATTATTTTCTATGTGATTTTTCTGTCATGCTACAGCTTGTTTAGTTAAAAAAAAATAATAATAATTGATTAATTGATTTTAAAAATCTAACCAGTATAGAAACTTAGAGTAAGAAGTTCCCTGAGGAATAGAACTATTTGTTCCCTTTCCCTATATCCCCCCAAATATTTGATGGTATGTTGGATTATACATTACCTGAAAGTACTAAAGGACAGAGTAGAAATTTGGAACTACCAGGCAACTAACAATGGTGTTACATGAAGATTGCATGTAATGGGTCTACATATACATAAATGTGCTTGTCAAGTGACCCACAAGAACAGTGACTGACACTCCATTGTGGATGAAATTTGGACAAATGCATCCAATTCCTTGAATATCTTTTATTTTCTGTAGACCAACTACTTGCAAGTCAATTTGTAATTTATAATGTTTCTCAGCTGTATGTAACTAACAGGTCACAAAAAAATTTTCATATCAGAATTTGATGGTGGAGTTATTCTGCAAATCCTAACAGGGATGTGACCTCTTTTGTTTGTTGTGACAAATTCAAGTTGTTGTTTTATAGATACCCTGTATCAGTGGTTTCTCATATACGCCTCAACATAACTAGCACAAAATAAAGATCCATTTGTTGAAATTTTAAATAAACAAACAAACTAGCAAACAAATAAACCAACAAGGAGGGAGGAGGGATGAATGATACTATTTGGATTTTTCAGCTGGCTTCTCTATGTTGGCATAACATACACAAAGTTTTACAAAACGTGTTTGTGTGAGCATGCAGGCGTCTTTTTGTGCAAGTGTGTGCATTTAATGAATACTGTCAAGGTCGACAGAGCTCTTCACCAAGATTCTAGTGATGCTCATGCCAGGGACATGTGGATTTGTGTTTACCCACTGTCTTGAGGTTGGGTGTATGGCCATATGACTTATTTTGTCTAATGAAATGTGAGCTAGCATGGTATTTGTCACCCTGGGTGACATTAAAGCCAGAGTCTATTTACCAGATTTCCTTCTCACTTTCATGGCAAACAGCTCAAGATGGTGGAGGCTTCTGAGTGAACAGACCCTTACCTATCCTGAAATGGACATATAGTATGAGTGAGAAATTATGCTTTTTCTTTCATCTGCTGAGATCGTAAGCTTAAATGTTATTGAAGCAAACCTAACCTATCCTGACTGACACGTATGGCAAGGAGGGTAAGAGGAAACTCTAAAGGCAGACCTGTGTTTTTATCCTAGTTCTGTCATAAGAACAGTGTGATGTTAGGTAAGTTAATTAACCTATCTGTGCTAAGTCTTTCTAGTCTAAAACTAGAGGATAAAGACAATATCTGCCTCTTAGCATCACTGGGTTGCTGTTAGGATTAAATGTGCTCATACTTGTAAAACAATTAAAGCAATGACTCACAGCAAGGAAGTATTACACACAAATACTCTTATTACTAATACAATTTCAAATGCCATCAATTGGTTTCCAAGGTATTAAAATAACTTCTTATTATAATTTTGACAAACATTTTTAATTTCTCCAAAGGAATATACTTAAATTTTTCTGTAATATGTGTTGAATACCTCCAGGGTAGAATTTTCATATAGTATATTTTATTTATTCTTTATAGCCATCCTTAGGGGTATAGAATTATGATCTCCTTTTTAGTAGTTGGGAAAACAATTTCATTATCCACGAGCTTACACAGGCTGTCATATCTGTTATCACAGCCACAACCTGTGTCCAGGGATGGAATGATCAAGTTGTAAGATTCATCCTTTTGGCCAATCTGATAAGGATTGGACTTTAAACCTTAATTACATAATTACTTTCATCTAACAATAGTAAGCATAAAATATATATCTTATTAGGGAAAGAAATAATCCAGCCAGAGTTGAATATAAGTATGGGCTCACTCAGGCACCATCCTTTTGAAGCCAGTGGTTTAAAAAATATATATATATATATTTTACATTGTTTATTTTAAAAAAACTTTAGATTACATAAATGTTACATAAAAAATAGTGAGGATTCCCATATGCCCTACTCCCTCCCCCTCCTACATTATCAACATCCTTCATTAGTGGACTGCTAGGCAAACCAAAATAAACCATTCCACAGTGATGAGCTTGTTCCTTCACTGAATGGAACAGTTGTTTGGCTGGAAATAAACAAACAAAATGAGTGGGTTGAATTTTTGGATATCGTTCCCTGTCTTCTCTGTTTCACCACGAATCTCCTATTTATCTCATTGATTTAATGCTGACCTTTGTTCCCTGCTATTATTGGATGCTATAACAAAACAAAATGAAAATCTCCTACTGACCAAGGGACTCACCATTACTAGTAGCACATTTTCACTAAAATCTCAATGGCACATTTTTAGAATGAATGGAGGAGCAGCTGTTTACATCACTCACTTTATGTGGGTGGGTGGTATTTGTGGTTATGTGTGGACATTTTTTTTCCAAGTTGACCGTTTGTTTGCTATGAATCGTCCAGGAAGTTCTGAAAAATCACCTTTCCCTCAAGAAGGATGTAGAACAGATTTAGTGGAATAAACACCAAGAAGAAAGCCAAGAGGCATGTAATCTAGACATACCCAGGCACCTGCTGGTCAGGTGACTGGGAAAGTCACCTGCTTGTGTGGTTCTTTGCATCCTTGACTGTAAAATGACAGCCTGACACCCACACAACAGGAACAGGAGTTTCCAAAACTATTGTGTCTTTAATGTTTATGTTTAAGAAAAGGCCTCAGGTGCAAAGAGTTATTAGTTACAATAATGAAAAAACTCAAGTAGGAAGAGGGGACAATGAATGTGTAAGATAGGGTATGGTTAGTTGAAACATGGTAATAACTATAATGACTACTATTTATTGAAACCGTCCTATGAACCAGACATTGTTTTAATTCAATATTATGCTTTAAATAAAATATTCTATTTAAATCTCCTATGAGTCCTACAAATTTAGAATTACATACAATATTGCATTTAAATCTCCCATAACTTCTACAAATTTAGATTTTTATACTATCCACATCTTATACAGAGAAGACTAGAACTCAGGGAGATAAAAATAATTTTCTCACCATAAAAAGTCACAGAAACAGGATTTGACCTTGTTTGCCTGATTCCACAACCAGCATCTTTAATCATCATGTTATTTTGCTTCCCACTCAATGTAATCACAAAAAATATTTGAAAACAATATTTGTGAAGTTTTTGCAAGAAGCCAAGGAAATTAAAGAAAGATGCAAAAAGAAAAACAATACGTTCGGTGTGAGCAATACTAAAACACACACATGCTTATACACACAAACACACAGACCTAGATGCAAACATACACATATATAAACATACATAAAACATACAAATGCAAACGCACAGACACAGAAGGAGCCTGAAAGAGTTACAACAAAATGTTAGCAATGATAATCTTCTGGGCTAGGGGACCATTACAATTTCATTTATATTTTTTCCTGTATTTTGTATATTTAGTCATTTATTTCACAAGAAACCAATATGCTTCATAATCCAAATGAGCTTGTCAAATCAAAATAAGTTTGGCCAAAGTTCTCTCTCATGGCCTAAGGCCTCTCACCATCTGAGATAGTCCTGCAAACATTTTACACACTAAAGTACTAAGTAATTGAATGCTTCTCACATGCCAGGAATTGTACTATATGCTTTACATTTTTTCTCCATGTCATCTTCACAAATGTCTTCCACAGACTGTCCACCATTCCATTCACATTGTGGATCAGACTACTCAGAGCCAGAAAAGTCAGTTAACTCCCTTAAGTTCCCTCAACTGGTGAAACTTGGAGCCCAGACTTCACACCGAATGTTCCTGAGCCAGAGCTGGCCCTCTTTACCCTGAAAGAGCACTGCCTGTTAAGTCACAGACTCCTAGACCCAGAAGGCTACCATGCAAAAGAGGCAATTATCATCATCCGTTCTGCAGTAGAGCTGAGACAATAGCCACAAGGGTTCAGAATCACAGGTGCAGGTAACATCTGAAATTTTAGAGTTGCTGCTTAGTGAAGAACTTTATCAAGTTCTCATTTACACTAATTTATCTGGTGAGAAAAAAAGAAACCTATGCCTCAGTTTAACGCACAGGCTATTTCCTTAATTCCAAAACATTCCACATAAAACGTATGTCCTTATATAGGCAATTTGGATTTAAAAAAATTCAGCATTTGTATTCATTGATGGATTGATTCTTTTATAATGCCGATAGGCATGTAATCCAGACTCCACTACTGGGAAAGAAATCCATGCTCAGAAATAACGCAAAATAAAATGTGTCCTATAGGTGCATCTAGAGGTAAGTCCAATCCTTTCATAAACAGTGACCACTGAGCACTGGTTAGCCTGGGAGTGGAGTTGTAATTATGTCCAAGGGCAACATAGTCTTGTTTACTTACCAACAGAAGAGCATCTTGTCAACACTTTCTCAACGAGCTCATAAAACATGCTCCACTCCTCTTGCCACTGGTTGCTGTTTCAGCTCTACTCATAACATGTTCATACAGAGCTGGCCCCAAGCTTGAAATTCTCCTGAGCTCTGCAGCGGCGATGCTAAGGCAAATCCCTGTCCTTCCTGCTTGTGTACTCCCACTATTAGACTGTTTTACATAGCAGGGATTGGCTAAAAGATCTCAGGGTACACATTGGCTGCACTGAGTTAAGTTTCTAGAGTGGAGTCGCTGCCCAGATATTTCTAAATTGGAGAGAAATTTAAGCCTAGAACAAATTCTTGGATGTAAAATGAGTCAAAGTAAATAGAAATATCTGGCAGAAAAGAGACACACAGGGAAGAGAAGCAAATGAGCAGTTTTGTTTATCTAACTATAAGGGAGAAATAAGACAAGGTCGCACATATAGTACAGTCTATTAAAAAATAGGAGACAACCATAGAGAAAGTTCAGCTGGTGTGAGGACAGGAGGGGCAGAGGTGAGGGTGGGGACTGGGGGTGGGAGGTGTTGCCAAATGAAAAGAATATTGTCTGGTCAGGCTTTTGTCTGCAGCTCGCATGAATGGACCAGGAGTTCCTCCTTTCACACAACAGAGTCTAAGAAGCCCACACTATCAACTTAAATGTCACAGCTTAAAAGGCAGGCACTCCTACTTCCCATCTCTCCCCTATCAATCATCATGAAGATCAAATATCCCTTAAGTAGATCAAAATGACATCTTGTAGATACTGTGGTGAAGGTTTATCCATATCCCCTCTAACCTCTTCTCCCTTTTATTCTTCTAAACTTCAAAATTCATCTGAATTCAAAGACCATGCTAGCCACTTCAACTAACCTACCTTGCAATGACTTAAGATATCTTCATTTCCTTGGGCCCCTTTATGAGAGTCCATCACAGCTATTTTTGTCAGCATTATTAAAATATAAAATGAAAAATGAGAGGTTTTTTTTTTTGCATTTTATTTGTTATATCATTATTTTAAAAATTATTTTTATTTACTTATTGGCTTTGTTTTGTGGAGGTTTTGGACTGCAGTAAGGTTGCAACTGTGGCAGAGAAGGATCACCTGTGAAGGGTATCGGGGTGAGTGTATGTGAGAGAAGGGGTGCACCTGGGGCATACCTCTGTGGAATATGAATGTGTTCAAGTGGCCATAGAATGTTGTTTTGGAGAGAGAAGCTCAAATAAGCCAAACTCAGCATATAAATTCACTACTTTTCCCCGGTGTGGGATATGACTCCAGGGATGGGCCTCCCTGGCACCGAGGAATTATTACCAAGTGCCAATTAGACCTTCACCAAAACAGGGAAATATTAACTATAAATGAGTTTTTATGGCTAAGAGAATTCAAAGTGAGTTGGGAAGTCATTCCAGAGGTTATGCTTATGCACATCTCAGGATAATCTTACCGATTGCCACAGTAAACAGTGCCTCAAGCAGAGGGGCTCCTGTGGGCTCTAGAGACATCTGGACACTATTGGCAGGGTAGAAAATCCCAGGAATTCAGTCCTATCAGTGGGTCTTACCTCAGTATAGATGATGACCTATCCACCCAATACATCAGAGTTAGATTCATTTATTATTTTCCTACACATGGTTCTTATACCTCTTTTATTTGGACCTGTAATTAATACCATACCCACTAAACAGGTGTCTCAGAGACTTAAATCTTTTATCTGTTCATGCATTTGTTGAATCTCAACAGTTACAACCAACACCAACTCTCCAGTTCTTTGGACTTACCCAGGACAACTAACAAAAGGATGATGAAGGACAATGTCCATCCCAAAAAACAGAAAGTATCTAAAACTGCAAGCAAGACAGTTCCATCCATCTGCCCCATGGGAGCTAAGCCCCTTCTCAATCAGAAGCAGACTGGGCATCACCATCCCCAAATCCTCAAGAGTGAGGAATGAATATACATAAGGAGGGGATGCAATTATGGACTCAAGTAGACATTATTATTCTAGTAATGGAAGACCTTGTTACATTGATATAAGGTAGTGGTCACCAGAGGTTCTGAGGGAAGGGAGAGGGAAAAATAAGTGTAACATGGAACATTTTGAGGACATGACATTGTAATGATGGATACAGGTCATATATATTTTGTCAAAACCTATAAAATTGATTGGTGCAAAGTGTAAACCATAATGTAAACTGTAGACCTTGGTTAGTAGCAGTATTGCAATATATGTTCATCAGTTATTAACAAATATACCACACGAATGAAAGAGATTAATGGGGGAAAGTGTAGGAGGGCAAGGGGGTGGTGTCTATAGGAATTTCCTATATTGCTTACAGAACGTTTATGTAATCTAAAGCTTTTTTAAAAATAATAAAAATATAAAAAAATAAAAAATAGAAAGATGGAAAAGAATTGAAAGTTGAGGGTTAATCTGCACAATTAGAGAGATGGAAACAAAATTGCTGCTATGTATGGCAGGGAAAGCACAGAGAGATTGAAAGGTAATGAGTTTTTTTTTCTTTTGTTATTTTATTATTATTATTTCTTTGATAATGAATATTCTCTAAAAGTCATTGAAGTGATGAATGCACAATTATGTGATTATATCAAATACCATTGATTGTATACTTTGGATGGAATTATGCTTTATTAATATGTATCAATACAATTAACTTGTTAAAAATATAATACACTTACCTTACAATTTGCACATTTAAATTGTAGCATTAAGTGTTTTTTAGGATATACACATATATGTTCAATCATGACTATAGTCAACTTTAGGACATTTTCTTCAGCACAAAAAGAAATCTTGTGTATTTTAGTTACCAAACCCATACCCTTCATATCCTCCAGTCATAAGCCACCACTAAACCACTTTTTGTCTCTATAAATTTGCTTATTTAGGGTATTCATATAAATGGTATCATATAATGTATTGGTGACTGTCTTTTTTAACTAAGCACAGTGTTTTCAAGTTTTATCCATGTTGTAGCATGCAGTGGTACTTCATTCCTTTCATGGCCAAATAACATTCCATTGTACAAAGATAGACAGCATTTTGTTCATCCAGTCATTTTTGATAGACTTTTCAATTGTTTCCACCTCTTGGCTGTCATGAATAATGCTTCTATAAATATCTATGTACAAGTTTTTGTGTGCACATATATTTTCATTTCTCTAGGATATAACTAGAAGTAGAATTTCTGTGTCCTACAGTAACTCTTCGTTTAACATTTCGAGGAACTGCCCAGACTGTTTTCCAAAGTGCCTGCACCATTTTCCATTTGCACTAGGAATGGTTGAGTCTTCTGATTTCTCCACATCCTGCCAGTACTTGTTATCAAGGTTTATAAACTAGAGCCAGTGGTCCAAATTCACCCACACTCACTCACTGGCATATTATCTACCACTCCTTTCGTGCTATTAAAAGCCGAGTTATGTAGCTGTGACAGAGACCATACTATCCCCAAATCTAGAATTATTGACTTTCTGGACCTTCACGGAAAATGGATGCCAATCTCTGCAGTAAACCAATTCCCAAACCGCATCTTTCTGGTTCTGTTTCCTGGGAGTGTTCCTGCTGCCAACTTCTATGTTCAGTAGAGCACTGGGGGGAGATGGAAACAACATAAGTTATTTCAGTAGGGACAAAGTGAATACAGAGAATTGTTAACTAGGTTTAAAGAACTGAAAATATATGAAGAGAACACTAAGAAATCAATGAGATTACAGGTCAAGGAAGCAGCTGCCACTTTCAGGGCAAACAAAGGCTAGGAGCTGGAGCTATTAAAATAGAGCAGGGACCCTGTGGAGCTGAAACTCAGGTTTCTAAGAATGGATGCTGCTGGGCTGGAGCTGGTGTCTCTGAAGGGGCATGGAGACACTAGTTCTGCAAGTGCTGGGAGAAGTACTAAATGAATTCACCTGTATGAACTGCATCTGCCAAAGTGAAGAAGCAAGGTAAGGTTGATGCTCACAGAAACAGGAAGCGAGGGGACGGCATAAGTCCCTCCTTCATACTCCATCCTCACAGACTGCCTCTGAGCTCTTCACTGGCAGATCCAAAGAGGGAGCAGTTGGCAAAGCAGGAATGCCATTTCCAAAGTCCCAGCCACAGCATAAGAAAGCATAGCATAAAAATATGGGTTTGAGACAGACTGTGGTGAACTGAGTTATGTACTTCAACAAACTCCAGTATGTTCTTAATATTAATCTGCATTCCTATGGGTGTGCATTTATTTGCAAATAAGACCATCTGAAGATGTAATTATTTATTTAAGCTGTGACCACTTGAATCAGGGGAGTGGTCAGTGTCCCAAATGCTGGAAGTCTTCTAAAGAGAACACCACATACAAGGAGAGAGAGATTGCCATGCGACAGGAGCCCCCAAGGACCCTGGAAAGTCATTATATGAAGAAACAGTTGGATCACCTGTAACTTTATCTTTTCCTTCTTTTTTTATATTAAGAAGAAGAATATGGGAATAGCACAAGATTTATAACCAACCAGAAGTGGGATATAATAAAGGATCATTTTCTATACATTCATACCCAATCAAAATTACATGATGTCGAGGTTGCTAGAACTGTTTTAATTTAGTGTACAATGAAATATTGCCAACTTTACCGGGGATTACCCTCACAGTCAGTGCGTATATCGGTGATATTAGAGTACAGCCATGAAGCATTCTTGCAGACATTCTAATCGTCCCTGAGGGTACCTCTGTGCTACTGTGAGACAGCAGGGTTGCATGGGAGGAAGAATTCCCACATGATGCAATAAGGACGCACTATTTCAAAAACATTATTAGTAGTACTTTGGCAACTGACAGTACTATCATGAGCTTGTGTTTATATTGAATGCTATACCTTTTAAAGTTATTTCACTTTGCTACATCGTTTCCTTTTTGACATAACCTTAAAAGTTGGGGAGAGGGGAGACTGTCCATTTACAAAACGTTTTTCAGCAGCCCTATATCCAGGACTCAAGGACGTACATGTAAATTATGTAATCTCTCCTTATAAAGCTCACAGTAGGAAGGAAAACTCTGATGATTATTGCCCACTGAATTAAGTTTCATGACACAGGTGTAGAAATGGCTATGACATGGAGCACCTTGCAGGAGGGGTGCTAGGAAGCCATCTTGCTATGGGTTTGGAAGGCAAGGGCAGGCAGAATAGGGAGAGGCCGGGGAGGTAGAAGAGCAGCTATGAATGAGAAGCCACTAGAAGTATCAGGGAATACAATACACGCACAGGTTATGCCAGGGAGCTACCATTTAGGGCTGAATCAAGTGGGTGGCAAGAAATGAACCTGACAAGTAGCAAGGCCTTTTTTTTTTTTTTTTTTTAAATTTTTTTATTTTTTTATTTTTTATTGACTTTGTAATAATATTACATTAAAAATATATATGTGAGGTCCCATTCAACCCCACCTCCCCACCCCCCCTCTCCCCCCCCCCCAACAACACTCGTTCCCATCATCATGACACATCCATTGGATTTGGCCTTTTATGTCCCATTGGAGAGATTTGATTCAATGTTGTGAGCAAAGTGCAACCGAACAATTTTATTGTGGGATTGACATGATAGGATTAACATTTTAGAACTCTCAAAACACAGGCAGATATACAAATATGCATCAGAAACATATCACTTGAGAAAGGAAGATGCAAATGAACATGCAGAGAAAAAATACCAATGCTATTCAAGGCTAAAACACAGCTTAATATTATATTGATTGTGGAAACTTGGATATGGTCTAAAATTATTAAATGTGCAAAGAAATGATGTATATCAACCTCAGAAGCAACCTCAGAGGCTTTCTATGAAGACTATGGCAGGTAAATGGGAATTGGGAAGGTTGCAAATGGGGTTTCTATGGTACATTTCTTTAAAGAAAAAATCTGAAGTATACATGACAAAATACAAGCTTGAACTGCATAAGCCTAATGCGGATCAGTTATAGAAGCTCTTGTATTTGTATATCTGGAAATATCTGCCTTTTTTAAAAAAAGGAAGTCAATTCAGCAGGGAGTGAAGAAGTTAGATTGGACATGAGTCAATATTAGGCAATCACATTTTCTAAGTAAATGGCCACTCAAATCCCTACCTCCACCCCCAGTTTTTGCTCCTTTGGGAGCAACTCGGGCCTCAGGCCTGGCTGGCCACAGCACACAAGAAATGATTATCAATGAAACATTGTCACTGTAGCAAAAATAATATCAATATTCGCTCATCCTATTGCCAGAAATCCTTGAATGATGGCGATTTTGATGGTCAAGGGAAGAGCAGAGGATCATCTGTTCAACTACTTGTCTGCCTCTGGAGACTCTGAAATGACCCTGTTGATTTGGTTTGTAAAATGTCTATTAAAGAAACCAGTTTCCTCACTCCAATAAAATAATTTTGCCCCTATGTTTTTAGTGAATGTGTCTCCTAGTTCAAGAAAACTATATGGATCATGTAGCAGGTGTCGCATGGATATTGGGAGGCTGGACTGAAGAAAAGGCTATGTGCACACTTTGAAAGGTTGCGTATAGTCAAATGTAGCATGGCTGTCCCTTTACAGTGCTTGGATTTACAGTGCGGTACCATCATTGATATCATTCCCAGTTTCTGACTAGCTTCTCATAAGACTCCTGGGAATATTGGTGACCCATTTAGGCAATCCTAACTTGAACAAACCTTTAATTAAGAGAGTAACTTTTAGCAAGCATCAAGGTAGTCATGCTATGTGGAACCAAAGTGATGTGAGGCGGGCAAGTTGTTTTCCTACACAGCCTATTTCAGTACCTAATGCAGAAAGGCCTCCATTACAGATAAAATCACTGGTCTTTCTAGAACTCACTATCACTGGACTAATCTATGGCAGAGAGGTTTTACCTGTCACCCTTAGCCTGTTTTTGACCTACCTACATTTAGACAATGCTCAATATGGCTCACAGGCTAAATTCAAATGCAAATTTGCTTAAATGCGGCAAAAAAGATTTGTTCATTCATTGCACAAAATTTTGAAGACTGCAACACCTGTGGTAGACTCTCTTCTAGGCACTGGTGATTCAGCAGGAACAAGGCTTGTTTTATCTTCATGCTCCATCCAACCAGGGAGTAGGGCACTCCCAGGAAGAGCAGGAAGCAGGGCAGAGGCAGTTTTACACCCCTGCTCAAATGGTGTCAAGGCCCAAAGACCTTTCAAAAGAGCGGCAAGTGGTTTCTCTGGCAGCCAGCCCCTCTGGGGCGTGAACTGATGATGCTGCAGTTTATATCACTCACCTGTCCAGGTGTACTTAGAGAAGTGATCTTATAACCCCTAGAGGACTGGGAGTGAAAACTGGGTCACCCATGTTTGAAGAAAATGTGATATAGCCTTCGATAGTACTCATTTCTACATCTGAAAACCTGTACATCAGCTGGAACAATAGATATTTGTTAGATACCTATGAAAAGTTCCGTTGAATGAAATGAACTAATTATAGTCCTAGTTCTGTTGCCACTCGAAGTAAGTTAACTGCTTCAGTTATTCTCTTACTGCAAGGTTTCACATCATTTTTTTTTTTAATTTAACATTAAGAACGTCAAGCATAATTGTAGATTCACATGCAGAAAGACCCAATGTTCCCTTTGCCTGGTTTCCCCCATGGTAACTATCTTAGCTTGCCAAGTCTTTTATGACAAATACCACAAAACTGGTTGGCTTAAACAGCAGGAATTTGTTGTCCAATGGTTTTGGAGGCTAGAAGTGCAAAATCAAGGTCTCACCAGGCTGAGGTTTCTCCCTGAGTCCTTAGCATTCTGGTGGTGTCTTGCTGGCACTCCTTGGCTCTCATCTCTGACTCCACCACATGGGATATGCTCCATTCTCCCATTTCCTCTGGTCTTTGGCTTCTCTTTCCATGGCCAAATTCCTTGGCTTATAAGGACTTCGCCCATCTTGGATCAAGGCCCACCTTCGTTCAGTTTGGTCACATCTGAACTTAATCATTCATCTCCAAAGGTCCTGTTGACAAATGGGTTCACACCCACAGGAAAGCAGATTAAGACTCGAACATGTCTTGTGGAGAGCATGATTCCACCCCTAACAGTAACATCTTGCAAAACCGAAGAATGACAACACAACCAGGATATCAAAGTACAGAACAGGTCTATAACCACAAGGATCATTTGTGTTGCCTTTTTAGAGCTACAACCAAGTGACTTCCACCTCTGTAACCAACTCCCCGACCCCCTAGCAACTTTCTGATCTCTTTTCCATTTCGGTAATTTATTATTTCAAGAATGTTATATAAATGGAAACATACAGTAAGTGACCTTTGGCATTTTTTCATTCAACATAATTCTTTATAGATCCATCCAAATTGTTGTATATATCAATAGCTTGTTACTTTGTATTGGAGAGTAGTAGTCCATAGTTTGGATGTACCCAAGGATATTTAAGCATTCCTCCATCAAATAATTTCTAGAAGGTTTCCATTTTTGGCAATTATGAATAATGCTGTTTTGAACATGTGTGACAGTTTTTTGTATGAAGATAAATTTTCATTTTTCTAGGATAAATGCCCAAGAGGGCAATTGTTGGGTCATATGGTGGTTGTGGGCATGGGTTTATAAGAAACAGACAATTTATTTTCAAGAATGCCTTGACATGTTTCATTCTTAACAGCAAGGTATGAATTATTCAGTTTTTCTGCAGCTTCACCAGCATTCAGCCCTGCTACTTTTCAAAGATTTAGCCATTGGTATATGTTTGTAGTGATGACTGATTGTGGTTTTAATATACATTTCCTGATGAATAAACAATATGAATTATTTTTGTTTGCTTATTGTCATTTGTGTATCTATTTTAGAGAGAATGCTTGTTTATGTCTTCTGCCCATTTTCTAATCAGATTGTTTTCCCTGTTGAGTTTTGAGAATTCTTTAAACGTTCTAGATAGAACTCTGTCATCAGATATGTGGTTTGCAAATATTTTTTCCCACTTGTTTTTCATCCTTGTTTTTTTACCCTCTGAAAGAAACTTTGCTAGGCAAGAGTTTTTAATTTTGATGAAGTACAATTTATCAATTTATGGATTATGCTTTTGGTGTCTAAATCTAAGAACTCTTTGTCTAGCCTTAGATCACTCATAATTTTCTTATGTTTTTCTAATATTTTATAACTTAATATTTTACATTTAAATTTGTGATGCATTTTGAGTTTATTTTTGTGTATGTTGTGAGGTTTAGGTCAAGCTTTACATTATTTTGTCTATGGATGACCAACTGCTCCACCATCATTTGTTGAAAGAGGCTATCCATCTCCACTGAATTGCTTTTGCATCTTTGACCACATAATCACCAGGAAAATTTTTTCGGCTCTTTCTCTGAGTTCTTTATTCTGATTGATTAACCTATGTCTATGCCTCTGCCAATATCATAGAGGTTTAATTATTGTATCTATATATTAGGACAATATTAGGTACACTGATTCATTCCACTTTATTCTTCTTTTCAGTATTGTTGTATATATTCTAAAGCATTTGCATATCTATACAAATTTTATAATAAGCTTATCCCAGTTGACAAAAATGCCTGCTTGGATTTTGATAGAATTTTATGAAAGCACTAGATCAATTTGAGGATAGTTGATCTCTTTGTAATGGCAACTTTTCCAATCCATGACCATGGTATATCTATTTATTTGTTTTCTTTTCTTTCCCAAGTGGTGGTGGTATATATTCCTTTTTATTCATTGATGAATCTAATATTTTGTTGAGAACTTTGGCATATACATTCATGGGAGATATTGTCCCTGCTTTGTTTCTTTTTCTCTTTCCCTCCCCACCCCTCCTCTCCCCTGCCTTCCTCCTTCTCTCCCTTCTCCCTCCCTCCCTCCCTCTCTCCCTCCCTTCCTTCCTTCTTTCCTTCTTTCTGTAATGTCTTTGTCTGATTTTGGTCTCAGAATAATATTATCCTCATAAAGATATCGGAAGTATCTTCTATTTTCTAGAATAATTGTGTAAGATCATTGTTAATTCTTCTTTAAATATTTGATAAATTTATTCAGTAAAACCATTGGATGCTGGAAATTTGAGTGGGGAAGTTTCAAAATTACAAATGCAATTTCTTCAAGGGGTATAGAATTATTCCCTTTGGTTGAGATTTGCTATCTTGTGGTTTTTGAGCAGTCAGTTCATGTTTTCTAAGTTGTCAAATTTATGAGCATAAACTTGTTCATAGTGTTATGTTATTATCCTTTTTATGCTGCAGGATATGGCGTGAAGTCCCTTTCTTCGTTCCTGATATTTGTGATTTATATATTCTTGCTTTTCCCTTTGCCAGTGTTTATTGATTTTGTGAAGAACCAGATTTCTGTTATATTGATTTTTTTATTGAGGTAAAAGTCACATAAAAATTATTCATTTTAAAGTGTACAATTCGGTGGCATTTAGTACCTTCAAAATGTGCAGCCATTACTTCTATATAGTTCCAAAACGTTTTCATCACCCAAAAGGAACCCCCATTTCTTTTGGGCAATTACCCCTATCCCACCACTTCCTCAGTCTCTGTCAATCACCAATCTGCTTGTTGTCTCTATAGATCTGTCTATTCTGGATATTCCATACAAATTTCAATAGCATACGAAACCTTTCTCCTTGATTGTTGCACCCCCAGTTATGTTGCTATGTTCACAAATTACGTACTTGTATGGACATTATCAAAAATTAATATTATATTTTATCTGCCAAATCATAGGGAAAAAAGAGAAGTACAAACTGAAAATGGAATAGTACTGGCTTTATATTTACATATGTCACTACCTTTTTCAGGGACTTTGTTTTTCCATATATGATCAAGTTTTTGTCAACTATTCTTTAATGAATCCTGGAGAAATACCTTTAGCATTTCTTATAGTATGAGATCTATTAATGACAGATTCCTTCACTTTCTGGTTACCTGGGAATATCTCAATTTATTTATTTTGTACTCAAAATATGATCAATCTTGGGAAACTTCCATGGCCATTTGGATGCATGTGTATTCTGCTGTTGTGGGATGGAGTGTTTCATACATATTGATTAGACCTGTTGGCTCACTAGTCTTCCTTCCCTTCCCTTCCCTTCCATTCCCTTCTGTTCCCTTCCCTTCCATTCCCTTTCCTTCCCTTCCCTTCCCTTCCCTTTTCTTCCCTTCTCTTTTCCTATTTTCTTTTCTTTTCCTTTCTTTTTTTCCCTTAATATAGTTTGAGGCTTTGCTGTGTTTTTGGTGTGTACACATTTTGTATGTTTATGACTTCCTAGTGGATGGATTCTGCATCACGGCAATGTCTTTGTCTCTAGCAATTCTCTTCACTCTGAAGCCTACCTTATCTGATATTTATATACAGCATTTCCTTTTATATTATTAATGTTTGCATGCTATACCTTTCCTTCTGTTCTTTTATTTTCAAACTATCTATATCATTTATTTGAAGTGATTTCTTGACAGAATATTATTTGATCATATAATTTTAAAATCCTTCCAACCTGTGCCTTTTAATTGATATAGCATACCATTCATATGTAAAGGAATGACTAATATATTAGGGTTTAAATTTTTCTATTTTACATATTATTTTTGGATTATTTCCTCAGTTTATTTTTCCTCTTTCACTTTTCTTTCTTTCTTGTGAACTATATGAGTATTTTAATTCAATCTTGATTTCTTTATAATTTTCAGTATATTTCTTTGTATAGTTTTCTCAATATTTGATATAGGTATTAAAAATATACATGCATAGCAATTATTGGTATCAGATTCTCTCCTTTGAATGAAGTCTAGAAATCTTACTTCATTTAATATCCCTTACTCTCTGCACTTTTAAAATATAATTATTTCTTTTATATACATTGAGTACCACATCAAATGCATTTGTAAATTTCTTGCTTCAAATATAATGTGAAATATCTCTGGCTGCTTTCAAGACTTTGTATTTGCTCATAGTGTTTAGAAGTTTAATTATAATAGATTTCTTTGGGTGTGTCTTATTTCTGGCTTCCTTAACTTTTTGTTTGTATGTCTATGTTTTTGACCAATTTTAATTATTATTTATTTGAATATGTCTTAGTCTCACTATCTTATTCCTCTCCTTCTGGGATCTTTATTATATGAATACTCACTCACACAAAGGGTGAGTATTAATTAAATGATACATATTCCACATGTTCCTGGTAGTCTCTTCATTTATTTCCCAGTCTATTTTCTTTTTGTTTTTCAAACTTTGTAAATTCTTACTCTGCTTTCCAGTTCACTGAGTCAGTCTACATCTTTTCCACTCTAATATTGTGCACATGAGGCATGTTTTTTTTTTCTTATAGGAATTTTATTTTTCAGTTTTATAATTTCCATTTCACTCTTTTTTATACTTCAACTTTTCTTTCCTGGGGTTTTTAAATTTTCCATTTGTTTCATTTGTTATTGCTTGGGGAAGTATTTTTATTTAGCTGCTTTAAAACATTTATCACATAATTCTAATATCTAAAAAATGATAGTGTTGGCATTTGTTAATTCATTTTTTCTTATTCATGTGTGATGTACCTGGTTCTTGGCATGAGAAGTGATTTTCACTATCCTTGACATTTTATATATTATGTTGCAAAACTCTGGGTCCTGTTCCCTCTCCTTTTTTTAACTTTGAAAATCCCTTGTTAAGGTGCAGCTGTGGAGGTCAGGTAGGTGAATATGCTCACCTTCCTGCTAGGTACAGCTGACAGAACCTCAGCAAACAGGAGAAACTGATTCTCCCTGCCTCACTGCAGATGTGTAGGGTGGAACTTCATATCTCTCATTGACCGCATTGCCAACTTCTTTGAGAAAACTTGATATCAACGCTCACCCTTATCGCCTCCAAGTAGAGGTGTAACATCAGCCTCTGCTGAGCCACACTGCCACAAGAGGAGGAAAAAGGGTGAGGGCTGATTCACACTGCTGTGTTGCTGGAGGGCGGGGCACAGGCACGCTTGCACAGACCAGAGGAGGTGGGCAAGGAATGCCAGATAACCTCCTGCCACCATCCATCGTTCCTGGTCCATTCTGCATTGGGTTGAGTTACAGCTCCCCAGTGGGCCTTGCTGACACCATGGAGGAGGAACAATGCAATGCTTACTGGCCTCTCCTTGAGGCTGGGTGGGGTGGAATTGGCCTGGTTGTGAAGCTGGGAGGGGTAGAGGCCAGTCGTGGCTTCTCTGCTTTGCCATGTCTGGTTAAGCCGCACTGCCGGTGAGTGGAGTAGAGATTCAGCTCTTTGTTGACACTATTCAAAGAAGTAATGGAAGTTTACCTCTGCAGGCAAACTTCTGGTGGGGGAAATGGAGAAGTACTCTATTTGCTTTTGGTAGGCTTGATTTGGAATGTTAAGCATCAATGTCCTGCTGTGCCCCAAAGAAGCTGTATAGGGCAGGGAGAGGGACACTTAGCTTATGTGTAGCTGGAGTAGGGGAGGGTTTTCTTTTTCCACCTATCCTTTTCCTGTCCCTTTGGCTACGGGGAACAGGCTTCCTTGGACATTTCTGGTGGTGCCCTTTTGTAGCTCCAGGTTGGAGACTTCTGCAGCACCCTGTCCAGGCAATCAGGAAATCGAGGGAACTCACTGCTGTGGTATTGGGTAAGTCCTGACGTCTAACCAGTCTGCCTCTGTGTCTCCATCTCCAGAGGCTCCCTCTGCTCCCTTAGTGGATTATGTTCAGGGTTTCTGATGTGTGAGGAGGAAGATAAGTGAAGAATGAGGCTACTCCATCTTGGCAGAAGCAAATGTCCACCTGCTTCACAATATTTTTGTGAGAATTACATGAGATCATGCTTGTGAGGTTGAAATGATATAATGCATAATTCAGTCCTGGCTATCACAGGTATATAATAAATGTTTACTAGTATGAGTATCCTAAGGCCTTCGGTGAAAAACAAGTTCCTGGAGAGAGATGCTGAAAAATGGAATGCAGGGTAAGAAGTGCAGGTCAACCATGAAGGTAGCGAGCCAACAGAGGGCTCGCTATTGTGACACGAGATGCGTGGTGGAAGAGGAGATGGATCTCAGAAGCACTAGTGAGGCCTGGGCAATACTGGCTTCTTCCCGAATTTTGAGTCCTAATACACTACCTTGGCTTTAGACGTCTCTCCAAATGAAAGATACTGGAATCATATGGAAATAAAGGTGATTAGTTTTTATTTTCATCTGATGATGGTTAGAAATGAATTCTTTTAATATCATTCCCACATTTTTCCTGGCCTTAAAACAAACTCAAGTTCAGAAAAGGTACTGCAGTTTAGGAGTGAAACATTTAAGTTAAAAGTCATGGATGTCTTTGGGACATGGAGCTGCCCTGGATGGTGCTTCAGGGGCAGTCACCGGACAGTGTAAATCCTCACAGGGCCCACTGGATGGAATGGGGGAGAGTATGGGCCATGATGTGGACCATTGACCATGAGGTGCAGAGGTGCCCAGGGACATACTTACCAAATGCAATGGATGTGTCATGATGATGGGAGTGAGTGTTGCTGGGGAGGGGAGAGGTGGGGTGGGGGTAGTGGGGTTGAATGGGACCTCATATATATATATTTTTAATGTAATATTATTACAAAGTCAATTAAAAAAAATTATCCAGTAATTCAGAGACAAAAACATTAAATAAAAACTGAGGCTTAAAAATAGAATATTGTTTGGTGGTTCAGACAGACTACTAATAACAGTTAAAACGAAGTGAAACCAGGAAATATAAAGAGTATTTCTGCATCATTATTTAACCATCATATTTTAAATTTTCATAATTCTTGTCATTTATCTTGAGTTTTAATCGAATCTCTTTAGAATCACAAATTTATCGCCTATCTTTTCCAAACTTCATTAACATAAACAAAGAAATTTGAACATGTACACTAAAATTAATTTTTTGAGATAATCCAAATAAATGTCAAAGTGCTTTTTTCCTCAGGATAGCAGGGATTTAGTTACAATATGAGATGTTATAAATTTACTTTTATTAGAAGTTTGAGAAAGCTTGGAGCAATCTTAAAGAATTACTGAATTTAATCTTTCCTCTTTCTAGAAAGGCCTACATCTACTTACTGCCAATCTCTCTCCTTCCTTCCTTCCTTCCTTCCTTCCTTCCTTCCTTCCTTCCTTCCTTCCTTCCTTCCTTCCTTCCTTCCTTCCTTCCTTCCTTCCTTCTTTCCTTCCTTTTCTTTCCTTCTTCCTCTCTCTCTCTCTTTTTAACTTATCATGACATGATGGCAAACATTTTTATTTTGAAGTTATTTTAAACTTACATAAAAATAGCAAGAACAGTACAAAGAATTTCTTTATATCCTTCATTCAAATTCACTGATTGTTGACATTTTGCCATATCTGTTTTATAATTGTTTTTCTCAACAATAAGAGTGTAAGTATCAAACATTGTACCTCATTCTTCCTAAATACTTCAATGTACAAGTCCATATATTATCTCAAAATAGCAAATTTAGAAGCTATAAAATATTATTGTCCAATCTATAGATATTATTCAAATTTGCCAATTTTCCCAACAATGTCCTTTTTAGTGAGTTTTTAGCTCTAGGATACAATCCTGGAGCACACGTCATATTTTGCATTTAGATTTTGTATCACTTATTCATATGTAATTCAAATACCAAAAATTTCACCCATTTACTGTGATTTTTAGTGTATCCTCAAGATTGTGCAACCATCATCAACACCACCACCTAATGCCTAGAACATTTTCATTATTTCAAAAAGAAATCCCAAAACAGTTTAGCAGGCATTCACCACTGTCCCCTTCTACAACCACTGGTAACCATTAATCTGTTTTCTGTTTCAATAGATTGGCCTATTCTGGACAATTCATATAAATGGAATTATATACCATCTTTGTCCTTTTGCAACTGGTTTCTTTTACTTAGTATAATTTTAGAGATTCAACTATGTTGTAGCATATATCAGTACTTCATTTATTTTTGTGGCTGTACAATATCCCATTGTATAGATACATCGCAATTTGTTTATCCATTAATTCTTTGTGGGCATTTGGATTGTTTCTATTTTGGGCATATTATTAATCATTCTGTTATCAATTTCAAGTACAAGTTTTGGTATGAACATATGTTCACAGTACTGTTGGGTATGTAACTAGGAGTAGAATCCCTGGGTGATATAGGTAATCTCCATGTATAAACTTTTGAGAAATTGACAAATTGTTTCACGAAGTGTCTGAACCATTTTACATTTCAACAAGCAATGTATGAAGATTCCAATTTCTCTACATCCTCGCCAACACATGTTATATTCTGACTTAGTATGTGCATGTGAAGTGATATCTCATTGTAATTTTGATTTCCATTTCCTTAATAACTAATGATGTCCATTAGTTTTGCATGTGTTTATTAGCCATTCTTATATCTTCTTTAGAGAAATGTCTATTAAAGTCCTTTGCCCATTTTCAATGTTTATGTGTCTTATGTGGTAATTGAGTTGTAAGAGTTATTTATTCTGAATACTGGATACTTATCAAATATTTTAACTGTGAATATTTTCTCTCACTTTGTAGACTTATCATTTTCTTGATAGTTTCTTTAATGTACAAAATTTCTAATTTTTTGAAGTCCAATTTGTATATGTTTTCTTTGGTTGCTTGGGCTTTAGGTATCCTATCTAATAATTCATTGACTAATCTAAGATCACAAAGATTTGTGACTGAATTTTCTTCTAAGAATTTATAGTTTTAACTTTTAAATTTAGGTTTTTGATACATTTGGGGTTTTTTAGTTAATTTTTATATATGGTGTGAGGTAAGGCCCAACTTCATTTTTCTACTTGTAGCTATCCAGTTGTCCCCACATAATTTGATGAAAAGACTATTCTTTTGCCATTGAATTGTCTTTTCTTGCTTGTCAAATATCAGTTACCAATAAATGTATGGACTTATGTCTGGACTTTCAATTCCAGTCCATTAATCTATTTATCTATTCTTATTCCAGTGCCACGAAGCCTCAATTTCTGTGGCTTTCTAATATGGTTAGAAATCAGGTAGTGTGTGTCTTCCAACTTTGTTTTTCATTTTAAAGATTGTTTAGACTATTCTGGGTACCTGGTGTTTCCATATGAATTTTAGGATTGGCTTGTAAATTTCCACAAAAAGGCATCTGAGTTTTGATAGGGATTTTATTTAATATGTAGATCTATTCGGTAAGTGTCACCATCTTAAACATATTAAATCCTCCAAGCCATGAACAATGGGTGTCTTTCCATTTATTTAGTATTTTTAATTTCTTTCAGTGATGTTATATAGATTTTAGTGAATAAGTCTCGCACTTTTTTTTGTTAAATTCATTCCTAAGAAATTTACTCTTTTTTGATGCTCTTGTTATAAGACTTATTTTCTTAATTTCATTTTCAGTTTTTTATTGGTGGTGTGCAGGACTGCAATTGATTATTGCATGTTGATCTTGTACTCAGCAATCCTGCTGAATTGCTTATAAAGCTCAAATTTCGTGAGTGTCATCCTTAGGATTTCAACATACAATACTTTATCCTTGTGCTGTTCTTAATCTTAGGGGGAATGTTTTCACATTTTTCCATTATGTATGATGTTGAGAGTTAGTTTGATCAAGTGTTTTATCTCCATGTACAAATACAATTACAGTTTTCACCTCTAATCTCTTAATAATATGTATTGCCCTGATTTTATGTTGAAGTACCATGTATACTTGGGTAAACTCTATTTGTTCATAAAGCATTTTTTAAAATACATTTTTTATTTACCATATTTTATCTGAGATATGGATGAAATATAGTGGAATATGTATGAGCACACTTTTTTTATTTTTATTTTTTGCTAAACAGTTTGGTTTGACATCTTGTTTATTCACAATAGGTGGACCAAGGAAAAAGTAATCTATCTGTGATTCATTCAGGTTTCTCATCTAAAAAAATATGTAAAATAATAGCACCAAAACCACCCTGGATTTTTAAGGATTAGATAAATTATTAGAGGTAGCATGCTGTAAGAGTTGCTATTATTATAATTTCTTATTTTAATACATTTTTTTCAGAAGGATAGTTGGTCTAAGTTTACCTTTTGTATTCTCTTTTCACGCTGTTTGGTTTCAACATTTTTCTACTTTCAAGTTTGTTAAATGTTATCCTTTATTTATTAAAGAAAAATTCTTTCTTTGTTTCCTGAAACAAATTCTATAAGATAGGAATTATTTCTTCCTTGAAGATTTAGTGATATTTGCTTATGCTTGCTTATATTAATATTTGTTTCATAAGTAAGTGTGGTAGTATTGTGTGGAGATGTTTATTGATGATGAAATGTCTCTAATATTTTTAGATCTATTCAGATTTTATCTGTTTGGTGAGTTAATATTTTAACTTACATATTAGTAGAAACAAGCATTTTAATCTAATGTTTCTTATGAATTGAATTGAAATTTTTAATAGTTTCTTGTTTTGATATTACATCTAAAGTAAATTTAAAGTTATTTTAAGTTTTTTTTCAAATTCAATACTATTTGGGAGTTTCTTTGCCTTTTTCCATTAATAAATCCTGATAGAATTTTCCCCATGTCCATTACTTCAGTCTTCCTCTTTGCTTGGTACTTCTGTTTTATCTTATTTCCAAAAGAAGGTTTATATTGACATTGTTTCTGTGTGCGCACACACACAGAAACAAATGCGTGTGTATATATGTAATGGCTCAACAGTTAGAACAGATGGTATGCGTTAAGGTTTAAACTAACTGCCCCCGCTATCAACTGGAAGCCAATATTATCTTGTTAAATGATGAAGAGTGTGAAAAAATGTTATGCTATGCATAGGGTGAGTCCTTTTTTATAATTTACTTACTTTTTTAAAGTATGGAATAAATCTAGATTTATGTATACAGAAGCATTAGCCATCTTTGCCCTTGTGTGATGGAGTTAGAGCTTATTTTACTTACCTTATCTGCAATTTTTGCATTTCTCTATAACAACCTCATATTGCTAATTTCCATTTTTACTGGAAAAATTTACATTGTACTGGCAGATTAATTTTCCAAAAATATTCTTTCTAATTATATCAATAATTTTCCTAAAATGCTTCAAAGATTTACCATTGCCTAAAGGATAGAGTTTAAATTCTTTATTCTAATATTCAAAGTCTTCTGTAAGCTGGCACCAACTTACATTTCTAATCTGATTTTTAATTCTCACTTTCAAAACATCAATTTTAATCAAATGCTTTTACCACCTGGCTCCACAAATACCCTTCTTCCATCTTCTAATATTTGTTCAGTCCATTTCAGCTACCCCACTGGAAGTACCTCCACTTATCCAAATATTATCTATCTCTCAAAATGCAATTATTCCTTCTTCATCTTTCATAAAGCCTTCCTGTAAATTCCATCCTAAAGGGTGTGTTTTTTCCTTTGGAAATTTTTAAGTACAATATTGCCTTACTAATTTTTGAAATTATTATGTTTTGGCATTGATTCTAGAGACATCAACTCATGTTTGCTCATAATCTCCTGTAGTTTAGGACTTTCCCAAAGTCTCCTAGACAAGAAGATTTGTGGTGGCTGATCTGAGCACATGCCAGTTTCCAAGCTATGTTCCCTGGCACAGGACTGTACCTGCCCAAAGAAAGGAGGATATATACATATATACATATATATATATTTATGCCCAAAGAGGGTGTTCTTTTGTAGTCCGCAAAACCTCTGTATAAATTATTAATTTCTAGCTTCTAATCCTCAATATTTTAAGAGTTTACATCTGATCTATCAAACAACAATATAGATTATGTTGTATAATTTTTTCACATCACCTTGCACAATGCCACATGAATTTTTTAGGAATGAATATGTACCATTTGGTTATATATTAGTACAAAATGAAAACTCTGGGGCTTCTCTCAGACAGAGTCTCACATTTCATGCAAATCGTAGCTGCAGAGACTTTGCTACCTATTCTTCCAAATACTAACAAGTAGAAGAAAAGAGTTTGGGAGACATTATATTAGTAATCAACTCAGGCCTTTATTCATATTCAGATGTAATCTCTCTCATATTCCCTTTTTATTAAAAACCATAAAGGCATTGTCTCTGAGCAATAGCAATAATAAATAATATTAAAATCTATTTTACTGGATTCGGGCACATTAGCGCTAAATCATAGTCACGTCCTTCCCATGTGTGATTTGAGTGCCTAGTTTGTTGCCTAGAAGAGTAGCCACCCAGGAAACATTTCTTCAAAGAATAAAATAAATTCAACATTAATGTTTGTTATGACTTACGTCATGACACGTCCAGGCGCTAACTTCTGGTCCTGTGGGATGTGAACTCATTTGTAAATAGGATCTTCGAAGATCTTATTAGTTAAGGTGAGGCCAAATTGAATCCAATATACTGTAGTCCTTGGAAGCTGAGGAAATTTGGACACAGGGATAGGAGTGAGGACGAGACAGAAAGAGCAGATGACCACGTGAAGAAGGCAGGAAAGGCGGTCCACCACCAGAAAGCTCCCGGCTTCAGAGGAGCATGGCTTGCTTGATTTGGGACTTCTGTACTCCAGAATGGTGAGACGATCAACTGATGCTGTGTGAGCCAACCAGCCTGTGGCATTTGTTATAGCAGCCCTGACAAAACTAGATAATATGGAGTCAACACATATACAGATAAGACATTGCCTTTTTCATATAAATGAGCAAACTGAGATCAGATTAATTAAGATCCTGATTGCAAGGTCAGAAGGTGGAATGTTCCTTTTACTATAGCTTCCCTATTAAAAAGGGAAGAAAGCACATTTCCTACTGAGCATTGGTATTAAAAAGTATACTAAGCAATGAAAATCACTAAAGTGTATTCCTCTGACTGTCGCTAACAGTTTTGAAAATAAAAATTTATTTTCCTCAAAATCAGTAACTGTTTAATGGCATGGACACTTTATCTGCATTTATTTGAGCATTAAACACATGTTAATAATCTTGTAGCAGAGGCCGTGCAAGTGACATGGTATTAGACAAAATCCCAATGATTTAATATATACTTGACATCTTTTGATCAGTATTATTAGGAGTAACCATTTTAGACATCTGTTCTGTAGGATATTAACGGTAGAGATGTCACCAAGGCTGCCACATGTGTTTATTATGGTTGTAAAAGCAGAGAGCTTGGGAGAGCTGTTTGCACAGAAATGAAGCTCTTTCAGGCTTTGCATCCCTGCCATTACCAGGGCAATGCGTGCAGTTCACACACGGAACACGTGGAGGGCTTAGCGCACACATCACACCAAAAATGCCTTTTTGCTCCTAAGCAAAAGCAGACTTTTATGCTCCCAGTATAAATCTTATTCCTTCTAGTATTTCTTGTTTGGTGTGAGCTTCTAGGAAATTCTGAGCTCAACTAATCACCCATCTCTATGAGTCATGCAAATCCTTTATGCATTTCTGTCTATCCCTTTAACTATGGCCTCATATAAATATTGTATCTCTTATTTTGGTTTTAGTACTTATTTTATCTTAATTGTTCCCTCTGGCAAGTTGCCTAAACGTCTTTGAAAGGAACTTGAATGAATTTGTGGGGATAGAAAGAGGACTTTTCTAGTGCAAGCTATGAAGCAGAGGAGTAGAATCAGAACAGGTAAAAGTCTACTTAAGAGGGAGAGAACCCGAGGCCCTCAGATACAAAGTAAGTTTTCTGAGGACAAACACAGTATTCTGAAGACTCCACTTCTCACGTGGATGTACGTTTAGGGTTTTCATAGATCTGGCACAGTAAGCTTTCCCTCTTCCTTGCTTTCCTCCCTGTGATGGTTTGGGACTGGATGTATCCCAGAATAAAATTAAATTCATTCTTAAAATTAATCTGTTCTTGCAGGTATGAACCTATTGTAAAGATCTTTTTATATTAATTTTTAATTTCTAAAGAAGCTTCAGATTACATAAATGTTACATCAACAATATAGGAGATTCCCACATGCCTCACTCCATCCCTCTCCCACACTTTCCCACATTAACGGCACCCTTCATTAGTGTGGTGCATTTGTTACCATTGATGAACATATATTGAAGCTTTGCTACTAAGTATGGATTACAGTTTACATCAGAGTTTACACTTTGTCCTGCACAGTTTTGTAAGTTATGACTAAACATACAATGGCTTATATCTGTCACTGCAATATCACGCAGGGCAAATCCAATGTCCCCAAAATGCCCCATGTAACACCTATCTTCCTTCAGAACCTCTGTGGCCACCGCCTTTATATTAATGATAAGAGTTCTTCCATTGCTAGAATAATAATAAGTCTACAGTAGAGTAATTGTAAGTCTACTTTAGTCCATTGTTCATTCCCTGATCTTGAAGATTTTAGGATGGTGATGCCCACTCTGCATCTCATTGAGAAGGAGCATAGATCCCATGGGACAGAAAGATGAAGCCATCTTGCTTGCAGTTGCAGATACTCTGTTCCCTGGTGCAATGAGTGTTGTCCACCATCATCTCCTTGTTAATTGTCTCGGGTAAGGCCAATGAACTAGAGAGTAGGTGTCACAACTCTGCTAAAATTCAAGGCTCAACTGGCACTTTGATAGACCAAAGATTTAAGTCTCTAGGACATATATTTATCATGTATAGTGCTAATTATAGGTTCAAATAAAAGGGGCAGACAAACCATGTGTAGAGAACCTACGAATGAGTCTAACTTTGTTGTAGTGGGAAGCATAAATTCCAAAGTAAGGCCCATCCACAGGGTACCAAATTCCTGAGCTGCTTATAGTTTTTAGATATCTCTAGAACCCTCAGGAGCCCTGCTATTTGAGGCTTTGTTTACTGTGGCAGTCAATAAGATCCTGCTGAGATATGCATAAGATTAATCTCTGGAATGACCTCCCAACCCTCTTTGAAATCTCTTAGCCATAAAAACTCATTTGTATTTACCATTTCCCCCTTTTGGTCAAAGGTCTTTTTCCAGAATGCTTTGCAAGTTGGCGCTTGGTAGTATCCCTCAGTGCCAGGGAGACTTATCGCTGAATGAGTCCCATGCCTGGGGAAGGTAGTGCGTTTATATGCTGAGTTTGACTTAGAGTGAAGCCACATTTGAGCAATAAGGAGGCTTTCAGGAGATGACTCTTAGGCAATATATAATACTAGGCTAAGTTTCAATTTCACAAGAAAATGTTCGTAAGTACAAACGTCAGTATCAAGGGCCTGGCATAAAGATCTGTCTTCCTTTGCTAGGTACTGCCCTTGCATTTTGGAGATTCCTGCTGTTCTCTTAAGAAGGTGTGGCCCACCTCAATCAAGATGGGTATTAATCCTATTACTGGTATCCTTTTTAAGAGAATGAAATTCAGACAATGTGAAAGAAAGTCATAAGAAGCATGAAGTTGAAACAAAACCTGGAGGAGAAGGAAGAGACCAGGGGACACTGACACGTGCATTGCCATGTGAAAGAGGAGCTAGGAATCACCAGCTGCCAGCCCCAGAAGGCCGCAGTCTTTGGGGAAAAAGCATAGCCTGTTGGTGCCTTATTTTGGATATTTTCCAGGCTTCGAAGCCATGAGAAAATAAATCCCCATTGCTTAACCCAAACCCTTTATGGTATTTGATTAAGCAGCCCAGGAATGAAAACATTCCCTGCTTCACTCAGGCTGACTCAGGCTGTTTTGATGTTTCCATCCATCTGAACACATTGGAGAGTGCAACTCATGGGATCATAGTTAGGCTTGGACCTGACTGTGCCACTTGCAGAAGAAGTTAAAATAGCAAAGAAAGCTATTGACTTGGCTTGGACTGGGCCTCTAAATATCTAGCTTTTTCCCAGTTAGAAAACAAGGTGACTTATTTTTGAAGTGGACTTTACCTGTTTAAAATTTTCAACTGGGAATCTCAAAAAATGCCTAATATTGAATTTTTAATGTGACACTTTTTCCTATTGGTGAGAAATCCTTGGAGCAGTGTATTCTTAGTAGGAACTATTTTATTACAATACCCACTAGGCTGTGAGTTAAAGTTCCCTAGTTAGACCAAGGTTGGAACAAACAAAAGTGACATCAACATCAGGACCATGTTAGAACTTGCGCCAAGGAAGATCAGATGTTAATCAAGTTAACGAAGAGCTGACCAGGCTCCACAAGTCTAATTAGTGTGCTGAGTGTCTGTGTAGAGGAAATTTGCTGGCCTCACTCCTGGGTCCTTATTTTGAGAATGACCTTAAGTCACTCTTCCCAAGGTGGCACTGAGGGAAATCCACTTCAAGGGCCCTTGAGAGATTGTGCAAAGGAAAATATTATCCCCATATGCAAATAAGTTTGTGTCTTATCTATTAAAGTAAAAAGTTTTTCTTTTTCACTTTTTATTGACGGTTTCCCATCGCCATTATATCTTGGTGAACTGTGTCAGTTGGGGATTTGGTGGTCTACATCTTTCCATCTTCTATGTTAAAAGAGGACTACTTCCTGAAAATAGTACCCTATGATTTTCTGTTTGTGAAATTTTAGGAAACCTAAGAGTAGATGTACCATTTTACCCAGAGGATAAAAATGTGAACTTGCAGATCAAGTCATAAATGCCTATTTTACTTCTGAAAGGTGGAGAGTCTTGCTGCCTGGGGTTGAACTATGATGCCATCACTCACTAGCTGTATTGTCTGAGACAGACGCATTAACCTCTCTGTTTATCAGTTTCCTCATCTATAAAATGGAGGCAATAATAGCACCAATCACAAGACAACTTGCTGTGATAAACGTATGTTGAAGTCCTAGCTGTATCTTTCTTTCAATTTCAAGTTCATTTTTTTCTTCTCACACGGGCATGCGTGTAGCGCGTATCTCAACCTGGCACAGCCACGTTCCCTCTTCACTGCTTCCCACATCTTCAGGCCCCTTGCCCTCTTCCTCTTTCGTCAGACTGAGCTGGGCTGTTTTGATGGATCCTTTTCTCTTGAACACATTGAAAAGTCTGACAAAACAGAACACCCAGCAAACGGTAGCTAAAATGAGCATGCTTTCTTTTGCCAAATGATATAAATTGTGCACTCCATTAATTTATACTAAGAAGGTTTTGTTACTTGTATATATTATAATGTATATATTGTAAACATAAATGATTCTGCAAGTAAATCATATTGTGTGTTTGGTGCATTAAATTAAGTTGTATGTTGTTTTAAAAACATGCCAAAATTGTTGGTTCTAATTTCTATTGTTTGTTAAATCCAACACATAGGCATTAAGTATCTTGGGTCTTCAGTCCTGTAACATTTTTAGCATGTCCCCAAACTCCATGGTCCTTTGTATTCAGGCTCGTGGACCTTTCTGAGATTAGGTCCACACATGTGTTCCTTCAGGAAACAGTCATCCCAGCACCAGTTGCCATCAGTTCAGTCCCAATTATGTGCCAGGTGCTTTACACCTGCTATTTCTAATCCTCACATTAGCCAGGGGAGTCCAGTAATCTCATTTTTCAGATGAGGACTTGGACAATTAAAGATGTTCCACAGCTAGTAACTTGTTAAATTGGGATCATAAATTAGGACTGACAAATGCCAAAGCCCATGATTTTTTAGCTTTATACCTGCACCCGCATGGCTTCTGAAAACAGATCCAGCTGCCGTCTGTCATGTGGAAAGTCTAGATGCTTAAGTAACAGAGAAAGAGCTGCTCAAATTAAAGTCAGCAAAACACGGAGGCAGGGATTTTTTCTCATGCCTCCAAATAATTCATGCTTTCCTATCAATTTAATGTTTTAAAGTTTGGAAAAATTACTAAAGGTTATTTCCCATTTTTCCTATTTTACTACTAATTATATGTTTGAAAAGTCCCTGTAAATTCTTCCTGTAAGAGAGTTGAATGTCTTTGTCTGATCTTGTGAGGACCACTTACTTTTTTACATTACTTGTTGATGTAAGAGAGGACTCCAGAGAAACATGCATAGCATATTTGTGCAAGGTAAATTCAATACTTCAAGCTTGATTTCATTCATCTCCTTCCTCACTATTTCTATAATTTCAAAGGAAGTTTCTGGCTGTGGATATACATCAGGAGAATTGGATTTAATAAAAGCAATATTAATAAAAAGTTTAACTGGTCAACTTGACGAATGGTTCTTGTCTTGTGAAGATTTATCTAAAAACTCCAGATTTCCTTAACACTTATATCAGTAAATAAGTTATAATTTATAAGGTATTAGTGCATGGAAGAGACAATTCTGTTTTCAAGCCTTGTGTTACTTACCAAACACTGAAGATGTGCCAGCATTGTTCCAGGACTTGCAGATCCACCAGGGAACAAACAGGTGAAAATCCTTGCGCGTATGACACATTCCCTTGGGAGAAGGAGATAATCCATTTGCAAATTATGTGTGCACATACACATACCCACCACTGCATGTAAGGTGGTGATAACTTTCATGGAGAAAAGTAAAACAGGAAAGAGGAAGAGTAAATATTCAAAAGAGAGGGAAGTACAATTTTAAATAGTGATGCCAGGAATAGTTACTATGAGAAGGTTGTTTTATTCTTTTCTCCCTCCTTCCCTCATTCCCTCGTTCCCTCGTTCCCTCTTTCCCTCGTTCCCTCCCTCCCTCCTTCCCTCCTTCCTTCCTTCCCTTCTTCCCTCCTTCCCTCCTTACTTCCCTCCATCCCTTCTTCCTTCCTTCCTTCCTTCCTTCCTTCCTTCCTTCCTTCCTTCCTTCCTTCCTTCCTTCCTTCCTTCCTTCCTTCCTTCCTTTCTTCCTTCTTTCCTTCCTTCCTTCCCTCCTTCTCTCCTTCCCTCCTTCTTTCGTTCTTTCCTTCTTCCCAAATTTCATCAACCCTTCCTTCCTCTATTTATATCAGTCTATTTATTTATCTTTCTGTTTTTATGTAGTTACTTCTCATTTTTTATTGTTGTTATTGTTTTAAGATTTGAAGGAGGAAGGGGAGTGACCCATCCTGGTATCTGAGAAGAGTATCCCTGGAGTGAAAAAGGAAAAAGAGCAAATGTGGGAGTGTGCACAGTGAGCCAGCGAAATAGCAAGGACCAGTGTGGCAGGGGCAGAACAACTAAGCAGGGTAAGAACAGGTGAGGTCAGACAGCTAAAACAAGTCCAGACCTTGTCAGCTTTTAACAACATTTAAAAATTTTTGGCTCTTGCTTGCAGAAGAAGATAAGCCACACAATGAGTCTGTGATCATTAGCATATCATTTTTCACATGTCTTTTGCTATGGAAATTTGCAAAGACAGGGTGCCAAGGAAATAAAGCAAAGAGAAATCCTCCCAAAGCATCCCAGAACATCACCTAATACAAGACAGCAGCCCAAGGAAGAACTTTAAACTACATTTAATAAATATTTTAAAAGCTTAGTTGTTTAGGTTGGTGCAAACATAATTGCAGTTTTGCATTATTGAAATATGCTGTTTGATATTGACATACATTCTTAATAAATGTGGTTATGTTATACATTATTTTAACGTGTATTTCTGTATTTTTTTTGCTAATGACTTGTTACTTGCTATTTATTTTATATTTATTTTAGACTATGGAAATGATGTTAGACAATGTATTCAAGTGAAAAATATGAGCAAATTTCCTGAGTTCAAAATGGGTCGTACAGCAGCAGAGACACCTCACAACATCAACAATGCATTTTCCAGGAATTTCTAATGGACGTACAGTGCCATGGTGGTTTAAGAAGTTTTGCAAAGGAAACAAGAGTCTTGAAGATGAGGATTGTAGTGCCTGACCTTTGGAAGTTGACGACCATTTGAGAACAATCATGGAAGCTAAATCCTCTTACAACTACATGAGAAGTTGCCAAAGAACTCATCTCCAGCCATTCTACGGTTGTTCAGCCTTCGAAGCAAATCTGAAAGGTTTTGAAAAAACTCCGTAAGTGAGTGCCTCATGAACTGACCAAAAATTTAAAATATCATCATTGTGAAGTGTCATCTTTTCTTATACTATACAAAAACAACGAACCATTTCTAGATCTAGATGTACAGCGAAAGGTGGATTTTATATGACAACTGGAGATGACCAGCTCAGTGGTTGGACTGAGAAGAAGCTCCAACGCACTTCCAAAAGCCAAACTTGTGCCAAAAAATAGTCATGGTCACTGTTTGGCAGTCTGCTGCCAGTCTGTTCCATTACAGCTTTCTGAATCCCAGCAAAACCATCACATCTGAGAAGTATGCTCAGCAAGTCAATGAAATGTGCTGAGAACTGCAATGCCTACAGTTGGCATTGGTCAACAGAAAGGGCCCAATTCTTCTCCGTGACAATATCCGACTGCACATCACACAACCAATGCTTCAAAACTTGAACGATTTGGGCTACGAAGTTCTGCCTCATCCGCTATATTCACCTGACCTTTCGCCAACCACTACCACTTCTTCAAGCATCTCAACAACTTTTTGCAGGGAAAGTGCTTCCACAACCAGCAGGATGCAGAAAATGCTTTCCAAGAGTTCATCGAATCCTGAAGCACAGACTTTTATGCTATAGGAATAAACAAACTTATTTCTCATTGGCAAAAATGTGTTGATTGTAATGGTTCCTATTTTGATTAATGAAGATGTGTTTGAGCCTAGTTATAATGATTTAAAATTCAGTCTGAAACCACAATTCCTTTTGCACCAACCTAATAAAAAGAAAAGGATGTGATGGATGTGAACAGATGGGGAATATTAGCAACTCAGAGAAACTACAAGAGGGAAGCAAATGAAAATTCCAGAATGGAAAAATACATCAGAAATGATAAATTCACTTGAAGGGCCTCATAGCAGACTGACCACAGAAGGAAAACTGCAAAGAGAAGCATGACTAAAAAGAAACAAAAACAAACAAACAAAACACTAAACAGTCTATCAGAGACTTGTTGAATAATAAATTGTCTAACACACATGTAATTGGACTACCAGTAGGCAATGAGGGAGGGGAAAGAATTTTTTATTAGAGAAAGTCTGGGTTTACAGAAATATTAGTCATAAAACAGGGTTCTCATATACCACCCTATTATTAACACCTTGCATTGGTATGGTAAAATTATTGCAATTGATGAAAACATATTTTTATAATTGTATTATTAATTATAGCTTATGGTTAAACTTAAGGTTCAATGTTTGTACTGTGTGGTCTGTAGAATATTTTTTTTTAATTCATTTTACTAACATAAATACAAACTAAAATGTCAACCTTTAACCACAATCACATAATTAATTCCATTCTCTTAGTTACATTTACAATACGGTGCTACAATCACCTTCATGTAACCTCAGCATTTTACATTTTCCCCAACAATGTGTGAGGACATCAATTTCTCCATATCCTAACCAACATTTGTTATTACCCATCTTTTTGATAATAGCCATCTAGTGGGTGTGATGTGCTATCTAATAGCTTTGATTTTCATTTCCCTAAGGACTAATGATGTGGAGTCTTTTTCATTTGTTGATTGACCATTTCTATATCTTCTTTGGGGAGATGTTTATTCATATAATTTTCCCATTTTAATGGGGTTATTTGTCTTTTCATTAATGAGTTGTGTTTTAAATATTTTGGATACAAGTTCCTTATCAGCTATATGTTTTATAAATATTTCTCCCATTTTGTGGGTTATCTTTTTCATTCTCTTTAATTTTAATGAAGTCCAATTTATCTATTTTTTACTTATTATTTCCTTGGTTTCTTGTGCTTTCAGTGTCATATTAAAAAGTAATTGCTTAAGTCAAGTTCATAAACACCTGCTTTCTCATAGCAGTTTTAGCTTCTAAATTTAGGTCTATGATGCATTTTTAATTAATTTTGATGTATGATGTGAGTAAGTAACTCAACTGCAGTCTTTTTTAGATGGCATTCCAGTTGCTCCAGAACAATTTGTTGAAAAGACAAATTTCCTATTGAATTTTTTTTTCAAAAGTCAATTGACCATACATATAAAGATTAATTTCTATTGATCTATATGTTTATCTTTACATCCATACCTCACTGTCTTGCTTACTACAGCTTTATAGTAAGTTTTGAAGTCAGGAATTATTAAGTGTGATATCGGCACTAGGATTTTTCATTGATGACCTTTAATCACATAAAAGAAATTCCTCTCTATTATTGGTGGTTTGTGTTTTTAATTAGAAATAAACATTGGATTTTGTTAAATGCTTTTCTACTTTTCTTTTAATTTTAGTTTGTAATTATAATGGATAGCATAGAGTAATTTTTGTATGTTTAAACCAACCTCACATTCCTGAGACAAATCCCAGCTTATGATGCAATATTATTTGTATTTTTGGGGGATATTTTAAAAGAGTTTATTTTGTTTAGATTTTTTATATCAATGTGCATGAGGGATATTGGTCTGTAGTTTGCTTTCCTTACAATGTCATTGTCTAGTTTTGGTATAGGAGTAATAATGGCATTACAGAGATGGGGTTGGGAAATAGCATCTCCTTTTTAAATTTCTGGAAATGTTTCTGTAGAATCCATATTATTTCTTTCTGAAATCTTTGGTAGAACTAACCAGTGACACCATCTGGGTCTTGAGTTTTCTTTGTGGGGAGTTTCTATTAACTATACCTTAAGTTCCTCAACAGATAATGCCTATTCAAGGTATCTTTTATTCTTAGGTGAGGGTTTATATCTGGCATCTTTTAAGGAATTGCATATTCCACTTAAATTTCAGAATTTATTTGCATAATATTCCTCAAAAAATTATTTTTTATCCCTTTAACACTTGTAAACTCTTAAGTGATGTCACCTCTCTCATTGTTTATATTAGTATTTTGTGTTTTCGCTCTCTTTTTCATTTCTTGATGAGACAGGACTGAGATTTATTGATTTTACTTATTTTCTAAAAGAACTTGTTTGGGGGCTCATTCATTTCTCAATTTTTTAAAATTTCTATTTTATTGATTTGCGATTGAATGCTTATTATTTCCTGTCTTCTGTCTTCTTTAAACATAGTTTTTTTCTTCTGTTTCTTCTTAATGTGGATGCTGATATTACTGATTTCTGTCCTTTTTCCTTTTCTAAGGCAGTCATTTAGTGCTATAAATTTCCCTCTAATTATTGCTTTAGAAGTATCCAACAAATTTGGTATGTTGGCTATAACCTTCATTCTTTTTCAAAGTACTTTCTGGTCTCCTTTTGGACATAGTGTTTGGTTCAAGGATTATTTAGTTTCCAAATATTTAGGAGACAGGCATCTTTGTTTTGTCATCAGAGATTTTTTTCTTATTGATTTCTACTTGGGATTACATCTTCATCAGAGAACATATGTTATATAACTTAATCCTGTTAAATGTATTAAAACTTATTTTATGGCCCAATTTCTGGTTTATTGTGTTAAATGTTTCATTTGC
This sequence comes from Dasypus novemcinctus, assembly GCF_030445035.2. NCBI lineage: Eukaryota > Metazoa > Chordata > Mammalia > Cingulata > Dasypodidae > Dasypus > Dasypus novemcinctus. The sequence goes on along the minus strand of NC_080679.1, from coordinate 130,179,791 downwards.
AATTATAGAAAGTATATATTATATATTCTACTTTTGCTGGATGGAATATTCTGTACATTTTAATTAGGTTTATTTGAGTGACAGAATTATTCAACCTTTGATATTTTTTATGATTTTCTGTCTATTTGTACTAGCAATTTATTAGAGTTATTAATATATTGAAAGGGTAATAATTATTGACTTCTCTATTTTTCTTTGAAGTGCTAATAATTTTATTTTTAATTTCAGAAATTGGAAATAACCCAAATGCCCATCCATAAGTAAATAAGTAAATTTATCATCTTTTATCCATGCAATGGAATACTACTTAGTAATAAAAAATGACTGAACTTTTAGTACATTCCAGGACATGGATAAGTCTCAAAATAATCATGATGAGATAAGTAAGCAAAAAAAAAAAAGGACTACATATTATATTATTTCACTTATATAAAACTATCCTAGAGAGCCAGAAGAGTATAACTGGTTATTGGGTTTGCAGAATAACAGGCAAATAGGTGAAAGGGACCTGAGGAAACTTTTGAAGATAAGGGAAATAGTCATTATCTTGATAGTGGTTATGGTTTCTTGATATTAACACACGTCAAAATTTAGAAATTAAACATTTTAAATATGTGCAGTTTATTTTATGTTAGCTATACTTTAATAAAGCTGCGTAAAAGGGACTTTTCAGTAAATGGAGGTACTTAAAAAAATGAATCCAGATTTGATCAAGTGGGAAGTGAGTATATGAGGTCATGACAATGGATGGATGGATTGATAACTAGGGTCCTGTACTGTGAATAGCTGGGGATGTTGAATAGGAGTTGATAAAGGAGTTGGAGAAAGGGCAGCAAAACCAAGATGGTGCATTGTCTTGGGAGCCAAATAAAACATGTGATTTGGGGAAAAGGGAGAAGTTAACTGAATCACATGCTGCCGATGACTTAAGGTAAATGAGGTCTAGGAACATAAAAATTGTATACCTCATAAAATGATATTCTAACTGTTGATCTTGATAAAAGAAAGCATTTTATTTTTTTTACTGGGATAGTTTCAGATTTACATGATGTTGAAAAAAAGAATACAGTGAGGACCCAGGTGTACAATTTACCCAGCTATATCAATGGTATCATTTTGTAAAACTACAGGATAATATTGCAATCAGGATATTGTCATTGATACAATCCACTGATCTTTTTCAGGTTTACCTAGTTTTACTTGTGTTCATTTGTGTACATATATATTTAATTTATTATGATTTTATCATTTGGTAGATTTGTGCATCTACCACCACAATAAAGATATTGAATGGTTCCATTAACACAGGGATCCCTCCTATCGGCCTTTTATAATTATAATTACCTCCCTCTCTTCAATGCCTCACATCTCCCATCCCTAAGGCCTGACAATTACTAGTCTGTTCTCCATTTCTAATATTTTGTCATTTTAAAATAATAAATGTTATATAAATAGAATCATGCAGTATGTAACTTTTTGGGATTGGCTTATTGCACTCAATATAATTACCTGAAGACCATTCAAGTTGTTGCATCTATCAACAATTTGTTATTTTTTTCAAACAGTAGTATTCCATTGTATGGATATATCACAGTTTGTTTAATATTTCACCATGGAAGGCATTTTGGCTATTTCTAGTTTTAGGCTCTTAAAACATTTCATGTAAATGTTGCGTGACCATAAGCTTTCATTTTTTTTGTAGTAAATTTCCTAGAGTGCAACTCGAGGGTAGTATGGCAGTTGGACATTGAGTTTTATATGAAACCAACAAATTGTTCTTTAGAGTGACTGTACCATTTTAAATCCCTCCCCAGCAATGCATGAACGATATAGTTTCTCTCTATCCTCTCTAGAGTTTTGTAGTGTCACAATTTGTTTGTTAAGACATTCTGATTTATTGGTTTATAGTAATATCTTATTTTGTTTTAATTTGCATTTCTGTAATGGTGAGGGACTTTCAACATCTTTTCAGTATATTTTATTTTATATATTTTATTCAATGTATATTTTATTCAATGAAATAAAATATACTGTATTTTTTTTTATTCAATGAAATATCTTATATTTTATTCAATGAAATATCTGGTTCATGTCCTTTGCCCATTTCAGCTTGGAATTGTTTTCATTGTTGAGCTCTGAGAGTTAATTATGTGTTATAGATTCCAGTCCTTTCAACTAGGAGTGAGTTTTCTCCCAACCCCTACCCTAGGACATTTAGCAATGTCTCGGGTCATTTTAAGTTGTTACAACTATGGATGGGGTGCTACTGGTATATAGTTGAGTAGAAGACAGAAAAGTGGTTAAGAATCCTGTAATGCTCAGGATATCACCCACCAGTAAATAATTATCTGGCCCAAAATGTGAATACTGTTGAAGTTGAGAGACACTGGTGTAAAGGATTCTTTAGAGGTAAATTGATAAAACTTGGTGGTGGATTGGATATGTGTGATAAGAGAGAGAGAAGTGTCAAGGATATTGTGTAATGGAAAAGACAATGACAACACTGTGGGGGACACAGGAAAAGTACTAGGTTTGGGGGGAAAAAGGTCAGATTGGTCATCCAAATAGAGTTTTTATGTAGTCAGCTGGTTTTAGTCAGTTTTTTAGTTCAAGGGAGAGTTTTATGTTAGAGACATATATTGTGAGTCGTCTGCATACAGACATTTAGGCACACATAATATCTCCTAGGCATAGAACATGGAGAAAATTAAAACAGTGGATTAGGGCTGAACATTAAGGATCTTTTACAAGAAAAAGAACAGGGGATGAAGAGGGCAGAAAGGGGCCTGATACCAATGAGACAGGAATAAAATCCAAAGAATATCGGAATAAAATTTTAGAAATGAGAAAATAGCACTAGGAGTCAAGAAAGGTGAAAACTTAAAAAAAATACAATACAATAAAGTCTGGCTCAAGGAAGTAGAAGCCATGGGACTTAATAAAAATCTAGTTTGAATGGGAACTTTCTGGATTGGAGAGCATCAGGTACATACACAACACACACCACTGGAAAACTAATTCTACTAAATAAATAGTTGATTACTTGTACCTTTATCCCAGATCCCATACATGCAAACTGTTTAATGTTCACCTACATATTACAAGGTATGTTTCATTATCCCCATTTTAGAGATAAGTGATTTGATTGAGGCCACGTAAAAAACCTATTTTGGAAATTGATTTCTAACCCAAATTACACAGGCTCTAATGCCGTCACTCTTTTACCCAGCACAACAAGAAAAATGTTAAACTCAATGGCATTTGCTTCTGTGGATTTAAATTTCATTTGCAAATTTGGATTCATCTCACTAAGATACAAAACTGTTTTTCACATGTTTTCTCTGTTTTGGTAAACAAAGTTGAGCATGGTGTTATCAATCAATGCTGCAGGAGATAAAGCTGACATAAAAACCAATCTTCGTCATTCATTTGAAACCACATTATGGACAGAAATACTGTATCACCAAAGGAAATAGGTGGTCTGTGTTTCTGGTAAAAATACTTTACAAGACTTTTCTATCTAAGGTTCACAGTTTCAGATTCCAATCCTATCAAATCCAATACTCATGAAGTCAGTATTTACAGATGACCTTTAATTAGTAAGTGATATTTAGGAAAAAACTAATTATGCCATAAATAGATATATAATACAATTAAATATGATGTAATCTCATTTCAGATCTAGAAATGAAGAAGAACTTCAAGATTGAAATTGGTTCCTTAACTTCTTCTAATTGCCAAGTCTTTATTCAACTGGACTCCTCCAGTGTAGGCTCCATTCACTCATTCATCTTTTCTAAAATGCAAATCAGATTAATTTCCTGCCCTGTTTAAAACCTTCAAATAGCTCTCCACCAACTATAGGTGCATGACCTTGAGTAAGCTACTTAAAGTCTCTCTAACTACTTCAAGATCACAAATACACTAACTGAGTTTTCTAAAACAAGTGTTGGTAAATCACTCCCCAAGAGCCAAATCCAACCTGCTGTTAACAATGATTCTTTTAATATTTTTAAATAATTTTAAAAAGTCAAAAGAAGAATACTATTTCATGAAGTATGGAAATTACATAAAATTCAAATGTCAGTATACATAAAAAATTTTATTGGGATTCATTCAAGCCTATTTATGCACTATCTATGGCTGCTTTCACACAACAGGACTGAGTATTTGTGACAGAGACTGCATGGTCCACAAAGCCTAAAATATTTATTACCTGGCCCTTTATGGGAAAAAATGTACCAATGCCTGTTCTGAAATAAAGGTTGTAGTTTGGAAAGAGGGCAGAATGAAACTAGAGAGATAAACAGAAGTCAAAAATCATAAGAGATCAATTTGTTTCACCAAGGAATTTGATGATAATAATAAATCAGGAGTTCAGGCATAAAAATATATTCTTTTGCATAAGATTTATTTGCATAAAATATGTGGGGAAATGCTATTATGTTTTATCTCACAGTTAAGTATATGTGAGATGTGTATGTATAATCATTGGTCATATGTACTTAATGAGGTACATTAGAGAGAATATAAGATGATGTGGTGAAAGATGATATGTACTAGAGATATGAACTAGAGGGGACGTACGCTGGAGATGTTTTTTCAGTATTCATGGCCTATTGCCTCTTCTCTATCTCTCATGGGGCTTCTATCTCCAACAGCAAGTGCTCACCCTCTCTGCATATTTTACACGCAAGCCCTTGAGCTGGAGGACCTTTTGCTTCATTTTCACATGAACCTGCCTCTGGAGAGGCAGCCTTCGCATGCATCCAGAAGCTCCTGATCATCCTAAAGAAAGAGAAGTTCATGGGGAAGACTTCAGTGATCATGTTCCTTCCTTTATCCATCCATTCATTCAATGGCTATTTAGCTCTCATGGGCTCACCCTGGGAATTCAGAAATGAACAATATGGTCCCTGACAGCCATGAGCTGCCCTCATCATAGGTCCAAAAGCAGGACCAGAGGTGAAGGGAGATTGCAGGGGCAGCAGTTAAAGACTTTTTAAAAAGAGTGTGGTATTATTCAGGGGTTTGTTAAGTGGTGTGCATGGAAGAAGGAGCTGTCCTACTGCAATATTTTCCTTTTACTCCAATGTGCATGCATGTGTGTACATGTGTACACAAATGAGTATGTATGTGTGTGAATGTTCACTCACCTGCACGTGAATGCAAATGCATGCCCAGGTGTTTGTGTCTGCGTGTGCGTATGGGTGCATGTGACTGTGTGCGTGCATTTGTGTGAATATCCAAACTTGAGACCCGTTTTGCATAGTTTCTTAATTTCTCTCTTGCTCTCATTTGTCATATCATATGATAAATTGAACAGAGGTATTTCATATTATTGCTGGATGATTATTAGTGAATAGATAATAAAGGAAAATAACAAGAAACCCTATGGCTTTCAAATGTTGAAATATTAAGGAAAGGGAATCAAACATTTTCATTAACTTAATCAAAATGGTCTCCTTTGTAGCAATTTGTCATTTTTTTTCATTGAGGAAGAAAGCATTTTCATGAATAAACGTATCTTTATTTTTTTGTCTTTATTTTTTAATGTTACATTAAAAAAATATGAGGTCCCCGTATACCCCCTACCCCCCTCACCCCACTCCTCCCACAACAACAACCTCCTCCAACATCATGGGACTCTCACTGCACTCGGTGAACACGTCTCTAAGCACGCTGCACCACACGGTCAATGGTCCACATTATAGTTTACACTCTTACCCAGTGGGCCATGGAAGGACACACAATGTCCAGTAACTGTCCCCGCAGTACCACCCAGGACAACTCCAAGTCCTGAAAACGCTCCCACATCACATCTCTTCTTCCCACTCCCTACCCCCAACAGCCATCATGGCCACTTTCTTAACCTCAGCGCCACATTTACTTCCATCACTAATCGTACCAATTCGAGAATAGAGCATCAGCAAGTCCGCTCCAATCCATGCTCCATTCTGTGGACCCTGGTATGGCTATGTCCACTCCACCTCTGTATCGAGAGGGTGCTTAGATTCCACTTGGATGGTGGATGCAGTTCTCCTTAAACATATCTTTAACAATATGTTTCTGTATTTCATTTTACTGCAGTGACTGAAAGGACCTGCTTTTGTTCTATGTACCACATGGGGGTGCAATGAATGACATAGCCCAACCTCCACGTGGAAAATTAATACCTGCTGAGTTACAGAAAAGGAAACGTGTTACTACCTCATTTAATTCTTTTTCTGTTTTTTGAAGCACAAATGTTTCTAATTTTGAAACGGTCCCATTTATCTCATTTTTCTTTCATTGCTTGTGCTATGGATTTAAAGTTCGTGAAACCATTGTCTGCCACATGATCTGAAAGAAGCTTCCCTATATTTTCTCCTAGGAGTTTTATAATCCTGGCTCTTATATTTAGGCCTTTGATCCATCTTGAGTTCATTTTTGCACAGGGAGTGAGATGATGATCCTCTTTCATTCTTTTGGATATAGATACCCTATTCTCCAAGCAACATTTGTGAGAAAAAATTCTGCCCCAGTTGAGTGGGCTTGGTGGTATCTCGTGGTCATATATGCATGGATCTATACCTGAACTCCCAAGTGTGCTCCATTTGTCAGTATGTTCATCCTTGTGCCAGTACCATGCTGTTTTGACCACTGTAGCTTTGTAAGAGGCTTTAAAGTAAGGTGTTGTGATTCCTCCAATTTTGTTCTTTTTTAAGATGGTTTTAGCTATTTTGGTCCCGTTGACTTTCCTAATACATTTGATAATTGGCTTTTCCAGTTCAGATTTTTATTGCATTGAATCTGTAAATTTATTTAGGCAGGATAGGCATCTTAATTAGAATTAGTCTTCCAATCAATGACATGGAATATTCTTCCATTTATTTTGGTCTTCTTTGATTCCTTTAGCAATGCTGTGTAGTTTTCTGTATACAAGTTCTTTACATACTTAGTTAAGTTTATTCTTAGATATTTGATACTTCCAGTTGTAATTGTAAATGGGATTTTTTTTTCTTGATTTCCTCCCTCAGATTGCTCATTATTAGTGTACAGCAATGCTACTAATTTTTGCATGTTCATTTAATTCTTACAATGAACTTATGATATAAGTCTTGCCATTCCTCTCTTGCAGATAATGTAATGGATTCCCAGAGAAGTTAATTATCCTGTCCGAGTTCAAATGCAGGTCTAACTCCAAAATCTTGTACTAGTGCTACTCAACATGTGGAAAAATTGGTTTTAGGTAGAGATGCCCTTCCTTCCACAGCCACAGCTTTAAAGCAAATACCAATACACAAGAGCTTTCTGAGAGAAAGGGGCCTTTGGAGTGCTAGAAATAAACCTTTGAATAGCAGAAGATGTTTATGTCTATGTAGAAGAAAAGAATCTGCTCTCTGTTCTCGGATTATGGACAACAGCAATATCACACCTGAAGCATGGACCTGGTGTTTAAAGGGCAGCTTTTAAACTTGGCCCTATTTTAAGGTGATCCTCAGTAATTTTCTGAAGTTCCCAATCCATCAAATCATATCCTCTTAAAGCCAGAGAAGGCCTCTGAGGGCATCCATTCCTAATCCCATCATTTTTGCATGATGAAACCAGGACAAGAGGAAAGAAGAAATTATATAGAGTATCACATATTAGCCTGTTCAGTCAAAAAATGTGCTATTAAATTGTTAAGTGCTTTATGCATAACATTTTTAATAACACAACAAACCAAGACTGGTATTATTACCCTTATAATAAAGATGGGGAACCCAAAGCTGGGTGACTTTGGGTGGCTTTCTTAAGGTCACATGTCTAGTGAAGCGGCAAGACTGGTATTTAAGCTGAGTGTGTTGGGCTCTCTTTTCTGTATCCTTTCAGCTCTCACTCTGCCTTTTCTGAGGTTACTTAGTTCATAGAGTAGAATCAGGACTAAACCACAAATTCTGTCTTGCTCAGCAAAATGGTTCTTCTCCTGGACCAGATTCCATCCAACAATCCTGCAACATGAGAGTCACTCTATAGCGGCATGGAGTGTGAGGCAGGACAGATGAGCAGGTATACGAAAAGGACATACAGGACAATTTCCATTTATTACTACTATGATTTCTGTCTTATTAAAAGACCCTTCCAAATTTCTTCCCAGTTAAAACCTGCAGAACTGCACTGTGAAAGGCTCACGCGGTTTTGAGTTCTGCACTTGGCTTCACTCATAACTCATTTCATGACCTTGAGCAAACCACTAAGCCCTTCTTTATCTCAGTTTCTCCATCCATAATGTGATTATAAATAATACATGTCCCCTAGCGACTCTGTGGGGGTCACAAAAGCATTAATAATGTAATTATTTATAAAGTACTTAGAAATCCTTGAGTGAAAAATGATATTAAAAATATCACTGCACTCAAAATATTCCCTGACAAGCAGACTTAAATGAGAAAACTATTGCTCTCTGAGTGGAAAATATGTCTGATGGGGTACATAATTTTCCTTGAGAAAAATGCCTTTCATACAAGGGTCTCAAAACCTCATTAGTTTTGTTTAAGGTGCTTGCAAATCTGTGGTTTGTAGACCATGGAAAGAGGTCTTGATAGGCTGTGCTTTTTCTCTATCCTTTCATTACTCTATTAGTGCTAAAAGGTGAGTATGGTTCTAAGAGTCTTAAACTGGGGAAGCCAGATAAAATATAGGGCACACAGTTACATTTGAATTTCAAATAAACAACAAATAATTATTTATATAAATATGTCCCAAATGTTGCATGGGAATACTTACACTAAAAAATATTCATTATATGTGTGAAAAAACAAAGGTGACTTAATGCCCTTCATTTTTATTTGCTAAGTCTGACAACTTTACCTTAAATTCCATTAAATTTTATTTATTTATTATTATGTTTAATTAATTTTTAAAAATTATTTTAAAAGAAACTTTAGATTTTATAAATGTTACATTAAAAATACAAGGAATTCCCAATGCCCCACCCCACCCCCTACTAATGAAGGATGTTGTTAACGTGGAAACTCCATTAATTTAATATGATTATTTGTCAGTCTGAGTTAGTAAAATTCATTCGAGAAATGACTGTAAAGATAAACAATATTATTAGTTTTGGGTAACATGAAACCTAAAATTATATCAGTAGCCGATTTCACTAAGTTGTGAATTCCTCAACGGCAAATACTAGGTCTGATTCTTCTTTGCATTTTCTTGATTCAGCATGATTTCTGTAACATTGTAAACATCAAAGAAGTGTATGTTGAGTGAATGAATAAATGTACATATCAAAGAAGGCACTTTGGGACCTTTTTTTAAAAAAAGTGAAATTCTAATCAATACCATAAAAATTCTGTATGAAAGGTGAGGAAATTAGCTTTTTAACTTTCTTTCCATGCAAGATTTCGTTGAATTCAATAAGCATTTATTAAAGTCCTTTTTATGTGAAAAATGCTTATATTGGTGCTTGCTTGTACCACTAATTACCAATCAAGCTATTTGCTTTTAATTCTGGGGCAAATTCCACTTTAGCCTTCAACTATAGAAATAATCACATTGTGTAATAACTACTTCTTTACTTATAATTCATTGCAGAAGGGGGGATGCCCTAAACAAAGCCAGGAGCAGTGAGAATAGAGAATATAGATGGATTTTAAAAACTATTTAGAAGTCAAATTAGAAATAAACATGTAAAGAAGAGGAAAGAAATGAAAGGAATAAAACCTCCACTGACACATGAACTAGTTTGGTGTCTATAGGCAGACAGCTTGGGTTCAAATTCTGACCCCATTTAAACTCTGTAGTCTTGACAAGTTTACTTCACTTCTGTGATGATAAGCTCATGCTTGACTAGGTCATGATGCCCAGTTGTTTGGTCAAACAAGCCTTATTGTTCCTGTGAGGGTATTTCCTGGATTTAAATCATCACTCCTTTGATTGCAACTATGGCTGATTATATCTTCAGCAATGAGAGAGCCTCATCCAACCAGTTGAAGGCCCTAAAGGGAGAACTCATGATCCCCACTTCAGCCAGGCAGCTTCTCCTGGGGAATTCATTGAAATCCTCATCTGAGTTTCCAGCTTGTGGTCTGCCCTAAGAAATTCAAACTTGCCCATCCTTGCAGTCACAAGTATATCTACATCTACATCCATATCCATATCCATATCACATCAAAATCCCTATTTATCTATCTCTACCTCTCTCTATCTCTATCTATGTCACCTGTAGTCATCTCCTGTTGTTTCTGTTTCCCTAGAAAACCCTAATATAACCTCTCCAAGCTGCATCTGTGCCTATAAAGTACATACAATAGTAGGCAAAAGTAGGGGCAATAGTAAATAATGGAAGATACCTCTCACAAGAGGTCATTGTGAATATTGCATAAGATAATACAAAGTATTTGCCATTTACCAAGGGGTAAATGCCCTACATCGCAGATTATCTGTTTATTTGAAACAAGCTGTTTGAAATACAGGTTTTACATAAAATAAATACATTCTAGAATTACATTTAATAGTTCACATAAAATTGGTACTGACAATGTTATTCGCAATCCACGTTAGACTCTGCCTCTGTATTGTTGTAATACTGCTTACTATCTTCTAGCATTAAATGTTTTATACTGGAAATATTTGAGAAACTCTAAGGTAAAAAAATAGAAAAAGGTAACTAGAATTAGTGCAGAATAAATGCTCGATGATTAATAACTATTATTATTTTGCCATTACTTTATTTCTGTTATCAGGGTTAACTCCCACAGCAAAATTTCATTATTCCCCTTTTACATATGAAGAAATAGAGTCTCAAAGAAGTCAAGAACTCTCTCTACGACAATCCAGTTAGTAAATGAGCTGAAAACCTATGTTTGCAGGATGCCGCCTTTCCGTTTCGCACCATCTCTCCAAGTGGAAAGGGCCCTTGTTGTTCTTGCATTTGCAGGAAAAGTGGCCCAATTTGGGTACCAGGGTGGAGTTCAGAATTTGTTTTGTTCATTAGTAAGCTAAGCCAATTGAACCTGGTCTCTTGCCTAAAACTAACCTCAATAACAGCAAAATGAATTCATACACCAAAAAATAACCATTATAGACCTCAACAGAGAAGTATTATGAACACAAATGATAATGGCCTTAGGAACCTAATTGTTTCTGATTCTATCCTGCAGCTCCCTTTGGGCACATCATCACCAAAACAACACTAGGCTATTGGCTTCTGCAGGAGGACATTTCCTGCTAGGGGCTCCTGGAACATCCTTGGTTCTCGGTCTGGTGATGGTGTTAATTTCAAGCTCTGTTAAATACTTGAAATAATAAGTGTACACTACATTATTCAGAACACAATTAAGCCACCATTAATGGCCTCAGCACCAGGGAATAAATTACCCTTTGACACATAACCTGCATTGATCTAGCAAGAAGAAGGTGCTGGAGGAAAAGACTTTCATCCTCCTCCAGTGCTCCCCCTGTGTCTGTCTGGATTTTCTGCCTGTCCCTCACCTCTTATGATAGAATACCTTGCTCCTCACACTTTCCCCAATCACTTAGGCCATTCATTACCAACAACCTCACTGGTGGCCTCCCTCGTGCACCACCTCTGAGACCAACATTGGCTCTAGGTCAGCATTTTTCTAACTTTAGTAAACATCTGAATCATAGAGGGGTGGGAGCTTGCTAAAGTAGATTGCTGGGGTTAGTTAGAGTTTCTGACTCTTGGACCCAGAATTTGCCTTTCAAGCAAACTCCTAAGTGGTGCTGATGCTACTTGCCAGGGGCCTCACTTTGAGATTCATTTTTCTAGGAGGAGAATCCTGGTCATCAAAGGCTTTGCCTCAGTATCCAGCTCTTTGCAAAGAATAACCTAGTCTAACTGAACCCTGTGCTCACAATCCTAATCCCTTGCATCCTTGTCCTTTGCAACTCCTTGCCCAAGACCTAATGCTCTTCCAGGGCACCTATACCCGTCTGATTATGTACACGATACTCATCTTCCTTTATATTTCTATCAGTTATTTATAGTGCATATTGGGAAACTGTATCAGTCAATGTACTTGAGAGAAACAGAACTGACAAGAGATTATTAGATGATAGATAAAGATATAGATAAAGATGATAGAGAGAGATAGAGACAGAGTCAGAGATAGAGAATAAGAATTCACTCACAAAACCATGTGGATTGGCAAATCCAAAATTCATGGGGAGACCACCAGCTGGGAACTCCCATGAAGGTGAAGTTACATTTCCAAGAGAAGCTGCCTGGCTGAACGGAAGCAGGGATTCTTCTTTCTGACTTCTGAAATCCTCAGTTGTGGCTTTGACACCTCCAGTGTTTTGGATGAGGAGATTCTGCTCATTGCTGAGGACAATGTCCTCTTTTGATTGTAGATGCAAATCAACTGTAGATGTGATAAATGATTGTAGATGCAAATCCATCCACGAAATATCCTCACAGTAAAAAATCAGGCCAGAGCTTACATGACCAAACAACTAGACATCATAACCTATCCAAGTTGATAAAACAAATTGACTGTCACAGAAACAATCTAGAAAAATCAGACAAGAAGCAGACTCCAAAGTCAGATAATCTGGTTGTGAATATAAACCCTGATCTTTACGTGGCAGGTGTCCATAATCTCACTGGGTTTGCTTCACTTTTTAAAAAAAGGCAAGTGAAATGCTGGGCCATTCTATATTCCCACTGTCAGTGAAGGAGTTTACTATTTCAAAGCTGTCGTTTCATAGTTTGTTACAAGTGTTCCACAACAATGCATGGTGTGGGTGGTGGGTGATATATGGGAGCCCTATAGGATGATATGCATGTTCATTTTGTAAGCTCACAATTTTTACTATACACTTATTGTTTATATATGTTCATGTGTGAATGATATACATCAATACAATTCTTAATAAAAAATAAAGCCAAGCTAAACAACACTCAGCTTGCAGGGCTGTAGTGGAGATTACATGAATTAATACAGCAATTCTCAAATTTAAGGTTTATCGGCATCTCCTCGAGGGTTTGTAAAAGCCCAGATTGCTGGCCCCACCCCAGCAGTTGTGATTCTAGATCTGGGGTGGAGTCTGAGACTAGCAGTTATAATAACTTACCAAGTGATGCTGATACTTCTGGTCCCAGGACCACATTTTGAGAATCACTGAATAAAAAACAAAGGTCTTGCTAATCACCTTATAGCCATCCGTTAGGAGTCAAAAGGTTATTTTTCTTTCTTCTGCACTGGATGATCCTCATGGTTTTACTTAATTAACTTGATCCATACCAACTTTCTCATCACTTTGTGCCTAGCCTGACTTCTCCAACTTGGCATTCCCGTTTACCAATTCAAGAGTTCATTCATTGTTTTCATTCTTCTCTCTCATGACCAGTCTGATTCCATCATACCCAAATTCCTTGGATATGTCATCTTTATCCTCACTTCGGTCTCTTAACATGCTTTCTGTCTTTCTAATTTTCTGCTACATTTGGCCTCTCCTCAGAAACCCTTCCATAATTAGTCACGTCCTTTGGCAGCAGTAGAGGTGTGAGACTATTTTCTGCTCCAGGTGAAGGCAGGTCATCTGAACTCTTACTGTTCAAGAGGCTTTGAGAGCAATGTTCTGTTAAAACAAACAGGCTGACTCAATGCAGGCAGCTGTGACTGCCCCAAAACACTTTCAACATTTGAAAAGCAACAGCAAGCTAAAAGAGCATGGGATCTCTTCGGAAATTTGTCCGCTGGGGATAAGTGTCTTCCTTCGTACTCTGGAAAGAGGCTTTTGAGCTTCCACATTCCTTTTCATCTCTTTATCACCCCCTCCTTCCCCTACTACCTGCCACTACTACACCTTTGTTTCCAGCTGAAGGGATACAAAAGGCAAAACTCGGTCTGTACTTTCAAATGATAAAAGCCAGTACACTCCATTTATAATGCCTTGTGCTTCTAATGCATGTTTCATCTATCTCCAACCACTGCATAAATGCTTTACAAAACTTGCTATTGTCCCTCATTCCCAAAGCAGAAATTGAACTTCTGAGATTTTCTACAGGATATGGCATCTCATCCGCACCAATGGCTTGCTGGTCTAATTTAAAGAACCCAGGTGTTTTCCGAAGCTGCTACCTTTTCTCTAAAATGTATTCACTGCTTAAAGGGAAATGTAGGTAACTATTCAAATGTGGTTTCTTGGCAAGAGTGGTCTCTAGAATGAATTTTGGAAAATTAACTTTAAGACCAATTCTATATGAGAAGTTAGATATTACAGACCAAGTGATTACTTTAAAAATCAACTCTAAAATAGCATGCCATTACAGAACCCATGTTAGGTTCTTAGACCAAATTAATGGTAAAAATTGAAAACTTATCATGAAAATTAAATATAGAGCTGCATTTTAAAAGTATTGCCCCCCCCCATGTACACCCTGGGCACATTAGAGAATGAAGAAGAGCTTCAAGAATGCCAAATTTCCTATGTATTGTTTCAAAGGGCGTTAAATACCCAATATAAAAAACAAACAAATGAACAAACAACAACAAAAAAAAACAAGGCTCACACACACACAAAATAACAAATAAACACGCAGTGTAAAACCTAACATGATTCAACTTCTGGAGATTGATGAAATGTTAAATAATGAATTGGGGAGGAAAAGACCTATCCACCCCCCCCCCAAAGTTTTCTTCATCATTCTTTATTTCTACATATGTCCTCTTACTAACATCTCTCTTTTGTCTTTTTTTTAAATATATTTTTTGTTTATTTTTAAAAGATACAAAGATCACACAAAATGTTACATTAAAAGAATATAGGACGTAGACACTGAGGAAAAGAGGGAAGAAGTTCCTTGTCAATTTGCATACAGGGCAACACTTATTGCAGTGATGGAATGCGAGATATCAAAAACAAAGCTTTTGCATTTTTAAATTTTTTGATACCCCAACTTATTTTTACCTTAATTTTTCTAAATTAATATGTTTTCTATATCTAACCTTTAAACTCATCACTATATTCCATTTTACTATTAATGGAACCTGGCAAATATTGGGCTTCATTTTTTAAGAAGTTTTGGATCACAGAGAGGTTCAACAATGGCAGGGGAAGAATACTGGTGTGGGATGCTATTGACAGGGAACACATGGTTGGCAGGGAGTTCTCCAGGGCATATATCCTGGGTACATAAAAATGTTTGGGTATTTTCATAGTGGTTACAATTAAAAACAACAACTGAGGGAGAACAGAAGAACACTAGCCAGGGGAGCTCTATCACAGTCCTTAAAGGAACAGCAATAATCCCCCAAGTGCAACCACAAAGACCAAAAAAGAAGGAAGGTCCAACCATGAACCTTTGATACTAATGACTATGATTGTGAGCCTGTGCACCAAAAATAAGAACAAGGCCTAGAGCTGCAGGGTGCCTAAGAGTTACCTCTTGAGAGCCTCTGTGTTGCTCAAATATGGCCAGTCTTGAAGCCAAACTCAGCATGTAAATGTGTTGTCTTACCCCCAGTATGGGACATGACTCCTGGGGATGAGCCTCCCTAGTGCCAAGGGATTACTACCAAGTACCAGCTGATGATGTAACTAGAAAATGACCTTGAATAAAAGGGTCAACTCGGACCAGCAGAATATCTCAGTCTATATATAATACCAGGAGTTAAAAATGCTTTTTGACCTGAATAAGCAAGGGAAATGGAAAGGACAAATGAGCTTATATGGCTATGAGTCTCCAAAAAGAGCTGGGATGTTATCAGAGGGGTTGCCCTTATGCACACCTGAGCAGAGTCCCAGAGACAGATGAAGTAGATACAACCCCAGGTATTGGTTCTACTGAGGGCTACAGAGATCCACAAGTTCTATGGTCATGGCAGATGGGGTTCAGTGCCATGTCAGTTGGCCCTACTTTGGAGTTTGTGTTTCTGTGTGATGGAGCTGGACTCAGATGTGTCCACAAGTCTCTCCTGTTACTTTTACTGGAACTGTAGTTGGTGCTGGGGTTTAATGTATACCCAGGGGACCTGAATCTCTAGACTGACCATGTGATAACCAGGCCCTGAGCCTCAACAGACTTGCAACTCCTACACTCTGGTTTATTGGACTTACCCCACTCAGCTCACATGGAGGTGAAGAAGGTCAACCACCACACCAGGGACCCAAGAGTGCCTACAACTGAAAGCAGGAGGATTGCATCCAGCATCCATGTGGAATCTAAGGCCCCTCTTGATATAGATGTGGAGTGGACACAACCATTCTAAGGTCCACAGGATGGAGGAATAGAGTATGGATTAGAGTGGACTTACTGATATTCTATTCAGGAACTATTGGGATTAGTAATTGAAGAAAATGTGGCATTGGTGTGGAGAAAGTGGCCATGGTGGCTGCTAGGTGTAGGGAGTGGGAGGAAGAGATGTGATGTGGGGGCATTTTCGGGAGTTGGAGTTGTCCTGGGTGGTTCTGCAGGGACAGTTACCAGACATTGTATGTCCTTCCATGGCCCACTGGGCAGACTGTGGAAGAGTGTGGGCTATGGTGTGGACCATTGACCATGAGGTGCAGTGGTAGTCAGAGATGTATTCACCAAGTGCAACGAATGTCTCATGATGATGGAGGAGGTTGTTGTTATGGGGGGAGGAGTTGGGGTGAAGGAGGTGGAGTGTATATGGTTATGGGGACCTCATTTTTTTTAATATAACATTAAAATAATAAAGACAAAAAATAAAAGAATATAGGGGATTCCATTATGCCCCACTCCCCATGGTGCCCACTTTTCCCACATCAACCACTTCTTTCATTAGTGTGGTACATTCATTGCAATTGGTGAACACATTTTGGAGCATTTGCTACACAGCATGGATTATAGTTTACATTGTAGTTTACACTCTCTCCCAGTCCACTCAGTGGGTTATGGCAGGATAGATAATGTCCTGCATCTGTCCCTGCAATATCATTCAGACCAACTCCAAGTCCTGTAAATGCTCCCATATTATGCCTCTTTTTCCCTCTCCCTGCCTTCAGCAACTCCAGTGGCCACTGTCTCCACATCAGTGACATAATTTCTTCCGTTGCTAGAATCACAATAAGTCTCTAGTAGAACACCAGTAAGTCCACTCAAGTCCATATTTTAATCCCAAATCCTGAGGAATTCTGGGATGGTGATGCCCATTCCACCTCTTAATTGAGGGGGGACTTCGATCCCACATGGCTGACAGTCGGGACTCTCCTGCCTGCAGTTGTAGACTCATTTCCTTGGTGTGATTCTTTTTCTCTTTGACATTAAGTTTCTAAGGCATATTTTATTTCCTATGTTTGTCTTCCATTATAATTGATCAAGAGAACTTAACTTTATACTTTTTGAAAGGTAACCATTCGAGTCACAATGTCTATGCCCTTGGACTCACAGTCCATTTACACATTCAGCCCTCTATCATTGAAAGCTCACTGATGCTCACTGAAGTTCTGCTCTGGAGCATGATAGCATATATATCATTGTGTTTCTCCTGAAGAGCAGTGCTGTGTGGCACATACCAACATAGTGACATAGAGATTTTGCTAACTTACTCAAATTTATATGTCTACTGACAGGATGGGGATTGGAATTCAAATCTGACTAATGCAAAAACCTCTATTTGCCCTACTTGTCAAGGACTGCTGCAGTCTGCCATAGATTATAAGAGAATGGTCAATTGTGACATCATCAAATGTGGTCATTGTTTTTTTCATCCTGGGCATACTTCATGGTTTAATGCATGTGATTTAATTGAAATTAACAATTAGAAATATTCCAGCTTGATCAGTAGCTAGTTTGTGACTATTTAGGTGAAGTAGATTTAACCATGCTTGAAACAGTAATAACATATTTAGATTTGTTTTCAAGGATCAATTGGCAAGGCCAGGGACTTTCATTGTGGAGGAGATGTTTTAATTGACACATTTTGGTTATTTAAGGGGATGCTCCAGACATGTGTCAGTTAGAGGAAGAGATAGTATGGCATGGGTTGGCTCCATAGAATGAATTGCCTTGCACACTGCTCACATTCAAACATGTTAATGCACAGTAATGTAAAGGGAAAAACCTGTTAAAATTTTTGACCCTGTAATTTAACTTCATTTTATGTTAAAAAAAAAAAAATATATATATATATATATATTTGGCCTGGTCTTAGAATTATTGAATTTTCAAGAATTCTACAACGTTGTAAATTGAGGAAAAGTTTTACTTTTTGTTAAGAACTTTGCCAAGAACTGTTCACCTTTTGGCAAAACACATCATGGGCAAGAATGCTGCACTATTTGAATTGCTAATAATGTACACCTGTTTCAGTCAGCTCGTATAGCTGTTTTGCTCATTATGATTCTATATATAGATGCAAGCATTTATTTTTTTGTGTCTTTTATTATAGACTTTGTCATTTACATATTGAAAAGCTTATTATTTTATTATAATTTACTTTCCTTTAGTTTCTGTTTTATATTACTGCTAGAGAAATATATTGTTTTTAAAAAATATTGAGTTGGTAAATAATATTGTCTATAAATTCCTTTTCAAAATAGTAAAGTGGCATTATAAAACATTTATTACAGCAGGGTATATTGGTTATTTTAGGGTTGAGAGTCACCAGCCCAAGTCTTAGTGTTTATATGAACCCTCCACTCCCCTTTTTTTAGCAATAAAAACCATTCTGAAATGTGGCATTCTTCAATACAAGGACCAGGAAAGCCGTTTTCATTTTATTTTTCCTCAAACTCACTGTAAATGACAGTAACTTTGGTTCAAATAAAAAAAGTCTTCTAGGTAAGGAGAGTTTTGTGTTTTCAAATAGGAAGGGATTCCGAGGGAAATAAGGTGAGAGTCAAGGAACAGAAAGGGTGTTCCAAAGCAGAACACATTCAACTCAGGCACAGACCTTCATCTTGGCTGTAAGAGTCTCACTTGCTTTACTCTAAATGAAAAGTGTGGTATGTAGTGCATGTGAAGTTGTACCCTGCATTGGCAGTGAAAAGAATGCCATCGAAAATTAAAACACCTTTCGAAACACCAGTTTACACGTATTAAACCTGGCTAAGAATGAAAGATGGCTAAAACCAAGTGTTTGCAATAATGTAGGAGAGAGGAGCCCTCATTTTGTGTAAGAGGATAAGTTGGGGCAGCTGCCCAAGACTGGTATCAGATAATCATATCAAATATGTGGGTGTCCTTTGACTTAGCAGCTACACGATGGAGTATGGATCTTAAATATATTCAGGTACATGTATCTCAAATGAATTCTTACACTGGTCCCTAGATAAACATGTACTAAAGTTTTCATTGCAGTTTTATGAACAGTACCTGAGAATCTGGGGACAATTCCTCCTAGTCATGAGATGGGGTAGATAAAAGTTCGGACTTTTACACAGCAGTTGAAGGTTTAGGCTCATATAGCAACATGGTTGGATCTGAAAATGAAAAGTGAGTAATAATAACAGCTTAAAAAGGTAACATATAATGTGGTAGGTTGAATTATGTACCCAAGAATAAAAACATATTCTTAACCTAAATTCATTCCCGTGTGTGTGAATTCATGGGAAACAGGACCTTTGGAAGATGTTATTTTTAGTTAACTGAGGTCAATTGAATTAATTTGGTCTTTAATTTGGATTACTGGAGTCCTTTATAAACAGAATGAAATTCAGACACAGAAAAAGCCAGAGGAAAAGCTGGAAACTGGAAGTCAATGGAACCTGGAAGGGAAAGAAGAAGACACCACCATTGCTTTACCATAGGACAGAAAATTCAAGAACCGTAGGATCTCTGGCAGCCTGCTGCAGAATGCCGCAACCTTCATAAGGACTTATGAACATAGACTTATGAACATAGCTGAAGACAGCAGATTTGCCTACACAATGGCATTTTCTTATGTACTGCACACTTAAGTGTGTTTAAAGAAGGGGATATTTAATTCTACTATTCAATCAACAGCATCTAGTGTTCTACTGTGCACATAATAAAAATGTGAAGTGAATCAAATGTACTTATGGGACAAGGATTGCATCATCTACTTAACATCATGTTCAGCTTTCAGGAAATTCCCCTACCTATTGCAGAGTAAAAGAAAGTATATGAGATAAGTAGTTATTGGATGTTTGAAAGTGGTCCTTCTAAATACTGTCTCCTTCATCTTTTCTGCAGCACTTCCCTTCTTTCGTGCAACTGTCTGAAACTATCCCGAATTGAGCTGAATTTGATTTAATGCATTTCTTTCTTCATGTGGCAATGCTCAGGTCTTAGTTTGCCAAAGTGCAGAAGTGACTTCTATAATGTGAATTTTATTTGGGGTACAAGCTTGCAGTTCTGAGGCAGTGACATGTCCAAATCAAGGCACCATCAGAGATCTTTCTCACTCAATTAGCTATGGCAAACCTGGCATCCTACCACATAGCGATCCCGCATATCCAGAGCTCATTCATTTTCTCAGCCTGGAGCTACTCCTTGGGCCCAGGTCCTTGGGGGCCTATTTCCATGCCTCTGCGCTCTGCCAATTCCAGACTCCAGGACTTCTCTCAGCCTCTCAGGGTGTCTCTGCTTTTCTGCAGTTGTAGGCAAACCTTGAGTCCTCTGGATCAAAATGGCAGAGCTCCCTTTTCCTGTGTGTCTCTCTCTGTGCCTCCATTTAGATAAGACTCAGCAAGATGGCAGAAACTCAACCTGAGTCAGGCTTCACAGATGTGGTCCAACAGAAGGATTTCACACCCACAGGCATGAATCAGTTAAATAACCAAAATCACACCGTTGCAGCTTGCAAGTGTGTTGGGGATAACATGTCCTCATGAGAGAGCAAATAAGCCTACTTTTTTGGAGTGGAGGTTGTACTGATGACATAGTCAATAATTAATCTGAAACAAAGTTCGAGTTAAGATTGTCAATGATCTAAATATGTGATCTTTATCTTTTGGGAAATGGGCAGTCTGTAAAGCATATTTGATTGGACAATTACATGGGAAAGAGTTTTAGTAACCATAATATGGCAGTACTATGTACTATAAAAACTTCTGTGTCCAAGAGTTAGGGGGCCTGAATTTCAAGTCAACCTCTGCCAGTTACTAGCTGTATGATTTGAGCCTCAATTTTCTCATTGTAAAATAGGCATACTTATACTAACCTTTTAAGGTTGTTAGGATTAAACAAGCTAACGTCTAAATTCCTTTGTACATTGGCTTACATGGGGTATTTTTAAAAGTAGTAAGATATTATTGAATGCAAGCTAGGCGGTGTTCAAGGTCTAAGATGAGTCAAAACGTGGGGGAAAAGGCAAGCAGGGAGAATGTATGGTCTTTTCTTGATTCAAGTTGTTTCAAGTTTTGGAGCTTGAAATGGAGATTTGTCTAGTTGAATCTGAACCAGTGTACATAACTTATTTGGATTAGATGAGTAAACCATATTGATGTCTGTTTTATGTCATCAACAACTGTGCAATCATTTTCATGTCAGCTTCATGCAAAAAAAAATGAGTGTGCATTTGAGCACTTGGTACTTCAGGGACAGAATGTGAAATCATATTTAGTTAATATATAACTGAGAATGTCAGCCAAATAAGCTGAAAGCAAATGTTCCTACCTAAGACATAGCAGCATGTGCCAATAACAGTACATCTGCTAATGAAATGAGGCTGCTAATAAAAAATGTTAAAATTCGTAAGGATTTTGGAATGACAAATCGCACATCTCTTAAAGAGGCAAAACTTTTATAATTTGTCTTCAGTCTGTTGCAGAAGTAGCTGCCATTTATTAAGAACTTACAATATCCCAAACTCTTTGCCTACATCATTCCATAACCTCCTCACTGCCCTTCTGCATCACAGGTTTTATTCTCCACATGATACTAAGGAAATTACAACACCAAAAGATGAGTTTCTTGCTCAAGATCACATTGCCATTCTGTGGTGGAATTAGCAATCTTATTTGTTTCCAAAGTTCATGCTTGTTCCAGCACAAACGTCTGTCTTTTGCTGCCTTTATTTTAGGGGCCCAAATTACTCAATAACATGAAATATAGAAAGGTGTTAAAACTGGAAGAACAGTAGAAGAAAGATAAACAAAACCAGTTAATTCTTTTAATAATGATTTTTTAAATCACTTTACTATCCATAAAAGCATCATCTGGGAAACTTCTTTGCTTCACCAATTCTGATTCCACTGCTGTGATTTCATAGCAAATATGAACTTTCCATCTATAGCCATGAATTCCTGACTTCCCTTCATACACAATAGCTCAGTAGCTTTTCTTTGATTAGCCTAACAGGGATCTACAAAGTTTGAAAGAAATGTTAAAATTGTCATAGTCACTATATTCCACCACAGGAAGAAGAATGAATAACCAAATATTTAAAATTTCTTGTAAAAACGGGGTTACTTGCTACTGATGTTTATTATATTAGATGGTAATTATACGCATCTATTCCGTGTTGCCTGCCATATTATAAATCAGCCTTGGCCAGTTCATCTCTAGCATACAAACTTGGTGTGGTCCTCTGATGACTGTGAAGTGAAGTTAAATAGGAAATAATTTTATCTCTTAAATACTTGTCCATCCCACTGACTGTCAGAAATGTCAGCACTCCATACACGCACCTCATGAACTTTTTGGAGAGCCCACGACTCTCACAATCTCTGATCTGCAGCACCAGCCCTGAGCTCTCACCCAGTCCTGCAGTTTCTATTGCCTGTATGACCCCCCATTAATTCCCCACTGTCCTCCCAAGTCCAGTAGATCTGAAACTTACATGACCCTCCTTCTTTTCTGGCAGCATCAGTTTACCTCCTGAATAAGTGATTTACATCTTCAGTATCTTCATTGCAGAGTGGAATAGAGTTCGTAGCGATGTACTCACATGAACAAATAGATTATAAGATTGCCAGTTCAAAGTCAATTGACACATTGCAGCAGCCAGGAGAGACTGAGTTTGATATCCTCACTTTTTATCTTGGAAGGCCACCTGACGATGGGGGAGGTAAGCTAAGGATTTGCTGAAGGAATGAACTGGGTGCCAAAGAGAATAAATGAAGAAGACCTGAATTCTCTTCATTGCATTTTCAAGATTCATTTTCAGTTAATATCTTATTCTTACTTAAAAATTAAAATAATCTTGTTTTATAAAAGTGACTCCTGCTCCTTATTGAAAAATTTAAATAATATTAAAAAGAAGGAAAAAAATATCATCTCCTATACTCCAAAAAACTTTTATGGGTAATATTGAAAGAGAGTTATCAGTATGGATAAAGACCTTAATAGGTGTTTAGAAATTGTTTTTCAAAAAATGATAAAATTATACCATCTTTGAGCAAATATTACATTTATTTTAACTGAAATAGAGCTAAAGAAAAATAAAAATGTAATTTAAGAAATTACTAAAATCCAATAAAGGGTTAATCAAAGTAAGAAATGTTTATTTCTAAAATATCCATTTGATTAAAGAAAATTATTATGAAAAGCAATGTTTTGCATTCAAAATTATTCTACATTAACTACATATTTCCATTTTATAGACAGCAATTTTGCCCTTAATTTAAAACTTGAAAAAATAAGTCAACATAGGCTTCCTCAAATCTCCCTTACTATAATCTTCATATTTTTGTTAGTTTTTAAATATTATCTTTGCTAAGATTCAGCACATTTGCCTTATTTTCTGTAGCTGTAATTACCATATGACTATAGTCTTATTTTAATATCTCAGTGGAGTAAATATTCGTTGCCAGTTCTGTTTATCAGGGCTTTCACATACCTCGGTCTTTTACTGTGGTTTATATGTATTTTTGCTCAGTTCATCATAGTATGGCTACTACAAAAATCGTTCATATATAATGTATTTTTGAAGTCTTGCATTATTAGAATTGTCTCTATGTTGTTTTATTTTTAAAGGAAAACCTGGAAAAAAAAGAATTCCTTAGACCATTTCAAATTACACGGGGACTTGAAGATATGGCTCTACATCATCTGTAGTTAAGATAACATTTTTACCACAGTTAATTAAGTTATTTGGGTTATGTTGAATCTTTTCCTTTTCCTCATCCTCCTTCTCCTTCTATTTTATATAATTAGAATAAATAAAAAATTCTAAACCTATATTTATAAAATATAGATTCAGGGAAGAGGATTTAGCTCAATGAATAGAGCATCTGCCTACCACATGGGAGGTCCAGGGTTCAAACCCAGGGCCTCCTGACCCATGAGATAAGCTGGTCCATGCGCAGTGCTGATGTGCACAAGGAGTACTGTGCCATGCAGGGGTGTCCCCCGCATAGGGGAGCCCCATGTGCAAGGGGTGTGCCCTGTAAGGAGAGTTACCCCACTCAAAAAAAGTACAGCCTGCCCAGGAGTGGGTCCACACACATGGAGCGCTGACGCGGCAAGATGACGCAACAAAAAGAGACACAGATTCTGGGTGCCACTAACAAGAATACAAGCAGACACAGAAGAACATGCAGTGAATGGACACAGAGAGCAGACAACTGGGGGGGGGCAGGGAAAGGCAGAGAAATAAATTAATAAAATAAAATAAGATACAGGTTCAACCTAAACAAAGCAAAAAGTGACAGAACTATAAATAAAAATTAGCAAACACAGTTACTCTCAGTAAGATTAATGCCAATGTGACAACAACCTAGTAAAAAGCTACAGAGGACTGAACAACCCTATCATCAAGCTTAGAATATCCCATAAATAGAGACCTGTAACCAACCATTATGAAACAGACAATTTCTCAAACACAGAGGGAACACTGATTTTATACCATGTGTGGTGGCTTGACATTGTATGGACTCCAGAAAAGACATGTTTTTTAATCTATCCCTGTGTTTGTAGGTAATACTGTTCATGAGGTTACTTCAGTTAGAATATGATGCCCCTCATTTAGGAGGTGTCTTAATCCTCTTACTGGAATTCTGTACAAATGGAATGAAGAGAGAGAAGAGAGAAAGCTAATGAAACAAGAAGCTGAAATTAATGAAAACTGGAAGAGAAGGGAGAGACCAAAAATGCTGTCATGTGGCTTGCCACATGGCAGGGGAGCCAAGGATCACCAGCAGTCAGTCTGCAGGAAAAACACATTGTCTTGATGATGCCTAGATATGGAGATTTCCAGGGTCTCAAATTGTGCGCTAATATATTCCCAGCGTTCAAACCACAGCATTTTTATGGCATCCTCTTCCAGCAGCTTAGGAAAATAAAACACCATGTCACAAAGAAAATCTCAAAAAGTAACAAAGAACCGATACCTTACACATCTTATTTTCTGATCACAATGAAATAAAATTAGAAACCTTTAAACCTCCCCTCCAATAATTAAAGATTTAAAGCCACTTTAAACACTTTCAGTGAGAAATAAAAAAAAAATCAGTCTTTTAATATTTTTAACTAATGTTATAATTTTTTTTAGTTGTTTATCATAAGCATTGTTTGTAGTATATCACTTGTCACTAAGATAAATGAATATTTTCTAAATATCCATTAAAGGGAAAACTAATGTATGGTATTTTAGGTTGACAACCAAATCAAGGTCCCTAATCTCATTGGGGAAAGCAATTGGAGAAGAGAAGTGACTCTCAAATATTAGGTACATTGGAATGACCAGGAAGGCTTACCAAAACATAGATGCATGGGCTCTGCCATAGAATTTCTAGGGGGTAGCCAAGAACTTGCATTTTTGGCAAGTTCCCAACTGATGCCAATGGTCCCCATTTGAGGACCATACTCTGGTGGAGATTTGATAAATTGTAGACAGCAAATATAAAATTCTTCCAAGAAGGAAGGGGTAAGGTGACATGGCATTGTGAATTATTAGAGGGGCTCAAGAAAAAAATATTTTTAAAAGAGGAGGATTAAGCACATTTGGAAGCTAAAAGAAAGAAGATGGTTGGAAGATGAGCTTTTCAAGGCAGGGGCAAGAGAATAGTTTGTTCAGCAAGACCATAGACAAGGATAGACAGGGATCAGAAAAACAGCATTTTGTTTTGTTTTGTTTGTTTTCAGGTTTCATTAGTGATATTATAAATTCTACTTTTAAACTTAGTATACATCTTATGTTATGGGAAGCACAGAGATGACCAAGGTGGCCATTTTCCTCAAAGAGTTCAGGTGTGAGTAGATCCAGCAGCAGAAAAGTAAATATTCAATTGCAGCAGCGTTTTCTAATGAGAACAGGTAGCATGTGTCTCTGATTGCTCAGAAAGGTAGAATTCAAGTTATCCTGGGGTGTTAAGAAAGACATTTCCAGTAGAAATGATACCTGCATTGAGGTCCCACCTTAGGGAGAAGAGAGCCATGTCCTCTGAGACAGAGGGAATTCACATTGGATGGCAAATTACTTGGATGAATAAGCATAGATAGGTGCTTATTATAATTAAATAAAAGATGAAAAGAAGCCTAAAGGATCCATGAGGAAAGGGAGAAATTAGAAGGAAGGATGAAACAGATAATATTTTTGAGATAGAAAAGCTTCTGTGGAATGGCCTAGGTCTTCTCAGGGAAGTGCTAGTGGGTTGTCCTTTGGATCTCAGCATTGAGGACAGTAAAATACATTTGCCAGAGGTAGCTGAGAAGCCCCTCAAGGTGAATAAAAGGATTGTCAAGGCAGTGTGGGTCCCAGCTGTGGTAACTGTGGCTTTATGGGAATCCCTTGTCAACATTTTCCAAAAAATTCCAGTAGCTGAAGTTCTCAGTGAACTTCTAACAGAGACCAGCCTTGCTTAGGGGGTGCCAAATGAAAGCCTAGTGATGACATCAGCTACTTTTATGATGTCTGTGGGGTATGTCTGATGTTACTCCTGGAATGTCTGCATCTAAAATGGACCAGCTACCTAATCTCCAGATAAGTTTAGCAGTTCCAGTTGCACTGGGAATCTGAACATCTGTGATATTGTATAAAAGCTAGCATATTCTGCCCACTCAGAACAACATCTGGAATTCCAAACAGGTGATTTTGAACCTCTTGGAAATAATGGAAATTCAGGTAACATTTTTTTCATAAGTAAATTCCTAATACCTAAGAAGAGTTGGAGCATTTTCAGGAGGGACAGAAAGACCTACTTGGCTGTGGCTTAAATGGTGATGCTAACCTAACTGAATAAGGAGGTTATCAGGAAAGAGGAGGTGTTCTAGGCTCAAGTTCATACCTCAATTTACATGTGTTCATAATCTTAATCCAAGTAAATTACAATTCATTGTAAATAGAACCTCTTGAAGATTTTTTTTTTTCAGTTGAGGTCTGGTTCAACTGAATGGGGGTGGACCTTAATTCATCGTACTAGAGACTTAGTAAAGAGAAGAAACCAGAGCCAGAAGTTGGAGAGGGCCCCAGGAGAAGCTGGAAATCAGCAGAAACTGAAAGCAGATAAAAGGAGAGGATTTTGCCTTGTGATATGAGGCAGACATACGAACCAAAAAAACCCCAAGAATTGCCTTCAGCCAGCACCAGAAAGCTGCAAATTCAGGGAGAAAGCAAGCTCTTGACTTTGAGCTTCTTCTAGCTTCAATAAATTCCAGTTGTCAAACCAATCTATTTTATGGTATTTGTGATGCCACCTCTGGCAAACTAAGACAGTGGGGGACTTTAAGAACAAATTAACAAAGAGGCCAAAAGAAGCACAATGCTCTTCAGTGCCCAAGAGAGATGCTGAAAAATGACATTCAGGAGTACTCAAGCCACCAATTGATGTTCTCTAGGGAGTTGCCATGTTCCCAGGGAGAACAGCTCATAAAAATTCTCCTTTTTCCCAGACAGCACAACTTCAAAGAGAAAGTAATTTGGAGACTCATCATAGACATGCATAACAACTTTGTCTTTCTATTGCCTGCATTATTGAAAAAGGAAAGGTAAGCTTAGACCCTGTCCTCTTGCCTGACATGCGCTCAGCAGTGCAGAGAGGACATCCTCTCCTAAATATATCCCTCGTACTAAACCCAGGTCAGCCTCCTGCCCTCTATTAGCAGCACGGCCTGATGTCTTAGCTTCCTTCAATTATTCCATGCCCACATTTCATAAAGAGCACTCCTGCTCTGCTCTCCACTTCGCCTTTTCTTCCTTAATTTCCAGTGCTCTCAATGATACCCCAAAGAATTAAATCCTGACTTAGCTTTAGTGATGTAGAGGCACGGTCCTGAATGTGACCCAACACTAACTCAGATTCTCTATTACATATCCTACCCACACATGCGCGGTCACGCTTAAATTAGCAAGGAGAGAACCAGTTTGGTCTGCCCCTTTTCCAGCAAAGCCATTGAAACTCCAGGAAGATAGAGAATTACACTAGAAAATATGAGGCAATAAAATTTGCAGGAATGTTTCTGTTTTGAGTATCAAAATTGAATTTGCTGCAGGAATTATAATGTGTGTGAGGCCAACTTCATTTAAGAAAGGGGAAAATATTCACTAAATAAGACATTCATTTGCAGGAAAACTAGTTATAACTTTGTGCCACTCTCTGTTTAATTTCAGCAACTTCTATCCCAAAACACAGTAAAACATTTTATGGATAATGAACAAGAGATTTACTATTGTATGGGTGACTAATTCGGTTACTTAAGAAAAAAATCAGAAAAGAACCGGATGTTCTCAACTTGATTAGTGTTTCTGACATAAGGATGCAGCATTAGCTTGACAGTGCTTGAAGCTCATAGCTCATTATTTTTGTGTGGCTTCTCCATTAGCTATACTTCTTAGAGTTTCGCTGCTCTGCTGGAATTGTTAATTTCTGCTTCTTGCAGAAGTTTTGCTTAGTATAGTCAGTTATGGGGAGCCTGAATAAAATAGAATTGAGGCAATTATATAGATCTTTCTGGGCCCAAATCTCTCTCTCTCTATCTATCTATCTTTCTCTCTTTCTACCTTTGAGGTTACCTGAAATTTCTTTCAGTTGTGAAGACTTGGGCTGAGGATGATTTTTTTTTTTTTTT
Organism: Dasypus novemcinctus; assembly: GCF_030445035.2. Taxonomy (NCBI): domain Eukaryota; kingdom Metazoa; phylum Chordata; class Mammalia; order Cingulata; family Dasypodidae; genus Dasypus; species Dasypus novemcinctus. Next base: position 130,150,912 of record NC_080679.1, on the reverse strand, counting down.
TTAACGTAAGAGGGTAGATTAATTCATTAATAAAATTTAGAGAACTCTAGCAAGTTCAGTCTGCTCTTCTGGTATCTGAAATCTTTACCTCCATTGTTGATGCCAGAAAGATTTTCTTTACTTATGTAAATACCCATTGGCGCATTAAATGAGCTATGAGTCAACTATACCCGAACACAAAACAGTTGCATCAACTATCTTTCTTTATAAGACCTTGCCAAAGAAGTGAACATTGGGAATTTTATAGAGCACCAGGAAGAGAGAGTAACAGAAATCTGTCAGTGTGGAATGGTTTCTACTGTACTTGTCTAGCAAAGAGTTCTCTGCCAACCACTGTCCTTAAAAAAAAAAAAAAGAAGAAGAATGGGCGGTGCAAGGGAAGTCCTATCTGTTCTCTGCTTTGGGGCAAGATCATCAATTTCCCAAAAGTAATTAGTTGTAAAAGAGTATATCCAATGTCTAAGTTGGATATATATCCTTTATACTGGACATGATAACTAACCAAGACAGTTTGTAACTGCCTGCCCAAAGGTCAGTAACCACTGGAGTCTGGGCAATGGAGCAGCTCCTGCCCCTGAGGTTTGGTTCCCAAAGTATGTGTGCTTGGGGGAACAGGTCTGTGGGGGAGAAGGAGCAGAGGCCACACCACGTGGCTGTCCTCAGAAGCTACAATATTCTGTTCTTATTCCTGAAGCCTCTACCCTCGGCCGCACCCACTCAGTCTAAAGGATTTGAGTGCATTGCCCTAGACTCAGTTCGACTTTCCTCTTTGGCCTGATGGCTTGCCAGGCAGGCGACCCAAGGCCAATTGATACCGTTGGCAAATCAATATCAGCATTTTGGCCTGGGGGGAATTGATCATGAGCTCTCTGGGTCCCCTTTAGCCTTCTCCTCGGAGTTAGGTCACAAGCTGAAGGCCGATTTGAGTTGGAGTTGGGAGTTCCTTCGGAAACTGTCCAGCCCTGCCAGTCACTCAGTGAGCATCTTCTCCCACGTCTATAAATTGACAACTGCTTTTCCTGGCTCTTAAACCCTTGGATATGACTACATTTACACAAACTTACTCCTTGGCCCTCCCCTCCCCTCCCCACTTACTGATTTTCTTGAATGGGAATCTCAATATCTCATTTCTTGAGGGCAAGAAAGGAGGTTGGGAGTGGAAAGGGGTAGAATGGGATTTCCTCCTTGCCCCCAAACCAGCACCCTCATGCCTCTTAGAAACTCTACTGAGCTAGTCCTGCTGCTCCTGCCTTCATTCCTGAAGGTGTTTATCGTCCACCTTCCACCTACCTCTGGACTTGCGTTCCTCTGAATATGTTCCACAGGCAGCCTCTCAGGAATCGGCATGAAGCTTGTCTCCAGACGAGCTCCCGGTATCTACAGCGCAGCTCTTAAGATTCAGCTGCCTCAGGCATACCTCTCCACACCGTGGGCAGAGGGGTCAGGCTGAAAGTGTCCACCCCATCCTGAGGGAGAAGGGAACAAGAATGTGAGTGGAACCTATGCAAAGTGGCAGGCTCCGATGCTCTTTACACATATTATTTGAATTAAACCTTTGTTCCCCTGTGTGGGCAACTTGTTGAGATGGCAAGGAAGCCTATGAGTGGCCTTGAACATCACAGGATGAGTGATGAGTTCATAGAACTAATAGTTCACGATAAAAAAAACCCATGGGGACACCCGCGGGGGTGTGAAACCACATGGACATTGTACCTACTCAAAACTGCCTGCTGACACTGAGGATCAGAGGTACACAGGTGTTTCCTCCTATTCAAGTCCACTGTGGTGTTAGGAGACGAAACAGTCCCAGGACTCAATAAGCTCGGAAACATTGGGTTAAATAAAATCAAGCACATTCATTGATGGCAGGCTACCTCAGTCTCTTTATTCAGCTGAACTGTATTGTACGTTTTAAATGTGGACCTATTTCCTCTACACTCTTGACCTCAGAGGATTATCTGGAACTGGTGTCCCCTAGTACACAAACTAGAAAATTCTACTAGTTCAGTAGGAACTCTAGTATATGGAGGGACCGAGGCTATTGTTGAAGCTTGATCTAGCTCTAAAAGGTTAGGCCAGAGATACCAACTGGATGCTATCTTCCAACACGAGACTGCTATTTGTGAGTAAAACAGAAGATTTGCTTAAAGCCCCTGACTTTATCAAAACTATCCGTATTGTTTGCAGAGCTATATGTGCAGCCAGGAGAGGCCTATGTTTTTCTAATTCAAACAATGAATGAGCATAGTGGGTGGTAGGCAGGGGGAAATTAGCAAAGCAGACTGCATAACAAAACTATATATAGTGCCTCTATTTTTATTTTATTTAAGTAATAATTACCTTCTGTTTTCTATCATGAATTTTTTTTTCAAAAACTAATCCTTAATTCTGATGTTTGGAAAAATAAAATATATGCTTGCTCTTAGGTTGAAATTAGTCAGAAGTTTTGATGATTTCAAATTTTTTTTAAAAAGCAATTCATTTTTACCTAAATAAATACTTTTTTTTTATAGCATGACATCAACAACAAGTATTACTTGCAGGTTCAAGTATTTTTTCCTTCCAAAGGAGAATATATCATCTGTTAAGCCAGTTATCTTTCTCCTCTGTAAAAAACAGTGTGGTTTGTACTCAATTGCATATAATCCTTTCCACAAGCAAGCTTAGGCTGGATCATCCTCCTAACCTGAGAAGACTTGTGACATCCCTATATTGACTAGCTTATTAGTAAGGAGCGACAGGCAGATCTCCTCTACAGCTTCCATATTTAAATATCTGGAATACAGATAATATAGTGTCTAGAACCTTAGCTGTAGAGGAGTAAAAGCAGTTACGCAAAGCACGTGTCCATTCTACTACATTATTCCTTTTCAATTGTCAGTCAACCAAATATACTCTACAGCAGTGATTCTAAAATTCATTGTGCATTAGACTAGTCTTCCAATCTTGTTAAAATATTTAGATTCCTAAGGCTCAAAATGAATTCTGACTCTCTGCATCTTTTGGTAATCACATCATGTGTTTTGGATGCCAGAGGCCCTGAGCGACTTTATATTAACTACACTGAAAGCTCCAGGTTTTTCTTTTTTTTTTTAAATTTTATTCATTTTGTAAAAATATTACATTAAAAAAATATGAGGTCCCATTCAACCCCACCACCCCACCCCACCACTCCCCCCCCAGCAACATTCACTCCCATCATCATGACACATCCATTGCATTTGGTAAGTACATCTCTGGGCATCTCTGCACCTCATGGTCAATGGTCCACATCATAGCTCATAGTCTCCCACGTTCCATCCAGTGGGCCCTGGGAGGGTTTACAATGTCCGGTGATTGCCCCTGAAGCACCATCCAGGGCAACTCCAAGTCCCAAAAACGCCTCTAGGTTTTTCTTAATCATAAAACCAATGTCACAACCTTTTTCTAAAATTAGTTGAGGCAATGTTCATAATGTGCCTAACATAACATGGCAACACAGAGACAATAGTAGGGGCTTCCTTTCCAGGTGAAATATTTATGGACTCCTGGCTACATGTGACTAGCATTCCTTCCTTGACCACTTAGAGATGCTTATTTGGAAAGGATGAATTGGAATAGGAGACATTTCCCATTTCCTTGAGGAAACACAGTGGCTGTGGAAGAGCACAATTTCTCCTTCTATTGTCTTCTGGTTGTTTAGGTCAAAAACCTTGCCATCAGTCATCACACTGCTTTCTCTATCACACGCAGACCTCTAATCCTTTTGCCACATATCCAGAATCTGACCACTCCCTGCAGTGCTTTCACTGCTCCCACCCAGGTGACTCTCAGCTCAAACCCCCGCCTACAGAAAGTCTGTTTTCACAAGGCAACCACAAGCACCTGGTGAAAACCTGCCTGCTGTCACACCATGTCATTTCTCTGCTCTGCTTGATACTCTCTGCTCTTCCCACGTGACTCAGAAATAGATCTGAGATCCTTTCTTTTTTAATGGCTGGCCTCTGCATTCATCTGGAGCTCTCTTTCCAGCTCCCTCTGTTCCACCCATGCCATTGCATCTGCAGTCCTGGGACTAAGCCAGCCTGACTCCACCTCATCAGGGCTGTCACCCTTATTCTCTCCTCTGCCAGGAAGGCTCTGTCCCATAAATTGTGACTTAGATAGCTCATTCCTTCACCCTTTTTCATATCTGGGCTAAATGACGGCTCTTTAACAAGGGGCTCCCTGACCATCTGAGTGAATGTTGCAACTCCTCTACCTTGACCACTTTCTAACCCCGCTGCCTTATTTATTCCTCTCTCAGCAATGATTATTTACAACAGACGCTCTATAATTTACTTCTTTATTGAATTGATGACTTTTCCCAACCCTTCTCTCCTGTAGAATGTCAATAACATGAAGGTAGGGAAGTTTGTCTATTTCATTCACTGATGTATAGCTAATACCAAACAACCATAATTATCACACATCGAATATTGGAGTAAGTGAATAATGAATGGGTGACTGTAAATAAATGAATTGTAATAAAGAATAATATTTATTTGTGCCTAATATATCCCAGGAATTATACTCCATACTTTATATAAATTCTTCTTCTAATCCTTACAACAAACCTTTGAGTAGATACCGCAAGTCTCACTTTACAGATGGAAATCAGTCTCAAAGATAAGTACCTCTGTAATTGTGAGGCAGTTATTTGAAATAAGGGACATTTGTCTTCAAATTAGGTGTTGCCTTTTCTGGCAGGAGTTATTTCTATCACCCTTTGGAGCGTCCTGATCAGATAACATAGTGAGGGCTAAGTAAGACTTCAATATTCTGGTTGATAAAGTTATTTAATTAGTTTTAACAGAAGTCACATGTTAGGGCTCACATGTCAGTGTTCAATTAAATCATGTTCACAGGAATTTATATATTTGTAGACAATAGTGCCAAAGACATCTTATTAACTCTTATTTTTGCACATTGCTAAAACTTGTTGAATGTGAAAGCTCCATCTTTGCATCTCCATTTATCATTAATTGGCAAAGTTAAGTATTAAAGTCATTGGAACATTGCTGTAGAGGATTGTCATTGTTTCAATAGAGAATAACTGTGTTTGAGCAATGAATGTCTGAGTACCCATTTTTATTTGATGTTTCTTAAAACATGCCATCAAGGGCTTATAACTTATGGTTTTGTACTCATGTAGGATTGGCTGGCTGGACTTACCTCCCAAATGACTTTACTCTAATCAATATGCCTTCAAAGATGCAAGTTTCATCCTTACTAACATATCTGAATAAAAGTACTTCCCCCTTTCTCTACCTTTATCCAAAATTCAGGGTCTTCCTGGGCCTAGCTGTGTTTTCTCCTGATCCATAACTTTTATTGATTTATTATTGTAATTTGAAGCTCTATGTACCCCAGGAAAACATGTTCTTAAATTTATTTCATTCCTGTGTTTATGAACCTATTGTATGTAAGACATTTTGATGAGGCTACTTCAGTTAAGGTGTAGTCCACTCTACTCACGATGGATCTTATTCCTAATACTGGATTCTTTTAGAAACAGAATGAAGAGAGAGAGACAGAGAGACAGAGAGAGAGTGAAGTCATGGAAGAAAAAGCTGAAATCAATGAATACCAGAAGAGAAAGGAGAGACCAGGAGACACTGCCATGTGTTTGCCATGGGACAGAGGAACCAAGGATCACCAGCAGCAGGTTCTGGGAAGGAAAACATCTCCTAGATGATGTCTTGATTTTGACAATTTCATGACCTTCAAACAATAAGCCACTAAATTCCCATTGTTCAAACCAAATTATTTAATGAGATTTCCTTTAAGCAGTCCAGGAAACAACATTTATTATTTATTTGTTTGTTTGTTTGCCTATTTATTTGTTTGTTTGTTTGCTTATTTATTTATATTTAGTTTCTGTGTTAGTTTCTTTTTGACTGCTGTAAGAAATTGCCACAAAGTTTATGGCTTAAAATACCAGAATTTTGTTGTAATTCTCTCACATTTCTGGAGACCAGGAGCCCTAACTCAAGGTGTTGACAGGGCCCTGTTCTAGAGGCTCTAGGATCCTCTTGCTTTCCCTTTCAGCCTCTGCTGACTGTTGGTATCCCTTGGCTTGTGGCTGCAATCCCAGCCTTCTCCTTCACATGCCTTTCTGCGTGTCTCTTAGAAGGACACTTGTGATGGCATTTAGTGCTCATCTTAACCAGTGGTAATCTCCTCATCTCAGAATCCTTCATTTAATTAGATCTGTAGACATTCTTTTTTCCACAAATGATTACATTTTCAAATTCTGGGAGATTGGAATGTGATATCTTTGTGCGGCCATTATTCAACCTATTGATGGATGTATTCCTTCTTTAGTGTGAGATGTCTAGAATGCTCTCCCCCCACTCAGTTTACATTCTATTCACTCACAATCATTCATTAAATTTATTGAGTTCCTACCCTGCCTCAGACTCAGATTTGGCTTGGATACAAACTTGAATAGCACATGATTCCAACATGCAACTCCTTGGCATGAGTTTAATTTTCTTCACTTCAACATCAATGGGGCACCGACAACATTCTATTTATATTCAGAATATCAAGATAAATAAAATATAGTCCCTGACCATAAGGTGTTTGCCATTCCATGGGGGAGAAAGGCATGGAAACCTATGATCATTGTATAACTCAGGAAGTTCTATCATCAAGATAAGGACAGAATGACATCTGATCAAAGAAGAAAGATCCTTATCCCATTTGGGAAGTTAGGCCAAGGAAGGAGGAGGTGATAATTTAGGTTGATTCTTAAAGAAATCTTAAGAGTCAGCTCACCAAAGCTTACCAGGGTGAGATGGTTTCACAGACAATGTTTTAGATTTAGTTTTGTTTCCTTTCCAACTTTAAGAGAAATTAAGCTGTCAATGGGCAAGAACCAGCATCTCTCCTGAAAGTTAGCTTGTTGTAAGACTTACGGTATGTACTAAATTACTATGTTCTGAGTAAACGTATTAACTGATTAATAATAGTGCCATTTATGTAAAAGGCAATTGGGTGCTCTCTAAGGCACTTACCTGAGCTCCTTTGAGGAAAAAGCTAAGGAAACTGAGACTGTCCTTCTAACCCCTAAGTGGGACCTTAGGCACAAATTGAATAAAAGGCACTTCCAAAAAAAAATATTTTTCTATTGGAGCATATGTATGGAACAAATTGCCAAAGAAACCAAGAGGCCAGTAAAATACCTGTCTAAGTTTCTGACCTTTGAAAAGTGCTCCAAACTTTGTTTAAAGCTTTGTTTTCTCTATAGGTGAACTGATTTCTTTGCAGTGATGTTTCCTGTCACCTGTGGGTCTTTCCTACCAGGGTCAATTGCAGCATAACCTTTCGAGAATACAAGGGGATAGGAAAAAAAAAAGCTGTTTCCAATCACGTCTGGCAAGGGATGCTCTGAAAAAGATTCAAGATGAAAACGTGTCTCCAAAATACCTAGCCTGCACGTTATAGCACTTTCACTTTTCCTGTAAGACTTCAGTCCCCGCCACCTGCTGTGGAGTTAGAAAGCAGAGGGTCTGGTTCTGGCAAAAGAGCTAATTAGTTCTGTAGCCTCTAGCAAGTGACTTTGACCTCTCCAGATTTCAGTAAGTCGTGGTCTATAAAATGAAGAACCAGGTGCTATCAAGCTCTAAGATTCTTATAAAATTATGAGAAAATTTTGCTAAAAGGCATGCCTGGTTTTCTCATTTCCCTGTACTCTCAGCCCAACTCCTTTGCTCAGGCACGACAAGAATATCATGGTAAATAACACATTTCATACTTTAAGACTCAAGTGTTGTTTCCTCCAGAAAACACATGGAAAATCTCCTGGGCTGATAGAATTTCCCTCCATGGTGTTTCCTCCAAGAGCCTGGATAAACAGCTGTTATTGTGTTCTCGTCGTCTGTAACTCTTCATCACATCACTTGGCCTGTATCCTCAACTTTGCTATAAATGCCTTGGGATAGGAAATATGACTCCTCCTTATATCCTGTGCTCCTTTAAGTTATGGCTATTTCATAAATAAGCAAATGAATGAGAAAGTTATGGCATGCCAAACATATGCTACTTACACTGTCAAATCTCTGCATTTTATTACAAGGAGAAATATATTCTCTCCAGTAAGTCCCAAATTCAATATTAGTCCCAATACTAATATTGTATTAGATCTTTAATCTAGAATTTCATTTTTTAAAATTTCAGAACCCACTTCATATGGGCTATTGGCCACTAATCACTATAAATGTACCCTTATTATCACCTCTAATATCAAAACTATACTGGTCAAGGAAAGTCCTGTGGGTTGTTGTTTTTTTCTTAATACACACATTCTATTGCTTTCTAAGTCACCATTTGTTTGCAGAAGACTCTGTGGGATGGGGGAGAAGGAGGGAGGCTCTTACTTTGAAACTCTACAGGATGCCATCTATCCCAGGAAGTGGGACTTCTTTCTCCTAGCCTGTAGAGCCCTGCTCCTTGGAATGTCAGCTCACCTGAACCTTCCCCAGGGACGTTTGCCTTCTTATACCAAACTAAATTGAACCGTTCATTATATCTCATGACTAGATGTAACTTGACATAAATTGGTTAGATTATTTGATTATTTTTGTCTCACCAATTGTTTTCTTTTTTTTAATTTTCATGAGAGTCTGTGTGCTCACTATATATTGAAAATAACAATATTAAGGCCTAAAAAGAAAACAAATACTGCCAGTTCTTTATGCATGAAATAAACCGTATAACCCTAGACCAATCAGTTTCCTCTTAAGAAATCTAGCTAAAAGAAAAATTCAAATAGATCAGTTGGCCAAAAAGATACAACAGGAATCCAGTGTTCTCAGTGACACCTTGCTAAATTAGGTTGACTGTTGTCTACCTGAAATGAAGCCAAAGTGGTTGAAGGGCCACTGAGACTTAAAACCCTGTCTCTCAATCAAGTCAAAATTTCCTTCGCATCTGAACGATGGATCGGGGAACACTTGAAGCTCCCTTTTGTTTTCCTTTTTGAGTCTCAAGATTGTGTACTGTGAAGGGAAGAGAGAAACATAATTGTATTTTTATTCCTTAGCACGTTTAATTCCTATAACATTCCCATGACATATGAAATCAATCTGGCAGATGAAAACACTGAACTTGGAAGAGTTACATGATTTTCCCCAAAATTCATATGGCAAGCAACTAATAGATGACAGTCTGCTTTTTTCTTCAACATTCTGCTTCCTACATTCTGCTGCTGCAACAAAAAGAACAGCATATGCTCACTTAGTATGCAGAACATTCTCTACTTTTGTGAATAGTGTGTTTAGAGTACTATGTTAAATGATGTAGGGAATTCAAAGGAGTTTAAAATATGAGTCTCACCCACAAGGAATTCAAAGTCCATCTGGGAGACAAGGCATATATGTGACTGATACTGTGAAATCATTTGTTCAGTCACACATTGGAGAAGAGGAAAAGCATGTATCGCCTTCACATTGGTGCCCAGAATTCCTCTTCCTTTTAGCTATGTCATTAGAAGATTCTTAGGGAAGGGATGCAAATCTAGGTCCCTAAATTATCCTGAGCCTATGCAACAGACTGACAAGGATTAATATGCAAATAAATTATTTGCATTGCAAGTTAGCTGATACTGGGAAATGGGGATTAAAATAGAAGATTAAAATATGGACAGAGAGAAGAGAGTCTGGGGTCTAAATTTTGCTAATGGGAGTGAGTTGATTTTTAACTATGGAAATGTCTGCAACTCAATTTGAAAATGTCTGCTTGCTGCAATTTAATCTCTTTACTTCCCCAAATGTTCTGAAGGGTTTGAAGGCAGTTAGGGCTTAGATCCTCCATTGGGCAACTGACATCAAGTTGACACATAAATTATTAATTCCACAGAAGTGAGAATTCTGAACCAGGAATGAATGTGGAACTATGAAATCCCTGGACATATAGAGAAATTAAGGAACGTTTTTAGATGAGATGGAGCAGGGATGTTAACAATGCTACCTAGACCAAAATGCTGTACTCAATGACATCAGAGTTGCCCTATCTTACTATAGTGAGTCCTGCCACATGCTCTATAAATGTTCTACAAATAAATTTTTAAATGCTTATCAACATGAATAACATTCCCCAGCTGCCCTCTGCCCAGCTAAATTTCTCCAATACTCAAAAAGAGATTGGATTTTAAAAAAATTTTGGTATATTTTTCTCATAATCTCTCCTATTATAAATATAATACTATTGAATATTAATTAATATTACTGATTATTAATGCTACAAGAGGAATGATAGGTCATCTCAGTAGCCCACCTTAATTCTAGAGCTCATTTACAAATATTTCCATTCTTCTTCACTAAAGCAAGTATTAGGTGAAAGGAAAACCTTCACATCTATTTCTACCGAATGAGAGGTTCTTTACCAGGATGTCTGCTTTCTGATGATAAGAATGATGTCATGGTCAACCTTGAATCCTCACTGCCAAGAAGCACGGCAAATAATTTGCAGCTGAGTCAACAATGATTGGTCGCTGACTGGAATCACTTTGGGGTTGGGTAGACTTGGCCAGGTAACCAAATTTAAAGGGGTATTGGAAGGAAGCGGACTTGGCCCAATGGAGAGGGTGTCCACCTACCACATAGGAGGTCCACGGTTCAAACCCCGGGCCTCCCTGACCCGTGTGGAGCTGGCCCACGCGCAGTACTGATGCACACAAGAATTGCCGTGCCACGTAGGGGTGTCCCCACATAGGGGAGCCCCACGGGCAAGGAGTGCACCCCCTGAGGAGAGCCTCCCAGCACGAAAGAAAGTGCAGCCTACCCAGGAATGGTGCTGCACGCAAGGAGAGCTGACACACAAGATGATGCAACAGAAAGAAACACAGATTCCCAGGCCGCTGATTAAGATAGAAGTGGTCACAGAAGAACACACAGTGAATGGACACAGAGAGCAGAGAACTGGGGGGAAGGGGAGAGAACTAGATAAAAAATAAATCTCTAAAAAAATGATAAAAAATAAAGGGGTATTGGAGATAGAATTACATAGACACAGTCACAGGGGATTGTTTTGGAAATTCCTTCTGATTTTGCTAAGTATAAATCTCCAAAATTTTATATTCTTCATTGACACATTCATTCAAAGGACTCTTTATTCAAAAATAGTCCAGACTCTGTTTCTCTAGGTTGTTTTTTTTTTCTTTTGTTATATTTTACTGTTCTTATTTTGTTTTTCATATTTTATTTTATTATTTTATGTTACTTTTGTATTTTATATTTTATTTATTTTATTGGTTTTAATTTGATATTCTATTTTGTTTATTACTTTCATTTTACTACTTTTAAATTTAATTTAATTTTACTTGATATTTTTATTTTTTTCAATAAAAGATTACAATTGTATTCAGGCATTAATTTTAACTGTAATTAAACATTCCACAACCTGTCCCTACCTGGTGCGTGAGGGGGATTGTCAGTAATCTCCACACTACAAACTCCCTCTGTGAGTCTCAGTATTAGAAAGAAAAGGATGCTCCATGCCTTCTGCTATTTTACCCCAACCTCTCAGACATTTCAAAGAGTGGAGAGACCCAGACCAGGGATTTCTTTTAACCCTTCAGCACATGTGATTTTCTTTGAGCTGGTCATCGTTTTATGATCAGTGGCCAGTCTGCTTGCTGAGGGAAAACTGTTCCACAGATAATTACCTGCCCAGGGTGGCTCTGTGCTCCTTTCTCAGCCACCACTTGACCAAATAATTTCATTTGCTTCATAGGTATTCTGCCTTTATTTCAGAATGAATTTCATTATAATTTTTAACAGTCTCCATGTATGTGACTGGTTTAGAGAAGGAGGCTGTGGGGCCTAAAAATGAATATAGAGTTTATAAAAACCTACATATCCATATCCTTTAAAAGAGGCCATTTGCTTCAGTTTAGAGGCAGATTTCTTGAAAGGAGTATGGGTACCTCTTCTTTCAAATCCGTCTGCCATGCAGTATCTTTATGGACCCTGCCTGGGTTGCTGCACTGCCTGATCCTTGGTTTGCCCATTAGAAAAGCTGAAGTAGTAATTATTCTACAATAATGGATTTCTGAGAACCAAAAAGAAAATTGTCTGTGAAACACCACAATGAAGAGTGAAGCACTAAGGAGACTGTCAATATGTTATAGCTGTTACGAGAGTTAATTTCAAACACAGACTGATTTTGAACCACGAAGTATTTCAGCTAAACTGGGTCAAAAGGTCTGTCTTTCTATCTGTCACATTTTTTACACAGTTGGAACTTATCTGCAGAGTGAAAGTTTAGGAAATCTGAGATGAGACAGAAGAAACTAACAGAGGAAACTGACGTTTATCTAATACTGACTTTATACAACCTTTTGTTTTAAATATATTGTCATCACAGTTATCAACAGCTATTCGATATTGGATGTCCACTGTGATATGATTTTTATATTCATTGTCTCATTAATGTCTTTTTCAGATGAGGAATCTCAGATTCTATCTAGTTAAACATTTTGGCAGTAAATTTGGGCTATAAATAAAATTAAGGATGATTGCTATAGCTAAAAATTACTGAGCATTTCTTATCTGTCAAACATCCTTCTGTCAAACATCCTTCTAAGTATTTTATGTGAATGAACTCATTTGCCCCTTATAACAAAGCATCTGATGCAATTACTAATATCAGCTTATTTTATTGATGAAGAAGATAGGACACAGAGTAGGCAAGTAACATGTCCATACCACACAGCCACAGAAGGATGAACCTGGGATTTCAACCCAAAAAGTCTGACTTCAATATTAATATTCACAGCATATTGCATTCTTGAGGAAGAGGCCAGTTTTTAAATATCATTTTATGAAGGTGTTTTCCTGACCCTCCAAATAGCCAAATCAATGATGCTTCTAATTCCAAACATTCAGTGATTAGAGATTCTTACTCTTTGGAGAATTGTTTTTTTTCTTACAATGTTAATACATTTTCAAGAGCTGCACATTGGAAAAAACTATATATGTATAAATTAACAAATTAGACTTCAAGAATACAAGAATAGCAGATGTTACTATAAAACCTTTGCAACTAACACAATGGAAGCAAAGCTGCGGGGACAAAAAAAAACTACCCCTATGTACATCAGAATTTTCAGTTCATTCAATGTGATGGAGGAAATGTGTTGAGAAAAGCAGGACTTTACCCAGAAAGAAGTGGATCTAATATAGAAGCACCTAATTAAGACATATCTTTTGTATTAATTCTGGTGGGCAAGTTTGGGTGGGCAGGTTGGCAGATAAGCTATGGGGAGCTTGTATCTTTAAAATGATAATGACGAAGATCCTGAAGCTTGTGGCAGAAAACTAATAAATGGAACTCTTGGAAACAACGTGAAATTGCCATATTGGCCAGACCCTGACCCTTGCCTTTTTTCTGAAGATGAAGGAGGCAGGATTACAGAGGTTGTTTGCACAATGGTCTAATCAGCATAATTGCAACACGGCATTATAGTCAAGTATCAACTGTACGTGAGGCTCATATTTTTCTTTATTAACAGACAAAGAAATAGGCAGAGCAAGCCTAAAGTCTCTGCTTAAAGCACAGCAGAGCTGAATGAGTAATGGTAGGACTCTGTTCATGCCCGAATTTCACCCGTGTGAGTTTAATTTTATGGCTTTTACACAATGACCCTTAAACCATAAACACTGGGGCAAACGTCCCTTTATGTCACATATTATTATCCCCACAGAGCTGCTCATGTGAGGCCAGAATAGAGCAGGGTTTATCTGGGGCCTTTCTCCCATTAAAGGGTTTCAGAATGATTTTAGGAATCCTCAGTTTACAGCTTAGACCTCTAGCTGCTGAGAAGCAGGATGAGCTGTCAAGGGGGTGAATCAGGCACGGAAGCCAAGAGGAGATGGTGCAGAGGGAATTCGATATGCAACCCAGATAGGAATGAAGGACCCCTCTACCCCAGATCACACAGGGGGCAAGACTGACAGCCAGCAGGACACCCAGGGTTGGAGCTCAGCCTGGCCTCCAACTCCGCTGCACAGACCAGGTCAGCCCCTAAGGCCTTCGGAATTGCATCGCGACAGCTTTTCTCCTTAGTACAACTTAGCTTGGATAGCTCTGTCTCTCCTCCCATCTCTTCTCTCCCTGCCCTCCCCTCCCCTCCCTTCCCCCTTCCCCTTATTCCTCTCCTTCTTTTCCTTCCCTCCCTTCCCCCCTCCCTCCCCCTTCCCTCCTTCCCCTCTCCCTCCCCTTCCTTCCTCTCCCTCCCCTTTCCTTCCCCTCCCCCTTCTCCCCAACCCTTCGTTCCCCTCCCCTCCCCTTCCCTTCCCCCCCTTTCTTTCCTTCCCTTCTGCTCCCCTCCATTCCCTTCCCTTTCTCTCCTCCTCCTCCTCTTCCTTCTTCCTCCTCTTCTTGTTTGAGTGGTATTTTTTGGTCTAGACTAGGGTTCTTAAACTTGGAGTCTGTGGGTTGAGCAGTCTGCTGGCTTACTCTGCTTAGCTGGTAAAGTCTTGTTTGGTCGATTGGTTTCCATTTGGCTGCTACTAGCAGGGGTGGCCGTTATCAATTCTTTCATTGTCCTTACCTTTCTAGGATGTTCTGCCAGTCCACACTCTGAAGAAATGCATGGTGAATTGAATTACGTACCCCAATTTAGACAAGATCTTAGTCTTAGTCCACATTCCTGCAGGTGTGAACTCACTGTACAAAATCACCCCTGTTTGAAATTAGCACCCATAATGGCTACAATTTATCTTTAAGACTAAGGATCTCTTGAAGGTGCTATTTTAGTTAAATGAGGGCCCAAAGGAATGACGTGGGTTCTTAATCCAATTTACTGGGGGCTTCATAAAGAGAAAGAAACTGTAAACCAGAGTGAGAGAAACATGGGGTGGAGCCAGAAGCCAGCAGGCAACGGAAGGAGGAAGTGAAAGAAGAAATGACCAGTGATGACAGGATGCTGAGACACAAGCCAAGGAAGTCCCAGGACGGCCAGCAGCCAGCACGGGAGTGCTGCAGCCCTTGGGGAGAAAGCAGTGACTGTTGATACCCTGATTTTGTTCTTCTCTGGGCCTCTAAACCACGAACCAATCAATTCCTGTCATTCAAGACAAACCCGTTTGCATAGTGGCCTCAGATACTACTGCAAAAGGTGGGAGTTCACAACTCTCAAGTGTTAGCTCCTTGACTGCATTTACTTTTAAAGTTCTTTATTTATATAGCAAAGGTGCAGAGCACAGCATAAAGCTGTCCTCACTCAATCCAGAAGGATTTTAAATGAGTGGACTAATGCATGGGGAAAGCATCATTGTGAGAAAGCAATGCACTGTTAAAGCCTTAAAGAGAAAGTGATCATGCTTCGTAGGGAGATCTGGACTTCAAAGAATTGGACCTGGAAAGTCTTCATGCAGGCGCAAAGGTATCCTTCAGGAAAATAAAACAATATGAACCAAAGTGAAGAGAGGAAATAGAGTATATTTTTTTTAAAAAGAAGTTTGCCAAAAGCATTAGGAATATACATATGGGAGCATGATTATCATGTTCCTTAAAATTCTTAGCATTTGATCTTTCTGAGAGGCAGGTGCTATTACCATTTTACACTTGACAGAGGAAGCCACGGGATGTTTAAGTAACTTGACAAAATTATACAGTGAGCATGGAGAAGCCAGTCTGAAACCTGGTTACCTTGTTCTAGTGACATGCTTTTACATGCTGGCCAATTTGCAGACTTTAATCATTGCAACAACTTTATAGAAGAAACACTCCTTTATTTTACATTTATCTAAGTGAATGGAGAGGTACAGACAACAAAATGAATTCGCCTAAAACCACATGGCCTCAGAGTAGGATTTATATATAAATCCATATCTATCTACCTACCTATCCAGAGCCCACACGCTTCACCATTATCTGCAAGAAATCCCCTAGAAGAGTTGTTGGGGGCAATTTTGTGGGAGAATGGATTTGAATGTGAGGAAAAGAAGATTCGATTTTGTTCTGTAGGTAATGGGGGCCCTCTGTGGGTATTTTTTGTTTTGTTTTGTTTTGTTTTTTGAGTGTGTGAATTGATCTGTGCTTTAGGATGTTGAAAATGAAGGGAAACTTCTCACCCTGTCCAAGGAAGATGAGAACAGACGGGATGGAGGACAAAGGGGAAAAACATAGCCCTGAAAGCACATGTCGGCCATAGAACACAGTGGAGAAATGGATTGCACCGGGGTGAAGTTTTGCTTTCATTTACCTAATAGGCTCTGATTCCACCAATCTGGCAGCCTCTGCTTTTGCGCAGTCAACTGGGAAATATTTATTGAGTGGCCAATATGCAAAAGATACTGTGATGAATAATTACTAGGCTGGGAATCACTGAATGTATGGGGAAGTGTAAGAGGCAAGAATTTCCCCATCCCTCCGTCCCTCCTGGCTTTACTTCCTTCTTGCTCTCTCTCCCTCTTTCCCACTTCCCTGCCTTGTTTATGATTTTATTTCCTACCCTGGGCCAGGTACTTTCCTAGGCACTGGGATTTGGATGGTGCCTTTATGAAGTTTACCTTCTTGAGGGTGATGATAGAGACTACATGAGTAGATAAATTAATTAAAAGTAAGATTTTAGACACAGATACATACTGAGGAAAAAAAGATAGAGGCCGAGGACATAGACAATGACGGGGGGCGGGGGGGTTGCTATTGCAGATGAGCCAGTTGGGAAAGCAGTCCTTAGAACTCAGGAACAAAACCCCAGGATTTCTAACTACTCCATTTATCCACTTGTGTGCACAAACAAGACAGGGCACGGGATGTGTGCAAAAATCAGGATTGGTAGCAAAATATGCACTTCTAGCCCTCAGAAAGTACTAGAAATTTGTAAGTTGTAGTTACTGTATACCAAATTTTAGGAAAATTAACTCAAAAAGTTAATGGTCAATAACCCTAAGGACAGAATCATCTCCCAAGGAATCTATTCCTGGAGAGAATCTAGAGGATAAATCCAGGACCCCATTTCTAGAAAACTAAGAGTGCAAGGTTTCTGAAAATGGGCATCGCTGACAGCACTTTCAAGAGGTGCTGAGAAATACTTGATGGCAGTCCCTTTAGCAGAGAGGACCCTCTCTGCAATGCCCTGGACAGGCCAATTCACAAGGGCTGTTGTCATAGCAAGACTCTAAGAAGCATCTTCAAGAGGAAAAGAAACAAGGAAATCCGAATCACTCTGCTTGTCCTAAAATGTCTCAAACCGACTTAATGTTATTTTCTTATACTCTATTAATATTTTCTTGAACGGTGATGCTAGAAACATTGGCTGCAGTCTGCTGTTTAAATTAATCCCTCCTTCTCCCTTAGAGTTTCCTCCTTTTTCTAGCTGGTAATCTAGGGACGGTGGTGCCTATTTTCTATGCTCCTCAACAGCGCCTTGCTCCAAATATCCATTCTATATTCTCACCATCAATCACATATGTTGTCTCCTTAGTTTCCAATTATCGTTGCCATATTGTGCCAGTCGTCAAAACTGCAGGTGCCATAAGCACTGAAAAGATGGTGGTGCCACACTCTTTTCACCCTTCACCAAATAAATAAATAAATAGTAAATAAGTAAATAAAATAAGACTAAGCTCACACTCAACTAGCTCTTTTCCAGGATGCTCTAATAACCAAAGCCTCACCTCTTTCGTAGTGCCTTCTTACAGGTATTCCTGAACATGTGCTCTGTCTGCCTTCCACAGCCACACTGCTCCATGCTTCAGGTCCTTGCCATTTCTCATCTGGAATCGAAGTAAAACAACTGCCAGCCGGGAGACGATATTCAAGAAGAGCCCAGGGGTGGCAAGCTAGGTGGATGGCGGAGTTAGAGGTGCTTTGAAGGAACGCTGGCATTGCTGAAGGTTTCATCCTGATTTGAGAAGACTTTGGAGTGCTAGTAGAGATTACCTGAAGCTGAAGTTCTTTTTCTCTCAAACCTTTCAGTGCTGCCACTTCTCACTCTCTCTCTATCTCTATCTTGCTCTGTCTCTAGATCTCTCTCTCTCTCTTTCTCTCTCTCATCTCTATCTCATCACTACCTACTTATCTCCATTATGTCTTTTTATTTACCTATCATCTATTCATAATTTCTGTATATACACATGTGTGTGTATATATATATATCCATAGATATATGCACACACACACATGCATGCGTGCACACACACACACACATATATATCATAAGCACTTTTTCACATAAAATTCACAATGACTCCCAGCTGCCCACTCGTGGCCATGTGGGCTCTACTTACCTCTCACTCATTTGTTCTTGCCTTCCCTCCCCCATTCTGTCCTACAGTCCTACAGGACCATAGGTGTCTACTTTCAGATTTAGGATGACAGGTCTTATCGTGGCCAATGATGCATTGCATGTTCTGCCTGCTTCAGCCCTTTTTTCCTTTCTCTTTTACCCTCTACTCCAGCCACCCTGGAACAGTTGCTGTTGCTTCCATGGGCCCAGAGTACTTTACCTGTAAGATCTTCACAGGTATATGGTACCCTCAGTCTGTGATATTTCCTGCCTAGCTATCCATGCAGCTTATGGCTTCACTTTTCTCAAGTATTTGTTCAAATATTACTTCCTCAGAGAAGCCTTTCCTAATTGCCAAAGAACAACCTCATCATTAACTTATATCTCAATTACCAATAGAATTATTTTTTTGTAAGTGTGGTGACTTTGCTTTTTTCTCTGCTGTGTTCCCAGCATCTAGAACAATGTTTAACAGAGTTAGCCACTCTTTGAATACTTGTTGAAACGTGAATGGATCCCTCACAAATTCAACAAGGCTGTTGCATGACAAGGTTGAGTTTTCAGGGAGCCCTGTGATCCTGGAAAACTGCAGTGGTTAAAGAAATTCCCCTCCCTTTGTGCTCTTTGACTGCAGAGAAGCACCCTTCCCCTTATGACTTAGATAAGTCACAAGGATTGCCCTCCTTGCCTACCCATTGCCAGGCCTGGCACAGACCTTCCAAATTCAGATTCTTTGCCTCCTAAATGATGAGCTGAACGGATCTTTCAGAACAAAGGTTTTGTTGACCAAACTTTGGTTGAGATTCTCTCCTTACCTCAGGCCCCTGAACTGTGGTCCACCCTCACTCTGAACCAACCCACAACCCCTCCTAGAGAGCCCCTCAGAATAGGCTGGCCTTGGTGCCCACCTCCCAATCCAGGTTTTTCTATTCTTCTTTACTCTTCTCTGTAAAAGACTCCTCCTTTTTGCCTAACCCTTAAATGTCTGCAGATCATTCTCCCTATTATAGTGGTTCCATTCCCCTATCATGCCCCTTCCCAAACCCCTTTTAATAATACTAGCCAAATTAATTATAACTGAGGGTTAAGCATTAACAGATAATTATGATTACTGAATTATTATATAGATGTCTCTTCCTTTCCAGTATATTATAAAATAGACAACTTTAATACCTGAAATGACTGAAACTAGCTAGCGTGGTCTCACCTCTGTCAATGGTTACTCTAGACTGATCTTGCCCTTGTGTAAACTTGCTATTGAGATGGTAACCAGTCTACCCTCCCCTGTTTGAACCATTAAAACCCTAAACTCCTCCAAACCTGAGAGGTGAGAGGTGAGAGGCAGCAAAGCTTGGGACCCTTAGGCCACTGACATCCTCTGCTCTTTTGAAACCCACGTGTCTCAGGAATTGGTCCTTAAAGTGCATGGGGGTGGAAAAGAACCACTGTTGTTCAGTATCAAAATCTCCGCTTACCGAGTCCAGATTTGCTTTTTTATCTGATACACATAAATGCTTCTTTGCCATGCTGCTTTCTTGGTCTCTGACCCTTTGTCTTGTCTCTATTTGGGAAGCCATGAATCTATATTATAAACACGGCTCCTGTATCGTCTTCCCTGGGAATCTTCTCTGATTTCCCCCAGGCTTCCTCCTTGACTTCACCTCTGTTTCCTGGATATTTTTATTATATGGCAACTCTCAAACTGTAATGAAATGTGTTGACCTGGGTGCCCCCTCCCCCCCTCCCATTAAACTGTGAAAGCTTTCAGATGCTAATTTCATCCTATTTGTCTGCTATCCTTAGTTCTCAAACCTTTCTCCACCCTTGACTCCATTGAAGTCACTGATCTTTTTCACTATCACTGTAGTTTTATTTTTATTTTTTCAGAATTTCATATCAATAGAATCATTGCACTGACTTCTTTAACTCAGCAATATGCATTAAACATTCACCTGTCATTTTATGGTTTGAGAAGCCGTTTTTTAATACTTTTATTGTATAGATTGTTGGTTAATCTATTCACTTATTGAAGGACATCTTGTTAGCTTCCAATTTTTGGAAATTATGAATGAAGCAGCTGTAAAATTTGCATGCCAATTTTGTTTGGACATTAGTTCACGAATCAGTTAAGTAAGTACCTAGGAGCACAATTGTGGGGTGACATTGGGAGGGTTTATTTAGCTTTTTAAGAAAATGTCAAACTGTTTACTGAAGTATCTATACCATTTTGTGTTTGTAAGAGCAATGACTATAAATGAATGAAAATCAATGTTGTTTTCATTCTTGCCAAAATTGGTATTACCTAGTAGAATCTTATTATGGTTTCAATTTGTAATTGCCAATGTCATATGATGTTGAACATCTTTCATATGCTTATTTCCCTTCTATATATCTTCTTAGGTGAGATGCCCAGAATTTTCACCCATTTTGTTATTGGGTTGTTAGTTTTTGTATTTTTGAGCTTTAAGCATTTTCTTTTCCTATATTTTGAATTCAAATCCTTTTTCAGATATATGTTTCAAAATATTTTCCCTCAGCTTGTGGCATGTCTTAAAATTCTTATGATATTTTTTTACTTTTACAAAAGCACAATTTATTGTTCTTTTTTCACTCTCGAATTGTGCTTTTGGTGTTGTGTCTTAAACTCATCACCAAACCCAATATCCCAAAGTTTTTATCATATACTTTCTTTGGTTCATCTATTTTTAGTTAATTTTTGTGAAAGGTGTAAGTTCTATCCCTCAATTCTTATTTCAGATATGAATATCCAATTGTTCCTGTTTCATTTGTTGAAAACACTTTTACCTTTGCCAAAAATCATTTGATTTAATTTGTGTGGGTCTTTTTCAGTGCTTGCTATTCTTTTCTATTTAACGATGTGTTCATACTTCCATTAATACCATGCTATCTTCACGGCAAGTCTTAAAATCATGTTGAGATAGTCCTTTAATACTGTGTTAGTTTTTATTGGCATTTTAGCTTTCCATATAAACTTTGGAATCAGTTTGTCTATATGTACAAAATAGTTTGCCAATGTTTTTAATTGGAATTTCATTGACCGTATAGAACAAATTTGGAAGAATTGGCATTTTAACAATATTGACACTTCCAAACTATGAACATGACATTATTTTCCCTTTTAATTTGAACACGTTTGTTTCATTCATCACAATATTCTTGTTTTCTGCATAAAGATCCTATATGTGATTTGTTAGGGCCATATACCTAATATTTTGTTTTATTTAGTGCTATTATAATTGTTTCCTTTAATATTAAATTCCAGTTGTTCATTGTTTTTATACATAAAAGCAACGGACTTTTGGATATTAATTTTGTATGCTGCATACTCACTATACTCACTTATTAGTTCCAGGCATTTTTGTGGTTAATTGTTTGGAATTTTCTACGTAGATAAGTATATCATCTACAAATAAAGGTATTATTGCTTTATTTTACATCATTTAATTTTTCTTGCCTTTTGCACTTGCTAGGTCTTCCAGCATGATGTTAAATAGGAGTGGTGACGAGATATTCTGCCTTGTTCGAAATCTAAGGGAGAAAACCATGTCATTTCTAATCGTTACCTATGATGTTCACTCTAGGTTTTTCTTATTTTTAAATTTTATAGTTGTCTTTTTTCAAGTTGAGGAAGTTCCCATAGATTTCTAATTTGCTGAGTATTATGAATGGACGTTGGGTTTTGCAAAATGCTTTTCTGGTGCCTGTTGATCAAATACATTTTTTTCTTTAGGTTATTGTATAGTGAACATCTTCTTCCCTTGAAAAGCATTAACTAATTTTCAGATGTTGAACCAGGCCTTATATACCTGGAATAAATGCCACTTTGCTATGATGTATAATTCTTTTTATACATTTTTTCTTGAGGATATTTACATTTATATATATGAAAGAGTGAAAGAGTTTGGTCTATAATTTTCCTTTCTTGTAATATCTTTATCTGGTTTTGGTATTAGGGTAATGCTGACCACATCGAGTGAGTTAGAAAGTGTTCCTTTTGCTTCTATTTTCATGAAGAGGAAGAGAATTGGTATCGTTTCTTCCTTAATTGTTCAGAAAATTTCACTAGTGAAACCATGTGAGCCTGGTACCCTTTTTAAAGAAAGTCGATAATTATTGATTCAACGTATTTATTAGAAATATGCATATTTAGATAGTCTATTTACTTTCAACAGTTCAATATTTCACTTCACTCTCTTCTCGCTTGCATGGTTTTGGTGAGAAGACTGCTTAATTCTTACCTTGGTCCTCTATAGGCAAGGTGTTTTTCCTCTCTGGCTTCTTACAAGCACTTCTCTTTTTCTTTGGTTTTCTGCAGTCCGACTATCATATGGCTATTTGTGGTTTTGGACATTTATCCTGCTTGGTTTTCTGTTAGCTTCACGGATCTGTTGTGCCTGAAGTTGTTGAGTACAATTACTCAATATATTTCTTTTGTTTTGTTTTCTCTTTCTTTTCCTCTGGTTTACAACTACACATTTTTTACACTTTAAAAATTGTCCCAGCATTCTTCTATGCTGTGTTATATTGTTATATCATAATAATATGTTATTCAGAAATAACAATTGTTACTGTTATTTTGTAAAAGATCAATCTATCTATCTATCTATCTATCTATCTATCTATCTATCTATCTATCAATTTAATTTCTCTCCCCTTCCCCCCTCCCCCCAGTTGTCTGCTCTCTGTGTCCATTCACTGTGTGTTCTTCTGTGACTGCTTCTATCCTTATCAGTGGCACTGGGAATCTATGTTTCTTTTTGTTGTGTCAGCTCTTCATGTGTGTGGTGCCATTCTTGTGCAGGCTGCACTTTCTTCTGCGCTGGGAGGCTCTCCATACGGGGCACACTCCTTGCTCATGGGGCTACCCTACGTGGGGGACACCCCAGCGTGGCAGGGCACTCCTTGAGTGCATCAGCTCTTTGCATGGGCCAGCTCCACATGGGTCAAGGAGGCCCAGGGTTTGAACCGTGGACCTCCCATGTGGTAGGCAGATGCCCTATCCATTGGACCAGGTCCACTTCCACTGTTATTTCTTTTTCACAGTTTGCATTATGTTTTGGGAAGTATCTGTTTATTGACCTATTTTTAAGTTCAGTGATTCTTTGATTGCATCACTCTATTGATGAAGTCATCCACAGTAATTTTCATTTTGGTTACACTGTTTTTGGTTTCTTGCATTTCTTTTTGATTGTTTTTCCTTAGAATTCTGGGCTTACATTTCATGTTGTCTACTTTTTCCTTTAGAGCCCTTGAAATAGTAGTCACAGATATTTTAAATTTCCAACTTGATAATTCCAGCATATGTGTTACATCTAAGTCTGGTTTTGATACTTGCTTGTCTCTTCACATTTTATTTGATGTGCCTTGTAGTTTTTCATTGAATGTCTACTGAGGTAAACAGACCTTCATCTGTAGACCTAGATTAATCTCACTTGAATTTAGGTTATGTTCCAGGTTTGCTGTAATTGTAGGTGCCAGGAACTTTCTGTTTTTATCTCTGTTCTTGACTTTGAGTTTGCTTGAGTAATCTTTCTCAGAAAAATTCTGTGTCTTGAATCTCTTCCCTCTGTACTCCAGTTATTTTACCAAACCTCTTTTGGACTGGTGGCAAGTTATATAGGAGAGAAAGCATTTTATAATCTTATGATTTTAGCTTAGTTATTTAGTCGGCCTTTGTTCAGAGATGTGTTATTCACAGCTTTTTCTCCAGTGGCAAAACATTTCTCCCGTGTTCCCCACTCTCTCTTGGCTGCAGCAAATTGAATCTATTTCCTTTATTCCTAATCCCTTTAAACTATGCCCTCACAACATTTTAGGTAGGACAGGCAGACCAGAGGGGGCTGGTGTGGGAGGAACACCTTCTCTCCAGTAGGATGAGGCTCTGACAAGGTCCTTTCACCTTTGTTACGTTGAAAGCTCTGGATGTATTTCACAATCATTAAACCACCTCCCTCCTCCAGCGTGAAGAGCATTCTTCTCAGCTATTCACTGTGAGAATGTGGTGGTTATCTGGAGATAAAGCCCACACAAATTTGGGGATCCACCTAGGATTCCAGTTCCCAGATATTCCTCCCTCTCATGATAGTCCACACTCAACTTCCAGCAATTCATCAAAATTACCATTTAAGTGTTCTTTCCAATTCATGACTCTAGCATCTTCTGCTCTAGGTAAGCAAATCTTGTCATCAACTCTGGATGACCCGTTTCTTCATATTTGATGAGGGCATATTGTTCTGAAGTATCAGTTCTGTGGTAGATCTAAGGTATGTCTAATTATTTTTCAATTTGCTAAGTTTTTTCTTGTAAGGACCTGTGTAATTGCTTCTATGTCTTTTACCTGTCAGATCTAGGCCTTATATTAGATATTAATCTTCATGGAAACAATAAAGAGCTCTTTTGATTACTACTCCATGTCCAGTAACTATCATAGTGACTGGTGCATAAAAGATTTTAATTATTGTGTTGAAAGAAATAATGTGTGGATAATAAATGAGCAGAAATTCATAAGTCTGCTTGATGATATAAAATCCATCCCTTTACCAATAGCAGAAAATTTGACTTCTGAAATATCTGTTTTTGGGAAGGATATTAACCTATTGCCCACAAATTGTATCATTAAATACTAATACAGACAAGTGAGACTACTCTCTTTGCAGAACCTGAGGAAAGAGATTCTTCTTTTCTTGAAACTTGTACAGTTCCAGGAACTGGAGCAAGCCTTTCTAGACAGCATAGCCCCATCAAGCCCTTTGGCATGTTGCCCAGTATAGTAGACCCTCATGCATAATTTTTCAGTGTTCAATGAAAAAGGGAGTGTAAAGCCAAGATACATAATTAATTAATCCTTTCATCTCTGATTAATTATTTTGCATAACTTTTTGCTAGAACTCAATTTTGGAGACATTAGGACAAAACTAAACTTGGAGCACAGATATAAGTATGGTATTTTAGAATAACTAGTATGAAATCATGAATGACTTGACATTTCCTTGCCATATCCACACACACATTAGGTTCACCAGTAGGAGAGAATTTAGTTGAGTCTATTATACATCAAACAAAAGTAAATCTGAAGCTGCACATTTTGCTTGTTTGTTTGAAAAAAAATTTAAATGCAATTGTGTTCTATATTTTAGTACCACCATTTTGCATAAGTGGAGCAGTTTTGCAAGATTAAAACAGAGCCAGGTTTTTCTCTTCCAGAAAGCTGGCGCTGAGATAAGTTATGTACATGAATCTAAAGTAAAAAGAGTAAATAGTAAATGAAACCACATTGGAAGCTAGGGTTGTTCTAAGAAACCATGGGTTTTGGAGTTAACAGATGTTCACACAATCATGACTGTATATGACATAAGGCAAGTTTCTGTTTTAACTCATCAAAAAAATGGGGTATTTCTCAAGAATACTTTAAACATAAAATGCATATATTTTCTTCATATAATCAAGTCTTTGTTATGTAGTAGGCACTCAGTATTGGTAGTTGAATAATAATTCCACCCACACACACAGCCTGAGACTGGGTCATAAAAATGGAAAAATGAAGCAAAGTAAGAAGAGGCCCAGGCAAAATATTTGCCTGGATATAAGTGTCCTAAGATTTAACGTCTTTCATTTAAGGACAAGATTAATGGAATGACCAGTTGGACATCAACCTGAAATTATTTAAATTGACATGATCTTTAAAAGTTTAAATCAACTGGCACATACTCATAAGAAGGTTTTATTTCAACAGATATTTAATGACCATTTTTGTAAAATGAATTCCTTCACCCATTAGTTTCTTTGAATAGTTATGTAGTGGGAAATTATAAAGAAGTGGACACACTAGCACACTTGTACACAATGCATGCACAGATATACACACACATGCATTTGGTCATAGAATTCAGATTCTGAAAAATATTTTTTTTTACCTGCCTCATTTGAAAACTTTGAGATATATTTATATCAAATTTATGTTTTCTATCATTAAAAATACCTCTATGCTTCAAAAGAATAGTCTCAGACAATTTAACTTGTGTCTGATGAAGCTGCTTTAGCTTCGACTTGGAGAAAAACATTTTTCAAAGTTTGGCTCACACATTATGGATATTTTAATGAAAGAATGTCATGCTTAGGTTCTACAACCCTAAAAGGGAGCTGACAGACCTACTGAAGTACCGTCTGACTGCTGGTAGAGCCGTTTGTCCCTCTGATGACTCTTACCTGTGGGAAAAAGTTCTTCTTTTTTGATTTAAAAGAGGATTTATTCACAGCCAGAGCAAACATTTAAATTTTCTGAATCTATTCTTTTAATTCATGTAAGCAATGCCCCCAACTGAGTTCATTTCCAAAACAATTTCAGAAGACTAGTCACAAAAGGGTAACCTCATTATTGGTCATTCATAGTAGAGGGTCTCTGAACTTATTTTCACTTAATAAAGCTCTGAATAATCTACACTTGATAAAATCTTACAGAAAGATGCTTACAGAGTCATGTATATTCCAAATCTAGTAAGTTCAAGTCTAACATCTGTACTATTTTGTTCTCACCAAATGCAATTGTTTCCAAAATCTTTGTGCCTTACATAACTTAGTTAACTATTGTATGTGCAAATTCAAAATGCATACACAAAGGAACAGAGATTCTTCTTTCTTGTCTTCTGCCCTTCCTTTCTTCTATTAACTTTTTCCCCCTCTGCCTTGGAAACTAAGTTGTATTACTTGGAAAGACAAGGTGACATTGGTTTGATAGAAAAATAACTGCACTCTATCTTCCTTCCTGGGATGGCCATGGTTTACAGTCTAAATCTTTTTTACTTTTGTTGATATCTCCTGCATCCAGGGCTACAGGTCCTTAGTACAGTTTTGTGCAATGAACAGCACACTAAAGAACGATGTCTGAGTATTACACTCTGTCGATTATTGTAATAGCATTTAGTATTTGGGTTGAATTTTTCTTTAACTTATTCTGATTTTCTCTCTCTGTCATTCTTTCTTTTGCTCTTCAATGTCTTTTTCTCTCCTTCCATTTCCCTTCTCTTGGTTCATTGTTTTGGTTGATAGAAAAACTTCTTCTTTTGGCAATAGTTTATGGAATTCAGCTTTCCTTATGGAAAACCAGAGTGGTTCAAAATAAAGCCCTAACCAATTTACTATGACCATAGGCAAGCCATGTGACTTTGAATGTGCCTCAGTGTCCTCAGCAATAAAACACAATAGATGAATTTCTCCTCTTCCTAGCAACTACATTGATTTAATACACTAGTAGCTTGAGAAATGATGAGCTATAAAAAAGAGTCACTCTACACTGCTTTTCAGCTGCAGAGAAGCATTTTTGGTTAGAAACCGAGTTTAAGGCGGAGACAGAACTTCTAACCTAGATCCATTTAAAGTCAATGAAATACCCTGTGTTTCCAGTTATTTCCAGAGTCATAGAGATCTAAGCTTGCCTTTGGTGACTGGCAAAATGAACAGGTACTGTCTAAGGTAAAAGTGATCAGAGGTTTCTTGCCTCCCCCTTGGCATGGATTTTAGAGTTATTGAGTTTGGACTTGAGGATGGCTGTCTGCCACATATCTTTGATGATTCAAATAGTACTGTCCTTAGCTAGTAAAGTCTGCATTTCATTGTTCAGTCAACATTGAGTGTACTGATGTGGAGCTGGACTCCAAATTTAAGGCCTGTGAAAAACATTTCCAGGGATGACAGAATCAGGCTGGTTCTATCTATATTTTATTATCTCTTGCCATTCTTCACAATTACGACATTTCTGGCAACAAAATGAAACTACTAAATTCAATAAATACACTTTAAGAGAGTTGCTGGTACTCAATCTTACAACTTCACCATAAGATGCCTTAGAGGGAAAACCTATAGGCATTGAATGGAGACAGGAGAATTTCAGTTTTTCCAAAATGATCAAAAGCTGGGCTTGCAATTGCTACAGATCTAGGAGAAATATCACTCCTTTGCTGTTTTATATCCACAATTTATGTTGCAAATAAATATCACCAGGCCTCAAGCAATAGGAAGGTGAAGAGACACAGGTCAAAGAGGTTTTGCGATTCTGCCTAATCGATACCTGGGAAACAATAAGCAATAAATAAGCAACATATTGTTTTAAGTCTCTGCATCTTAAATTCATACAAACACATTTTGGATTGTCATGAAGAAACTTCTGATAAATTGCAGTGACACAGGTACGTAAGAACTTAGGAAGTAATCCTGTACAGGTGTTTCATAACCTGGCTATGCAAAATAACTTTCCAGCTGTTTCCAGAGCAAGGGCTTCAGAGAAAATTTCCCATCTACTCATTACCTTTAGAACTAACATGTGTTTTCTGGGAACTTCTTTTCTGCTAGTTGGAGTTCTCTTCCTTCCTCTCCTACAATGCTGAGTGCAGCCCTATCATCAGGTAATACTGTTTTACAAATATTTTGCTTTTTCATTTTAACTACAAAATGAATACATGCTTATGGTAACAATTCCAAATGTTATAGGAGAATGAAGAGGAAAAGACATAATTTTCCTCCAGCCCCTTTCTTCTCTCCTGCCCATTAACACTTTTTGAATATTAATTTTAGAGGTAACTACTGTTAATAGCTATGACTGTATCATTTCAAATTTCTTTTGTAATGATATTTATATTATACTACCTCTCCTCTTTTCTCACTTAACATAAACCTTACTTAACTTTCAATGCCAATACATACAAATTTATTTCATTCTTTTTAATGACTCCATATTATTCCAATGAATAATTGCACTGTAATTTATTTTCATAGGCTCAGTGATTCTCACATCGTACACCTAGTTCCCTACAATGAACTCTGAAGAACAGAATTTCTGGGTTAAAGGCTATGAATATTTAAACTTGTGATAGGTGGTACAAAATTGTCCACCAAAGTAGCTGAAATAATTCACACTGTACCTACACTTCATGAAAATAGCCTTTTTATTTTTTCATTTCCACGACAACCCTCAATATTATTGAACTCGGAAATTTGGCTAATCTGGTTAGACCTTGCTATGTTAATTTACATTTCCTAAATTACTAGTAAACCTGGGCATCATTTCATATGCCCTTAAGCCATATGTATTTCTAATTTGTGAATTGTCAGTTTATACCTTTTATTCATTTCTCTTTTGTGTTATTTGTCTTCCTTTTTTCTTTCCAGAACTCTTTTATAAATTTTGGATATTAATTCCCTGCTAGTTGTACATGAATAAAGGATTTTCTCCCAGTATGTGGCTTGTCCTTGTATTTTATTCATGGCTCCTTTTGTCATCCTGCTGTTTTAGTTTTTTACATTCAAATTTCCTAATCTTTTCTTTATGGTTTCTGGGTTTTTGCTTTGTTTCATAGACCTTACTGACTCTCTTATAAATGAGTTTACTAAATTTTTCTTGATTCCTTTATAATTCTATTTTTTCACCTTAAATATTTAATTCATATGTCATAATTTGCATATGGTATACAACAGGCATATTTTAAAATTTTTATTTTCCCAAATATTTAGCTATTTATCCTAATGACATATATTGAAATGTCCTTCTTATTTGCCATCAATTTGAAATGCTATCATTATCACATAACTAATTCCAAATATTTTGGACTCTCTTCTGTGTTCCATTGATCAAATCCATCTATCAATTTTTTAATGACATCCTATAGTTTTATTTAATGTAGCTTTATAATGGGTTTATTACTTGGAAGAGCATTTTTCTTTATTATTCTTCTATTATGGAAATTTGGATAGTCTTACATAAATGACAGTACAAATTTCATAAATGAATACTGCAAACATTTTAATGTGAATTGCATCAAATTTATCTTAATATTGAGTTTTCTCATATAATGATGTGATTATTTTCCATTATTAAACTCATTTTTTGTGTTTTAGTAGCACCTTAGACTTCCTTTTAAATTTTATCTGAGGCAGTTGGCAAGGCTGGTTAACACTGCTTATTTTAAATGTTCTATAAATTGTATCTTTTTGAAGTTGAGTTCTAAGCCAAGGAGAAAGTTTTTTATTTTTACAAGATTTGCCTTATATCTTAGTAATTTACTGAATATTCTTATTAAATCTGATAATGCTCAGTTTATCATATTGGATACTATAGATGACAATTTTATCAATGACAATTAATACTTATAGCGTCTCTTACCAACATTTGGACCTCATTTCCTGCCTGTTTTAGTTACATTGTTATAGTGCTGCCAGAACAATGTTGAATTTTCATGTTAATAAACAGATTGCTCCTTACCATCTTCTTGACTTTCTAATGTGGTATGGTTTACTAGGATTATAATGTAAGTTTCAGGAAGATAAACTGTCTCCTAGCAAATGAGGTTTAAAATACCACTCTATTCACTGATGAGCAAGCAAATTAATTCCAGAGTGAGTAGGATGGCCATGAGGAGGGAAACCAGAAACGTCACAGGAACCAGATCTTGTTGGGTTTGGTACTCCTTGATGAGGTCTTTGTGCTCATTATAAATGAAATTGAAGCTCTGAAAGGGTTTTGAGCAAATCAATGCCATCCTATGATTTGTGTCTTAAAAGGAAAATGCTTGCTCGGGTGTTGAGAGTGGACTGTAGCTTGGCCAAATTGGAAGGAGAGAGATTACTCTGGAAGCTAGAGTCCACAGTCCAGTCATGGGATGATGGAAACTTGAGCTCAGGGCTAGCAGAGGAGGCAGTGAGAAGTCATTAGATGGAGGATGCATTTCAATGGTAAACCCGGTTATATTTGCTTTAGGTTGGGAGAGAAGAAATCAAAAATATTTCCAGGGTTTTGGTCTAAAAAACTGGTAAAATAGAGTTGCCCTTTCGCAAAATGGGGAAGAATGGTAAAGGAGAGGTTTTTGGGAAATCCCACCAATTTGTAAAGTATTAACCACTGAAGTTCTTGGACTCGAACAATCTAGTCATCGATCTCTCTCATGTGAAGCTTGAGTAAGCGGCTGAAGCAGAGGCAGTCTCTGTTGTCCTCCTTGTTAGCTCTCCAGAGTTCACCCTGACTTCCAGAGCATGGTGGTTGTGGCTAAACTGCTCAGGACCTCCTCAGGTAGACAGGACCTAACGCCTTTTCTGAAAGGAAGCACAATCCAGGCATAACACTGT
The DNA here is from genome assembly GCF_030445035.2 of Dasypus novemcinctus. Taxonomy (NCBI): domain Eukaryota; kingdom Metazoa; phylum Chordata; class Mammalia; order Cingulata; family Dasypodidae; genus Dasypus; species Dasypus novemcinctus. Next base: position 130,119,519 of record NC_080679.1, on the reverse strand, counting down.
TCCAGGAAGCTGAGAGGTTTGACAAGAGCAGGTAGAACCCATCAGCTTTCTGGTGCATACTGGGTGCTACCTTAAGTCTTGAGGATGGTCAGTATGCAAATGAAATGAGAATGGTGGTACCTACCCAGTTTAGATGCAGAATCCCAACAGTCCCAGCACCCAGAGAGCTGACTGCAGGTAACCAGAGCTCAATCACCCAGGAAGAGGCTTAGGAATAGGGCTCAAAAGCGGAACAGGATCTGGATGGAGAGTGGAAATATATCTTTAAAATGAAGGAATATTTTTAAAAGACAATGATAAGGCCATAGGGTTTCTGACTTTCCAAGGGTCCCTAATTTCACATAGGAAAGGAAGCCACTATTATTTCCCATTTCCCTTTTTCCTAGGCTCATTGCTCAGGAGTTCATGAAACTGTAGTGATGGAATAAAGTTAGAGCTGACATGAGAGAGGCAGATGTAATGCATGCCCATGAGAAAAGAAATCATAGTTGTCTCTGGCTGAGAGGGTATAAGGGAGATCTTGGGAATGGAAAAGTAGAAGGCAGATTGATCTGTGCATCCTCTGGAACCAAAGGGATGAGTGATGCAAATAAGTAATGGCCTTGTATATTAATCCATTCCTGTGTGTTTTATATTTACCAAAGAATATTTATGGTGATAAATCACAGGCTCTTTATCTCTGTGACCCATTCATCTAAGTAAGTCCCTCCTTAAATATTCATGGCCACCTAGACTTCTCAATTATAATGGTTAATGCTCTGTACCTTTGTAGGTATGGTATGCATGGGATCCGATGGCCTTCATTTGTTTTTATTTATGTATTATTTATAATTGGGTGTTTACATTCTTATCTGTAGAATGCAGATGGTGTGCTCAGAGCTAGTGAGCTCCCTCCCTTGCAGATGCATCTTAACTCCTTTCTACAGAAATAAAAATCATGGTTTTATTAATGACAACAGTATGTACCTGTCTTTTCCTGCTGAGGAATCCAGGTTTTAGGAGGAGAGTTATCGTGCAGCAGCTGGTGGTGCCCTGGACCAGGGTCACTATGCAACTGGGAAAGCCAGCACTCTCAGTGGCTGGCATGTTTGTGAAAATGCTATCGTTATCTTCCTAATGACAAGGGAATAAGCAATGGGACCATGCAGGTTTTCCAACAATATATGACTTTGACCTGCTGTTTCTGCTAACCTGACTGTGTCCCTGAACGAAGCAATGAAAGGTCAATGGATTCAGTTTTACGTATCCCACTCTGGGCTTTGTTTCCACCTAATCTGCCTGACTAATATTTCTCTTTCTGCCATGCATGAAGTTACCTAGCCCCATTTACTGAGTTTGCACAGTAGGCAAAGACACTTGAAGTGATATGTGAGTATTAATTGCAACTGTCTGCTCTGAAGGCGGTACTGAATAAATTATTATTTAATTAAAGCTCAAATCAAGGCCGATAATAAAATAAATGTCCGAACAGTTGGATGGTCTTGCCTGAACCAATTGGACTGTAATTATGTACAGCCATGGACAAATCACTTAGCTGGAACATGGTTGCCTGTAAAAGTGACTTGCCCCAACCAATGGCCACTGTAAATCAAAGGATGGTGACAGCTAATCAGATGGAGGCCTTTCCAAGCAGGAAGTAAAGTGGAGGGAAAGCAGTTTCCATCACTGACCAAAGTGAAGACAGATTGCTGCTTGCTGAATGCACCGAGAATGAAGTCCTGGGCAATGTCACCCTGAGTTTCCTCACCATTACCACTTTGGTGTGAATGGATGCACAGCAAGGCAGTGACTCCAAGTGGAGAAGGAATTCACCTTGGAATCACAGGAATATAGTTCTGGATCCAGGCTCTGTTACTTGTTTGTTGTTATGTGATATTGGGCACATTACTTAAGCTGTCCAATATTTGGAGGGGAAAATTTAATAACATGTAGTACTGGTGTGACTTGATGAGAACGCAAATAGTCTGTATAAAAGCACTTATGACAGGAACAGGACTTGGCCCAGTGGTTAGGGCATCTGCCTACCACATGGGAGGTCCACGGTTCAAACCCCCGGGCCTCCTTGACCCGTGTGGAGCTGGCCCACATGCAGTGCTGATGCGTGCAAGGAGTGCCCTGCCACGTAGGAGAGCCCCACATGCAAAGAGTGCGCCCCGTAAGGAGGAATGGTGCCGCACACACAGAGAGCTGACGTAACAAGATGACGCAACAAAAAGAGACACAGATTCCCTTGCTGCTCACAACAACAGAAGCGGACAAAGAAGACGACGCAGTAAATAGACACAGAGAACAGACAACCGGGGCGGGTGGAAGGGGAGAGAAATAAATAAAAGCACTTATGATACATTAGTCTATGAATGCATGATAGTATTGGTTGCTATAAATACTGTCAATAGTATTTTTAAAAAATAGCCTAAAATTGTTATAAATTAGCATTGCATTATGATCCTGAAATTTGGAGTTCTATTTGGAATAGCATGTAAAATTAATATACTTTAATTGAGTTCATATTGATATTTATTATTTTTTCATGGTTTCTACATATTTTATTTTAACTTTTTTTTAGGAAAACCATGTAAGTACCCTAAACAAACTAATAAAAAAAACAAAAACTAACAGTCTGATATCCAAGTATGACTACTTTTAAGTTTTTAAATAATATACCATAATTATTTTCCTGCTATCACAAATGATCTTTCTTTTGGTTGAAAGACTGACAGTTCATTGAGTGTATATAGTGTGATATGCACTCATTGCTAGACAGTTTATTTCTAATTATGTACTATTACCAATAATATGTCAGTATTGTTATTAAAATAAATAAATACGTTGTTAAACATGAATATATGTTATACATGTGCTATATTATTTTATAAATACACCATCCACTTCTGGCAATATATTAGCTTAGGGTGTAGACTCTTCCTTTTGAAAAGAGTGAAAATGCTGAAGGTGGCACCTCTCCTCTCCTTAAGAGCGATTTCCTTGTTGCTTATGTGTTCTTCTGTCCACATCTTCTCCATTTCTGAGTTCCACTTTACTCTTCCCACAGCCTGGCGTTCTGCCCTTCTGTACATCTAACCAAACAGCTGTATCCAGTGATGTGTCTAACTTGTTCATTATGGTTGACCTCAATGAGGTTTTCAACCTTGATTTTTAAAACTCTGATATTTTAGCAATCGTTTTGATGATACGGTTATAATGAATAATTGTTTCCAATGTTTGATGTTTAAATTTTAAAAATCTAGATCCTTGAGTTTATTAGCTGTATTCTAAATCCCTTCAGTTTGCAATGTCCAAACTGCATAATCCTGTGTGTCTTCTAGAAAGAGCTGATAATCTAGAAAGGCATATATGTTTATCCACATATATCCAAATTTTCAATTTTCTGCAAGAGTGGGAAGGTGGGAAAGGCCTTGCTCCACTGTGTCCATCACAAATTCATTTGGGAACATTGCTGAGAGCAGGGTAATGGTGGACTGCCTTTTAAATTGCACCAGAGATGTCTAATGTGGGCTGCCTGCCCGCTGCAGCTGGTTATGCTTATGCCTCATTTTGTGTTGTGCTCCAGGCTCTCATTCACTGAAAACAGACTGAAAAATCATTTTCACCAACAGTGTACTCCACAGTGTTTGAGGAAACTTGCCTGTGGTTTAAGAAAAAACCTCATATTAATTTACCAGACCAACTGAAGTTTAACAGCAAGAACCAGTCAAATGAGTAATGCATAAAATTATTTTCCCTTAAAGTCTTAAAAATGGCACCTTTCTCATACTTCCCCTCCCTGGTGTCATATTTCTCTACCCTCTTCCCAGTGTGACCCAGGTTTTCTCAATGGATCAATTCATCAGAATGTTTCTATTTATGGGGGAAGTCTTCTGCCAAAGTAGAAATGATGTGTCTCAGGGGCAAAGGCCTATTAGAATAAGAACATTTTGAACAATTTTCTAAAATGTCAAAAGATTCTGAACTGATCCTTCCTTGTATAATTATGTTCAGAGTGATCAGGCCAGATTATGGAATCACTGGAAACAACCCCATTTTGCAATGAAAATTAACTACTGAATTTGCTTCTCTCCCATCATTATCTTATTTTAGCAGGGGCAAAAAATTAGTTTCTAAGTGAAGTAATTTTTGTACAGAGAGTATTTCGTTCAACCAAAAATAACTGGTGAATAAAATACAAAAATAAACAAGCCTTTAGTGATTAGATAATTTAGAAAACATATTGTAACAGGTTCAATATAAGAAATATTTTTGTAACAAGATACTTTCAATAAGATTATAGCACAAAATAATTTATACATTTTAGGCATGATATTTTAGGAATCAGGATAAAGATAGATATACAGGAACACAAGGCAAAAAGTAGAATCTAGAAACTATAGAGTTCTAGAACAAGTTACTGATACTGGATTTCATAAGCACTAGTTAAAAAAATTGTGGAGTTACTGAATTTTCTTTATGATGAAATGAATGAATTTGAAACTAGGGGGATATTTTTTTGGAAACTATGATGATGATTATCAAAACTAATCACTTGACAAAATCATTCTTAGAAATAAGGTAAAGAAAATTGGTCTAGGTTAGAATGACTATTTATGGAAGAAGGCTCTTGTGACCTGACCTGTTCTTTTTCTTGTCAGTCACATATTTAATACTTCCTTGTAGAAGCTAAAATGATCAGAAGAAAGCCTACAAAGCAAAACACAGGGCTAAAAGTAAATTTAAAGTGTTATCAGAATTATCATAGTAAACAGTAAAACGATATCATGAAAGACTATTAGAATGGATGTTAAGTCAATGTCATGAAAAACATATCAATAATAAAATAATAATCTGTATTTTTATATACATCGAAATAGAAAAAAAATAATATATTATACAGATACATATTTGATTTTATGTGCTTATTACATACATTAATATTGATAAAAACCTGGAAATTGCCACTGATTTACAAGCTCAAATAAGGAAATTGATTGGTATGAGATCCAATGAGAATGCTGAAAAGCTAACACCTGGGTCATCTTGAATGGAGGTATATGGCTCCCCTTTCTTCCATCCCTGAGTGACAGCACAGAGAATATGAAATTAGAGAACCCTGCTCACTATCGGAAACCAGGGGAGGATGATATCAGAAGCCACACCTTTGAGGAAGGAGAGGACTGTGGCCTCCTTCCTGTGAAAGCAGCTTGGTCTTGTAAGAAGCACTTGAAAGAAATCCTGGATTCCATGGGTATTCTGGATTTGAAGGGGAGAAAGGAGGCTGAAATATCTGTGCCAGGTGCCACTTTGGAACAAGTGAACAGAAGAGCTGTAACTGCTGTTGGCTGTGGCACTGAAGGGGACTTTCCCCCACAGTAGAAATGTTCTCCCCTGATGAGCAGGCAGCAGCACTTGACCCAATGCCAGTCAGATCTGAGGGAGACTGGGGGTACAAGGAACAAGTAGGTATTCCAAAAAGGAAGGTGCCAGCTATGGCTCTAGATGAAGGAAAGTTGAGATGGCCTTGTCCTCAGGTGAAGTGACAGAGTCAGCAAAAAGACTAAGAAAAATAACCCAATAGGCACAAGATTCTGGAAGCCATGCTATGGAATGACCCCATATGCCATCATTGGAGCCATGACAGTGTTATTTTCCTGTTGCTACAAGAGATGGAACAGAAAAGAAGCCACCAACAAACTTGGCAGAGGGAGTTGAGAAAAGACAGGAGTTTCTTCCTTAAGAACAAATGCTATACCCTGACCCAGGAGGTGAGAGTAGCAAGAAGGCAGGTCGCCTTCACAGGTTGTGATGCCTAGCCCAGGGGTTGAGTTTTCTCTCGGTGTTTTGCCCATTACCATGGCTTCTTGCTCTATCTTGGGCTGCTGGATCATCCCTCCAGCTACAGATTAAAGAGGAGGCATCTACAAGTAAATGCTAGGAGATCAGGAACATCATCCTTACTTTGTTTGTGGAGCAAACAATTTTACAGTTGTTGCATTTAAAAAAGATAAAAAAGAGGAAGAAAAAATAATATAGAACTTAAAGAAATCTATCAAAGAAACAGAACATAACCATCAATGGCATCAAGTACATTTTTTTTCCAATAGATTCACTGTAGAGAAGAGAGTAAACTTTAAACAGCATCTGCTGTTATCTTAGTCAAATTTATGAAGCATGGATTCTATAAAAAGAGAGATGAGATGGGATAACAGTGTGAGGTGAAAAGTTAACTGAAAGGCAAACAGAAATTTAAAATAAAGAAGTTGGATATTATAAAGAAAGTGGGCTATAAAACCAGATATGCATCAACATAATTACCTACATTGTACATAAAACATGAAGAAAAAGGATAATTCCAAAAGCTAATTAGTGATATAGTGGACATTTGTTTGTCTATGAATTTGGCTGCCCTGGGCAAGAAGAACCCACTGAATGTGGCGGTATGACAAAATGGGTGGAAAGCAAAGCTCCTCTGTCCTTCCAGAGCTGAATAGGAGCTGGCATTTCCCAGTTTGTTGGTTGGGCGAGTTATAAGGTCATTTGACTTAGGGTTGGCTGAGTCATTAGCACAGCCCAGGAACTTGAATCTGGAGGCACAACCCATAGGAAAGTCAAGGATGTTGGTGAGCTCACTAGTAGATTCCACATGAAGCAGGGTGGCAGCGAAGGCCTTGGAGAATCCCAGAGGACATAGTCAGTGGTCCAGTAGAGGTGGCTGCAGTGATCAGTGATACTGGAGAGAGTTCAGGGATGGTGGTACCTGCAGTGTGTGAGGCAGATGGCTCTCCATGACATTCTTGTCTGTGCCATGCCACCCTGCATCCGTGCCAACTCTCTGAGTCTGTTCTAAACCCACTCACCGCTTCAGGAAGCAATATGTGTACTTGAATATTCTTCCTACAAAAGCCTTTTCTGATTCATACTGCAAAAGTTCATTTCTTTCCTTTAAAATGAAGACATTTATTGATTCAAGTTATTTTGGGGATGAACTTTCTCAGAAAGTTGTGTAAATGTGCATGATAGATGTTAAAAAACCCAGCAGAGTTGCAGCATCTACTCTCCAGTTCATAGGACTTGCCCAGGACAACTAACAAAAGCATTTTGATATGCAATGCCCTTCCCCAAAAAACTGAGTGCCTCTACAACTGCAAGCATGACAGATCCATCCATCTGCCCCATGGGATCTAAGCCCCTCTAACCAGAAACAAAATGGGTACCAATTCCTCAAATCCTCGAGATTGAGAAATGAACAAACCTAAGGGGCAGATGCAACTACGGACTAAAGTAGGCTTATTATTATTCTAGCAATGAAAGAACTTGTATCAGTGATATAAAAGCAGTGGCCACCAGAGGTTGTGAGGGAAGGGAGAGGGAAGAGTAGAGGTAACATTGGCCATTTTGGGGACATTGGAATTGTCTTGAATGACATTGCAATGATGGATACAGGCCATTATACATCTTGTCAAAACCTATAAAATTGGGCAGTGCAAAATGTGAACTATAATGGAAACTATAGTCCATGATTAGTAGCAATGTTTTAATATGCATACATCATTTGTAACAAATATACCCTAATAATGAAAGAGGTTGTTAATGGGAGAAAGTGTGGTAGGGGGAGGGGGTGGAAAATGGGAATCCCCTATAATTTTTATATAATATATATATAATCTAAATCTTCTTCAAAAATAAAAAATAAAATTAAAAAATGGAGGAAATGTATGATCCAATATTCCTTAAGGAGAGAGAAGGAAAAGTGAAATAGAAATAATGATCAATAATGCAATTTTTAGAACAAAGATTTTCTAGACTAAAAATATGATGGAATATATATATATATTGAAAAGGATCACCAGTCCTAGAATAAATTAGTTAGAAAGCATCAATGTTAATAAAACTTTTCCTGGAATCATGATTTTGCAAATAGATATGACTAGAAGCAACAGGAAAAATCAATCAAATGTTCAAATGTTTTGGAGAACATTGGATAAAGCAGAGTTCACCAAGCTTCTTGATTATAGCACTTCTCAAAGCCTTGACAAGCTTGCTTGCCTGTGGTTCTTCAAGAAGGATGAGACAATACATTCCATTTGCCATGTTAATGGACCATGATCACTTTTTTCAAACATATCTCTTGGGGTTTCTTGCTTCACAGAACTCATCAGTGAATGCTAACATACACATGAACTTCAGGTTAAGTAATGAGTTATTTAAGCATCAGACACAAAAACAAGCAGTACCACAAAGAAGAGGAATCATGGTGATTCCTTTACAGCATAATTTATAAAAAATCAGTTCAACCTGTGAATTGCTAAGAGTAAAAATATGTCTTGGGGAGCAGATGTGGCTTAAGCAATTGGGCTCCTGTCTGCCATATTGGAGGTCCTGGGTTCAATGTCGAGGGCCTCCTGGTGAAGGTGAGCTGGCCTATGTGGCGAGCTGGCCCACACAGAGTGCTGGCCTGCACAGAGTATTGCCCTATGCAGGAGCCCTGCCCCATGTAGAGAGCTGGCGCAGCAAGATGACACAACAACAACAACAAAAAAGAGACACAGAGGAGAGCTAATAAGAGATGCAGCAGATGAGAGACTGAGGTGGCGCACGACAATGAGCACCTCTCTCTCAGTCTGGAAGGTCCCAGGATTGGTTCCTGGAGCTGCGTAATGAAAATACAAGCAGACACAGAAGAACACACAGTGAATGGACACAGAGAGCAGACAATGGGGGATGGGGGGGAGGAAGGAATAAATAAAATAAATAAATCTTGAAAAGAAAAAAGATGTGTCTCAAAAACGCACTGCCAGTCTAATTTGTCTTTCTTATGAAAAAGTTACAAAAAGACGCTTTCAAATTTGAAACATTTCTGAAAATAGAACATGAAACTATCATCCCATATTATTGTGTTTCTTTGAAAGATATGTACAGCTGATTCTAGGCAATCAAAGAAAGACTCAGCTAATTGAATAATACAGCATTATCATAGGACTCAGTGCAGGTACAGTGATAGGGAAATTGGGGAAGTCTTGGTGTATCAACATGTGAGGGATATAAAGCAAATACGTTTTGTTTTATGTCGCCTTAGGAAAACTGGGCAAAGAGCTTGCTTTCATGGCCATGTCTGTCTGAAGGGTGAATAAAGTGAACATCAGATGTCATTACTACGTTAACGACCTACATGAACCTTTGAAGAGCCTAAGAATGCCTGGAAGAGGGTCTGAGGATTAGCAAATTCCATGGGGTTGCTGGTGCCAAGTATGTAATATGCTGGTGCTGTGGAAAGTATAAAATATGTTGAAGGCAAGTCAGGTCCATTCTTCTGAGACCTGTTAAATTCGGATGGGTCACATGGTGCAGCAATCATTCCAAATAATTTCCTGCATTAATGACACTTCTGTTTAACCTCATCGGAAATTACTTATGTATCTTTTAAAATTAATACAATAATGAACTTGCAAACACTGGAGTGCCAGTTTGGAAGCAGATGGCTCACACACAACATTGTGGGCTGTTGTTCTCTTTTCTAGCCAGCACTTGCTTTTACAAGCTCCTGACCATATGCAGTGCTTTCCCCAGCTCTCTGTTTTTATCTTGCTTTAACAAGATATGACAATCCTAGCAGACTTGTTTATTCAAACTGCTTCATCAGAGTCATGATTGATCATAACAAGGTTCAGCAGACTGTGGTGGTGTCAACCAAATCGAAAGTTAACAATATCTGGTGCTGGAAGATGCAAGGAATATATAAATAATTCCTTTTCTTTGTTTGAAATGCATTTAATTAGATATTTTGACTGCATTCCTTCCTCTGACTCAGATAATAATGCTATTAAATTTTTATAATTATATAGCAAAGAGCCACAGTCTTTTATCTGAACCTCCTGGGACCAGAAATATTTCAGAATTCATATATTTTTTTGTAACTTAGAATGGTAATATGGTTTGTTTATGAGATATGTATAATATCCTCACCATGTTCTACAGGATAAAACATGCAAAGGATGGACCTGAATGGGAAAATTTAAGATAATCAGTACCTCACATCAATTCCAGTCAATTTTGTCCCAAATAAGTTCAAGTAGGGTGAAATTTTCATTAATGGAAAAAAAAGTCTTTTGGTTTTCTGAGCTTTAGGGACGTCAGAATTTTGTGTAAATGGACCTGAAGTACCTTTTCAGAACTCTTTCTTACTTATGAATGTACACATACACCTTATTTTATGCAGGAGTTGTGTTCTAAAAAAGAGTATGCATATAAAAGGTCTTTCCTTATAGATTAAAATATCAAATCTTCTCACTTGCAACCTAAACTATCCCGCCAGGCTCCAGGTTGTAGAGATTTTCTCTCTGAGAATCTTTTAAAACTCCTATCACTTTGCTGCCAGTGTGTTCCTCTAAAATACAAATACATGCATGGAATTGCCCTGGTTAATGTTTGTTCGTAGCCAACACCTTGCCAAGAGCACAAGGAAGTCTGACCTTGCCTTCGTGTGATCTCCTCTCCCTCTGCTCTGGACCACTACAACCCCTTCCCCCAGCCTCTCTGCTGCCTTTGTCAAAGCTTTTCTTCAGTCCTGGAATCCCCTGGACCACTTCTTCAGTCTCTTTTGACTATGTTTAGAGCTTCTCAATTTTGTTTGCATGCCCCTATTTGGAGCTTCCTAAAGATGCCGAGACTACCTTTAGCAGAACACTTCCACATTTGCCTGTTTTTTTTTCTTCTTGCTCTTTCTCATCTAACTCCAACTTTTTTCGTATTGTTATATATGTACAGCTCATGATGGTTATTATATACCACAGAATATTCTACAGATATTTTTTTCCTTTAATCCATGAGGTGAGGGTACTCTTACTAGCTTCCCCATTCCTTTTTTTTTTTTTTTTTTGGGATGAGAAAATAGAGATTCAGATAGTAATACCTAAAATCACACAGCAAATAAGCAGGTTATCTAGGATTTCATTGGAGGAATTCTACCTTTCAAGTCTGTGCCTTAAATTCTGTGAGTGGTTACTTGGTTAAGATTCTGAATCAGAGGAAGCAGGAATGCATTGAAAATAAACTTATATATGCCTCCCTTGTTCTAAGGTGATGGGATAGATTGTTAAAAAACAGCCATCAATGACTCATACCTTTCTGAATTCACTTCCATATATAGTCCTTTCCCACAATGAATCCAGACGGAATTTGGACAAGTGCAATGGGACAGAAGATCCATGGTCAAGGTTCCAAGCCCAGTCATTCAAAGGTTTTGCACAACCCTCATTTGCTCTTTTGCTTCTCTGAAATTCTATCTAAAGAAGGCCAAGACAGGAACTGGAGAAGAAAAAGTCACAGAAGAGAGAGAAGCCTAGCCAGTACCTAACTGCCTCAGTCATCCCAGCTGAGGGCCTGATACGGACAGAGTGAGGCGGTGGTAGGTGATCAGGACACTCAGCTGATCCTATGACCGACTGCAAAATTGTGAAGACATGAATGGTAATAATGGTTTTAAGCCACTGAGTTTTGAGCTGTTTTTAATGTATAAAGAGATAGCTATTACAGCATTTGGTACTAAGAAGTGATCTTTTGCCTTACCAAAACTTTAAAATTTAGTATTGACTTTGGGACCAGGAGGTTGTCCTAAAGGGAAAATTTTAAGGAGGTAAAAACTGGAAGAAAGATTAAAAAAACAAACAACCAAATAAAAACGCTTAGAGATTGGAAAAAGGGCAACCCGAAAGTGTCATGTCAGACCAATTGACAAGTTATTTTCTCTAGTAGCTTGGTAGATAACAAATGTATTTAATGAATAGCGTGAAGCTGACTGAAATGATTTCCAGGCAGAATAATGCAAGTGACAATTGGCTTTTTTACCTGCATATGAAAAGACAAGTAAAAAAAGAACTGAAGAAGGAACTGCTTAGCTCTTTCAAGCAGAATATAGAAAAATTCAAGAAGACTCAGGGCACACTGTGTTGCAAATAAAGCTGTTTCTTATCTCTAGTCTTCCCAGAAGAGAATTCTAAAGTAAGAAATAGTTTCAAGGCAAAAAAAAAAAAAAGTATCAGAAGACTCTGTTAGACCTGGGAAAGGTGTGGAAATGCCTTTTAGAGCTTTTCAGCTAACGAAAGGATTTATATGAATAAGCATGTAACCCCACAGGAGTGCCACACAAAACCCAAAGAAAAGAAATGCATGTTTCCAAAACAAACATGGATATGTGTATTGATTGTGGAGGGACGTACAATCAGATTCCTGGGAACATACATATTTTCAAGAGTTGTATCAGTGAAAATACTGTCAGCTTTGTTTACAAGAAATTTGGATCATTCAAAATTAAAAGAAATCTTTTTATCCAAATATCTATGGACAGGAAGTTGGCAGAGAGAACAATGCAGTAATGATTCATTTCTCATGTTAAAAAAGTGTCATAGAGAGTAGAAACAAGATCCAAGAGGTCAAAGCCAAGAGTCATTTAGAAAAATGGACAATTAAAGTACTTGCAGGAACCAGAAACGGGTCTTTATCATGGAATATATCATGCTCCCAACATGGGTGAATTTCAGAATTGCTGCCAATGAGTAATTGCTGTGTATTTCTTGCTTTTCTTGTATTGGAATGTGCATATCTAGTGGCTATCCTGCCCCATCAGCTACATGGCCAGGTCAGGTGGGAAGGTAGAAAACTTGTTTTTCTCATTTGCAGGTCTCTGTATCAATATGAACTGCACATAAGAAACCCATGTGATATACTGGATTTTGAGCTAGATGCCATAGTTGGATGAAACTTTTGGCATCCATGGGGTGGATGAGCAAATTTTTAATCAAGAAGAATGTAAAAATTGTGTTTTTAGGCAGTTTACAAATTATAGTCACACAGTCTTCCCAATTTGGAATTCATGACCTCTACGATGTGACTTGGTTTCTTTTCTGATCCAGATATGGAATCTGTTACCCCGTTCATTGGAGGTGGGCTGGCTTTGTGACTTACTTTGATCACTACAAGGTGGCATAATCAATGTTTGTGAATTCTGAGACAATGTTTTTTACTTCTGAGACTAGACCTTTTGCAATTTCCATTCTTGATTTCTTAGAATGCTGCTCCAAGACCTCCATGGGCAGAAGTCAGTTTAGTCTTTCGCAGAAAGAGAATCCACATGGACATAAAACCAAGGCTTCCCAGTCAACAGCCAGCATGAACTCTAACATATATGAGCAAGGCTATCTTTCCAGTCTGACCTTCCAAGCTGACTAGAGATACATAAGGAAACCAAGAGCCAACCCAAAGCATTACAAGAGGTTGGACAAGACTTTTTAATTTCTTTTTGTTATTGTTTTTGTTTGTTTGCTTGTTGTTTTTTTTTGGCTTTTTTTTTTTTTAATGAGAGACATTTGTCATGCACCAAAGGCTACTGAAATAGGTGATATCATTCCCTGACTAAAAATCACTGATGTTGTTGATGAGGGAATGCCGGGCATGTGAGCCAACTCTGGAAGTAGACGAAAAGGTTAAAAATCCATTGTCTATACCGTGCCTTTCAATTTTGGTATCTGTGCTGCAGAAACATATGCTCTACCCTAGATATTTCTATTGCAAAGATATTTAAAAACATACATTATAATTTCAGTCAAGTACTTGGCAAATAGGTACTCAACAAATTCAGTCTTTTAATAGCACATCCTAAATCTCTGGATGCAATCACACACCATACAATTTAGTGGCTTTTATGAAAAGATTCATAAAATAATCTTTTATTCTTATATAGGTAAATTGGCATTTATAAATATCAGAAATGTCAGAAAATTATTGATATGTGAAGATAAAAACAAGTAACAATTAAGATCAGAAATGTTAGTTTTATTTTTCCTAATTATTTATCATGAGAGGGAAAAAACAAATAAAAACATCTAGAATATTGAAGAAGAGCTATGAAGTAACCCCTCAAATCAGGGGTCAGTGAAGGCTTTCCAAGATGGGTTATTATAAAGCTACATACTGGAAAATTCCAATACAGATGTTGTAAGAGTGATATTGGGCACAAATCATATCATCAATTTGATTATCTGTCCTAGCAGGCAGATATCAAAAACCCGCTTTGCGGGTTTGCTTGGTGATGGTTTCATTAAAAGGCCACCTTCATAATTCTTGCAGAGATGACAGATTTTAGAAGCCTATCATCAATATATGTCAAAGCCTAAACATTTTGTAGTTTTTAATTTGGAAATTTGACTTTTTAAAGAATGTTTTTAGATCATCTAAATTTTGGGGTGATATCTCCTTCTGCTTTATTTGAATCCATGTCTGTCATAATGTTAGGGAAAGGGAAAAATTCGAATCCAACACAAATCCCAAAAGTAGGAGAATGCCTACTTCAGAACATGGTTTATCAATATGAGTAAGTATTATGCAAACATTATTATAGAAGTTAAAAAGTCTGTACAGAAAATATAACTTTAAAGAAATATCCCCAATGTGAATGGTGGTTACCTCTGAATTATGAGATCACTAGTGATTACTTTTATATCCTTACACATTTCTTAATTTAACACAGAGTAATGTATATGTATTCTATCATCAGCTTTTCATTGAATTAATTTGGCCAAGAAGCCATAAATAATTCCTCGCAATGATGAATCTGACTTAAGAAATATCACATCCCATATTCTGAACAAATGTCAGTTTCTTTATCAAACTACTCATGCAAATACTATATGACCCAACAATTGCCTTCTTGGTTATTTATTCTGTAGAAATGAAAACTTACATGAATATAAAGCCCTGCAAAAATTTTTCACAGCAGTTTTATTCATAATAGCAAAAAAACAGTAACAAGTAAGGTATTCTTCAATAGGTGTACGGTTAAGCAATTTGTGGTACATCCCCAGTGCATAATGAACTATTGGCTCATGCAAAAATCTGGATGGATCTCCAGAGGATTATGCTACTACAGTTTTGCAAGATGTTGCCATTTGTGAAAACTGGCTAAAAGTTGCTTGGGATCTCTATTATTTCTTACAACTGCATACCAATCTACAATTTTCAAAATTAAAAAAAAATTTAATTTAAACAGTACGTTTAAAGAAGCAGACGAAAGGGAATGAGAAAAATAAATAGATACTAAAAAAAAAAGAAAAGAAAAACAGCAGGAAGCAATATAATTGATTCATACACTCAAGAGCAATTTCTTTGAAATTGCTCAAACAAGAAAAATATATAGGTAGAAAACAAAATCAACTTAATGAGGTACACGAGAGTTATAAAAGAGAAGAGGATAATGCCCAAAAATAGTTTGTGCCATTCTATTACACATATATGAAACTAGATTAAATATACAGATTGATAAGGAAATAGCTAGTATATTTAATTCAAGAAGTTATCATAATACAAATAAAAGTAATGGAAAATCTTACAAAGTTCTCAGGATTAAAAGATAGTTTCAAAAATGAATTCTATTGAATATGCAAAAAAGGATATTTCTCTTATATATTGATTTGTTGCAGGCAATAAAGAGAGTGAGAGAGAAGGACTCTGAGTAGATTGTAATAAAATCAGAACAGGAAGAGAATTGTTGCCTAATTTAGGAGTATTGATGCAAAAAACCTAAATCCAGAATTAGCCAAATCCAGCAGTATATTAAAATCATAATAGTCCATGACCAAATGAGACTGTTTTAAGAAATCAAATGGCTGAAATATAGAAAAACCCATTCAAATATCTCATCAGATTAACTTCAAAATATAGCAATACACTTAATCATGGGAAATGAGACATAATTCCATAACAATCCAAATTAAGAATGTTTTACCTTTATCCCATCCAATAATATAAGAATATAAAATGAAAGTTTATATATATAGAGAGAGAGGAGTCAACCTAATAATTTTCTGGTAACATGATTATATATTAGAGAAATTAAAAAACCCACTTGAATAGCTATTAGAAAAAACATGATATATTATCAGAATGGCTAAATTCATAGAGGGCAGATTTTATGTACTTGTTTCCTAATCACTAAACATTAAAAAAGTAAAAAATAATGTAATGTCCAACAAAATACACCTAAAAATTGTAACCTTTTGGCCATGTGATCATTGATATCTTCTCTACATCATAAATATGAAGCTGATATTTTAAAACATTATACAAATTTTATAAAGCTATGCTGTGTCAGAACCAGAATTTGTACCCCTATTTTTCTGCAAACAAATCATGTGCTCCTAACACCAATCTATACTATGGCAAGAAATAATTCAAGGAGCCAGGGACTGATAAAATGAACTTCAGTCTTTGTGCACCTGTGCAATTTTAAAACTGAACTTTTGGAAACTCCCGGACCAAATTTGTACAAAAGTGGTTACGTATGTTTAGTTGCAGGATTTTTGTTTGTTTCTTTGCTTTGTTATTTTCTTTGTTTGCAACAGCTGCTCTTGCAAATGCCTGCACTGAAGAAAGCAGTTTCCAGGACTACAAAGTCACACAAAGCCCTAAGTTGTGCAACAAATCTAGGGAGTCTCAGGAAAGAAAGACAGCAATTTGGGCAGATGTAGGAAGGGGTGAGAGGGAACTGCTGATTAAAACCCGAAAATGGCACTAAAATTTCAAAACACAACTGCTTTCTTAGACTTTGATGAAATTACAAGGATGTGGTGCTAGGGTACCTAGAATTGACTTAAAAATTTAAGAGCCAAGTTCAGGAGTTTGGGCAAGTCATGGATTTAAAGTTCATACTTTTGCTTAAAGTCTTCCTAGCTTCTCTGTTATGCGATCAGACTTCCATGAGGCTAGGTGCGAAAAATTGCCAATTTAATGCAATCTATCAAAAAATTGAATTGAGTTACTAAGAAATGTAATTTTACCTAGTATACACCAGTGATATCATCTCTGCATAAGCCACATATTGTTGTAATACACTGACTTCACCCAAATAAAATAAATACATTAAAATAAGCATTTTCTCATGTAATTTATCCAAACTGATTGCTAAAGGAAGTTAATTCAATATGTCTCTAGATCCTACCAACACTGTAGTCAGAGTATTCATCCTTTCAAAATAAGATATGCTTTCTATTTTTTTAACTTTATTTTATGCATTTAATAATAGAAAATATAAACAATTAAAAACTAAGAAGAAAACATAGTTGAATAAAAACATACATTTCTCATTTAAATGTACTGGATATATATATATATATATTTTAATCATACAATTCACTACACAATATATTTGGTTCATAGTAAGTCTATCATACAGTTTTCATCCTTTTGTGTCTGACTTGCTTCACTCAACATAATGTCCTCCAGGTTCATCCATGTTGTCATATGTTTCACAACTTCATTTTTTAAATAGTCCATCGTGTGAATAGATCACAGTTTTTTTATCCATTCATCCACTGAGGGACACCTGGGTTGTTTCCAACTTTTGGCAATTGTGAATAATGTTGCTATGAACATTGGTGTGCAGATGTCTGTTCATGTCACTGCTCTCAGTTCTTCTGGTGTATAACCAGTAGTGGTATGGCAAGGTCACATGGCAACTTTATATTCAACTTCTTTAGGAACTGCCAAAAGTCCTCCACAGTGGCTGTACCACTCTATATTCCCACCAACAATGAATAAGTGTTCCTATCTCTCTACCTCCTCTCCAACACTTGTAGTTCTCTTTTTAGTGGCCATTCTGATAAGTGTGAAATGATATCTCATTGTAGTTTTGATTAGCATTTCCCTAATCATTAGTAATGTTAAGCATTTCTTCATCTGTTTTTTTTTTCCATTTGTATTTCTTCTTTGGACAAATATCTATTCAAGTCTTTTGCCCATTTTTTTTTAATTGGGTCATTTGTCTTTTTATTGTTGAGTTGTAACTTCTCTTTATGTATCTTGGATATTAAACCCTTATCTGACCTGTGATATCCAAATATTTTGTCCCATTGAGTGGACTGCCTTTTCACCCTTTTGACAAAGTCCTGTAAGATGCAAAAGTGTTTACTTTTGAGGCAGTCCCATTTATCTATGTTTCCTTTTGTTGCGCATGCTTTGGGAATAAGGTCCAAGAAACCACCACCTACTACAAGGTCTTGAAGATATTCCCCTACATTTTCTTCTAGTAGCTTTGAGGTCCTGGCTTTAACATTTAGATCTTTGATCCATTTTGAGTTGATTCTTGTACAGGGAGTGAGATAGGGGTCTTCTTTCATTCTTTTGGTTATAGATACCCAGTTGTCCAAGCACCATGTGTTGAAAAGACTGTTTTGTCCTGTTAACATAGACTTGGTAGGTTTGTCAAAAACCTGTTAACTCTATAGGCGAAGGTTTATTTCTGGGTTCTCAGTTCTGTTCCGCTGATTGATGTGTCTATCTTTTTGCCAGTACCATGCTGTTTTGACCACTGTAGCTTTGTAACATGATTCAAGATGAGGCAATGAAATTCCTCCCACATCACTCTTCTATTTTAGAATACTTTTGGATATCCAGGTGCACTTTCCCTTCCAAATGAATTTGGTAATTGCTTTTTCTAATTCTGTAAAGTAAGCTGTTGGGATTTTGACTGGTATTGCATTGTATCTATAAATCAGTTTGGGTAAGACTGACATCTTCACTATATTTATTTTTCCAAATCATGAACACGGAATGTCTTTCCATTAGTTTAGGCCTTTTAAAATTTATTTTAGCATTGTTTTATAATTTTCTACATACAGATTCTGTACTTCTTTAAATTAATGGTTAAATTAATTCCTAGGTATTTGAGTAATTTTGTTGCTACTGAAAATGGATTTTTCCCCCGATTTCTTCCTCAGATTGTTCAGCACTAGTGTACTAAAACATTACTGATTTAAGTGTATTGATATTGTATCCTGTCACTTTGCTGAACTCATTTATTAGCTCAAGTAACTTTGTCATGGATACTTTAGGATTTTCTAAGTACAGGATCATGTCATTTGCAAACAGTGAGAGTTTTACTTCTTCTTTTCCTATTTGGATGCCTTTAATTTTCTTTTCTTGTCTAATTGCCCTAGCTAGAACTACTAGATCAATATTGAAGAACAATGGTGATAGTGGGCATCCTTGTCTTATTCCCAATCCTACAGGGAAAGCTCTCAACATTTCCCCATTGAGTATGATGTTGGCTGTGGGTTTTTCATATATGCCTTTTATCATATTGAGGAATTTTCCTTCTATTCCTATCTTTTCAAGAGTTTTTATCAAAAAAGGATGCTGGATTCTGTCCAATGACTTTTCTGCATTGATTGAGATGATCATGTGCTTTTTTCTTCAATCTGTTAATATGGTATATTATCTTGAGTGATTTTCTTATGTTGAACCAGCCCTGCATACCAGGAATAAATCTCACTTGCGTATGATGTATAAGTCTTTTGATATGCTGTTGGATTTGATTTGCAAGTATTTTGTTGAGAATTTTTACATCTATATTCATAAGAGAGATTGATCTGCAATTTTCTTTTCTTGTAGTATGTTTATCCGGCTTTGGTATTAGGGTGATGTTGGCTTCATAAAATGTGTTGGGTAATTTTCTCCTTTCTTCAATTTTTTGGAAGAGTTTAAAGATGATTGGTGTTAATTCTTTTAGAAATTCTTGGTAGAATTCACCTGTAAAGCCATCTGATCCTGGATTTTCTTTGCTGGGACATTTTTGATAATGGATTCAATCTCCTGAAATGTGATTGTTTTGCTAAATTCTTGTATTTCTTGTAGGGTCAATGTAAGATGGTTTTGCATTTCTAGGAATTTGTTCATTTCATCTATGTTGTCTAGTTTGTTGGCATACAGTTTCTGATAATATCCTCTTATGATTCTTTTTGTTTCTGTGGGGTCAGTAGTAACTTCCCCCCTTTCATTTCTGATTATATTTGTTTTCATCTTCTCTCTTTTTTTCTTTGTTAGTTTAGGTAGGGGTTTGTCAATTTTATCAGTCTTCTCAAAGAACCAGATTTTGGTTTTGTTGTTTTTCTCTATTGTTTTGTGTTCTCAATTTCTTTTATTTCTCTCTAATCTTTATTATTTCTTTCCTTCTGCTTGATTTGGGATTGATTTGCTGTTCTTTTCCTAGTTTCTCTAGTTGTTCAGTTAAATCGTCGAGTTTTGCTCTTTCTTCTTTTTTAATATAGGTCTTTAAGTCTATAAATTTCACTCTCAAGACTGTCTTCCCTGTATCTCATAAGTTTTGATAAGTTGTATACTCATTTACATTTGTTTCTGTATATTACTGATTTCACCTGCAATTTCTTCTTTGACCCACTGATTATGTAGGAGTGTGTTGTTCAGACTCCACACATTTGCAAATTTACTTTTTTCCTGTCTATTATGGATTTCCAGTTTCATTCCATTATGACCAGAGAGGTACTTTGTATAATTTCAATCTTTCTATATTTATTGAAAGTTGCATTTTGCCCTAATAGGTGGTCTATCCTGGAGAAAGATCCATGGGTATTTGAGGCAAAGGTATAACTTGCTGTGTTTGGATGCAGTATTCTGTATATGTCTGTTAGGTCTAACTTGTTTATCATATTGTTCAAGTTCTCTCCTTGTTGATCATCTGTCTAATTGTTCTATCCAATGATGTGAGTGGGCTGTTGAAGTCTCCAATAAATAGTGTAGAGATGTCTATTTCTCCTTTCAGTTTCCCCAGGGTTTGTCTCATGCATTTTGGGGCACCCTGGTTAGGTCCATAGATATTTATGGCTGTTATATCTTCCTGGTGGATTGTCCCTTTTATTTTCTGTATCTCTTATAACTTTTTTGCATTTAAATTCTGTTTCGTCTGATTCTCCTGCTCTTTTCTGGCTACTATTTGCATGGAGTATCTTTTTCCAACCTTTCGCTTTCAGCTGGTTTGTATCCCTGAGTCTAAGGTGAGTTTCTTATAAGCAGCATATGGATGGCTCATATATATATTTTTTTATCATTTTGTCAGCCTGTATCTTTTTATTGGGGAGTTTAATCCACTCACATTCAATGATCTTACTGTAAATGTACTATTTATTTCCTCCATTTTATTCTTTGGTTTTCATATGCCATAACTTATTTTGTCTGTATTTTTACTCTTTCTTTTATCCTTTCTACTGTTCTTTCTTCTATATGCTCCTCCAAGTCTGTCTCTCCTGTCTTTTTCTTTAAGGTTCTAGGGCTTCCTTTAATATTTCCTCAAAGGTGGATTCTTTTTTTGCAAACTCTATTAGTTTCTGCTTGTTTGTGAATATTTGATACTCACCTTCATATCTGAAGGACAGTTTTACTAGATAAAGAATTCTCGGCTAGCAGTTTTTCTCTTTCAGTACCCTAAATGTATCATATGACTGTCTTCTGGCCACCATGGTTTCTGATGGGAAATCTGTGCTAAGTTTCACTGGACATCCCTTGTACATGATGATTTACTTCTCCCTTGCTGCTCTGAGAATTTTCTCTCTATCTTTGACATTTGACATTCTGAGTAGTATGTGTCTCGGAGCAGGCTTATTTGGATTTGTTCTGATTGGAATACAGTGTGTTTCTTGGACATGTACATTCATTTCTTTTGTGAGGGTTGGGAAATTTTCAGCTATTATTTCCTCAAATTATCTTTCTCTCCCTTTTCCCTTCTTTTCTCCTTCTGGAACTCCCATGACACATATGTTGCTATATTTTGTGTTGTCATTCAATCCTCTAAGCTCCTGCTCAACTTTTTCCATTCTTTTCTCTCTGTTCTTTCCTCTCTTCAATTTTAGCTGTTCTTTCTTTGGTATCACGTATTCTTTCTTCTTTCATTTCAAGTCTGCTCTTGTATGCCTCAGATGTGTTTTTGATCTCACCTATTGTGTCTTTCATTCCAATGAGCACTGTTACTATTCTGTTCAGGATTTCAAATTCTTCTTTGCGCTTGATCAATGTCTTCTTTTTTTGTTTGTTTTTTAAATATTTATTATTTATTTACCCCCCCCCCACTTGCTGCTTGCTTGCTTTCTGTTCTCTGTGTCCATTCACTGTGCGTTCTTCTGTGTCTGTTTGTCTCCCTTTGTTATGTCATCTTGCTGCACCAGCTCTCCTTGGGCATGGGCCACCAGCTTTCTGCAGGCATGGGCCAGCTTGCCTTCACAAGAAGGCATACGGTAGAGGGGAGCCCAATCAATTGAGCCACAGATGCTTCCCTCAATGTCTCCTTGATGTCACTTTTCTCTTTAACCATATTATCTTTCAACTCATTCATTTTATTTAGGAAATTTTTGTGCATCTCACAGATTGGTTCTCTAAAATTTTCATCTCTTCTGGGCCTTTGATATATTCCATTCTGGAGCTATGTCTTCTATTTTCTTTGTATGGCTCATGATTTTTTTGCTGATATCTAGGCATCTGATTAGGATGTAGTTTACTCAGATGCTCAATTTCTTTCTCTTTTGTAGGGATATAGTGGCAGGAGGCTGTGTGTTACCATTGCTCTTTGACTCTTTGCTCTACTTGGATTGTTAGGATTGTTCTGCTGGTTGCTCAAAACTGGGCACTGGACCCAGTAATTGGCTGTAGAGTCACTTCTTAGGGCCTTGGGAAGGGAAGCTACAGAGGCCAGAAAAAGCCTCTCCTACTTATTTTTAATTTTTTTGAGTGCATTTACTTGGTCTGCCAGCAGATGGAGCTATTTGGCAGTTCTCGGTTCAGTGCCTGGTCTGAGTGTATTTGCTGCAACACAGAATACATGTGACAGAGCTTCCTGTCTGGAGGCTAGGAGCCTTGTAATTCAAACTTCTTCTGAGACAGTTCTCCAGCGTTCTCTGGCAGCCCCCTCCCTTTTCCTGGGTTGAAAATATTTCCACTCCCTTCTGAGTCCTCAACAATCAGTCCCTGTTAGTAGAGGAGGAGACTGGGAGGGTGGAACATCTTTAGCCCCTTGCTGGCTTCCAAGGCAAGCAATGAGCAGCCCCACCCAGCCTGGAAGGCCTCCTCGGACACAGCAGACCTGATCTGTGAGTCAGAGGCTGAAGCAGCCTTAGCCTGAGTCCCTCTCTCCCCTTTCCTGGGGTGGTAGATTCCTGGAACCCCCTTTGTAGTCACAGACCCAGAGGCCTGAGAGTTCTAACTTGTCTTTAGTGTAGGGGATGATGCTGGCAGCAGCTGCTGTTTTCAACTCACAGTTCTGTGGTCAATATTTCCCTCCTCTGTCCCTCTAGCCTCTGGGCAATGTTTAGCCTTTGCCTAGAAAATCTTTTTCTAGGCTGTTTCAGCCTGATCTCTAGCTATTTTTCTGGAGGATAAGAGAGTCCTTTGTCTTTCTAATTTGGCATCTTCCTGGAAGTCTCAAGACATGCTTTCTTATTGGTAAAAGTTTTTAATTTTTCTTTCTACATTTATCATTTTCAAAAATGATCTTCATGACAGATGTGGAAATTACCAAAGCCACAGTCTTCCCACCTCCTAGTTTCATGAGTAACAACTGGGAAATTTTTCCCCAAAACAATAATTTTAAAATTATTTTTGCATCATATGTCTCTTATTTTAAGAATTGTAGCATTAGCACTATGTATTATAGCCTTCTAAAGCATACTTATACAAACTTGATTCCATTTTTAAAAGGACAAAATGTTCCTGTCAATTCTTTCATATGCAAATTCCCAAGTTTTTCACCAATGCATTTGTTAGAGTCCAGCTTGAAATGGTTTTCTGTGGTTAGTGTATTTTTTCTCCTTCTCCCCAAGACAAATCAGTGGCAATGAAATTACTGAATCTTTTGTGTAGGAGAATGCATTTGTTTTGGACTCACCTATGTAAACCAATTGAACTAGATGTGGAAATCTAAATTCCATTCTGTGTTCTTTCAAAGTTGTAGATTTATTCTATTTTATTCTGCAATGTAAATAGGATATGGCTGAGTAGAAGTCTACTAACTGCCTAATAATTTTCTTTTGATATTTTGGTCTAGCATAGATCAGAGGAAATTTTTTCATTATGCTTAAAATTAAATACTCAACAATAAAACCTAGTGCTTATCATTCTTCATCTATACCTACTAGGCATTGCTAATCAACAAATTCCATTGACACGGGAATAGTTTTCTCCTATTATACCATTGAAAAATTCCCTTTCCATTATTAAGGTTTCTCTTTCAAAAATACATACTTTATAAATTTAGCATGAGATTGTCTTCCGAAGGCACAGTCTGGTCCTGATGCCACTTTAAATTCTATGATTGCATTATCTGCATATGTGAATTCCTCTATTCGCTTATCTAGACACTTTTTTTCAGGCTGTATTGTTTTTTTTCTTCTTCTTCTTCTTTATTTTATTTTAAATGTTACATTCAAAAAATATGAGGTCCCCATATATCCCCCACCCCAACCATACCACCCTTCCCACATCAATAAACTTCCATCATTGTGGCACAGCCTGTATTCTTAACACCAGAGGGTTAACATTTTTATTATTTTCCTTTAGAGAGTAAAACAGTTTCTGCCTAAAATATTATTCCCTACAGCTAAAATTCTCCAAACTATATTCTTATCTAAAAATGCACACTCATTTTTTCTTCTTTTCTTGTTTTAGGGGGAAAAAAAATCACAATTCTTAAGTTTTATTTATTTTGCTTGTTCATCTTAGTAGGAACATTTAAATCCAAGTCTGTCTTTTCCCTGTAAAGAATTTCCTTGGCTTCCTCTTTGTTTACTATTGCATCATTTCAACCTTTCCTTTGGGAATGAAACTAGAGGGCAAATGCCATAGCTTTCTAAATTAGATAGGGCTATGCTATTAGCTGTAACAATTAAAACCCACAATTTCAGTAGCTTAACATAACAGAAGTTTGTTTTCCACTCACTGAACAATCCTATGCAGCAGTTTCTGATCTGGGATAATTTGGGAACCCAGACCCCTTTATGTCTTGTAGCCATACCATCTCCTATGGTCCTAAGTTATTTTTTACCTGTTATTAGAAAGAGGAAGAGAGGGTGTGTAGATTTCTCTGTTAGTCAAAATGCCCTGGCCTAAAATGACAGGCATCCCATTGCTTAATATTTATGGACAAAATTCAGCCCCATGGTCCCACCTAGCAATGGGTAGGGGGAGATGGTGCTGTGTGCATCAACTCCCTAGGCAACCTCTTTCTAGCTCTGTGCAATTAAGACAGGTTACCCATTCTGTTGGACAGCTCTCAGCTCCGTCCTGTTCTGCCATGCTCGTCACTAAATAGCAGTGAACATCCTTATTCTTTCCTCTCCAAGAAGCCAAGGTCTCTTTGTTCACTGCATCAGCTTAGAGTGTAGGTTCTCTGGATGAGGTGTAGTCCTCCCCATCAGTTCTGAATGTGGTTATTTGTCCACAAAGGCAAGGCACCTGACACTCTCTTTTCTAACACTCTTATGCAATGGTGGGGAAAAGACAAGACAGCTGTAATAAAAACTCTTGATCAGCAAAAGAAAGCATAGGACACACGCACTTCCACCCCAAAGATAAAACGTCATGGGACAGGTGTTGTAAAAGTTGAAAGAAAAAAGTTGGGAAAAGGGAAATTGTCCAAATACTAACCAGAAGAAGCCTGCATAGCTTTATTAATTCAAATAAGATAGACTTTTAAATATTAAAAAAGTATTACTAGAAATACTGAAAAAGTATTACTAGATATAAAAATGATCATTTTTGTGATTATTAATTCTTTTTTTTTTGACGATTTATTTCTTTATTTATTTCTCTCCCCCTCTCCCCGCCACCGCGTTGTCTGTTCTCTGTGTTTCTTTGCTGCGTCTTCTTTGTCCTCTTCTGTTGTTGTCAGTGGCACGGAAATCTGTGTCCCTTTTGTTGCATCATCTTGTTGTGTCAGCTGTCCGTGTGTGCAGCACCATTCCTGGGCAGGCTGCACTTTCTTTCGCACTAGGCTGCTCTCCTTATGGGGCGCACTCCTTGCGCGTGGGGCTCTCCTACACAGGGGACACCCCTGCGTGGCAGGGCACTCCTTGTGCGCATCAGCACTGCACATGGGCCAGCTCCACATGGGTCAAGGAGGCCCGGGGCTTGAACCGTGGACTTCCCATATAGTAGACAGACTGCCTAACAACTGGGCCAAGTCCGCCACCTGATTATTAATTTAATATAAATATAATGATTTTAATTATTAGATACCCAGTAATATCGTAAAAACTTTTTTCTTTTTTGTTTTCTTTGGTCATAAAATTTTAAGCCAATACTTAACAAAACTGAAAGGAGAAGTAGAAAACTTTATCTCAGTGAAAGAAAAGACTGTATCGAACCCATTTCAGTAACATATAGGAAAAGCAGTGAAAATATCAATTAATAAAACTCACTATGGAAGACACGTTTAACATTTGACTAAGTGTACTTGTATCCATGTGGGTTAAATTCCCTGAAACAGTTGTGCAGACTGGTTGTCCAGGGAACTTTCTGCAGAGCTCCAAGGAAATAAAGAGCAAACTGAAATGCTAAATTAATCGGTCTTGATGGAAGCCCAAGGTGAAGGTGAAGGTCATTGGGTCAATGCATCAAACAGCTATAACAGCAGGGATGAACGCCAGCCTCCTGATCATGCCAGCACAGGGGTCAGAGTTCCTGCGACTATGACTGCTGAGGTGGTGGTACAGAGCTAGAAGTGAAGGACCTAGAGTCCTTTGAATTGTCCCAGAATAAGGTGGGCAGTGGAGAATCTGCTCACTTGCTACTTCCTCATTCTGTGAGTTTCTAAATATATATTATCCAGAATAAATTCTGTCTCTGATATCTGCCCATTTGCACTTGTTTGCTCAATAATGTGTGTAAAATAGATTTTCAAACATATACTAAACCTTTATGAAAATTGACTATTCTACTGGGTGATAAAGCAAATTTCTAAGAATATAGATTGTACAAAGAATGTTCTCTGACCATAGTGCAATTACTATAGAAATAAATCCTTAAAAGGTAACCAGAAACACTTGGAAATTTAAAAACACAATTCTAAATAACTCACGACTCAAAGATAAATTTGGAAATACTTTGTAGTGAATTATAAGAAAAATATTATGAATGAAAGCTTGTGGGATACAACTAATTATAATTAGAGAAAACACTGACCCTTAAATATATATTTTATAAAAGAAGTACATAATGAAATTAATGTGCTAAATACCTATGTCTAGACGTTAGAAAAATCTACAATATAAACAAGAAGTAATGGGAGTAATAAAGTTAAAAAGCATGCATTAGTGATCTAGAAAACAGGTATAAATTAGAGTGGGTTAACAAAGCCAAAAGTAGAAATATTCAAAAAAATAAAATAAAATTGCAAGGTTATTCAATAAAGAAGAAAGAAGGTAAAAATAACCATTATCAGGAATGGTAAATAAAACATAAATAAAGATGCTGTAGGTATTAAAATAATAGTAGTGTTGTATTATGAATATCTTGAATTTGATTTGAAATTTTAGATAAAATGGACATATTCTGTTGAAATATTATTTACCAAGTAGGACATAAGATGATGATTAAATTAACTTAAACTTTTCTGTAATTTTTAAATAACCTGATTACATAGTTAGGAATTTCACAACAAAATATCCATGAAAAGTGGCTTCCCTAGCCAATTCCATCCAATATTCAAGGAAAAAAAAATATTCCAAGAACCCACATTCTCTCTGAACATGAAAGAGGAAATAGAATTTCTCAACATAAAATGAGTTTCCCAGAATCATAAGATCAAAAGTATACAATGAGAGGAGGAAAAAGCTCAAGCAGATCTGACTTATGACCACGGATACCAAAATATATTAGACAAAATAGCAAACTGATATAATCAATAAATAAGGGTAAATTATGTTGAATAAGATGATTTTTAATTATGAAAAATTAGCATAAATTGAATTTACCATGTTAAACATTTATTTATTTATTTTTAAGATTTATTTTACTTATTTTTCTCCTCCCCTTCCCCCCCATTGTCTGCTCTCTGTGCCCATTCACTCTGTGTTCTTATGTGTGCATTTGCATTATCTGGCAGCACTGGGAAACCGCATCTCTTTTTTGTGGCATCATCTTGCTGCGTCAGGTCTCCATGTGTGGCGCCACTCCTGGGTGGGCTGTGCTTTTTTCACATGAGTGGCTCTCCTTAAGGGGCGCACTCCTTGCACGTGGGGCACCCTCATGCCGGGTTGCCGCTGTGTGGCATGGCACTCCTTGAGCGCTGCAGCACTGTGCGTAGGCCAGCTCACCACATGGATCAGGAGGTCCTGGGGATTGAACCCTTGACCCTCCATATGGTAGATGGATGCTCTATCAGTTGAGCCATGCCTGCTTCCCACCATGTTAAACATTTAGAAGCAAACAATTCAATGGCTTTTGGAATATTCACAATCCTAGGCAAGTTCCATCACTAAATCCAGAACATTGTGCCACTCGCAAAGGAAATCCCATACTCAATAAGCAGACAGTCCTCATTGCCTGCTCCACTCTCTCTCTGGCAACAGCTAATCTGCTATCTCTCTATGAATTTGCCTATTCACGTGCAAAATTTTACATCTATTTTCAGTTCTCTTGTATATATACTTTGATGTGGGATTGCAGGGTCACATGGTAATTTTAAGTTGAACTTTTGGAGGAACAGGCAAACTGTTTCCTCAGAGACTGTACCGTTTTCCATTCTCACCAGAAATGCATAAGGATTCCAATTTCTCCGCATCCTTACCAATGCCAATTATGTCTCTTTATTATTTTTTTTAGCCCTTTCTGTGGATGTGAAGTGGTATCTCATTGTGATTTTGATTTGCATCTTCCTAATGACTAATGATGTTGAGCATCTAGTTATATACCTTTTGGCCATTTGTAGGCATTCTTTGGGAACATGTCTATTTAAGTCCTCGGCCCATGACTTCATTGGACCATTTGTCTTTTTCTTGTTGAATTTTAAGAGTACTTCATATATTCTGGACACTAGACCATTATCAGATATATGATTTGAAATATTTCTTCTATTATGCACATTCTCTTTAAACTTTAATGTCCTTTGATGCACAACATTTTAAATTTTGTTGTCCAATTTATTTATATTTTGTAGTCCACAAACAGAGGTAATTTTACTTATTCCTTTTTGATTTAGCTGGTTTTTATTTCTTTGCCTTGCCTAATTGTCTTGGCTAGAAATTCTAGTAAAATGTTGAATAGAAGTGGTAAGCGTGGACCACCTTGCCATGTTCCTGATATTAGGTGGACAACATTCATTCTTCCACTATTAAGATTTAGCTGTGAATTTTTCCCAGATGTCTTTTATCAGCATGAGGAAATTTCTCTCTGGTCCTAGTTTTCTGAGTGCTTTTATCATGAAATGGTGCTGTATTTTTTCAACTGATTTTCTGCATAATGTGTGTATGTGTTTTCATTTTATTAATGTGTTGCGTTATACTGACTGATTTATTTTATCTTGAACTATCCTTTAATTTCTGGGTGAAATCACATTTGAGTGTGGTGTATAAGCTTTTAATATGCTCCTGGATTCAGTTTGTTAGTATTTTGTTAAAGGTTTTCATATCTATTATTCCTAAGCATTGCTTGTCTGTAGTTTTTGTTTTTCTTCTCCTCTTCCTCCCCTTCCCCTTTTCTCTCCCCTTCCTCATTATTCTTGTGATGTCTTCGTCTGGATTTGGTATCAGGGTAATAATGGTCTCATAGAATGGATTAGGAACTGTTCCCTCCTCCTCTATTTGTTGGAAGACTTTGAGAAAATTTTGGAGATATTTCTTTAAATGCTTGATAGAATTATTAGTGAAATCATTTGGTTTTGGACTCAACTTTGTTGGAAGATTTTGAATTAATGATTCAATCTCTTTATATGTCATGACTCTATTCAGATATTCCATTTTTCCTTTAGTACATTTTGGTAGTTTGTGTGTTTTCAAAATTCATGCATTTTATCTATCTAATTTGTTCATATAAAATTGGTCATAGCAGTTCATATTATTTTCATATAATCTTTTTCTTTTCTGTAAAATTGCAGTAATTTCCCTACTCTCATTCCTGAATTTAGTAATTTCAATCTTCTCTCCCTTTTTCAAAAAAATCAGTTTAAAGTTATCAAATTTAATGACTTTTTCAGTAATAACATTTCATTGTTGAATTCTTTCTGTTGTTTTAGTACTCCCTACTTTGTCCCTCTGTGCTCTAGTTTTTATTCTTTACTTTCTTCTCCTTTCTTTTGGTTTAGGTTGTTATCCTTTCTATTTCCTTAAGGCAAAATAATTAGACTATTGGAGATCTTTCTTCTTTATGTAATATATATCTTTTCAGCTATAAATTTCCCTCTGAGCACAGCTTTCACTGTATCCTATAAGTTTTGGTATATTTTGCTTTCATCTTTATTCAACTAAATTATTTTATAATATCCCTTGTCATTTATTTGTTAATTCTTAGGTGTTTTGAGTGCCTTTTTAGTTTCCACATATTTGTGAATTTTCCATATTTCTTTCTGTTTTGACATCTAGTTTCCTTCTATTATGTTATAAGAAGATATTTTCTATCATTTCAGTCTTTTAAAGTTAATTGGGACTTGTTTTGTGGCCAATCATTTGATCGATCCTAGAGAATAATTCATGTGCTCCTGAGAAGAAGGCATATTCTGGTGTTATTAGGTAGAGTGTCCTGTAGATGACTGTGAGGTCTGGTTGTTTCATGGTGTTTTATGTATCTTTCTAGCTTTTGTCTAATTGTTCTATGCATTATTGAAAGGGAGGTCTTCCGGTCTTCAACTATTATTATTGAAATATATATCTCTCCCTTCAATTCTGTCTGTTTTTTCTTAATATATTTTGGGCCTCTCTTATTAAGACCATATATGTTTAATATTGTCATACCTTCTTTAGGTATTGACCCTTTTATCACCATATACGTCCATCTTTGTTTATTATCCATATTCATATAGTCACTTCAGCTGTTTTATTTACTGTTTATATGGAATTTCTTTTTCCATTTTCACTTTCAAAGTGTTCATGTGTTTAAGTTAAACCGAGTCTCTTGTAGAGAACATTAAGTTGGATCATGTGCTAATTTTTAATCGATTCTGCAAATATTGCCTTTAATTTGGAGTTTAATCCATTCTGTTTAATGTAGATATTTGTAAGGAAAGAAGAAATCTGATCTTCATGGTAGAGCAAGACAAAGGAATAAAATTTATAAAGTTTACAAAAAGGGTTAAAGCTCTCACTTATTTTCAGACTATTTCATTAAGTATATAGAAAGTATATTTTATTTGCATATACAAAAATATTACAAATAAAACTCTTAAAAGAAGATGCCATCTACAATAACATATTAAAATACCAAGTACTTAGAATTCTATCTTCTAAAACTATATGTGATGCAATATGTATATATTGAAAATTTTGAAATTAATTAAAATTTTGAAAATAGAATTTGATTGAGAGACATTATCAAAGACCCAAAATATGTGAAGAAATGTGGCAAGTTTATGGATTTCAGGATGCTGAATTGTTTTAATAAATACATTATTTCTCCCTGATTTCATTTATAGATTCAATGTAATTTCAATAACTTGACAAGTTATATTTATATCAAAGGAATACCAAAAACAATATGCACTTGAAGAATTGGAACAAGCAAGGGTAGTTGTTCTCCTAGATTACCAGAATTATTTTAAAACTGTAATATTTATGACAATTTGACATTGACCCAGGGATTTTTTTTAATGATGGGTACAGAAATAAAAACATAAGCAAGAAGCCATAAATTTAAGTGGTACTTGGTCTTTGCAGTGGCACGACAGTAGAGTAAGTAAAGAATAGAAAGGCTTTACAATATGCATTGAGGAGACATTTGGCTATTCATGTAGGAATAAAAAGGCATGAAATTGAGATCTGTAATTTATAAAAATACAAGACAAATCAAGAACAGGTAGATTAAAGATTTAAGGGGAAGAAAATCTATAGAGCATTGAGAAGAGAATATAGGAAAATATCTTCATGACCTCATATTTGGAAAGTGTGGGTAAAGGGTTTAAGTTTTAGGAGACTGAAGTTTATTTTAGAGATCCTCCTTAAAATGGTGGAACTTAATGAATATAAAATCAGACACAAAAGCAAATATTTATTAAATTAGAAAAAATTACATCAAATTGCATATTTTAAAAAGCTGACAAATGCTACAAATAATGTTAAAATAAAAAAAAGAATTTTAATTAACTCACAAGTTATTTAAATTGTCCTACGTTTTTGATCACACACTCTTTCATTGCCTCTTCATGTGACACTGATTTTGAAATATATTCTATATATACATTATTAAGATAATCCAATCTCTCCTCTAACATTACTAAACAAATGTTTTTAAAATAATTATTTGAACAAGTTTCTTTTAGTTTTGTGATTTGTCAGTTGGATTATCGTAAAATTTTGGGTTGCTGTCCAAACTAGGAAACCTCTGTCAAGTTTCTTTTATACTTGAGCTGTAAGTCTTTGTGGCATTTCAAATATAGTTGTTCAGTAACGAATCTTAAATGTTCTTCAACAGTTTCTCACTGATGCCCTCATGGAATCATAGTTTGATCTTTGCTGATCTCGGCATTCCTGGTCAAGTTATCAAGTAATGTATTTTTTTTCCAATGTTTATATGACTTAATCTTTTTCGTTAATTGCATTATCAAACTACCTAAAGACCTATTTGCTAATTCTATTGGAAATCTGTCTCTTACATTTATGTAAAACTAAATTGAAGATTTTCTCTTCTCTCTTAAATTTACCTTTTTAATGAATCACCACTTTTGGGGTGATCTGAAAAATGTTACATAAATCTTTTGTTATGAATAATTTAGGTTGTTTTAATCAACCATCTTTATTCCTTTATTGGTTTTTTAAAAATTTTATCAGGCACTGAAGTTTTAAATCCCCATTTAAATTTTTTTTTGCAAGTTTCTATTAGTTTTTATTCAATCATGGAGCACCCTGTTTCAGGTGTGCCAACATACGAAGCAATTATCCTTAAGTGAGGAAGCTCAAATTTCATTAGTTTCGAGGTATATCTGCCCATAGGGGAAGCAAAAATGTAAAAAATAAAAAATAAAAAACTATAACGAGATATGTCAGATTGGCAAAAAGTTTTTTTCTTAGCAAAGGGAATTTGCACACACTGCAGGTAAGAGTATGAGCTATAAATTTTGGAAAGCAGTATTCCATTACTTAATGGAATTTTGAATATCATCTTACCTTATGATTCACTTCAGTATATAGCCTGAAGAAAATTATGCCTATGATGCAAGATATACTCATACTAGAGTACTAACGGAAACTTTGCTTATAAAAGTCAACATTAGAAGCAGTGTCTGTCATCTGTTATGTGTCTATTTAGACTGAACAAATGAATTGTGAAATATTATGCAGAGAAAGATGAATGAAGTAAACATACACAGAACAGCATGGAAGAATCTTACAAATTAATATTGAGCAAAGGAAGCTACCTGAAACGGCACACTGATAGAATGATTCCAGTCATGCAAATTTAAAAAACAAGTAAAGCTAAGCTATACTGTATAGGGATGTATTTACAAATATAAACATGGTAAAGCAAACAAATAGATATCACATTATATTTCAGGAGAATGCTTTGCTTAGGTTGGTGACAGAGAAGGGTTTACACCTGGGTAGAGTCATTCTAAGTAGGGGTTTCTGGTTTTCTGGAAATGTTCTAGTTCTTAAGAACTGTTCTTTTTGAGTGTTTGCTTGTTGGTATCAATTTAAGTTTATATATCTATTTTACGTAGTTTTCAGTAAGAATATTATATTTTGCAAAAAATAAAAATATAGATCAGGTAGTTAAACTCTATATGTATACCATCACTAAAAACTGCTCTTGTAAACTTGTGCATTTGCTTATCTTCTCAATGTCACCCTGTCTAGTAGGCACCTCAAAACCAGGATGCTCAAATCTCAAATTCTGATTCCCTTCCTAAACTGTACTTACATCAAAATTTCCTGCATCAATCAATGACATTATGAACTCAGGCATTTGGGCTCAAATCTATGGAATCACCTTTGACCCCTCTTGCATTCATAGACCACTTCATATCCTCTCACAAATCCATTTAGCTCTACCTTCAAATATGTTCTGAATGGGAACTCCATTAACTACCTCACTGCTAACTTCCCTAAATTACTTTCACTTGCGATTGCAGTCTGTCCAGTAAGTTCTCTGCAAACTCAATTTCTTCAATCATTTCTCTGGAAATTTCCTTACTCTTCTTGCTCTAATTAACCTCTTTCTCTTGAAGATACTTTATCTCTTCTTGCCCTCCCAAATGCTGGCTGTTCTCTCTCCCACACTTCTACCTCTGGTGGGAGAGGAGGTGTACTTTGTAATTTTGCTGATTCTAAATCATTCTCCCTTTCATTTTCTTGCATTTAAAAATACTCAGTTTTGAATTGCTGTCCAAGAGACCATGTCACCCAGTACCCTATATTTAGTTACTATACAAATGAACAATAATGGACCAAGTATCTTCTCTCTGTTCCTTTAAGATTTTAAGCCTTGGGTCATTATTACTTTCTCTAACTAATCTTGTATTGATTCTTGGTTATTTCATTATATTTATTCATGTTCATTTTAAATGTTGGCTGTTCATTTCCTTAAAATTTTACTCTTGACTGCATGTCTCATTGCTTATACTTAGAATTTGGCTTTATTAATAACTACAACCCCACCATAATCCCAATCCAATATGTTCCCTTTTCTGACCACCATTTCCTAACTACCTGGCTCACTTCATTTAGTACTTCAATCCTTCCATCCTTGAGCACAAAAATAGAGGAAAGAAATTTATTGATTTGACCACATTTTCACTGTCCTTCCTGTCCCTTAGTTCCTCCCTTTCTCCATAAATAGTTTAAATCCTATGGTCAATCATTATAATCACTCCTTTATTTACAGTCTCAGCTCCATACCTATGCTTCATCCTCCTACAAAATTTTAATCCTAAATCCTATTCAAATCATATTGCCAGACACTATCATCCGAGTGGAGTTAAAGAAAACTCAGTGCGATCCTAATTGATTTTGCCTTAAACTCATTGTCACTAACATCAAATGGCTTCTTAATGCTGACTCTGTTATCCTGGTGTGTTATACATCCCTTCTTGTAGATGACTATTTCATTTCTTCTCCTTTCTCTTCAGCCTTCAGCATCTGCTCCCAATATCCTCACACTGAACCGTTGACCAATTTCTTATTTCAGTGAGAAAAACAGAAATAATCCAAAGAGAACCAAGGGACCCCTCCCACTGATACAACCACCAACTTGCTTCTTTTTTTTATTCATTTTTTTATTCATTTTTAAAAAATATTACATTCAAAAAATATGAAGGGGTCCCATTCAACCCCACCGCCCCCACCCCACCACTCCCCCCACAGCAACATTCTCTCCCATCATCATGACATATCCATTGCATTTGGTAAGTATATCTCTGGGCATCGCTGCACCTCATGGTCAGTGGTCCACATCATAGCCCATACTCTCCCACATTCCATCCAGTGGTCCCGGGGAGGATCTACAGTGTCTGGTAATTGTCCCTGAAGCACCACCCAGGACAACTCCAAGTCCCAAAAACGCCTCCACATCTCATTTCTTCCTCCCATTCCCCACACCCAGCAGCCACCATGGCCACCCTTCCCACACCAATGCCACATTTTCTCTGTGGACCTTGGATTGGTTGTGTCCATTGCACATCTATGTCAAGAGGAGGCTTAGATTCCACATGGATACTGGATGCAATCCTCCTGCTTTCAGTTGTAGGCACTCTAGGCTCCATGGTGTGGTGGTTGACATTCTTCACCTCCATGTGAGCTGAGTGGGGTAAGTCCAATAAATCAGAGTGTAGGAGTTGAAGTCTGTTGAGGCTCAGGGCCTGGCTATCATATTGTCAGTCCAGAGATTCAAATCCCCTAGATATATCTTAAACCCCAGCACCAACTACAATTCCAGTAAAGTAGCATGAAAGCCTTGTGAAAAGAGATCCCATCTATGTCCAGCTCCATCATGCAGAAACACCAGCTCCAAAGAAGGGCCAACTGACATGGCAGTGAACCCCATCTGCCATTACCATAGAACCTGTGGGTCTTTTTAGCCCTCAAAAGAACCAATACCTGGGGTTGTATCTACTTTATCTGTCTCTGAGACTCTGCTCAGGTGTGCATAAGGGCAATCCTTCTGACATCCTCCAGACTCTTTTTTAGAGACTCATAGCCATATAAATTCATTTCTCCTTTCCATTTCCCCCTTACATTAGGTCAAACAGCATTTTAAACTCCTGTTATTATATGTAGACAGGGATATTCTGCTGATCCACATTGAACTTTTAATTCAAGGTCATTTTCTAGTTGCATCATCAGCTGGTACTTCGTAGTGATCCCTCGGTGCCAGAGAGGCTCATCCCCGGGAGTCATGTCCCATGCTGGGGGGAATGATTGCATTTACATGCTGAGTTTGGCTTCGAGACTGGCCACATTTGAGTAACATGAAGGCTGTCAGGAGGAAACTCCTAGGCACAGTGCTGCTCTAGGCCTTGTTCTTATTTCAGGCATATAGGCTCACAAGCATAGTCATTAGTATCAGGGACTCACTGTTGGACTCTCATTCCTTCCTGGTCCTTACCATTGCACCTGGGGCACTGCTGCTGTTCCCCTAGGGACCACGACAGAGCACCCCCGGCTAGGAACCCAGTACCCCCTCAGCTGTTGTTTTTAATTGTTGCCACTATGAGTATATCCAAACATTACCATGCACCCTGGACATATGCCCTGTATAACTCCCTGTCAGCCATATATCACCTGTCAATAACATCCTATACCAGTATTCCTACACTGCCATTGTTGAACCACTCTGTGATCCAAAACTTCCTGAAAAGTGAAGCCCAATATAACATCAGGATCCCTTACTAGTAAAATGGAATATAGCGATGGGTTTAAAAGTTAGATATAGGATACATATTGATTTGGAAAAATTCTACATCCTATCTTTTTCTTTTCTTTTTTCCTAATTATTTAGCTTCTCTTCACAAGAGCCTTAGATCACAGTAATTCATATATACAATATACAGTACTCCCACACATCCACCATAAAACCTTTTCCCTTCCACAGCGATATTCTTATAACTTATTCATATCATATTTACTTAAACTGATGTACAGACTCTGAGACAATAGCTTTCAAACAAGGTGACATCTGTGCTTACATTGTGGTCCATAATTTAGGATATACAGTTTTCTAAATTTTTAGTTATCCTATGTTTTACATTATGGTTTACATTATTAGTCTGTCATCCCCTATATGTTTATGGTGTAATATTACATGTTTTATATCTATCCTTGTGTACTCTCACAAAACTCCTCTCTTACCCCCACATTTACCTTGGTTCCATCCATTCAACATCCATTTCCCCCTCCCCTTGGGGCCCACAGTGACAGCCAATCTCCATTTCCTGAGGAGCCACATCCAGAGATACTTGCAACAGTGTTCAGGGCCTGACTTGCTCAACTGCCCTAATGCCCTGGGAGCCACCCTTTCTCTAGAGAAACACACTTCTCTCTATTTGATGGCATTAGTCCTCCCCAGGATGTGGGTCCACCCCCACTCTCACTACTTGGGTCTCTACCCAATGGTACAACCCACCCTGGCAAAATGAGCATTCAGACATTCCCCAGGAGTCCATCCCGCATCAGACCGTCCCCTCCGAGCATCCTAAACAGGTAACCCTCCTAATTGTATTTTGATATGATTTTCTCAGCATTTTACTCTCAGCCAACACCTGACACTCTCCTATGTTTTTATATTGCCCCTCCCTCCCCCCAGCTTTTCGGAAATATTACCCATCCACCCATCCCCAGCCCCCCTCAAACCCGCAAAGCCCCACCCAAAGGCAACCCCTTGCCCCCATTTTATCTCTTCTTTGTGCTAATACTTACCGCCAGCTCATCATAGATTCCACCCCTGCAGACATCGGCTCACATCCTTCCTCCAACCCCAAGTTTCCTGTAAGCCTATTTTCCAGTCTCTAGCTCTCTGAGGCAGCTTGCTTATTTCATATCATTGAGTTCATGTAGTATTTGTCCTTGAAGGCCTGGGTTGCTTCACTCAACATAAGGTTCTCAAGATTCATCCATGTTATCACATGTGTTTGTAGTGTATTTGTTCTTATAGCCAAGTAGTATTCCATTGTATGTATATACCACATTTTATTGATCCACTCATCTGTTGATGGGCATTTGGGTTGATTCCAACTTTTGGCAATAGTGAACAATGCTGCTATGAACATTGGTGTACATATATCAGTTTGTGTCCTTGTTTTCAGTTCTCCTGGGTATATACCCAGCAGTGGTATTGCTGGGTCATATGGCAAATCTATGGTTAGTTTTTTGAGAAACCACCAAACTGTCCTCCAGAATGGTTGGATCCTTCTGCATTCCCACCAGCAGTGGATGAGTGTTCCCCTTTCTTCACATCCTCTCCAGCATTTGTATTCTTCTGTTTTTTTTCATAGCTGCCAATCTTATGGGAGTAAGATGGTATCTCATTGTAGTTTTGATTTGCATTTCCCTGATAGCTACAGATTTGGAGCATTTTTTCATGTGCTTTTTAGCCATGTGTATTTCTTCTTTGGAGAAGTGTCTGTTTAAATCTTTTTCCCATTTTTTAAATGGGTTGTTTATCTTTTTATTTTCAAGATATATGAGTTCTTTATATATGCAAGTTATAAGTCTCTTGTCAGTTATATGGTTGCCAAATATTTTCTCCCATTGTGTGGGTTCCATTTTTACTTTCTTGACAAACCCTTTTGAGGTGCAGAAGGCTTTAATTTTGAGGAAGTCCCATTTATCTATTTGTTCTTTTGCTGCTCATGCTTTTGGTGTGATATTCATGAAGCCATTTCCTATTACAAGGTCCTGTAGATGTTTTGCTACACTGCTTTCCAAGGTCTTTATGGTCTTGGCTCTTATATTTAGGTCTTTGATCCATCTTGAGTTGATCTTTGTATAAGGTGTGAGATGGTAATCGTCTTTCATTCTTCTACATATGGCTATCCAGTTCTCCAGGCATCATTTGTTGAATAGGCCACTCTCTCCCAGTTGAGAGGGTTTGGTGGCTTTATCAAATATTATATGTCTATATATGTGAGGTTCTATATCAGAACTTTCGATTCCATTGGTCTGTGTGTCTCTCCTTATGCCAATACCATGCTGTTTTCACTACTGTAGCTTTGTAGTATGGTTTGAAGTCAGGTAGTGTAATTCCTCCAATTTCGTTTTTCTTTTTCAATATGTCTTTGGCTATTCGGGGCCTCTTTCCTTTCCAAATAAATTTCATAGTTAGTTTTTCTAGTTCCTTAAAGAAGGCTGTGTTGATTTTTATTGGGATTGCATTGAATGTGTATATCAGTTTTGGTATAATAGACATCTTAATATTTAGTCTTCCTATCCATGAACAAGGAATATTCTTCCATTTATTTAGGTCTTCTTTGATTTCCTTAAACAGTCTTGTATAATTCTCAGCGTATAAGTTTTTTACATCTTAGTTAAATTTATTCCTATATATTTGATTTTTTTATTTACTATTGTAAATGGTATTTGTTTCTTTATTTCCTCCTGATCTTGCTCATTATTGGTGTACAAAAATGCTACTGATTTTTGCACATTGATCTTATAACCTGCGACTTTACTAAACTCATTTATGAGTTCTAGAAGCTTTGTTGTAGATTTCTTAGGGTGTTCTATGTATAAGACCATGTCATCTGCAAATAATGAAATTTTGACTTCTTCCTTTCCAATTTGAATGCCTTTTATATCTGGTTCTTGCCTCAGTGCTCGAGCAAGTACTTCTAAGATAATGTTAAATAGAAGGGGACACAATGTCTTGTTCCTGAGTTTAGAGGGAAGGATTTTAGGATTTCTCCATTGTAAACAATGTTGGCTGTAGGTTTTTCATATATACTTTTAATCATGTTCAAAAAATTTCCTTGTATTCCAATCTTTTGGAGTGTTTTTATCAGGAAGGGGTGCTGTATTTTGTCAAATACTTTTTCTGCATCTATAGATATAATCATGTGATTTTTTTCCTTCAATCTGTTTATATGGTGTATTACATTGATTGATTTTCTTATGTTGAACCATCCTTGCATACCTGGAATGAATCCCACTTGGTTGTGGTGTATAATTTGTTTAATGTGTTGTTGAATATGATTAGCAAATATTTTGTTAAGTATTTTTGCATCTAGGTTCATTAGAGAAATTGGTCTGTAATTTTCCTTTCTTGTGGTGTCTTTGTTTGGCTTTGGTACTAGGGTAATGTTGGCATCATAGAAGGAGTTTGGCAATGTTCCTTCTGTTTTGATTTCTTGGAATAGTTTCAGCAGGATTGGTGTTAGTTTTTTCTGGAATGTTTTATAGAATTCACCTGTGAAGCCATCTGGCCCTGGGCTCTTCTTAGTTGGGAGGTTTTTAATGACGGATTCTATCTCTTTACTTGTGATTGGTTTGTTGAGATCATCAATTTCTTCTTTCGTCAATATGGGCTACTTATGTGTTTCTGGGAAATTGTCCATTTCCTCTGAATTGTCATTTTTGTTGGAATATAGTTTTTCAAAGTATCCTCTTATGATAGTCTTTATTTCTGTGGAGTCAGTGGTGATATCTCCTTTCTCCTTTCTTATTTTGTGTATTTGCATCTTCTCTCTTCTTTTCTTTGTTAGTCTCGCTAAAGGTTTGTCAATTTTGTTGATCTTCTCAAAAAACCAGCTCTTGATCTTGTTTATCTTTTCAAGTGCTTTCTTATTTTCTATTTCAATTAATTCTGCTCTTATCTTTGTTATTTCCTTCCTTGTTGTGTGGACTTCTGCTGCCGCAGGAGTGCGGCCGGCGGATCGCTGCCGGGGGTCGGGCCTACGCCACGGCCTGACCGGGGCGGCAATGGGCAGCTCAAGGCTTGGAGGGGACGCGCGGTCAGATGGAAGAAACCACGGAGACAAGGTCTATGCACAAGTCTGCTTTATTGAGGAAGTACACTTGGTTTTATAGTGCAGGGTAGGGGAGGGGTTTGAGCTAGGGTGGGTTGGCTACGGGGTGATAGGGGATGGGCGGAACTGGGCAGGCAGCTATGAGGTAAGCAGTGGCTAAGGAAGGAGGCAGATTATATGTTGGCAACGTGGGCGGGACTGGCAGGAAGGATAGCAACGGCTGGAAGAAGAAGATAACAAAGGCTGGGGGAAGGGGTGGAGGGAGGCAGCAACACTTCCTTCTTCTTCCTTTTGGATTACTTTGTTGTTTTTTTTCTAATTCCTCCAAATGTGCAGTTAGTTCTTCAATTTTTGCTCTTTCTTCTTTTTTATATATGAATTTATGGCTATAAATTTCCCTCTCAATACTGCTTTTGCTGCATCCCATAAATTTTGGTATGTTGTGTTATCATTATCATTTGTTTCAAGGTAGTCATTGATTTCTTTTGAGATTTCCTCTTTGACCCACTGTTTTTCTAAGAATGTGCTGTTTAATTTCCCAATCATGGTGTGAAATCTGGGCCTTTGGCCCTTGCAAATTTCCAGTTTCACTCCACTGTGGTCAGAGATATTATTTTGTATGATTTCGATCTTTCTGTATTCATTAAGCCTTTCTTTGTGGCCTAGCATATGGTCTATCTTGGAGAATGATCCATGTGTGCTTGAGAAAAACGTATATCCTGCTGTGTTTGGGTATAATGATCTATATATGTCTATTAGATCCAGCTCCTCTAATATACTGTTCAAATGTTTTGTTTCTTTAGTGATTCTCTTTTGAGATGTTCTGTCCAGAGTTGATAGTGGTGTATTAAAATCCCCCACTATAATTATAGATGCATCTATTCTTTCACTTAGTTTTTCCAGCGTTTGCCTCACATATTTAGAGGCGCCCTTGTTAGGAGCATAAATATTTATGATTGTTCGATCTTCTTGACAGATTGTCCCTTTTACTAAAATATAGTATCCTTCT
The DNA here is from genome assembly GCF_030445035.2 of Dasypus novemcinctus. Lineage (NCBI taxonomy): Eukaryota > Metazoa > Chordata > Mammalia > Cingulata > Dasypodidae > Dasypus > Dasypus novemcinctus. The sequence continues at coordinate 130,077,595 of NC_080679.1, read as the reverse complement.
TTGTCTCTCACAATTGTTTCTCATTTAAAGTCTATTTTGTCTGATATTAAAATAGCTACTCCTGCCTTTTTTAATTATTGTTTGCTTGTATGATTGTTTTCCAGCCATTCACTTTCAACCTCCTTGAGTCTCTGGGTTTGAGATGTGTCTCTTGTAGACAGCATATAGATGGTCATATTTCCTTATCCAATGTTCCAGTCTGGATCTTTTGATAGGTGAGTTTAATCCGTTGACATTCAGTGTTATTACTTTCAAGGAATTATTTGTGTTAGCCATATTTTGATTGGAGTTGTATTTGTCATATCTTGTTTGCTTTTTTTTTCCCCTTCTCTTTTTGTCTTTTTTGCTGCTCTTACACTCTCCTCCAACTCTGCCTGTCCTGTTTTTTCCTTTCTTCCTGCAGAACTCCCTTTAGAATTTCTTGAAGGGGAGGTTTCTTGTTGGCATACTCTTTCAGTTTCTGTTTATCTGTGACTATTTTGAACTCTCCATCATTTTTGAATGCTAGTTTAGCTGGATAGAGTATTCTTGGTTGGAAATTTTTTTCCTTTAGTACCTTGACTATATCATGCCACTGCCTTCTTGCCTCCATGGTTTCAGATGAGAAATCAGCACTTAATCTTATGGAGCTTCCCTTGTATGTGATGGCTTTCTTTTCTCTTGCTGCTTTTAGAATTTTCTCTTTGTCTTGAGCTTTGGATAATTTGACAAGTATATGTCTTGGGGTGGGCCTGTTGGGGTTCATGACAATTGGAGTGCACTGTGCTTCCTGGATATGTACATCTGTCTCTTTCAGTAGATTTGGGAAGTTTTCAGCCATTATTTCCTGCAACACTCCTTCTGACCCCTTTCCCTTCTCTTCTCCTTCTGGAATGCCTATAATACTTATGTTTGAGCATTTTGCATTATCATTCAGGTCCCTAAGTCCTAGCTGGATTTTTTCTCTCTTTTTATCTACCAATTCTATTATCTGTTTGATTACCGATGTACTGTCTTCCACATCACTAATTCTCTGCTCTGCCTCTGCCTCTTCTAGTCTGCTGATATTTGCTGCAAGTGTATTTTTGATTTCTTGAACTGTGGTGTCCATTCCCTTCATATCTGTTATCTTTTTGTGTATGTCTGCAATTTCCCCTCCAAGTGTTATCTTCATGTTGTTAACCTCTTCCTTTACTTCATTAAATTTGTTGGTGATAAATGTTCTGAGACCTTTCATTTCTTGTGCAAAGTTCTGCTCCCCTTCCTGATTTTTAGTTTGTTCATTGGATTCAGTCATGTTTTCCTGATTACTGGTTTGGTTTGTAGATTTTTGTTGCTGTCTGGTCATCATTTTATCTTGACGGGTTTAATCAATTCCTTAGCTTCTTTGTCTAGTCTTGGGGATTAATTAGCTGTTGTTTTTGTGTAAGTATTATATCTTCTCTTTGTCACTTTGTTCTTCTTATTCTAATTTCTTATTGCTGGTTGAGTTCACTTTAAAGGAAAGTATTAGGGCTGGGGAAAGGCAATTGTGTAAGCAAGGAAAAAGTGTAAAGTAGTATTGGTGATAAATGTTAACAGAGCAACAATATGAGATCTGGGAAGATGGATATTAGATTCATGTAAGTTGTTTAGAGTTATAGCAGTAGGTATAGTACCTATAATGAGGTAGTCGACTGAATATGGGAGGAATATGGTATGAATTAAAAAACTAGTATTTTCATGAGAGAGGGAAAGAGAAAAGAAAGGTAGTAGTTTCAAGAGTGGATAACAGACAGAAAACAAAAAAAAAAGGTATTAGAAATTAAGAGTTAGACACTTTGTGGATCAAAGAAAGGAAGGTGGAATATAGGAGAGACAGTAGATGATGGAGGATATCAAGATGTAGGGGAAAGGGGATAGTGTAGGTAGCCAAAATCAATTCACACAAAAATGAGGCAGTGGAGGATGAGAATACCCAGCAAATGTGAGGTATTCCCTGCAGCACCTATTGTATTATTAAGATAAAATAAAATAAGAAGAAAATGAGGGACAAGAGAGAGAGAAAAATCAGAAAGAAAAAAAAAAGAGAAGAAAGGAAGAAAGAGAAAGGGGGTGGGTAAAGGGCGGGGAACAGGTAGGGGAAAGAAAAAAAAGATATACACCAACCACACCAGCAACACCAACAAAAAAAAAAACCCTAAATAACTGAAAAAAAAAAGACTTTGGGGGATACGCTGGGAGAAAAGACTAGGGGATAATGCAATGTTAGCAATCAGGACATTAAAAAAAGTAAAAAATAAGATAAAATGAAAATAAAAACAAAACAAAAAGAAACAAAAAAGAAAAAATGCAAACATTGAGGGCTAGGGCATTCAAGGACCTCAGATGGACCTCAGGGCATGATGGATTCAGGGATGGAAAGTCTGAGAAATTGAAGACTCAAGAGGTGTGAGTCTCTGGGGTGTGGGCCACCAGGGTTTAGGGGACTCAGACCTGGCAACCTTAAATCTGGTCAACAGGGAGCCTGGAAGCACCACAGTGTAACACAGCCTTCAGGGATCCCCACAGCTGGGTGCCAGCCCTATGGGGGAAGTCAGATCCACAAACTCTATTTTATGTCCGAACCCCACAATTCACTCACTCACTGGGGTCTATTCTGTGGATGTATCATCAATTCAGCTTCAGGACAGCTCCCACCCTGTAAGCCCCTGGAACGGCCACCTGAGGGTGCCTCTACACTGCAGCCAATTTAATGACGCAGATCAGAAGCCAGGCCCAGGGGTGGGGCTCCAGCCGGAAATGCTGACAACAGAGTCCAAAACCGGAATTCCCAAGCTTCGCAAAATATTCCCCAATTGGCTTCCAGACATGTCCCCGCCCTGCCCCCCCGCCACACCCTGTAAAAGCCTCCTGATTACGTCCCTTTATTGTCAGCAATCTAAGTCTGCTGCAGATCGGCAGCCAGGTTTGTGGGGGCGGAGCTTCAGGCAGAAGCGCTATTACTTGTGTCCGCAATCAAAAATTCCCTGCTTCGCAAGAAAACCCCCATTTGTCTCCCCAAATCAGTCTGCAAAGGCGTCCTGTCCTGTCAACACCCTAACAGCCCGCCCAGGGCTCGCGAATTCCCCAGTACCGCAGAGCCTCCAAAAAGTGCTACCACAGTGCCGGTTCCGCGACTCCACACACACCCCCCCCCAAACTTGCTTCTTGATCCATAAAATCTGTATTCACTGCTCTTCCTGTGGACGAATCACCCTTGCTCTTAATTTAGTGCTTTTTCATATATTTCTTGACCATTTAAATACATATCTCTGTAGCATATCTTTTAAATTATATTGGCCATTTTTTCATTTAGCTTTTCTTTTCTAATTGATGTGTAGACATTCTTTCACATATTCTTATAAAATTGATATGAGAACCAGCAAGATGGCAGTGGAATAAAGAGCTCCTAGAGTCAGCTCCTGCTACAGGGTAATTAGCAAACACCCAGAGCTCTCTGGAGTTAGCTGAAGCACCTGTTTGGGGGCTCCAGGAGGCCAGAAGGGCATCCTGCAACATCCCTGAAGGAGTGGAAGGAGGAGACTGACCATCTGCAGAGTAGACTTGTAAGTAGAGTGCTCCACACCGTGAAGGCTGATGCCCATCCTCCACTGGAGGCACAAGCTACCTCTGGAGCTGTTCTATGGCTGAAATTGAAAGCTCCACTTCCCCGAAATGGAGGAGGAAGAGATGGTTGGACACCAATTTCAGCTATTGATGAGGAAATTCAGCAGGGTACAGTATAATTCTGAGAACAGATAAGGTTTTAGCCTGTCCAAGTCAGAAAGAGTCTGGGAGCCACCACCTTAACTCCGTGCCTGGCACAAGGGGAAATGGGCCGTCTGAAGATCCCAGTGCTGGTGGGGACTGGCTTCTTTCCATCCAGATCATATTGCAGCTCTAGCCTAAGTCCCAGTGCCACCTCCAGCTGGGAGGAAGCTGCAGGGACCTGAGCCAGCCTCTCTGGGAAATTACTGGCCAAGCTGTGGAGGCAGGTGATTATCCTACTCTGGTGACAGGAGCCACCCCCAGGAGCTGTTCTGTGATGGGAATTGGAGGCTCCATTTCCCAGGAACAGGGGAGGAGAAGACAGTTGGCTGCCCATATCAGCTAGTGAATGGGAAACTTGGCTGGCTAAGAGATCACCCTGGGAACAGGGGGTATAGACCAGCCCAGGTCAGAAAGTGGCCAGTAACTACCATTCTGACTCCACCCCCACTCTCAGGGGAAGCCGGGCTGACAGTTTCTTTCATGCAGATCAGCCTGCAGCTCTAGCCTAGGCTTCAGCCCCGCCTCTGGCAGGGAGGAGGCTGAGGAGCCCTGCACCAGCCTATACAGGTAACTGCAGGGAACTTTGGCTGCCATAGATGGAAAATCAGAAGACTACCAGGGCAACTGCAGTCATCTTGGACCCGCTGCCCACACCTGCAGCTCCATCCCTGCCTGAGGCAGGGGAGAAAAAGATGTGAAGTTTCTTTGGTTCAACTACAGTCTAGGCCTGCACGTGGATTATTCCACATAGCTGTGATGCTGTCCCTACCCCTGGCAAAAAAGAAAGTTGGAACAAGCTTCATTAGTCCCTGGTGCAATGAGGGCAGCTTGAGTCTCCACAGCTTACAGCACCAACTACATGCTTCACTCCTCCTGTACAACCAGCAAGGGAGAAATTATAAGAAGCCCTAAACTAAAGAGAAAAACTGCACCCAGAATAAATACTCCAGTAAACAAGATGCGAAGACACCGACCAAAAATTACAATCCACAACAAGAAACAGGAAGCTATGGCCCAGTTAAAGTAACAAGGTAAGCCTCTAGATGACATAAAGGAGTTGAGGCAACTAATTATAGATGCTCAAACAAATCTCCTTAATAATTTCAATGAGATGGTTAAAGAGATTAAGGATATTAAGAAGACATTAGATGAGCACAAAGAAGAATTTGAAAGCATACATAGAAAAATAGCAGATCTTATGGGAATGAAAGATGCAATAAATGAAATTTAAAAAACATTGGAATCATATAATAGCAGTTTTAAAGAGGCAGAAGAAAGAACTGGTGAGCTTGAAGAAATGGCCTCTGAAAGTGAACATACAAAAGAACAGATGAAGAAAAGAATGGAAAAAATTGAACAAGGTCTCAGGGAAATAAATGACAGCAAAATATGTGCAAACATACATGTCATGGGTGTCCCAGAAGGAGAAGAGAAGGGAAAAGGGGCAGAAGGAATATTTAAAGAAATAATGGTAGAAAATTTCCGAACCCTATTGAAGGATATAGATATACATGTCCAAGAAGCACAACGTACTCTCATCTGACAAAATCCAAATAGACCAACTCCAAGACACAAATTCATCAGAATGTCAAAGGCCAAAGACAAAGAGAGAATTCTGAGAGCAGCAAGAGAAAAGCAGGGCATAACATATAGGGGATATAAGGGATTTCCAAAAATATTAAGTGCTGATTTCACACCAGAAACCATGGAGGAATGAAGACAGTGATCTGATATATTTAAGATACTACAAGAGAAAAACTTCCAGCCAAGAATCTTGTATGTGGCAAGACTGTCTTTCAAAAATGAGGGTGAAATTAGAATATGCACAGATAAACAGAAACTGAGAGAATTTCCAAGCAAGATACCAGAATTTCAGGAAACACTAAAGGGTGTACTAGAACCTGAAAAGAAAAGACAGGAGAAAGAGTTCCAGAAGAGAGTCTAGAAATGAAGATTATATCAATAAAAGTAACTAAAAATATCAAAAGAGTGGTGAAAATAAAATATGACAGTAAAAGCTCAAATAGTCAGGAATAACTTAACCAATGATGTAAAGAACTTCTATTCAGAAAACTGCAACTCAATGTTAAAACAAATAAAAAAACCCTAAGCCCCTAATAACTGGAAGAACATTCCATGCTCCTGAATTGGAAGACTAAATATCATTAAGATGTCCAATCCGCTCAAATTGATATACAGATTTAATGCAATCGTGATAAAAATAACATCATTAAAGAAAAAATTGAAAACACTATCATTAAATTTATTTGGAAGGATGAGTCCTGAATAGCCAGAAACATCAAATAAAGGAAAAGTGAACCCTCATCTCCAGGCTTTAAATCATAATACCTATCTATAGTGGTAAAAACAACATGGTACTGTCCTAAAGACATAATAGACCAATGGAGCGAAATTTATGGTTCAGAAACATAGGTATGGTCAAGTGATTTTTGACTAGCCTGTCAAACCCACACAGCTCAGGTAGAACAACCCATTCAACAAATGGTGCTGAAAAAATTGGACATCCGTAGCTGAATGAGGGAAAGAGGACCCCTATCTCATACCTTTTCCAAAAATTAATTCTAAATGGATCATAAAACTGAAAATAAAAGCAAGAACCATAAAACTTCTAGAAGAAATTATTGGAAAATATCTTCAAGACCTGCTGGTAGGTGGTGGATTCTTAAAGAAGATAAGAGAAGGACTGAGTGGACTATTGATGTTTAATGTATATAAAAATTTTAATTAGCTTTACTATAAAATTGTGGAAATGTGTAGAGTGGATGGTAACACACATTGAGTAACAGCTAGTTTATAAATGGGGATGTGACTGAAAATGGTAGTCTAATTATGTAAATGCCAATTGACAGAATGATTGAGAATGATCTAGGAACTGGATAGCACAGTAAACCAAGAGGTGGGTGAAAATCGTGGTTGATCATACAGAAGCAAGAGTGTCCTTTGTTAGCTAGAACACATGTATATCATTACTGCAGGGTGATGGGAATGTGGAGAAGCATGGGAAAAATACAGCAGGAGTGACCCATGATCTGTGGTTAGTAGTAATAATATAATATTCTTGCATCTATGCAAAAGATGTACTGTGTTGATACTGAGGCAGTATAGAAAATGTGAGCCAAATGTAAACTATGGACATGGTAACAATTAGATGATATTATTTTATCTGTAGCAAATGACACACCACATTGTGGTGTGTTGATGGAGGGATGTTGTTTGGGAATTCTGCACATGTCCATGATTGTTTTATAAGTTTTACAACTTCTGTCATGAAAAAATATATTTGAAAAATAATAATAGGGTGGGTTGGGGGAAAAACACACCAAATCTAAGATAAAGACTATGATTAGTAGTAAGATTAGTAGTAAGATTTTGACAGTGTTCTTTCATAGTTTGTAACAAACGTCTCATGACAATGCAAGGTGTTGGTGGAGGGTTGATGTATGGGACCCCTGTATGATGTTATGCATGTTTGCTTTGTAAGTTCACAACTTTTACTACACACTTAATTTTTTACGTATGTTCATATATAAATGATATAAAGATAATAATCGGATTGATTACTGGAAAATTATTTAGTAGTAATATTTTGACAAATGCTCTTTAATCATTAGTTTAAAAAGTTTAAAAACAATGCAAATTATGGTGGTAAAGTGAGATGTTATATATGTTTGATGTTTTATATGTTTGTTTTGTGAGTTCACATTATACACTTACTGTTTATGTATTTTATATATGAGTGATATATTTCAATAAAAAAGATATGAATCTTTTTTGAGTCCTTTCAGTGCATTTAATGTTACTAAAATGGTATCATCTGATAAACAGAGATTCTTATATTTCAACTAAATAAATTTATCTGGCTTTTTTTCTTTATGACACATGTTTTTTGTGTTATGTCATAGACATTCTATTGTTTTGCTTTTTATATCTACAGTCTGCTCAAAATAATTTAAGAGAATGGTGTGAGGTTTAGGGATCAAGCTTCCTTTTTCCGTATTATATTCAATGGTTTCAAACCATCTATTAAAATTATTGTCCATTTTTACTGCTTCATAATGGTACCTTTGTCATAAGTGGTATGTACATGTGTGTCCTTGTACCATGTTTTGTCATATAGAATACCAGAGGACCACTTATTTAGAAGTAGGTAGTGGGAATTTTCAGGAGATTTGAGTTGCGGGAACAATATAAGAGCACATAGGTGAAAAAAAAGTGATGAATTTAGGACATTATATATGGCATGGGTATCTGGTACTAACTGATTAGAAGTGAAGTTGAAATAAAGAAAACTGTAGCAGACTTTATTTACAGTTTCCCGGTCAACATATTTACTTATTGCTGAGGGGAATAACCCACTTGTTTCATTTTGGACCTGGCTAATAAACTCAGATGCATGTATCTATTTATCTATTTCTCTCTCTTTCTCTTTCCCTCCCTCTCTTTCTCTTTATCTGATTTTCTTTTCCTCCCCCCCTTATTTTCACAAGGCTTTCTTTTTAGTAAAGTTAATAGTTTTTGGCCCATCTTACCTGACATTTCCTTGTAAAATTCCTGGTCCTTTCTTGGCAAAGATTATAAATCAGTCAATAACATGAAAAAGGAAAACAAAAGATATTTAGTGTTCATCCCAAAGTTACTAGGATTTTCAAAGTTATTCTACAGTATAAGAGATGCAGTTTATAGAAAATAAATCAACATTTCAACCAGTGAGAATTAGTTTCGTGGTAAAACAGCTTAGCAATGTAATCATCCGTCTAACCAATGTTTCTAACATGAGGGGCTGGCTGATTTGTTTGTGTGGTTATTTCTGAGATGCTAAATTTGATTAGAATGAATTCTCCTCCTGGGTGCCCTTGTACACTATAAAACAGAGATACACTGAATACGATTAGAAAGTCAAAGTCTATAAATACATTTAGAGTTACAAATAAAATATTGGGCATGTGAACATATTATTATTCAATATGTTTTTGCTGGTGGCATAACTATTTATTCCAAAAGATCCATGTTCCTCTAAACCATGAAACATTTAATATCTAATACTTTAAAGCTTCCTTTATATAAACAAACATACTTAAGCACTTAAAATATAAAGAATATAGATATTTTCAGAAAACACAAAAGCATAAGTTGTTGAAAAGAAATACTTCCTACCTCCAAAGGGAACTAGTGGCCAGGAACATGAGAGCAGAGCATTCTTTGTCTTTTACAGTTTTATTTTATTTTTCTGGTATAGCATCTCCCTAGAAAAGTATTTCACTATATAGTACAGGGACTTTAAATAGAAAATGTCTAAATGAAAAGCTGTCACTCAGGCCCAGTGAAATATGGTGAAAATGAATTGACTATTCCCAAAGGTAAGAGACTGATAAAATTTAAAATTAATTATTGAAGCACCAAACAAATTAGAGATGCATATATTATAATGAGAGTTAGAAACACTACTTTCCAAAATTAGATATAGGTGTATTTTATTTTTTGAGTGATTTTGTTTAGAACTTTCAAATTCTGTGCTATTCGTAACAAGGCGAGGAAATCAGGTGGGAGAAAGAAGCAAACATCCTTTGGTTGTTTTAGTTGCTTCAAATCAATGCCCCCTTTTCAAAGCACTTCTAGAACTCTTCATCCATGATTTGCTATTTCCAAGGAAAAGAAGAGTGGTATTGTGAACAGATCATGTATTTGTAATGAGACAGATTCAGTTGCTGCATTTCATGACCTTATGTGTAACATTAGATAAATCAGTTAATATCCCAGAGCCTCAGTTTTCTCATGTGTAAAATGGATACATTGATATAGAATTTATAATATTTTAATATTATGCAGATACATATATAAATGGAGATTTTAAAAGTTAATATATAACATTTTTATGACGATTATGTGAAATGACTTATTCCAAACTACCATCACATAATTAAAATGTATTCCTAGTTTTTTCATTTCTGTATAGTTAATTAATTAACTAGTTTCTCCTCCCTTACATGGATCAGTTAACTATGTTTAACATATAGGTTGCATATATGAACTGTTGCTTGATTGAGGTGTGTCAACAGTAATAGATTGTTCACAAGAATTCAGGAAATTTGTTATTGGCATGGGTTAGCTAATTAGGGGAGGGGATAAAAACCTGTACTTAGTGGAGCACTGGAGCATTGAGAAAACTGCCAGGACTGCCCTACAAAGCAGTGTCCACATTCTGTATTCAGGAAAGGGAATGAATTTTCAACTGAGACTGTCCCAAATATTTCCATGTTTAACACTCACTTCCCTTAGCCATTCTTCACACCTTCGAAAATACATGTGTCACTCCTGAGTGAGGGATTGGCAGACAGTGAATAAGACAAATGAGACTTGCCCTCATCATCAAGAGATGCAGGCCAGAAAACCTTCTATCCACTTAGTATCTTTAAAAAGATAGAATAGCATACAAAGATGGAGTGTGTGTGTATTAAATGCACTTGCTATTTTAATCTTGAGATGATACTTAGCTTGTCTTCGCTAATCTTGCATTTTATTAGGTACGGGCTTCAAGATTTTAAATCTCCAAGATTTAAATCTCAGCTGATTAGTTGGCTTTTAAAAAAGAGATTGTTGATGTGGGAGGAGTGGGGGTGAGGAGTGAGGTATACGGGAATCACATATTTTTTAATGTAATATTTTGTGTGATCTATGTATCTTTAAAAAAAAGACAATAAAAATTTATGATTTTCAAAAAAAAAAAGGTTTGGGGGCTTTGTACAGTCAATCATAGCTGGGTTAGCCTCTAGGAGAGGACCAGAAAACTCAGTGCCATGGCCAACCCCATCTGATGAGCTTGAGCACAAAGGCCATGTAAAAAGCAGACATCGACAGGGCATGTTTAATTAATTTTTATTAAAAACAAATAATGAGAGAGGCTGTCATTTTATGAGCACATTGCAAGCATTAAAAAATTGAAGGAAAGCAATTATTTTAAGTAGGGAGTTAGGCGCTCAGATAAATTTTCAGCAAATCCATTAAACACAGCTAGATTCCCCCAACTCATACTTGGACGCCTCTTAGATGCTGACATCTACTCCTGTAAGAAATCACAGGATTCATTTGCATGGTTTGAGGAAAGAGCTTGCCCGTTTTCTGCTAACTGACACAAACATTTTTGTGGCAACTGTCCAAGTTTTCCAATATTTTAGCTAGGAAGATCTACAAGTCCCAGAATAACAATCACAGCTACGATTTAAGGGCCCCTTCAAGGTTGTCTCTTCTTCTCATATCCCTTCAAATTATGTATTAGACTCATTTAAAGTTGAGGTAATTTGCCTTTTTCCAAGTCTGTGCCATGGGTCTTCTTCTCCTTCGCTAAGTAGGGAAATTATATGTCCTAATTTGCTTGGGACAGTTCCTTGTTACACATGAAGTGCTGGCATTCTCTCTGGTTTAGTAGTTCTCCCTCCGTCTTCCACTATCAAAACTACCCTGGCCCAACTTAAGATAATGAAACATAATCCAAGTCACAAATTCTGATACCCAAGATATTAATTAAATCTAGTAAAGAGAATATAATAAAAATTCTTAAACTAATTCTTACATAACAATCTTAAAAAAAGGATTCACTAGATCAGACTACTAATGAACTTGAATTTGCAGGATGAATTGATTGCCTTAAAGATGAGAAAAGGCTGCAAGGGATATGTAAATTAGAAATGAAGTCCCCTGAGTTTGCAGTAACAAGTTGTGTGACCTTGACCAAATCACTTCACCTCTCTGAGCTTTGTTCCTTCATCTGTAAAATGAGTGAGATCAGGGCAATTTCATCAGATCCCTCAAGGTTCTTAAGTGTTATCCAGGGCATTATATATGGATCTTAGCTCTTGACATTTACTGATTTCAGGTGTATCATAACTCTACTGAAAATATTTTGCCAAGGAAAGTGTATCAGTTAATAATCTTTTGGTTATAAGGGATAGAATTCCATTGAAACCTGGCTAAGTAAAAAAAAAAAAAAAGTCTGTAGAGACTTACATAACTGAGCATTCTAGATCCAGGATAGCTAAGATATTGTTGGGTTCAGGAATAAAATGAGGCCTCTAGCTCATCTCTTTGTTCTGCCTTCTGTTCAATTGTCAGCTATCAGCTATCACGTCTCTGTGAAGTCTGCTGTTATTGCTATTAAACATTGATTTATTCTGCTTATAGAAACCCCTGAGAGACATCTCTCTTTCATCCTCAAACTGTTTTTTTGTGGGAGGAACATCTATTTTAGATCTATGCTAATGACCCCTCAAAAAGAAAGGGCAGCAGGATCTCCAGGAGAGTTTTCATGCTTAAGACCAGAGGAAAAGAGCAAGATGCCTCCTTATACCAACACCCTCACTGCCTCCTTATGCCAACACCCTCACTCCCAAGAAAAGAAGGTGCTTTTTGGATCATTTCTTCAGCCCTCAACCAATCACCCGGTGTTCAGATTGCAAAACTGGCAAACAAATGACCCCCAAAATTTGTCCCTTGAAAGATCAATGTTCATTTATGATCTCGCCTGCGTCTGTGGATCAGGAATTCAGAAGCAGCTTGATGAGACAGTTCTGGCTGAGAATCCCAGGAAGTTGCAGTCCAATGGCGGCTGGTGCTGCTCTCATCTGAAGGTTTGACTGGGGAAGGTTCAACTCTTATGGCTGGATCCATTCTCACTCCTGTGGCTGGCAGGTTGCTTATGGATTTCAGCTGAAGTTAGCTTCTTTCTATGTGGGCTGCACTCGGAAGCAGCTTGAGCACCCTCATGGCAAGGTGACTGCCCCCAGGAGCAAACCATCCAAGTCAAAAGAGAAAACTGCAGAGCATTTCTTTCCCTAGCCTTGGAGGTCATGCCCAGTCACTTCACCCCTCCAGAGGTCACAAAAGGCAGCCCCAAATCATGTAAGAGGATCTACACAAGAGCATTAATAACAGGGGGCAGAGATCATTGGGGACAATTTTAGAAATTGGTTACCACCCTGGGACTGATTCCCAAGAACCTGTGCTGTATGTTCTTCCCAGAGGACAAAGACTGAGAGAGGTGGAGGGGTATAACCCCAGAGGGTTATAAATGGATTCCTCTACATACCCACAAGAAAGGGAAACAAATACATACTAGGTATTTTATAATTTCAAGGGTTAAAAATATGCTCATAAAGTAACCATTACAAATTTAATGACACTAATTGGAAGACAACAATATTTTAAGTACTATGGCATGTGGATAGTGAATTATATTATTCCCTGATTTTTAATTGACTTTATTAAAGAGTAAAGTAAAACCATATAAGAGATGCAGTAGAAAGACTGCTTCCACTCGGAATATTTTCCAAACATTTCTATTTAGAGCTGTACCTTTGGTGGATTTTTTTAAACACACATTTTATTCTCTGCCAAGGTCAACTGAGGATGTATATAAAATTCATTCTTCTTTGGTGTTGATAAAATTTTCATTAGGAACAGTAATTATGCTGTGATATCATCAGAGACCACTGAGGTTTACAAGACTTAAAGCTACTGTGTTAAGTGATCTTGTTTGTGGATATCATTTATTACTGCCAATGTTTCTGCAATTAGAAACAGGCTTCTTTCTCTTTTATTTAATGAAGTATCCTGCCCACAACTATATTAAAACATGAAAATTTCTATGACTTATGAAATAAATTTTTTTGTTGTTCAATCTGGAGATAACAGGACATGTTTTAGTGATTAGAATCAGCATTATACCTTTCCTGACAGCTAAGGTGGCTGAGTTATATGACTATTTTATTTTCTACCAGAAATGCTTCAAGTTACTGATCACTAGTGTCAATCAAAGACCATAATAAATGGGTGGCACTCTAGTTATGAATGAGAATACAGTGTGAAACTAGTGCTTTGATTTGAGACATGTAGACAAATCTGTTGGTGTCAATTAAGTAGTTGAATATCTCACATTCTCCTACCTCATCTGCTATTCAGATGAAATACGTTTAATTCAGTTCTTTCATCCCAAGTGGTATTTACATGTTATTTCCCTTGATGCTTTCCCTACTTCAACTGATTCTGCCCTCAGGCTCTCAATACGTCTAATTTCAAGCCAACTCAAGGATATTTCAGTTATTTAAGTTTGTCAGAAACATGGTCACTGCAAATGAGAATGCTGTTTGCTATAACTATGCCAATACATGCATATATAACCAGTTTATATCTAGCAATAGATCAAAAATCTATATGTATATGTTTATGTTACACATATATGTTACAATATTATTTCTAATAAAATTTTTACAGATGGTGATTTTCTTTCAAATAGTCAATAAATTCCTAACATTTATCAATAGTACTGTTTTATTGGGGCTTTCTTATTGATCCATTTGGTGTAATATTGATAATGGTTCCTGTTTCCTGTGTGGAAGGTACATGAGGAAGAGATGTGATGTGGAGGCATTTTTGGGTTTGGAGTTGTCCTGGGTGGTGCTGCAGGGACAATTACTGGACACTGTATGTCCTCCCATGGCCCACTGGATGGACTGTGGGAGAGTGTGGGCTATGATGTGGACCATTGACCATGAGGTACAGCGGTGCTCAGAGATGTATTCACCAAATGCAATGAATGTCTCATGATGATGGAGGAGGTTGTTGTTATGGGGAGTGGTGGAGCGAGGGGGATGGGGGGTATATGGGGACCTCATATTTTTTTAATGTAACATTAAAAAATCAAATAAAGACAAAAAATATTTTAAAAAAGATGATACATCTGTATCAGTTTAGGCCCCTACACTTGTGATAACTTATTATAGCAGCAATAGGAAACCAATACAGAATCTACACCCAGAAAGAGAGAGAGGAGGCAGGGGAAGGGAGAGAAAGAGGAGGAGAAAAAAGAACTTTTGCCAACTCATGTACTTAACTTTGCAAAAAAAGAAATAATAAAGGATTACATTTACCAAGTCAAAAAAAAAAAATCATCTGTTTGAATCCTCATCTCATCCTGTTGAGCTAAATACTAATATTCTCATTTTACAGGTCAGGAACCTGAGATTTATACCATCTCTGCAAGGCCACAGATCTCATTTGTGGTAGAGCTGGGACTGAAACTCACATAGTCTTTACTCTTTTCACTAAATATGAATCCCAATCCAAAAATAAGATAAAATTATGCCAAAAAATCTATTTACTGTAACACTAATGCCAAGTATTGTGCTACACTCTTTGGAATGAAACACACTGATGACTGGGCCAGCGCCATTGTTTGCACCTAGTTAAAGAAATAATGCAGAATCAAATAAAGAGCTAAATAATAGAAACACAAATAAACCTTGCAAGCATAGAAGGTGGAGTAAAATACACACATCTTGCATTGAGAAGGCCAAAGTGCAATTCATATGTAGGAAAGGTAAATAGGATATGGGTAGGACAACAATTTTAGAACAGAGTGTAACATAAAAAGCAAGAAGAAATGTGGAATAAGACAGAATGGAGTGAAACTCTCATGCCAGCATTATCTTAAGAAGGCACACCTGTGTTTTTGTTTTTGTTTATGTCGTAAGAAAGTTTGAATACAGCAAGTCAACAAGAGTCTAATTTTATTTTTCTCTCAAGTGACATTTAACATGTCCCTTGGAAACGATTCCTCCTCGTTTTATAAGGGAAAAGGCCAAAGGGAAAGGAGCTAATGTTGACAGCCATTTTATGTTTATTATTCTAGTCACTCTTTGTCACCGGCAGAATAGGTCTGTCATTATTTAATAGAGGAGTAAATGAAAACTTCCAGGGTGTCTTCCCCTCACCTGTAATAATCATCATTATTGTTCAGTGCCTGGGTTCCAAGCATTTTCCAACATTGTTAAAAACGAACTCTTTTACTTTGCACAACAAACTTGCCCCGAAGGTGAAATAAGTTGCCTAGATGAGTTAAAAAATAAAAACAGCAGGATTTGAAATGATTGCTATGACTCCCCAACCCATTTTCTTTCCCTGTTCCAAGTTTCTCCTTATCTGTGAAATAATGGGATTAAGTGAAGCACTCCCACCCTACTCCCCTTATCTGTTACACTTCTCTGTACACACCTGAAATATTTCTAGGTTTGCTCTGCCTCATTCTTTCTCTGCTCTCTCTGCATGCAAATAGATACCTACAGAAAAATTATTTTTACTTTTTTCTCACACAGCTTGATCCTTGAATTTATACTTAAATAACTTCTAATTAGGCAAAACAAGTCAAGAAAACAATGACTGAACACCCAAACATGCAAAAATATCCTACATTCTCTACCTTGCCACAATGAAGTCTCATGATGCAGACTAAGGTGATTTATTCTGATGGTAATTTTTATACCATAAAATCACAGTGAATAGCTACACATATGTCACAGATTTAGCAGTTGGTTTCTTATGCCAAAGATTTTCTCTCCAAGTCTCAAATGTATTCGATTTCCTACTCTCTCTGCCTTGCTCTCCTTATCCATACCAAGTTCAGGTGTCTCCAATTCTTTGTGGTGGTCTCTGAGTTATGAATTTCAACACTTTTTTCTGCCTGAGACCATTGTAAGTGGATTACTCCAAATTTTCCTCTTGCCTTCATGGATATTTTTAAATTGTACTTCACCAAATTCTGTGAAATATTGTCTGTATAGAAAGTTTTAACAATTTCTGCTTGTCTAACTCCATCCCATTCCTTTGATGGGAAGGGTTAGAACTGAGGAAAAGTCCTTGATATGAAATATCTGAAATGGTATATTTGGAAATATTCTACCTTTATTCAATATACATAGATATTATCAACTACTATTTTATTTCATAAATAACAACTAAAAGGGAATTTTTCCCTAATGGATTTAAATCTAATGTTTTTTTCTTTTTCTTATCAAGAGAGAAAGGACAACAACAACCAAAAACACTGTTATTGCATTTGTTTAGTTTTGTTTGTTTCCCAGATAGAGGTCATAACTCTAATATATTGCTCATGAATCTTGGATCCAAATCAATTAGACTATTGTCAATAGGTTTTGATTTTAGGAGACAGAGGAAAATAAAACAAAACCTAGTAATATCATTCCAGCTTTCAATTCTGATTTTTGTAGTTTTTAAATAAGTCCCTGAAAGGTTCAGAGATTAGAGTTTTGTAAAAAGAATGTAAAGTTTGAATTTAGAGGGAAATGGGTTTGAATCCCAACTCTGAGGCTTATGGGAATTAAGTAAATTTCCCAAGTTATTATAAATTATAAGAAACCAATTTCTTTGTGTGTGAATAGAGATAAGAATGCCTGTTAAATAATTGTGAAAAATGATGTGTGGCCATAGGAGATGCATGCTGAATCTTTTCCAAATCAGGAAAGCAAGGCTATGCTGCAGAAATAAACAACTATGACATTTCAGTAACCTAAAACAACAAAGGATTATCTGTTACTCAAGGGACAAGACCCCTGGAAAGCACTGAGGATTCTATTTCACAGTGGGGTTCATTCTAGAACCTGACTGTCAGGGCATCCTCTACCTGGGTTATTGCCAGCCATCTAAGCAAAAGAACTGAGGTATGAGAATTGCATGTTGGCTTCTGTCTCTACAGCCAAGGTTGAAATGCTATTATTGGGTCTGCTCACATAGCATGGGCAAAGCTCTAAAAGGATGATGGATGCCATGTTCCTGGAAGGGAGAAAATGGGAATATTGGAAGAGATCTAAGGATTTCTAATTCCCCTCTCTCCACCATCTTCGGATGTTAAGGCATCACTGTAAGATGGTGCAAGCTATGCCAACCAGAAAACATGACTAAGAGTCTCATCAGTACTATCTCCAAATCAGCAACTATTCAATACCTTTTATGGACTGTATTTTATTTCAGCACTCAATTCATATATAAGGACAGAGACTTATTTTTACTGTTAAACCTATATGAACTTATAATAAATACTAGTATTTACATGACCCTGATATTGTACATCTTCTAATGTATCTTGATCATTAAAATCAAATATATATACTTATATATATACACACACACACACATATTGGGAGTAAATTTGTGCAAATTGTATATCTGATGAGGAATTCATATGCAGAATATACAAAAAACTCTTATACCTCAATAATAAGAAAAGTAACCCAATTTTAAAATAGGTAAAAGATGTCAATATATGAATAGCTAATAAAAGCATGAAAAGATGCTCAACATCATAAGCCATTAGGGAAATAAGAACTAAAATCACAATGAGATACCACTTCACACCCACTAGAATGGCTATAATAAAAAGACAATAATAAGTGTTAGCAAAGATATGGGGGAAATGGTCACCTTTACACTTACTGGTGGGTATGTAAAATAGTACAGTCACATTGGAAAACAAATTTTGTCAAAATGAGAAAACTAGTGGGGGAGCAGATGTGGCTCAGGCAGTTGAGTGCCCACCTCCCACATGGGAAGTCCTGGGTTTGGGTATCAGTGCCTCCTGAAAACACAAAAACAAACAATAGGAAGGGGAAACAATAGAACCAACTCAGGGAAGTCTATATGGCTTGGTGGTTGAGTACTGGTTTCCCACAAAGAAGGTCCTGGGTTCAATCCCAGGCCCCCAGTACCTCAAAAAAAAAAAATTAAAAAAGATAAAAAGATGAAGATAAACATATAGTTACAGTATGCCCTAGCAATTCTCACCCAAGAGAAATAAGAGTATACATTCCCATTAAAAAATGTTCATAGCATTAACCATCATCGCCAAATAGTGGAAACAACCCAAGTCTATCAACTGATAAATGGATAAACAAAATGTAATATAGCCATACAATTGAATACTGTTCAACAATAAAAACAAATGAAGTGCTGCTACATGTTACAAAATGAACGAACCTCGAAAACATTTTATGCTAAGTGAAAGAAGTCAATTACAAAAGACCACATGTTGTGTGATTGCTTTTATGTGGAATATCCAGAACAGGCAAATCTATTGTGACAGACGGTTCATTAATATTTATCAAAAGCTTGGGATTGGGTGGGGAATGGAGAATAACTAAAAGGGGTAGGGCAGTAATGGGAATGTTCAGAAATATAGTTGCGATAGTGGCACAACTTTGTAAATGTACTAAAAACCATTGAGCCGTGTTGATCATTTAAAAACAGGTGAAATGTATTGCATGGAAATTTTATTTCGATAAATTTGTTTAAAAAATCCGCAGAGGTTTTCTGGGGTGGAGGAGGGCATCCCCTTTCTGTCATGTGTTAGTAAATCTATTCATTGGAGAACTGTCCTGTTGAATCCCCAGTACTATTATGCAGATCTTCTTTGCCCCCATTATTTTTGTGTTTAAAAGCAGTAATTTAAAAGCCACAAATGAAACTTGACTTCTATCTGAATTTCTTGACCCAAAATAATCTGGTAGAAAGGAAACAATTTAAATTAAATCTGAATTTATCTGCAGAATGTTATCAGCTTGCTTTCGGAATGTTAACATATTACTATTGAATTAGATCACTCTTCATTAGCATGTTAATCAGAAATAATAAAAAACTGTGAATTGAAGCCCCAAGGGAATTCATGAATCTGTCTTCAATATTTATGGGCACCTGCTGCAAATTTCAGAATCCTAGAAAGGAGAACAGAGGCTAATTCCTCTTTAATCAGTCCACAGTCTTTGAAAGCATGTTAACCATTATTTTGAGCTATCTTTCTCGAACATTATTTCTAGCTTGTCCCCCAGCAACAGTGGCAATATAAAATTCTCTTAAAACTGGTCAGCTCTGGTTCTTGGAAAGGTAAAGGAGATAGTTCCTCCAAATGTGGGTTATTTTGAACATATGACAACTACACTGACAGCTATTTAACTTATGAAAAAGATATGTTTGGGGTCACAAACAAAGTAAAAGGAAAATTGGTAGTGTTGTTAGTAAATAGTATTTCTCTGAGTGTTTCATTTCATCATGTTGCTTTAGGTGATTTTCTAAATATTCCTTATTTGACATAAATATCTTTAACTTTTTTCAGTTATTTATACTATAGATGCTGAATACTCTGGCAAATGTTATTGGAGAATCACTTAAATTTGCATTGACCACTTTCTCTAAAAAGAGCTATTTTTAAATGTATTTTTAAAATGATATTGTAATAAAATTTGTTTTTTGATGTATATTTTTTAAGAATCCTAACACATATGTAGTTTCATGCAGCAACCACCACAATCAGGAAGCATAACAGTTCTATCACCGCCCCCCAAACGATAATTCCCTTGCTCTATCCCTTTATAGTCACATCTTCCTTCCCACATATAACTGGCAACTACAAATGTAGCAACTACACATTTGCTTTCCATAACTAGGTTTGTCTTTTCAGGAATATCATATAAATGAAAACATTCAGCACATAACTTTTTGAAACTGGCTTCTTTCACTCAAAATAACATTTCTGGGATTCATTTAAGCCATTGTATGTATCAATTTTTGTTCATTTTTAATTCCTTCATAGTATTCCATTTATAGTCATACCACAGTTTGTTTATCCATTCAACCACTGAAGAACATTTAAGTTGTTTCCAATTTTAAACGGCTATGATTAAAGCTGTTACAAGTAGTCAGATACAGGTTTTTATTGGAATGTAAGTTGTCATTTCTCTTGGGACATACCCAAAAGTGGGCTTTTGAGATTTCTGGTTATTTTGCCTCTTTGCCTGCCCTTGGTTATACCAGTACTTTTTTTTTTTTTTTTTTTTTTGGTCACCATTCCAATAGGCCATATCTAGCCAATGGC
The DNA here is from genome assembly GCF_030445035.2 of Dasypus novemcinctus. Lineage (NCBI taxonomy): Eukaryota > Metazoa > Chordata > Mammalia > Cingulata > Dasypodidae > Dasypus > Dasypus novemcinctus. The sequence continues at coordinate 130,057,095 of NC_080679.1, read as the reverse complement.
CACACTTTGAACTTGATCTCGAGGCATGTGCTACCAGCTTTGCTATGACCCTGACTGACTCTTCTCTTTGCCACAGTTTACTTTTGCATCAAAAGGAAAAAAAGGTACTTTTTCTAGTTTCCATACAGTTCTTTGTGTGTGTGTGTGTAGTCAAATTAGATGGATCTACCATGAGGGAACGGATGAAGTAAGTATATGAAATATTTCTTACTACCATTAAGATTTTTATAATTACTGCCAATTCTTAAAGTAGAAAGAATATCAATAATTCAACTTTAAACATGTCTGATGAGGTTTTGCAACCTTGTAAGGAAGGATGGGGGGAGATTTAACATGACTTATCATATTTTATCAGGTTTTTATTTAATCCAGAATGAATAAATATTCTTTCCATGTTGCAGAATCTAAACTGGGAGGTGTTAGATATAACTGTGAGGGATGGGTAAGTTTTAGGAATTGAAAATCAGAAAAACAAATCTATTTAGGCAGTAAACAAGTAAGTAAAAAACTGCACCTTAAGATTAGAGTTATTTCATATTTACAGACTGTCGGTATTGTTCCACTAGATCTCTGGAATAAATACATATATACTTCCATACAATGTTAATCCTGCTTTTTCTTTTCTCTTCTTGGGAAAGCTTCTAATGGGATGAGGGATATAACGGAAATGGCATATCTTATATTTTTCAGAGTTGATGTTGAAAGGAAAACCTCAAGCACATAACAGTGCCCCTTTGACCTCCACTGGAAGTGTTAAATGGTAATAAAGGAAATAAGGGCATGATAAACAGTTCACTCTACAAAGGTGTGTTGGAGGGTCTAACAGAAAAACAGATGATTTTGCATATAAATATTTCATTGAGTGCAGTGGACTATGTCTGATAAACATTTTACTCTGGCTTTTTCAACAGTAATTTTCCTCTATATTCCTGAAGGTTTGTCATTTGTGGAGAAAATGTTGTTAGAAAAAATTTGTCACTTCCCAAACTAGGTGACAAAACCTACTGCCACTTCCACTTGGGCACCGCAATTGAATTCAACAAGACATTGACCAGGTTGCAAAGCTCATAGTATTAGAGCTTAATTTTTCTTTAACTTACTCCATCCCAGTGTCCCTCCCTACTTCTATTTCATGACGAATAGTTTTGTTACTCAAAACCTATCAAATAATGGAAGGGGCAGAGAATAGCAGTGTTTATAGAATCCATTGATTATTGCAGTCATAATTTATTTCCAGTATCGTGTGGACCACCTTTCCACCTCAGATCTAAATAAAATCTCCTATCACACTTCTCTTTTATTTTGAGAGGAAATCTGGACTTAGAGTTAGAAGGTATGGTTGGAGGCCTGGTTCAGCAATTTATTACCTATGCAATCTTGGTCAAATACCTGAATTTATTTATTAAGCTTAATTATAAATAAAAATGACAATAAAATATTGGTAGCATCTAATGCACAGTGCTACTGCAAAGACAAAATTTATTTGATGCATCAGAATGCACTAAATTGCAGATCTGAAAATGTGGATATTATAATTAATACACCATCACTGAAAAACAGCCAAGCCTATATCTTTGTTGCCTATCTGTTCATAACCATCTATGCTTCAATTCAAAATTGATATTTATGGAGCACATATTGGGTTTCTAGTCTTTGACAAATTCTTCAATGGGTCATACAAGAAATTTTGATGGTCGAATTGTTTATAATCTAGCCTTGGTTGGATGGTGAGTGATGAAGGACAAGCTGGTGAAGGAGAAATGAGCCCAGTGAGAGACACACAAAATGCCAAAAACTATGTCAGAAAATGTTTCAGTGATTAAGATGATCACTTAAATGATGAAGTGACCAGACTCTTACTCTGAGAACTTGTATTTCTGATCAGGCACAAACCCAGTGTCCCCCACCTGTGCCCCTTTCTGTTCTCCATTTCCCAAAACCATCGGGGTGAGTGGGCAGGGAATATGACCAGCATGACCTTAGTAAAAAATGCTCAGAAATTCTTCTGGTTTCTCCTTCCTTCCAAAATTGAGATTATATATCATTTCAAATTTCTTAGGATCCCTATGTTTGCTTATTTGAACTGCAGTAGAAATGGGTTCTATGAAAAACTGATATGCAATTCAGGTATGAGCAATATCGGAATGAGTGAAATGCTTGGGGTTGCAGTTTGAAAATCTCCTCACTAAACAGGCCAGGATGTCAGAAGGAGTGTTCAAATCAAGAGGTCAGTGTGCCAGGCAGCAAACCTCATCTAGAACAGCGTGATTGAGTAATAAGAGTTATCAGCCTTGGCAAGAGCTTATGCGGCACACACAAAAGCAATCCATCCAGTTGTAATGAATGGAGAGGAGAAAACAATAAACATGCAAATGCACTCCCACTACTTACAAATACATTTTTATGCTTCTTCAGTAGAAGAGTAGAGGAAATAGGAATAGTGAGACCAAAGTAAAGTTTAATATTCTCTAGGAAGTAAAAAGAAAACTTTTGAAAAATCTCTATCTTCTAGTCTGAAAGTATTGCCTGAAAACATTAGACTCTCAGGATAACAAATGCATGTTAAGTTATAATTAGCTGTTAATCTTCTGTTTCATATTCTAAATTCCAGACTATGGAAATACTGTCATTTATGAAAGTTTAAATAAAATTAGAGAAGTTGTGGTAAGGATGGGATAATATATTTCCCCTTTAGACGTTATCCAAATTTAATAGAAAACCTTCAGTATAGAACATGGCAAATTTAATGACCTAATTACTTAGAAAATGGAAAGCGTGCCTTGTTGACCAAGTTACAGAACATAAGCAATGTCACTGGAAATCAAAAATATAATAATTTTGACGTACTATTATCAACTAATCAAAAAATAATGTTTTTAAATAATGCTTTTGATGCAATGAAACATGTTTGTTCATATTTTGCTCTTGGTTAAGTAAATTGGAAAATCTTTTCAAAATATAATGAAAGTACAGAGCGAGAAGCTTTCAAATGCAAAGACTTTCACCTACCAAATCTTTGGAAAACTATTCTTGGGAAATATTTCTCAGTATGAAAAAAAAAATGCATGAATATATTATCATTTCTTTGCTTACATAAAAGTCAGCAAAGAAGGAAATCAGCCATATAACTAACCATAAGAACATTTTACTGAATGCAGTATTTTCCTAACCCTTAAAAGGGCATTAATGTGAGTTTTTGAAATCATGCAAAAGGTTTGTGGTATAATTCTCTTCAATGCTACATGCTACATTATCAGAAGTTTAAGAACTAAAACAAGCATCAAAAATCATACATACAAATACATGGAGATATTTATTGTAACTGGATATCTCTGAATACTTTACAGTGACTCTTTGCTTATTAACTTTTGAATTTCTTGTGTTATTGAAATTATCTAGTCTCTCCCTGCCTCACCCATATATATATATGGTATGTTCATAATGGGAAAATAGCTGTTTTAAATAAAACTTTTTCTTGGTACTTTAAAGATAGTTAGAAAGGGTTCCAGGACTTTTTAATTTGTTCTGGTATTTATATTTCCTTTTCAAAGCATTTCTTTATAGTTTCCATATCTGGATCTTTGAGGGGCTAAATAGCAGGTACTATATGTTGGCTTAATACTTGGGATATAGAAAACCTCTTGTCAGAGGAAAGGAATAAAACCTAATCCAATGTCTGAGCTCTAAATGCCATTATTTATATAGACCATAATCTGATTATGGGTTATGTCCTCATGTTATCATCTAGGAAACATTCCATTATTTGATTCTCAAGTCATACAACCATTTTTGTGCACAATGAAAATGAAATACTTTTCCATATTTCCCTTTTGGTTTCACCCATCAGGAAGTTTAAAAGCTCAGTGATTCTTTAGGGTTTACATACCAATATTTCACTTTTTTCCATGTAGTAATAAATGGATGGCTTCAATTTATATATTATCTGGTCTGACATCTCTTTTTAGTGCTAATTTATATTTTGCTAAATGACATGTATTTAAGCAATCAAGCTCAATTCTTTTGTAAAAAATAATGAAGAGTTTAAGAGCTACATATAATCAAAAAACTCACCAATGCAATGTTTAATTAATTAATTAATTGATAATTTTGGAGGGATTAAGTTCTTCTTCATTTTTCTATCTTAGCCAATATTTATGTAAAATAGAAACAATAGAAATATTTTTGCATTTGCTTTAGCAGTTCATGAAAGTACTTATCCTCCCTTGGAAGCATTCAACAAGTGAGTCTATATTTGCTTCATAAGAGACTTCTCTCCAAAAAGCAGAAGTATATACATAGGTTAATTGATCTAGCTGCCTTTCTCAGGAGGCTTCAGATGGTGACTTTATTGGTCTGCCTAAGGAGTGCTGATGCAAAATACTAGAAATATTGCAAAGAGTATTTATTTGGGGTAGAAGCTTACAGTAACCAAGCCATACAGCATAAATTACTTCCCTCACCAAAGTCTGTTGCCATGTATTGGAGCAATATGACTGCCAACGTCTACCAAGGGTTCATGCTGGGTTCCTCTCTTCCCAGGGCTCATTTCTCTTCAGGCTCAGCTCCTCTGCTCACTCCACAAGTCTAGCTGTAGATTATCGGGCAAATTGTTTGTCTCTCTTCCTGGGGCCTCTGCTATGACCAATTGAGCCTTCTCTCCTTCCTCTCATATCTACTTCTCTGTGCTTACTTCCCAGCTTCCAGGATCAAAACTCCAACTAACTCCTGTGCCTTGTTGTTTCCTCTGTGAATCCCCACCCACCAAGGGGTGGGAATGCAATATCCTACTGGTGTGGCCTAATCAACGCCATAATCATTATTTAATCAAGTAAAAGTGAAACCTCTGAATCCAATATAATCTAATATGCCCAGAGGGACAGACCAGTTTAAAAACATAATCCAATATCTATTTTTGGAATTCAGAAACAGTATCAAACTGCCATTTAGGGGTTATTTCAACTTCAGCTCCTTTAGCTTTACCCTTGATTCATCCTCTATTGTACACATCTTTCTATTAAAAGTGGAGTTGGAAACTTCCCTCTCATGCCTTCTTCCCACGCTGTTCTCTAACATGCTTTCAAAATTTCATCTTTCCCTGTCCCGTACTTGCCCAATATCCAGTGACTGCCCCTAACCAACCCGGCTGGGTTGCATTTGGACTTGACAGACTGATTCCAAGCCAATCCTCTCTGGGCTGAATCTGGTCCAAAACATGTTTTACCTGAGCATTATAGTCTGCAGAAGAATTTTGAGAATTTTTTCTTTGATTTTTTTTTTTTATTACTTTTTTTTTTTTTTAATTTTTTTATTTTTTATTGACTTTGTAATAGTATTACATTAAAAATATATATGTGAGGTCCCATTCAACCCCACCCCCCCACCTTTAATCACCAAATTAAAAAGCAGGGAAGGGGAGCATATGTGGCCCAAGTGTTTGAGCTCCTGCTTCCCCCATGGGAGATCTCGGTGCCTCCTGAAAAACAACAACAACAACAACAAACAAAACAAATGAAAAAACAATTCAGGGAAGCCAGTGTGGCTCAGTAGTTGCAACAGGCAAGGTCCCAGGTTTAATCCACAGTACCTCAAAATAAAAAAAGAAGGAAAAAAGCAGGAAAATTCACATTAAATAAAGAATTCCCGTTACTCTTAAAAAATCAAAAAGTCTGGTAACAGAGAGCTTTAATGGGAGAAATTATGCAGGGCTGAAGGAGATTTCCCCTTGTGCTTGCAACACTGCTCTCTGCCTCCTCTGACTTGTCACATTTACCAATCTGCTAAACACTTCAAAACCAGTTGTTGGCATAGGAAATGAGTTATATTCTGAAGATTGTACAAAGCAATAATGTATTTCAATATCTTTTTAATAACAACACTGCAGGGTTGATTTGATTTTCCTAGAACAATCTAATGGCATTTATTTTTGTCTTACTTTGCCAGGGCTGATAAAGCAGAAATGCCACAGACTGGTTGGCTTAAGCAACATAAATTTAATGTCTCCCCAATTTGGAGACAAGAAGTCGAAAGTCAGGGGATTGGCAGGATCACGGCCTCTTTGAAGTCTGTGGCATTCTGTTGGTGGTTTGCTGGCAATCTATAACTCCATCCCTGTCTCCCCCGCATAGCTTTCTCTCTCCCATTCTGTCTCCTAAGTCTCCAAATTTCCTGTTTTCAAGGTCTGCAGTTATTTTGGATGAAGGCCCACCCTGATTCAGTTTGTCCTCCCCTTAACTAATGACATCTTCAAACATCCTATAAACAAGGGGTTTACCTAAGGCTGGGGCTTAGGATGTAAATTTGTCTGTGCAAGCGGCAATTCATAACAATTACCACTTCCATCACCTACAGGTAGTGGCAGTATTTTGTTTGTCCTCTCAATATGGACGGTGAACGGAACTCATTATCTCCAAATATGCTAAAATTAGTTAGGTAACCACCTTCCCCCTGAGTCTTTGCATTTGGAACATGGCTCAGAAACCCTTGTAGAGGGTCCTTTAAAAGAAGACCTCAGAATTACTGAAACATTTTTAGCATCACTGAAGTATTCATGGATTTTTCAAGAAGAAAAACAATAGCAACCATTTGGGGTTATGGGTTGTAATGCATTTTTTAAAAGAAAATAAACTTAAACATAGGCACATACAGCTCAACAGTCGCATTACTTTACAGTCCCACTGCATTTACTTTTATGTGTTTACGCTATTGCACATGTAAGATTATTGCATTTCCTTATGATTTCTCGGTATAATATGAAATAATAGCTTTGGGATGTGGTAAGAGCTATAAGACAAATTCAAATAGGGTGCATTAATTTTTTTATTCATCTCTTTAATGGGTTTACTGTCCTGTCCCCAGAGATGTCAGTTTGTTTGCCTTTTGGTAAGAAAATCGCTCTGTCGTGCTACTATTACCATGTAGTTGGTATCTTCTCCCATCATGAGTTACATGGTCTCTGCCTCATGATCTAAGAAATCAGTGGATATGCTGCCTTAAATTATTTGGCGAGATATCCATATTTTAAATGGTTTCAAAGTCAGCTTGTCATCAATTTAGAATTTTGAGTTAAAGATGAGTGTCATATAGGATGGCTAAATTAAACCTTTCTTTAAAGCACATTGTTGGGGAATTTTCCCTGACATATCACCTTGCCTTTGTTGTGTTTGTCTGTTTTCTATTGTTGTTTTTTTATTTTTATATCTTTTCAGAAATGCCAGTTTGATAGATCTTGAATCTACTTAATTGCAGACAGTTATTCCCTGGGCATTTTGAGAGAAAAAACAAAATACAGCTACTACCAGTAGATGATGAAATCAAAATACATGTCATTAGATTGTTCCAGGATAGATCAAATTAGGCATGCAATATTGTTGTTAAAAGACACCGTGGGGGAGCAGATGTCGCTCTAGTGGTTGAGCCACATGGAAAGGCCCAGGTTCGGTTCCCAGCATCTCCTAAAAAACAACAAGCAACAAGGAAAACAGATGGGAAAATCAATTCAGGAGAGCCAATGTGACTCAGTGGTTGAGCACCAGATTCCCACATATGAGATCCTGGGTTCGATCCCAGTCCCCGGTACCTCAATAAACAAATCAAAAGAAAACAAAAACAAACCAAAAAAAATTCCAAAAACATTATGCTTGTGCTTTGTACAATCTTCAGAATATAAGTCATTTCCATTGTCAGAGATCAGCTATACCCAAATATCAATGATTATTTAAGTCTGGATATTAAATTGGCCTATAAGTATCTGGTTAAAGATACATTGTAATCTTTAAAAAGAAAAAAATGTGTTTGCTTGATTTTAGGAGTACTCCCTATAGTGAGAATTAGAAATGTATAAGTCTCTGATGTTCCTAATAGTTATAAAACATGAAGGTTTCAATCCAGGCCCATTTTAATCCCTAAGGGTATTCAACTAATTTTAACACCTGAAGCAAGTCTTATCTGAAATATATACCTATGTTGTAGCTGGCGGATCTAAATCACAAAGAGTAATGAGATTGCCCAGGTGTGTGTGTTTGTGTCTGTGCGTGCAAGCAAACTTAAAAAAGTTCAAACTCCTATAGAGTGCTATGTTAATTATCTATTACTGTGCAAAAGATTGTTTCAAAAGCTAGTGACTTGAAGCAACAGCACTTATTATCTCAGGGGTTTCGGTACACCTGGAATCGGGTGTGGCCAGGCCAGGTCCTCTGCTTCAAAGTCTCTGATAGACTGCGATTAAGTTGTCAATGAAGACGAGGGATCCCATCTCAAGGCTTGGCTGGGGAAGGAATGATTTTCCAGCTAGCTCACACAGCTATAGGCAGATCTAGTCCTTATGGACTGTGGGACTAAGATCCTCTAACCCTCTTTAGCAGTTGACAGAAATTTCCAACAGTGCCCAGTATATGGCATTCTCCATACAGCAGCCAGCTTCATTGGAGCAGGCAAATGAGAGGGCCAGAGAGCATACATAACAAGACAGAGATCACTGTCTTTTATAAACCAAGTTGAAAGGGGCATCCACTCACTTTTTATTGTCTTCTGCTGGTTAGAGGCAAGTCACTCACCTTGGTTTTAGATGCCTCATATGTCAAACGATGAAAAAACATCCACCTTCAAATGCTGAGAAAAATAAATGTTGTGCCTTATTCGTCTTTCAAGCCCCATATCTCCAAAGGATTACTTGATTTCTCCAGGCTACAATTTTTTCTTCTTTTGAACACGTATAGAATAATCCAACTGCCCCACAAATCTGTCTCTTGCTGTATATTGTCCTGAGTGTGTATTGAGTGTTTTATGCATAGAGTTCTTAATTACAAGTGCCTGAGGAGCTTAGTTTATTTGCATTTGTATGTCCCTTAACACCTCTGTGGAGGATTGAACTGTGTACCCTAATTTAGATATATTCTTGGTTTCCCCTTCATTCCTGTAGGTGTGAACCCATTTTAAATAGGATTTCTTGAAGATGTTATTTTAGTTAAGGTGTGGGCCAATGGAATAGTTAATCCTAACTATTGGACACCTTTATAAGCATAAGAAGCTTAAACACAGTCAGAGAAAACTACATGGAGGCAGCAGAAGCTGAAGTCAACGATGCTGGGGCAGAAGGGAGAGGACATTGCCAAATGGTGTGAGGCAGGGGACACAAAGCAAGGAACCCCAAGGCTCAGTGCCAGAATGTGAGACTTCGGTGATACCTCACATTTGGAATTCTCCTAGCCTCAAAAATGTGAGCCAGTAAATTACCACTGTTGAGGCCAACTCACGGTGTAGTATTTGTGAAAGGAGCCAGGCAAATTAAGACACCTTCTCCTTGAAGAGTCACTCACTTCAATCTTATATAGAACAGATGCTCTATTTTCTCTCTCTACATAAATAAATGAACAAAGAGAGAGAGAAAACAGATTAATGGGAAGATTACAGGTATAGAAGTAGATAGGTAGCATTTAAACTATCCATCTGTCATGTTTGCTCGGTGCAAGACACTATTTAGGCAATTAAATACATATATTATATCTGCTGGTGTACCGATTACTTGCCTTTCACTATCTGAAGGAGAAGCTAAATATTAATTTACTCTATGCAAAAAGGTCAGGCAACTTTTTGCAACTAAAATGAAATTTGCACTCTAAAAAATGAAACAATGCCTAAACTCAATGAAGGCATCCTGAGAGGGGCAGCTGATAATTACTTTTTATCAGGTGGATATCATTTATCAACTCTTACAGAGGAGTGGAAACATGGATTAGAGAAGGGAAAGGGTCAAATCCTCCCGCATGGCTTTGTAACTCTGGTCACCCAGATCAGAGTGGTAAGGAATGGGCCTGACTAGCCTGGTTGCAAAGAGGAGAACCCCCTCGCTTCCGTGTGAGGAAGGACCGAGGAGGGATAGGGGGTGAAGGTCTCACAGCTGTTGAAGGCTGGGAGCTCCTGCCGAGCTCCCGGGTGGGACAGGTTCCTGTCGCATGACACCGCTGGCCGGCACGGGCTTAGTGTGGGAAGTGAAGAATAGGAATTTGGTGCTGGTGGGTCGCTACAGTATCTTTTACTTATCTAATGCAGGTTTCTATTAGAACAAGGCACAGGCCCCATTTAAACAAGGCAGATGCTTCTGGGGAATACATTTCCATGGGCAGAGAGATTTGTGAAATCCATAATACTCCAGTAATGTTAATTGGAGGAAAGTTCAGAAGCTGAGAAAGAAAGACAGTGGGGAGGTATTATTGGGTAAGAAACTTTGGCGAATCTCAAAGCTCTCCTCTCAGTCCAGGGGTAATAATTTTTAAATTTGCATCTAAGGAAATACCAAGCCTATGTTCTGGGTTTATACGAATGCATGTGTGGAAGGGGGTAAGGATTTGAAGGAATAGAGAGAAAACAAACAGCAGGAAAACAAAAAAATAAATAATTCCTTGGGGAATTTGGACACAGAAAAAACCTAGTTTGAAGTTCTAATTCTTTTGTTAGGTAACTGTTCGGCTTTGAGATAATTTTTAAAAAAATATCTGATTCTAATGTATATCATTTGTTAATGAATATAATAATGTTTTTTTGTTGGTTTGCTCTTATGGTACCTGTTTCAATGTAACTATGAGGTCATAATGATAAGGAATATGTAAAATGCCTTGCACAAGGTGGAACGAGAGTCAGGAAGCTGTATCCTCGTTTCCCTAAATGTCCCCTCCACTGTTATCAGCAGGAAAACTGACTTTGCTGAGAACTGCTCAGCTGACATGGAAGTTGCACAACTCAGTGCTGTCAGCAGCTGGAGCCCCATAAATCTCATTTGGTGATAATCACTTGATGAAGATGGTGCTAATAGCATCTCCTATTAGGATGCAGAGTGCCTGGCTTCCGCGGAAGTGTGAACCCCAGTGCTCCTGGCTCACTGGGAGAGGGAGAGGGAGGTGGGTGTAAGCAGAGAGGCTTCCTACGGTCATTTGTTAAAATGACTTTTTAATGATGGCACCTACTGTTTTCACGTTTTAGGTACACAGCAGAAATGGAAACATAAATAAATCACTTCCTTGAGCTCTTGGCACAAAACCAATGAAAGAACTAGAACTGCTTAAAGAGATGAGGAAAAAAAGTTATCAAATTTACATTTAAATATGCTCACTGATTTTTCATTTGCATACAATTAGTTAACCAAAGAACAAAGGTTCCCAAAGGTCAGAAGACACCTTTTAACAAATGCAAAATTCCACTTTTCTAGTAATTGTGGTTTTAAAAAAATTAACAAGTAATATAAGATTGAACTGATAAATTCCCAAATGAACCTTGGTGACTTTCAAAAGTTCGGAAGGGACATTTTATTCCTCTGTTATTTTAAGGTATTATATCAGAACATTTGACCAAATTTCTTTTAAAAATTGCTTATATAATGGAAATATTGTTTAAGCCTTGCTCTATTTCTACCACATTCAAGAATGAGTCATTCCTGCTTTCATCAAAAGCTTAACAACACGCTGTAGATTCAAATTTCACATTGTGTCTGGTGAGCAATCCTTCCATGTGACTCCATCATGTCGCTTCAATTGGAGACCCAATGACACAAATCTCATCTTCTCTCTCCTTTTTTTAATCCATGGCCACACTTTGTATTTACTTATAATTTTCTTCCTATGTTTTTTCTGGGCTTATTAGTGTCTCCTTCATTTGGGAAGAGTGATTTGATAGAATCAGGACTGTGGTTTTATTCATATGTGATTTGGCTCTGATGTCCCCAATTCAGATGCATGGCCCACATGCAGATAATTTCTTCCCTCTCAAGGTGGACGGGGAACTCTTATACTTAGTGAAGTCAGAGACCAGTGGTTATCTTCCAATAGCATCGCATTATTTCCTTTTAATAATGAATAAACATGGATAAATGGGGATAGGATGGCTTTAAAATATGTGACATCTCCTGATCATCACTTTCTTCCCTGAAAAATGGCAATATTCATGCCTACCTCAAATGTTCTTGGTGAACGTTGGTCTTTTTTTGCAAAAATCTCAGTGTCTGCTTCAGCAGTAGATGTTTAGTATATTTTAATTTAATTTTTTTCCCCATGATTGTCTAAGAAACACTGACCTTCTTGCCAAGAGAAAGGTTTGGCCTGGGAAGGAAGAGGTAAAAACATCAATTACCCTGGATAGAAAATGTTAAGATAATCATAAAGGAAACAGTAATGTTATACATGCTTTCTACTAAGAGTCGGAGAAATAGCTGAAAATGCATTAAAACAAAAAAAAATTTCAGTATTTAAGTTTATGTTTTCATTTTGTTGTTGACCTTGGTTTGTCAGCAGTTAAGAGAAGAACTTTGCTAAATAAACTGCATACCTTTTCAACCAATTTCAAGACCAGCAATCAATATTTTCCACTAATCCAAGGAAGCAGATATTTGAAAGTCGCTAAATTAAGGAGTGTGGCTAGCTTTAAAAATAACCCAATGCTAGAACCTTATCTAGATGCCTTATCTCTCATGGGTAAGACAGATTCCTTGCTTTGGCAGATTTCATCATTCTAGCACCTGACTCAGGGTGAGAGATATAGTAAACCATTAGTTGAGTCATATCATTTAGGATCAAAAATGAGGTTTGTCTAAAATAAATAGGAATCTGTGTGTGATGGTTAGGCTATTGTGTCAACTCAGCCAGGAATTGTGCCTAGTTGTTTGATCAAGCAAGCACTGAAGCACTGGGCTAACTGTAATACCAGAGCATTTATGGACTTGAGTCACCACTGACTTTACTGCAGTGGTAAATCATAGATAGCTGGTTATAATTAAACATCAGTCAAGGAGATTGCCATCAGCAATGAGTGACGCTTAACCCAATCAATTGAATGCCTTAAAAGGGAAGTGATTCCAGTGTAGAGAGAGAATTTCCCAGTTCATCTTTGGACAGCTAACATCTCCTAGAGCTCATCAAGAACCTTCATTGGAATTTCATTGCAGCCCCTGGTTGCAGCCTACCTGCAGAACCTGGACTTTTGCATCCCCACGGTTGCATGAGAGACTCTTACAGAATTGCATACTATTGACAGATATCTCTTGTTGATTCTGTTTCCCTAGAGAACCCTGACTAATGCACTGTGTATGTGTGCACTCATGCACACACACACAGGTTATATCTGAATAGTCTTTCCAAAAGGAGAGTTAGAGAACAATTTTAACCATGATTGGAATATTACACTAAGAGCTCAGTCTTCCATTGTGACTACTTGAAAAAAACTGCTTGACACATAGTAGTGTCACTCAATAAATAATGGTCATTCTTATTCCCTGGAGTCAAAGGTCAGAGGTCAAAGAGTTGCAAGAAAAAATTGATAACAATTCAGTAAGATGCCTACACAGGTTTTTTTAAAAATAACTCTTATTTTTTACTTTTAAAGGAGCTTTCGATCACATAAATGTCACATTGAAAATATAGGGGACTCACACACACTCCCCCTCACCCTCCCACACTTACCTCTGTCAACAGGATCTTTCATTAGTGTGGAACATGCATTACGATTAATGAACACATACTGAAGCATTGCTACTAATCATGGTCTATAGTTTACATTATGTTTTACACTTTACACCATATAGGTTTCAACCAAATGTATAGTGGCTGGTATCTGTCATTGTAATATCAAGCCAAATAATTCCAATGTCTCAAAAATGCCCTGTGTTACACCTTTAATTCCCACTCCCTCCCCTCAGAACCTCTGATGACCACTGTCTTCACATCAATGTTACAAGTTCTTCCCTTATTAGAATAATAATAAATCTACTTTAGTCCATAGTAACATTACCTCCAGTGTTTGTTTATACCTCTATCCTGAGGATTGTTTGGTGATGCCCAACTCTACCTCTGACTGAGACAGACCCTAGCTTCCTGGGAGGAGATGGATGGAACTATGTTGCTTGCAGTTGAAGATACTTTCTGCTTCTTGAGTTAAACATTGTCCATCATCATCTTTTTGTTAGTTGTCCTGGGTGAGTCAGATGAACTGAAGAGTAAGTATTGGCTGCAACTCTGCTGCTTCTAGCCTCCAGGAAGGCAGGCTCCTTATCTTCAAAGCCAGCATTGGAAAATCTCTTTTAGAAAGAGCCCAGTCCTTTGAGGTGATCACCAGATTAGGTTATGTCAACCCAGGGTAATCTCCCTGTTTTAAACTCTAACACATAGCATGACCTCCTCATGGGAGTGACTATCCAATTATGTTGACAAATCCTAGGGGTTATACAAGGTATGTATTCCATAGAATAGGAATTTTGGGATCTTTCTTAAATTCTGCCTACCATAGATAGGATACCTCAAATTGCCTGCAGTGATGTTGCCAGCCTAATCTTCATAAGGTGGGAATTTGTAGGGCCAGGAATAGAAATTGGAGCTTAGTACTGTCTCTGTGGTGGCAACACAATCAAAAGATTAAGTTCTAAAAGTAAAGAATATGTATGTGTGTGTGTGTATGTATGGGAATATGAGCTTTGGAAAAAAATTTTTAGTATAACCAAATTTTTGTGGCTCTCCTGACTATGACAAAAAAAAAAAAAAAAGCATTTCTGAATAGCACAATGTATGCTTATGAGAAAAGAAAAGGAGGTTTGCCTCTTCTAAGGACTTGTTAAATGTTACTACAGAAACTAGGACCAAATAGAAACAATGTAATTTAATGAACATGGACTACCACTTGCAGTTGAAGAGTGTAGAATAGCCTATACCTTTTCAGTAGCAGCTGAAGACAAACACAAATACACATGTGCACCTGAAATTTATTTCACCAATTATTAAATGTTAGAAAGATATGTTTTTCAATTGAATCATTAGGATCCATGTTTGGCTTCTTACTGCATGGAGTATGCTCCCTTCAGCTCCTTTTCTCCTCTAAACTTGACAACATGGAGATTATCCAAACATATTATAAAGTTCTGCTCAAGGACATGAAATAAATAATAAAGAGTAACAATATAGGATAGCCTAATTTAAGTAAGATCTCTTAAGAAAAGTTTAGAAAGAGGGATAAAAATCCAGTTGGCATGAAATGTGGGTAAAGTCACACAATACTGGTGGAGGATTAAACAGTTATAGATGTTTTGGGAGCACTTTTGAAAATTGGAAATATGTATTAAAAACCCTAAGTAGTGTGTAACTTTTGAACAGAAATTTCAAATATATGGCTTTAAAAATCAAGAGATAATGAGATAATGAGAAAGATATGCAAATATATCTCAAGCTTTATGATATAGATTAAATAATTTATTTATTTAATCATGTAACTATTATCCAGTAGGTAAACGAGCTTTACACCCGTTGGGACACATGGAAGTGATACGTGACCTTGGTCTCTAGGTCTTGATTTTTTTTTTTCAAAATACATCTGCTCAGACAAAAAAAAATGAAACAAGAAAATACACAGGAAAAACATCTAATACCTAAACGGAAACATTTAAAAATGTATAAATCAGTATAAAATTTTACTAATTAAATTAATATATTGAAAAACTGAAAAAGATGGAATTATTCTGACATGTTCCTACATCTGAGTAGTTTGCTTGATTAGAAGGATGTTGACAACATGGTATCTTATGAAATGAAAAGCAAGTTACACAATGTTATGCACATACTATATGCATATGTTATAGCATGTATTATATACACATCTAAATCAGTTGTGTGCAAAAACATGATAGATACAGTTCACATACACAAAAACTCTTTGGGATCCTCAGTTCATTTAAAGTATGTAAAGGGAACTTCAGATGAAAATTTTAGATTCATCGTTCTAAGTGATTGAAGAAATAAGGGATATAATGAATGTCACCTACAAATCTCCTCCATTGTGAAGCCTTCTCTTAAAAAGCTTTGGTCCATCCATGTGGCAGTTGTGCCCTGAATCTCAGCAGAGTTCCAACCCCTACTCTCCAGTTCATTGGGCTCACTCAGGACAATTAACAAGGTGATGATGATGATGGACAATAACCATTCCAAAGAACAGAGAGTGTCAGCAACTGCAAGCAGGAGAATTCCATCCATCTGACCCATGGAATCTAAGCACCCCCTCTCAATTAGAGGTAGAGTGGGGTCACCATCCCTAAATCCTCAAGACTGCAAATGAACAATGGACTAAAGTAGATTTATTATTATTCTACTATAGTCTTATTGTTATTCTAGGAATAGAACAACTTTTATCATTGATATGCAGGCAGTAGCCACTGGAGGTTCTGAGGAGAGAGAGAAGGAAAAATAGGTGTACTATGGGGACATTGGAATTGTACTGCATGATGTTGGAATGACGAATACAGGTCATTACATATTTTGTCATAACTTACAAAGTGTAAATGATAATGTAAACCATAATCCACAGTTATTGGCAATGCTTCAATATGTGTTCATTAATTGTAACAAATGTATCACACTAATGACAGATGTTGTTAAGGTGGAAAAGTGTGGGACAGGGAGGGAGTGGGGCATATGGGAATCTTGGAATTTCCTATATCTTTTATGTTACATTTTGTAATCTAAAGATTCTTGTTTTTAAAAAAAGCACCATATATATATTCCTCCATTTACTCTTTTTATTTCTCATAAATCTATTAAGATATTGAATGGACTTTTATACCTCTTTGTCAAACAACTTATGAGCCCTCTGAGAACAGAGCCCTATCTAACGCTTCTTTGTGTTTAAGAGTATCTGCTAAAGTGTCTGGCATGAAGCGTTTACTTACTGAAGATTGTTGAACTTAGTTAGACTTTTTTTCAGGCTTATTCTAATAATTTAATGACCTAGAGACATAGTCTCACAGAATAAGTTTACAGTGGGGAATGACTCACTTTATCATGGAGATTGAACTCCCTTTTGCACTACTCTTGCAGAGAAAGATTGCACAACCAGGCCATCTATTCCACAAATATTTATTTTGGGTAATGACAACACCTGCAGGGTCTGTTGCTTTTGGTCTCTCTGGCACAAAGCCATAGCTCAAGCAGAGCCCTTTCCCTTTCTGTTAGCTAATCCCTGTGAAGCTACATTGCAAAAACTGCCCAGTTGTCAGTGCTGCCATAAACACGGGTCCCATGAATTCCCCGTACCACACAGACTACCTGGGATAGAAGGAGGTGCTGTCACTACCCCACCCTTTGACTGCATCATAGGGTCCAATGAGGTCTCATTTGGGTTCAGTGCTATGAGGAATAAGGCTCAAAGATAGTTCTGGTGGGTTCTATCTGTGCTCAAGGTATGAAAAGGTGCTGAATATTATGTAAAAATTGCTTTCTTTATGCCTCGTTGATGGTTTTATCAATAAAATAACACCATCCCAGTTCATTCATTATAGCCTTGAGCATGTATGGTGGTCACTTTCTAATATTTGAGGATTTAACAATATATATATTGCAAAAAGAGAGGGAACTCTCATATGATTCCTCAGTAGGCATTTAGCCAGGATCTGTTTTGCACACAGCTGTTTTAGATACCGTAGGAAATGTGGGCAATATTAGACACAACTTAAAATTATACACACACATATATTTGTACACATAGGCCTATCTATACCTATAGCAATTTCTATAACTATCTATCTATCTATCTATCTATCTATCTATCTATCTATCTATCTATCTATCATCTATCTTGTCCTCAATGTCCTCTATCTTTCTATCTAACCCATCTATCCCCCTTTAATGTAGGGGTTTATTCTTATTGAACACTGTCTTAATTTGCTTGGACTACTCTAACACAATGTCACAAACTGGTTGGCTTACATAACAGGAATTCATTGTATCACAGTTTAGGAGGTTAAATATACAAAATCAAGGGAAGGATTATGCTTTCTCTGAAGTATGTAGCATTCTGGCCATGGCTTGCCAGCAATCCTTAAGTCAGCCTATACCTCTGGCACATGGCTATCTCACCTTCTGTCTCTTACTCTTAACTGTGTCCAAATTTCCTCTCTTATAAGGACCCCAGTCATATTGGATTAAGGTTCACCCTGATTCAGTTTGGCCCCACTTTAACTAACATCATCTTCAAAGATTCTATGTACAAATGAGTTCCAATTCCCCAGACTGGGGGCTTCAGATGTGAACATTCCTTTGTCCAGAACAAAAATCAGTCCACAACAGCATCTGTATTTGTCAGTTTACTCTAGAGGGGAAAAAGATTATATAGATAAAAGGATATAGCTATAGATTGAAAATAGAAATTATAGATAAAAATATATTTAGATAGAAATTATATGTATACACATAGATGTAGATATATGATGATGATAATATTATAGATAGAGAGATAGATAGAAAGATAGAGAGATAGATGATAGACAGATACAGATTTATTTTAAGAAATTGGCTCATGTGGCTGCCAAGTCTCAAATCTGTAGATCAGCAGGCTAGAAACTTGGCAGCAGTTGACTTTGCAGTCTTGAGGCAGAAGTTACTCCTCCCCAGGAAACCTCTGAGTTTGCTCTTAATGCATTCAACAGATTGGATGACACCCACTCACATTATCTCCTTTATTTATGAATTGATTATAAGGTTAATCATATCTACAAAATACCTTCATAGTGACAACTAACCAACCATTTGACCAAACAACTGGGCACTATGGTCAAGCTAAGTTGACACATAAAATTACCATTACAGTCTAACCCTTGTCAATTTGGCACCTAATCTGCAAATAAAGACAATAATCCATACTTCCTAATAACATGATAAAAGTTACCTATGTATAACCAAAAATGCACTAAACCTTTCTCTAGAAGAGGATACAAGTCCTTGTGTGATACTCACTCTTCCTCTTGATATACTGTCTCCCAGTTTACCAGAGCTCTCAGGACAAATACTACTTAATGGATTAGCTTAAGTGAAAATAATTTATTGTCTCAAAATTTTGGAGACTAGAAGTCCAAAATCAAGGTGTTGGAAAGGCCATGCTTTCTGCTGTAGTAGGTAGCATTGTGGTGATGATGTTTGTATTAGTTAGCCAAAGGGGTGCTGATGCAAAGTACCAGAAATTTGTTGGCTTTGGGGTATTTATTTGGGGTGGAAGTTTATAGTTCACAAGGCCATAAAGAGTCAAACTCAAGGTTACTTAAGAGGTACTTTCTTGGGCAACAGACTTGGCCCAGTGGTTAGGGCATCCGTCTACCTCATGGGAGGTCTGCGGTTCAAACCCCAGGCCTCCTTGACCCATGTGGAGCTGGCCCACACGCAGTGCTGATGCGCGCAAGGAGTGCCGTGCCACGAAGGGGTGTCCCCCACGTAGGGGAGCCCCACGTGCAAGGAGTGTGCCCCGTAAGGAGAGCCACCCAGCACGAAAGAAAGTGCAGCCTGCCCAGGAATGGAGCCACCCACACAGAGAAGTGACAAGAAGATGATGCAACAAAAAGAAACACAGATTCCCTTGCCGCTGACAACAACAGAAGCAGACAAAGAAGACGCAGCAAATAGACACAGAGAACAGACAACCGGGGTGGGGAAGGAAGGGGGAGAGAAATAAATAAATAAATAAATAAATCTAAAAAAAAAGAAAAGAAAAAAGTGGTACTTTCTTACCCAACGTCTGTTGCCACACGTTGACACAAGATAGTGGGTGATGTCTGTGAGTTTTCAGCCTTCCTCTTTCCTCTTTCTTCTTACCTCTTTCCTCTTAAGGCTTCATGATGGTCCAGCTTCTTCCCATCTCAGCTGTAGTCTTACATAAGGCTCATCAATCTTCCCAGGGCTCGTTTCTTTCTGGGCTTAGTGGCTCTGGTCTCTTCAAAAATTCAGCTGTAGACTATCAAGTTCAATTCTCCTCTAATCAGGCCACAGGATCCTGTCTGATGAGCTGTCTGACTTTCTCTGTGTTCTTCTCTGTGGACTCTTTTCCTATGTATTTACATCCATGTGAGTGTGTGTTTTAGCCCAAAGGCCTGGGACTCAATGCTGAGTCACACTCTAATGGTATGGTTGGATCAGAGCCCCAATCTTAATATAATTTAATCAGATGTCTCAGCTGAATCTTATATGATCAAAGGGTTACCACATGAGAAGAACTACCAGTTTACAAACATAATCTCTTTTTCATTTTGGAATGCATAAATAATATTAAACTGTTACAGTGTTAATGGTAGCCTTCCATCAGATGGCACTCTCTCCCTCTTCTTCTGGCTTCTATTGACAGACTGCATTCAAATTTCCTCTCTTTATAAGACCTTAAGTCATACGGTTTGGCCATTCCTTACCTAATGACAATATCTTCAAATGCTCCTCTTTACAAATGGTTTCATACCCAAAGGAACCAGGATTAAGATTTGAGCATGTTTTTTGTTGGGGACATGATTCAATCCCAAATATCCTGTAACTTAAATACTGCAAAGTAAAGTCAATACCTCTTTTATCATATAATAAAGGAATAACAGAGGGAAAAGGCAAATGTATTTGCCACACTCACACATATTCATAGCAAAATATGGAAAAAATACTCATTGTTTCTGCAATTGGTCATATGGTTATAGTTGGTATTTATAACTTTCTTTTGCTACCCGCTCCATATTCCATTTACAGTCGGCAGCATTTAACAAAAATCTTTGCCCATGATGATCAATAGACAAACATTGGTTTACAAAATAAACCAAGATGTAGAAAGAAAACAAAAATTCTGTACACATAAAACACTTTCTGTGGCAGGCAGAATAGCAATCCCCCAAAGAAATCCATATCTTTATCTTTAGACCTTGTGAATATATTACCTTACATGTCAAAAGACACTTGGCAGATATGATTAAAGTAAGGACCTTGAGATTGATAGAATATCCTGGACTATTTGGATGGAATCAATCTAATCACCTTATTCCTTAAAAGTGGAGAACCTTTGCTGGCTGTGGACAGAGGAAAATGTAAAGACAGAAAAAGGTCATAGAGTTGCTGACTTTGCGGATGGAGGAAAGATATCATGAACTCAGGAATTCAGATAGAGTCTAGGTGCTGAAGAAGGCAAGGAAACTGGTTCTCCCCTAGAGGGTCCAGAAAAAAATGTAGCCCTGAGAATATCTTGATTTTAGCACTGTGAGACCCAGGTTGGACTTCTCCAGAATATTATGAGAATAAATGTGCATTGTATTAAGCCAGAGAGTTTGCAGTAATACATAACAGCAGTGATAGAAAATGATTATACCTTCATTCTTGTATTTTAGACTAACCCTATTATACACTGGACCTACCAACATGGTCCTCCTAGTGAATATATCATTAGCATAAATTTGCATCCCACAAATGCTTCAAATATTTTTTTCTTTATTTGAGAAGGTGTGGAACAATCATTCATAAAATACAGTACTCTAATACACTACCCCACTACCAATACCTGCCATCATTGTGTACCATGTTATAATAGATAACACATTTTTAATAATTGTACTATTAATTAAAGTCCATAGATTAACTTAGAGTTCACTGTTTGTATAGGGTAGTTCCAAGAATTTTTTTAAAAATTTTACTGTTACCATATATACAATCTAGCATTTTCCCTTTTAATCATATACAGATAAATATTTCAGTGCTGTTAATTGCATTCAAAATGTTGTGGTACCGTCACCATAATCCAGTACCAAAATATTTCCATTATTCCAAATAGGAAACCTGTACACATTAAGCCTTAGCTACCAATTGCCTAACCTCACCCTGTCCCCTGATAACCCATTTTCTAGAGTCTAACTCTATGAGTTAGCTTATTCTAATTGTTTCAAATTACTGTGATCATATAATTTTTGTCTCTTTGTATCTGACTTATTTACTCAACATTTTGTCTTCAAGGTTCATCCATGCTGTTGCATATATCAGGACTTCATTCCATTGACTGCTGAATAATATTCCCCTGTATGTACATACAACATTCATTGATTGATGGACTCTAGGGTTGCTTCCATCTATTGGCTGTTGGGAATAATGTCACTAGGAACATCTGTGTGTAAATGTCTGATTCAGTCCCTGCTTTCTATTCTTTGGAGTATTTACGAGGAGTGGGATTTCTAGGTCCTATGGTAGACTCTATCCTTAGCTTTCTGAGGAACAGACAATTATTTGCCAAAGGGACTGCACTATTTTATACTTTCCAACAGTAATTAATGAATGTTTCTATCTCTCTGCATCCTCTCCAATTTTTCCATTTTTAAAATAGTAGCTATTTTGATGGGTGTGAAATGGTAACTCATTTTGGGTTTGAATTGCATTTCCCTGATGGCTAATGATTTTGTGTATCCTTTCACTTCCTTTCTAGCCATTTGTATATCTTCTTTGTAGAGATATTTGTTCAAGTTTCTGCCAGTTATTTTAAATCGTTTTGTTTTGTCATTTTGTTGGTAAGTTGAAGAATTACTTTATATATTCTGGATATTAAAATTTTATTAGATATGTGGTTTCCAAATATATTCTCATATTGTGTATGCTATCATTTACTTTCATGATAAAGTACTTTGAGGTTTTTAATTTTGATGAGATCTCATCTGTCTTTTCTTTTGTTACTTTTTCTTTGGGTGTAAAGTCTAAAAAATTATTGCTAAACACAAGGTCCTGAAGATTCATTTAGGTCTTTGAGCCATTTTGAGTAAATTTTTATATATGGGGTGATGTAGGAGGGTAGGGGTCTTCCTTCTTCTTTTTTTTGCAAATGGAGATTCAATTTCCTCAGTATCACTTTTTGTCTTAGTAAGGGGTCCGTGGTTTTCACCTGATGGGCAAAGTGGTCCATCGAACAAAAAGGTTAAGAACCCCTGTCTCAGAGGTAAAGCTTTCAGTTTTTCATCATTAAGTAGGATGTTAGCTACAGGGTTTTCATATATGACCTTTATCATGATAAGAAAATATCCCTCTATTCTGAGTATTCTAAATGTTTTTATCAATAAGAGTGTGGGATATGGTCAAATGTTTTTTTTCTGCATCAATTGAGATAATTGTGATTTTTTTTCCTTCATTCTAATAAGGAAGCATATCACATTATTTGCTTTTCTTATGTTGAACCATGTGTGCATATCAGGGACCATTCCTTTTTTACATGGAATATAATTCCTTTTATATGCTTTTGGATTCAGTTCGCTAGTCTTTTGACTAGCAAAAGGATTGAGGATTTTTGCATCTATATTCAGAAAAGATATTGGTCTGTAATTTTATTGCCTTGTGGTATCTTTATCTGGCTTTTGTACAAGGGTTATGTTTGCCTTTCAGAATGAATTAGGGAGTGTTTCCTCCTATTCAATTTTTTGGGAAGAGTTTGAGCAGAATTGGAGTTGACTTCTCTTGGAATGTTTGGTAGAATTCCCTTATAAAGCTGTCTATTCCTAGGCTTTTCCTTGGAAATTTCTTGATTTCTGACTCAATTTCTTTACTAATAATTGTTTCTTTTGAGGAATTCTGTTTCTTTTTTGAGTCAATGTAGGTAGCTTATGTGTTTCTAAGAATTTGCCCATTTCATCTAGGTTATCTAATTTATTGGCATATTGTTGTTCATAGTATCCTCTTACAGTCCTTTATATTCCAGCAGAGTTGGTACTAATGTTCCTCTTTCATTTCTGACTTAATTTGCATCCTCTCTTTTTTTTCCATCTGAAACTAAAGATTTGTCAATTTTATTGATCTTTTCACAGAACCAACTTTGGTTTTGTTGATTGTCTAAATTTTTTTGTTTTCTATTTCATTAACCTCTGTTCTATTCTTTGTTATTCCTTCTTCTGGCTTTAGGTTTAGCTTGTTCTTCTTTCTCTAGTTCTTCCAGTTTTGAAGTTAGGTCTCTGATTTGAGGACCTTCTTTTTTTTAATGTAAGCATTTAGAGCTATAAATTTCCCTCTCAACACTGCCTCCACTCTATCCCATTTATTTCTGTATGTTGTATTTTCATTTTCAGTCACCTCAAGATATTTCTTAGTTTTCTTTTTGATTTCCTCTTTAATCCATTAACTGTTTACAAATATGTCATTTAATTTTCACATATTTGTCGATTTTTTACTCCTCCCCCTGTTATTGATTTCTAACCTCATCCCATTGTGGCCAGAGGATATACATTGTATGATTTAAGTATTTTCAAATTTATTGAGACTTGTTTTGTTACCTAACATATGGTCTATGCCTGTTTTTTTTTTTTTTGTCTTTATTTTTTAATGTTACATTAAAAAAAATATGAGGTCCCCATATACCCTCCACCCCCCTTACCCCACTCCTCCCCCCATAACAACAACCTCCTCCATCATCATGAGACATTCATTGCATTTGGTGAATACATCTCTGAGCACCGCTGCACCTGATGGTCACTGGTCCACACCATAGCCCACACTCTCCCACAGTCCACCCAGTGGGCCATGGGAGGACATACAATGTCTGGTAACTGTCCCTGCAGCACCACCCAGGACAACTCCAAGTCCCAAAAATGCCCCCACATCACATCTCTTCCTCCCACTTCCTACCACCAGCAGCCACCATGGCCACTTTCTCCACACCAATGCCACATTTTCTTCAATTACTAATCACAATAGTTCATGAATAGAATATCAGTAAGTACACTCTGATCCATACTCTATTCCTCTATCCTGTGGACCTTGGAATGGTTGTGTCCACTCCACATCTATATCAAGAGGGGCCTTAGATTCCACATGGATGCTGGATGCAATTCTCCTGCTTTCAGTTGTAGGCACTCTTGGCTCCCTGGTGTGGTGTTTGACCTTCTTCACCTCCATGTTAGCTGAGTGGGGTAAGTTCAATAAACCAGAGTGTAGGAGTTGCAAGTCTCTTGAGGCTCAGGGTCTGGCTATCACATGGTCAGTTCAGAGATTCAGGTCCCCTGGGTATACATTAAACCCCAGCACCAACTACAGTTCCAGTAAAAGTAACAGGAGAGACTTATGGACACATCTGCGTCCAGCTCCATCACACAGAAACACAAACTCCAAAGTAGGGCCAACTAACATGGCACTGAACTCCATCTGCCATGACCATAGAACCTGTGGGTCTCTGTAGCCCTCAGAAGAACCAATACCTGGGTTGTATCTACTTTATCTGTCTCTGGGACTCTGCTCAGGTGTGCATAAGGGTAACCCCTCTGATAACTTTTTGGCTCTTTTTGGAGAATCATAGCCATAAAAACTCATTTGTCCTTTCCATTTCCCGCATTTATTCAGGTCAAAAAACATTTTTAACTCCTGGTTATATGTAGATTGAGATATTCTGCTGGTCCAAAGCTTTTATTCAAGATCATTTTCTAGTTATATCAACAGCTGGTACTTGGTAGTAATCCCTCAGCAGCAGGGAGGCTCATTCCCAGGAGTCATGTCCCACGCTGGG
The DNA here is from genome assembly GCF_030445035.2 of Dasypus novemcinctus. Taxonomy (NCBI): domain Eukaryota; kingdom Metazoa; phylum Chordata; class Mammalia; order Cingulata; family Dasypodidae; genus Dasypus; species Dasypus novemcinctus. The sequence continues at coordinate 130,031,826 of NC_080679.1, read as the reverse complement.
GGAAAGTGTGCCTGTTTTTGATGTGTATGGGGTTCTATATTGTCTGTTGTGTTTAGTTGGTTTAGTGTATCATAGAAGTCTTGTATTTCCTTATTGATCTTCTGACTAGAGACTCTATCCACTATTGAAAGTGGTATGTTAAAATTTCCTACTATTACTGTAGAACTGTCAATTTCTTCCTTCAAATCTGTCAGTGTTTGCTTTATATATTTTGGGGATCTGCTATTAGATGCATATATAATTATAATTGTTACATATTTCTGTCAAATTGTCCCTGTGGATGTGAGCCTATTGTTGGTGGGAACTTTTGATTAAGTTATTTCAGTTGAGGTGTGGCTCAGCGTGGGTCTTAAACCTCTTACTGGAGTTCTTTATAAATGGGATGATTGTGGAGAGACAGACAGAGAGAAAGTCATAGAAGCTGGAGAGAAAGTCAGAGAAAGCCAGAAGCTGAAGGCAACAAAATCCAGAAGAGAAGGGAAAGACCAGCAGATACCATCATGTGCCTTGCTATGTGAGATAGGAGTCCAGGATCACTGGCAGCTGGTCTTCAGAAAGAAAACATTGCCTGATCATGCCTAGATGCTGACATTTTTCTCAGCTTCAGAAGCTTGAAACCTAATAAATCCCCATTGTAAAAGTTAAAAAAAAAAAAAAGAAATGTCCTTTTATCAGTATATAATGAACAACTTTGTCTCTCATAACTATTTTTGACTTAAAGTCTATTTTATCAAATATTTGCCAGCCCAGCTTTCCGTTGGTTACTACTTGTATGGTATATTTTTTCCCAGCCTTTCACCCTCAATTTACTTGTGTCTTTGAATTTAAGATAATTTGCTTACAAACAGCTTATGTAGTTGGGTCCTATTTTTTTTTATCTATTCTTCCAGTCTCTACCTTTTGACTGGAGATTTTAATTCATTTACATTTAAAGTCACTACTGATAATACGGGACTTTCTTCAGCCATTTTGCTATTTAGCTTTTGTAAGTCTTATACTTTTTTTGTCCCTCGTGTTTGATAATGACTATTTTGTATTTATTTTATTTTCGTGTTGAGCAATATGGAGTACATTTTCATTTCTATCAGGATATAATTTTTATTTATTTTCCTTGTGTTTGCAAGGGGTTAAAATTTATAATCTAAATATATAACATTCACATTTGGTTTGATACCAATTTTACTTCAACAGTATGCTATATAGTTTTCTTATATCCCTCAGTTCCCCACCATTTTGTATTTGTTACTACTTATACCTTTGTATACTATATGTCCACAAACATGGAGTTATCAATGCTTTTTGTGCATTTGCATTTTAACAACTGTAGGAAATAAGAAGTGGCGTTACATAACAAACAATACAATATAATATCCTGACATTCGTAATTACCTTAATGGATACCTTCACCTCAGGTCTTTAGTTTTTTATGCCACTTTGAGCCACTATCTTGAGTGCTTTCCTTTCACTCTGAAGAACTCCCTTTTAGCATTGCTTTGTAGGGAGGTTCTATTGATGAACTCCCTCAGCTTTTGTTTATCTGCGAATGTCTTAATCTACCTTTATTTTTGAAAGAGAGTCTCACCAGATATAAAATTCTTGACTGGCAGTTGTTTTCTTTTAGCATTTTAAGAATTCCAACCCACTGCCCTCTTACCTGCAAGATTTCTGATGAGAAATTATCTATCATATTCTAACTGGGACTCCCTTCTTACATAACACATTGCTTTTCCCTTGCAAATTTCAAAACTTACACCTTGTCCTTTGTATTCAATAGTGTGATGAATATATAGTAGGATGTATTTTTCTTCATGGTTATCCTATTTGGTGTTCTCTGAACATCTTGGATGTGCATATTTACATCTCTTTCAAAGTTTGGGACATTTTCTGTCATTTTGACTATTTCTTCTGTGCCTTTCTCTCTTTTATCTCCTCCTGGAACTCCCAAAATGTAAACATTGGTGTGCTTGATGTTCTCCCATAGCTATCTTAGACTATTTTCACTTTTAATATTTAATTTTTCCTTCTGCTCCTCAGCCTGATGCATTTCAAGTGTCTTGTGTTCAAGTTCACTGGTTCTTTCTTCTGCCAGCTCCAATCTGCTGTTGAAATGCTCCTGGGCATTTTTCATTTCAGTTATTGTGGTCTTCAACACCTGTAGTTCTGTTTGGTTCCTTTTTAAAATTTTATCTGTTCCTTTTTAAAATTTTATCTTTTTTCTTTAGACTCCAATATGCTCATTCCTTGTTTCTTGATATCCTTTAGTTCTTTCATCTCCAAGAGCATATTTAAAATCACTTTTCAAAAGGCTTTGTTTGGTATGTCCACATTCTCATCTTCTTCACTGGTGTTTTCTGCACTTTTACCCTCTTCCTTTGGATGGGTCATCATTTCCTATTTCTTTATTTGTCTTGTACTCTTTCATCACTCACTGTGTATTTTAATATTCAAAAATGTTAACTCTGGTATTTATTTCCTGAAATGTCTATTTCTTAGTTTTGTAACCAACTGATGATAAGGCAAAGATTTTCATGAGCTTCAGCTGCCATATCAGGAAGGTCTACCCAAGTCAAATGCAGTGTACAGGGTTTTCCCTTTCTTTCAGGGCCTCTTTCTTTTCTGGGCTTTTGTTTATTCATTGTTTTTGAGTTCTCCTCTTTACAGGAGTTTGGTCGTCACCTCTGTTTCCTAGGAGACAGACCTCCTTCTCCTGGGTGTTTGAAGCTAACAGGCCTGTGTGGCAGACTGATTGCCTCTATAGACTTTTCAATCCTTTTGCTGTCTCAAGCTACTTTTCCCTGAAGAGAAAATTCTAGTAGAAGGGACACCCTGGAGAGGACTTTTCCAAGTCAGTCATTTTCTGCAAAACCAGAGCTAGGAACCCAAGAAGGATTCACAGACTACCCCCAAAGTGTTCTGGGGAGGGAAATAGGAAGGGCATCAAGACTTCCCAAGTTGAGCTTTCCTGGCTTGCCCGGAAAATGCAGCCTTCCAGCTAACGTTCCCTCAAAGCTCTGAGGAAGCACTTTATCTCTAAATCACCATTGCTTCTGCCACTGTCTGGGGAAGGTCAAAATAAAGGCTGCTGCCACATTTGTCTGGGTCAGGTTGAATCAATAGGATTGGTAGAGCTTGGCCCTCCAAATCCAAGGTCAGTAATCAAAAGCTGTGATCAGTGATTGGCCATGCCTATGCCTGTTTTGGGGGAAAAGGATTTTTATGTCCCATTCTGTCACCAGTGAGCTAACCTAGGACTAGGTTCTAAGAGGCCTGCTGTGAGATTGGAGGATGGGTCGTTAGCCATCATGTGGAGAGAGAGAGCAATTTACTGGTCTTTACTGTCATTTATCAGCCTCTTCCTTCCACTCTTCCCTGGAACTATACAATGGTTTTATGGCCTCTGGAGTTTCAAAATAGTTATTTCTGGCAGTTCTGCCTGCTTGTTAGTTTAAATGGAAGGACCGAGTTTTGGAGTGCCTTACTTTGCCATCTTCCCTGGAAGTTACCATTAGTCTCGAAGAAATTGTAATGAATCCCTTCTTAGGATCACTTCATCTTTGAGTTATACTTTTGTTATCTTAATGTTTTCCCCAAATTGAGCAACATTTGTTTTATGGCAATTGCTTGCATTGAACCCTTTCATGCTGGAGCTGCCTCTTTGCCATCATTTTTGCACAGTACCTAAAATATAAAAGGTCTTCTGGTAATTAAATTTGCTAACATTAATGACTTCTTTAACTTTAACTTAAGTCAGACCTTCCACATAAAATAAAATATTATTTATATCATTGTACTATTATATTTATAAATATAACTTATTTTGCTCCTATCCATAAGAATCTCTCTTTAATCTAAAGTTCCTCTAGCAATTACTATTTATGTTGCCTAGCATTAACATTTTTTATGGTATTTTCTATTTAGCTGAAATATTTTGATTTTCCAGAGAAGAAACAAATGGTTTGAATACAGGGCTTATGTTTTACTTCTCCTAAATCCCCCCGATTTAAGTTTCACAGATGAAAAAATTTTCTTTGAAGCTTTCCAAATGAGAATAGGCATAATTCAAAGTCTTTTACTATTGATCAAGTGTAATTTAAAGGCAAAACATAATGCTATTTTTCAAAGGATGCTTTATGCCATGAACCAACACATTCTTGAAAAGATTGACATTAATATCTGCAATTTAGTGAACCCTCACTCATACAGCAGTATAATGGCAATTCCTTAAGGGTGGGTGTTTGAAAAATTATCTGACATTCAATAAAGGAACTACATAATAAATGATAAAGATCAGAATGAAAAAAAACCAATTACAATTGTGGAAGAAAAAACTGCATGTAAAACAGAGAAAAGGATGACCTTCCTATTTATAGAGCATCTTTATTGAAGGTGTTCTAAGTGCCTTAGAAGTCATAAATAGGAGACAGAGAAATCCATTAAGATTTGAAGAGGAAAAATGTCATACAGATGCCAGCTTACCATTATAACTGCCAAGGAAGTTGAAGAAACACATATTTAAGTGGCTTTCCTCAACTCACTTAAGGGGCATGATCATTAGCCTCCTAAGGAGTGCTTGTAAATTATGCAAATATGCTGCATTATTGATATAACATAGTCCCTTTATTGGATTTTGGTAACATGTCAAAACATCTTGAATCTCATCTATCCAGAGAGCTTTATTCACGGCTCTTTTCAATTTATGTGCAGCTCATTGGCTTCCCAATGCTGACAAAGTCCAAGCTTTTGGCATTACATTTCAAAGTCAGTCATCAATCCATCTCCCTTGAGCTGATTCCCCCTTGTGAGAAGGGTATATATTGAGACGGAGGGACACTCAGGAGTGACATCCACAAAGGGGATGCTCTTATTGACTGAAGAAAGCTAGTCTGGCCCTGTTTAGTGAGATCTGTGAATGAACATTGTCTTCTTGGATGCATGTTTAACACATGATGTTTGTTCTGTGGGGCATTGAGGCTGTTTTATATCTTCTCTACATATAACCTGAAACTATGTTCCTATAGCATACAGATCATGCATTTGCTTTTTTTTTTGTAATCTTTCAGATTGCCTAAGACAGTAACTTGTATGCAGTAAATACTCAATGAATACTTTATACCCAATTTATTTTGTTTTGCCTACATATATTATTCTCCACACATAATTTTAGAATATTATTGTAGTGAGGCTGATCTGTTTCTATGTCTAATTCTTTCAGTATTTATTTCATATTGAGAAAGCACATGGAAGATAAGTGCTGTCTATTAGTCTATTGAAATATGGGTTTATCCGAGAGAAAACTGTCTTTGATTGTATTTAATATGGCCTAATTTACAGCAGAGAAGAATGAACTGTGTTATTGCATAACACAGCAACACTCCACAACATAACATGCTGGGGTGACCTTTGGTGATTGGTTTAAAAGTTCTGACTCTCATTTATAAATAAACTCAATAAAAACCTAATGAACAAGTGGATAACACCACCGAAGGGAAGCGTGACCATTGCCTCTAGAAGCAGCACACTGTGCGTGATCAGCACATGGTTTGGGGTAATATCCCTTTTGTGTTCTGTGCATGAGTAACCCCAGGTCGAAAAAAGTGCTTGTTATTGTCTTGGAGTAGCACAGAAGGGACAATAAGATTTAAAAGAAACAGCTGGAGTGTCACCGGATGTCCATGTTCTGATTTGCTTATGCATAAAACATGCATCAAAAAAGTAAACCTCCCTGGACAATTTGCCTACTCTCTGCTCCTAGTGAAAGCAGCAGTCCTGGCTTCAGAGAACCCAGGGATACCTTTAAATAATAAATAGATTATTTAGAGAACAGAGCTTTTTATAAATTTAATATTAATTTGACAGCACCATGGTAATTATGTCTGAATCACAAATACGTCCTCATGTTCGGCCTCCCTTGTAGATGCCACTTGACCTCTTAACGGCGACGGCAGGCAGGGACGGTCTCTGCACCAACTTCAGAGAGTGACATCAGATTAAATTAAGCAGTCATGCATTTATGGATCAGCGTAGAAAGGCAGGAATATATCCATAATGAATGAATAATGCATCAGGAAGTTGCTCTGTAGTTCCTTGTTCATGTGTAGATAATGTGAACCAGTGGTCCCACATGGAACTCCCAATGTGTTTATAATAACTAGGGGTGTCCTTTCAAAGTTGATATTCTATGCTCAGATATTTTTGTCAAAATTGCTTATCAGCAAAGGGAGGTATGGCTCCACCAGATTAATTTTCTATCAATGATTTATCTTTTTTGTTTTGTTTTTTTGTTGTCAGAGTAATTCTGAACTCAGATAATAAAACAGCGGCTGTTTTCTCCTCTTCAATATTTTTGAAGAACATACAATTGGTATTACTTCTTCCTTAATTGTGAGTTTCAGGTCATCACTTTTCTTTGGGGGAAGTTTTTAAACAATAAATACAGTGTCTTCAGTAGATCTAGAGCTAATCAGGCTATACATTTTTTCTTAGGTGAACTTTCATAGCTTGTACCTTCAAAGGAATTTGTCCATTTTATCTAATTTACATATTATTTGTCAATTTGTTAGTAATATTTCCTTATCATCCTTTAATATCTTTAGAACCTGCAGTGATGTCACCTTTATCATTCCTGGTACTGGTGATTTGTGTCTTCTCTTTTTCTTGTCCTGACCAGCCTGGCTAGAGGTTTATCAGTTGTAGAGATCTTCTCAAAACCATAGCTTTATGTTTCATTGATTTTTCTCCGCAATTTTTCTGTCTTCTGTTTCAATCATTTCCACTCCCATATTTATTATTTCTTTCGTTTTGCTTTCTTTGGATCTAATGAGGCTTCATGTTTCAGTTTCTGAAGAGGGAGACTTGAGGAAGTTGATTTGAGACTGTTGTTCCTATTGATATAGACATTTAGTCTTGTAAAATTTCCCTTATGAATTGCTTCTGCGGCATCACGTAAGTTTTACAGGTTATGTTTTTATTTTCAGTCCCTATTTGAAATAGTTTCTGATTCCCCCTTGACTTATTTTTGGTGCTTGGATAATGGATGTTTCTTTTTAAATTTCAAATTTTAATTACTCATTCCTGGTATAAAGGACAGCAACTAAATTTTGTTTATTGACCCTGTATCCTATCGCCTTGCTATACTTGTTAGTTCCAGGAATATTTTGGCAGATACTTTTGGGTTTTCTATGTATGTGTTAATCTTTTCTCATTTTTGTCTCATGGGAGGATGTAATGTTGGTAGCACTGGTAATAATACTTAGAACATTTAACATTTGTTATGTGCCAGGCCCTGTTCTAAATACTTGATATATGAGTAATTCCATGCTGGGATCGCTCCAGTTTTAATTGTGATATACAATCAAGGAACTGACTGGGAGAAGGCAATATATGTAATACCACTTACAAGGGAAAAATCATTTGCATTTGTCTAACTATGAGTCTGAGGAAAACCCATTTATTAAATCTCCAACACCACTTTAAATGTCAAACACATTTTCTAATATTCGCTCATTTTTATAAAGATGTATTCGTTTTAGTCATCCAATGGTCATTTTTCATACCTACTACTTTCCAGATTTATTAAAATATTTATTATTTTCACATTATTTCCAAACATGAGTAGGGCATCAGCTGTAAGCTGGACAAATCTTAACATTTTTATTCTAACTTCATTTGAGCAAGGTACTCAACTTTTTAAAACATAATTGTCTTGAGAGTTTAGGTACTTTTGAAATGTCTGTTGTTTACAGCTAAACTGAAATATCATAGCCTAAATGAAGATCCCAGGGGACATGACCTGTCTGTGCTGCTGAACTGCAAGTGCTATGAGGGAAATGCCATTTAAAGCAATGGTGCTAATGAAAATTGTTAATTTAAAGTAATTTCAGACCCAATATTCACTTTTTCCAACATCTACTTAAAACATTTTGACTGAAGGATCACACTTCTCTTTTTTTTTTCATTAACATGTACACTGTCTTCCTGAATAGATTTTCAGGTTTAAGGAAAATGCATCTTTTCATTTTGTGATTGCTAATATTATACCCATGAAAGACAGGGACCCAAACATGCTGACTATCTTGCTGTTGAAGAGAAGGGAACTGAAAGTCCCTAGCAAATATTTGTAACTGATGGGAATCTCAGTCCACTAACTCATATGGTATTCTTTATTTGTCTCCTTATCTTGACAATTTCTATTTTTAGTTCTGACTCTAGGAGGTAGCAAAAACCCCATCACAATTAATTCAGTGTCTCTGCTCATTTACCTGGGGCTGCTTCAAAGTTCTGGCACTCTTTCCTGGAGCCAAAAGTGGCCTGGTGTGGTGACAGGGGTACACCTGGTGTTGACATCTGCTGGGAATTTATTATTCCATCTCGTCTTTCAGCATTCTTCTACCTAGACTGCCTTTGAGTTATTGGACTTCAACCTTGCAAATTCCTTTCCAGTCCCCATTTTACATTACTACCAACAAGCCCTACTTTGGCAGCAGTAGAAGACATAGTCCCAGATACAGCAAAGAAAATTGAGAGGGAAAATAATAAAGAAATAAAACAAAATGCAATTGTTTTTCATTTCAATTTCTTTTAAATATAGCATATGAAAATTCCTGAGAAGACATTGACTTTCAAAATTCTAAGTTAAACATAGAAAGGTAGCACTGAAAGAGGCACTATATAACAAATGGCTGGCTTTTTATGTGACAGAGAAATGATTCAGAACAAAATAATGGCTACTAATTAAATGTACACAACCTCGCAAACACACACACATATTTATTCAACACATGTCTATTGATTATTCAGTCTATGTCAGGTGCAGGATGCTATGATGAACGATACACAGCTTTGTCCTTAAAGAGAACAAGACATATGTTAATCAACTAGTACAATGAGATTAGTTCTCAAAGAGACATGGATGCATTAATGATTAAAAACAATCAAATAGGTTTGAATTCCAATTCAAATTCTGGTATTTTCTAATGATGTGATTGCCAACCACAGTTTCCTTTTTCAGAACAGAATAACAATTTGTACAGCTCGTGGGATTCTTATGAAGATTAGATGAGACTATAAAGTTCTCAGTATCCTGCTTGGCACATAAAGAAACTATTTTTACAATTATTTTAAACAGATGCAAGGAGTCCCTGCTCTAGTGTGTGAGGTTTGAGCAATTCCAATGCCCTTGTAGTGTTCAAGGTAATATATCAAATTCCCACAATGCTCAAACTAACAGAATCTCCAGACTTACTTCAGCTCCCCTGCTACCCACCTCAATGTCCAGGAGCAGCTATGCCTTGGTGCAGCCCTGACATCAAGGCTGGGGGGACCAGCCAAATCCTCTTAGCCTAAGTCTCTTCCAAAGCAAGACTAGCTGGGACCCTAATATCACAGCTCATCTGCAAGAAAGGCCCAACGGAAATGCAGAATAACTAGAATATGTTGTGTGGTGGAGAGTAGGGGTGGGTGTTGTGGAAGGGAGGGAAAGTATATTGCGATGCAGAATTCTAGAAAGCTAGGATGGGACTAGACCATGGAGAAATGTGGCCTGTAAAGGGGAAGCTGTCCAAGTTAAGCTACCTTGTTACTCCATCACATGAGCACCAGGGAGAAAACAAGAATCCGTATTTTCCCAACTCTCAAGCAAAGATGGTTTCCACCATTCTGTACTGCCTCAAACCTGAAAAAAAATGGTTGAATTTAGCTTTTCTCCCAATTTTAATGGGAACCAAAACCCTTAACAACAGCAGGCCATTTGTCTAAAGAAATGATGTTTTCAGCCTCAGCAGTTTGTGGTGGTATAGGTATATAATGGGCTACTCATCAGCAAGCCGGGATTCAGAAGGTTCTTGGAGCTTGCATTCAGACAAAGGATTGAATTGAAAATGGAATCTGGACATATCTGTGTTGATAAGTAGAATTGATGCATCAGGCATAGCTGATGGAAGAAGTTGAAAATGAAATCCTGAAATGAATGAATGGATTTAGAATAATACATCTATGCTCAGGGTTCAAATCCCAGTTCCACCACTTAAGAGTTAATTCTAAACAACAACACAAAGTCAAACCCAAACCATAAGAATGATAAGCATCTCTGTATCTCTTTAATGGGATTAAATACTTACCTTTTCCTTCCAGGTATGTGTCCCTATTTTAAGGTACACAACCAGTACTAGATTCATTTCTCACAACTTCCAACTCTAATAAGTTAAACTAGCATTTGCCTTTTGGCTGGCTACAGGCTTTGAATACAAAGTCTTTCTAATAATCCAATCCCTCAGCTAGTTTAACAACAAAAAGCAAAATATCTTCAAGGACAGGAAAATGTGCCACTTACTCTGTGTGTGGCACAGTCGGGGCACCTATGAAGTGCTTAGCAAGTACCATTTGATCTCAAATAAATTGAACTCAAATTCAGGATGCAGAGACAGGGATGGTAGACTCCTGATAATTCATTTAATAAGAGCAATTGGAGTTGTTTATCACCCATGTGGGCCAATAGCGTTAGACGAAGTCCTAGTACAGCTAATCTAACTAGCTAAAGCATATGTATTTATTAGAAATCTTTGGTGGCATTGCTCCAACATGCTCTGGATGCTGTGCAAGAAATTTCTGATGCAGGGAATATTCAAAAATAGTACTGAAATGGTTAGGGAAAGGAGTTCGGGTAGAGTAAAATCAGTGATGCTGAAGGAAAGTTTGGAAGAGCAGGCCACAGCAACTTTTGAAAATTAACTTTATACTGTGAACTTTAACACGTACATAAACTTCCATGAACATACATATATCTTTGCAAATTTCTCTAACATTAACGGCCACTTTATATAGCTACCTCCATTAAGAGAAAGAGTATTGCCGGAACTCCCAAGACCTCCTGCAGACCCCGTCTGGTTCACAGCTCTCTCCTTCCCTGCAAGGAACCTGTCCTTCCATGTATGAAAATCACTTCTATGCTTTGTTTTACAGGCTTACCACCTTACGATGCATCACAAACAGTAGGATTTTGGTATGCATGTCTTGAATTTTAAATAAACTGGGAAAATATTATGTTTCTATTTTATTTCTAATTTTGAAGGGTACTTACTGTAGCTCAGTTGAACTATTTTTTGGAAATCTATTACTCCATTTTATGAACACACAAAAACTATTTACTCATTCTACTGCCAAGAGACATTTGGTATGATTTAATTTGAGGCAATTATGAACAGCACGGTTATGAATATTCTGACTTTTGAATTCTGGTACACATAACCACACACTTTTCTATGTATATATGTCCAGGACTGGATATACTGAGTCATAAAATATTTGTATTTTCAACTTAACTAGATAATGCCAAAATGTATTGATAAGTCCTGACCGCTCACAAGATATAAATATAATGACCAAGCCAATAGACCTGAGCATCCCTTGCACCTAGATAATAATTTTATTCAAAAGTATCTTTTATAGCCAGATCCTGAGCCTCAACAGACTCCAGCACCTACAATCTGATTTATTGGACTTACCACACTCAGCTAAGATGGAGGTGAAGAAGGACAACCACCACACCATGGAGCCTAGAGTGATTACAACTGAAAATGGGAGGATTGCATCCAGCATCCAGGTGGAATCTGAGCCTCCTCTTGACATAAAGGTGCAATGGACACAACCAATCCAGTGTCCACATAGAAGAGGTGGCATTGGATTGGGAAAAGTGGACATAATGGACAAAGGGTATGGGGAAAGGCAGGAAGAGATGAGAGGTGGAGGCGTCTTCGGGACATGGAGCTGCCCTGGATGGTGCTTCAGAGGTAATCACCGGACATTGTAAATCCTCACAGGGCCTACATGATGGAATAGAGGAGAGTATGGGCCATGATGTGAACCAATGTATATGAGGTGCAGAGGTGCCCAAAGATGTACTTACCAAATCCAATGGATGTGTCATGATGATGGGAACGAGTGTTGTTGGGGGGGGGGGGAGAGGGGGGGTGGGGGGTGGGGTTGAATGGGACCTCACATATATATTTTTAATGTAATATTATTACAAAGTCAATAAAAAATTAAAAAATTTAAAAAAAAAAAAGTATCTTTTATATAAACAACCATTTCCAGGTCTGGAAAAATTTACAAGATTAGTCTGGAATGCTCATACTCCAAATTAAGGATGTTGTCAAAAATTATGGGAAGGAAAAACATGCAGGGCTCAGAGATGAGGAGGAGTTTGCTATTTTTAAGGAATTCAGCAACACCTGCATGGATACAAAGATGGGTGGGTGGGTGGATGGATGGATGGATGGATGGATGGATGGATGGATGGATGGATGAATGGGAGGTTGGTTGGAACAATTGTTGAATGATTATATACTCACTTAAACTCCATTCTTCCTTTGGGCCTGTTTATCATATGGAGATGTTAAAGATGAGTTGAGATATTCCCTACTCCATGGAATTTTCCTAGTTCAGATGATTTGGTTACCAGTTACCAATTCCAATCACAGGATCAGAACATCAGATACATGAAATGAGAAAAATCATAGCAAAAAATTACCAAATAAATGTATAAAATTACAGTATGCAACATGTAATTTCAGGAAGCCTTGGTCCTTTGTTTTTTTTTTTCCTTTCACTAACAAAATGAAATCTTTATGCCTGATATTGTGGCTTCTTTGGTTAAAACTTTTCAATGATTCTGCCTTACCTATAGGATATAATTCAAACTCCTTCCTTAGTTCTAATAATCTAGTTCCCTTTTTTCTCTCCTGCTTTCCTTTGTCGTGCCTTACATTTCACCAGCCAGCCTCTCTGAACTGCTATTTAAGTTTCCTGTATTTGCTATGCAATTTATTTTCTGCAGTTTTGCTGGGAAGCATCCACTGTCCTCGAGCCCTACCCTTTCTCCAGTTTGGTTGCTAATGTTTGTTTAATTCTCGTGACTCCCTTCTGCAAGAAGCTGTGCCTGTCCCTTCTGTTTGTTAACAGCTTGGCATCAGAGATGATGTTTGTACCTCTAGGGCCTGGAGAAGAGTAAGTGTGCAGGAAATATTTGCCATATGAATGAATAAATGGATGTTGCTTAATAACTTAAGAGTTATATTCAAAACTGCAAATTTATTACCTTTTATAGTTAATGGTGTATAGAGTTTTGCTTTGTTTTTTAAATTTTCAAATAGTGGAAATCTTATTTCAATTGGGTTTGGTTGACTTATAGGTATTTACTTAAAATATGATGTCTACACATGCAAAATTATACATGGATTCCACACATACATATGTTTATTAACAAAGTCTAATCAGACAGGAATTTTGCAAATGATTATATCTAGGTCTTTGATTAAGCTAAATGCCTATTTTCCAGAATGGACTTGCAAACAAGCACTTGAATTAAGATAAGGCTTACAGGGAAGTGGATTTGGTTCAACTGATAGAGCGTCTGCCTACCATATGGGAGGTCCAGGGTTCAAACCCAGGGCCTCCTGACCTATGTGATGAGCTGGCCCATGTGCAGTGCTGATGTGCACAAGGAGTGCTGTGTTACCCAGGGGTGTCCCCCACATAGGGGATCCCTACGTGCAAGGAGTGCACCCCATAAGGAGAGCTGCTCCATGTGAAAAAAACGTAGCCTGCCCAGGAGTGGTGCCCTGCACATAGAGAGAGCTGACACAGCAAGATGACGCAACAAAAAGAGACGCAGTTTCCCAGTGCCGCTGACAAGAATACAAGCGAACACAGAAGAACATACAGTGAATGGACACAAAAGAGCAGACAACTTAGGGGAAGGGGGGAAGGGGAGAGAAATAAAATAAAAAATAAGTCTTAAAAAAAAAAAAGATAAGGCTTATGGTTACTATTTACATACATGAGCCTAGTGTGAGTTGATAACCAGAAGAGGCACCCTTATGGACAACCATTTGGGCAATCACCAGAAACCTCTGCATAAAATAATGATTTTAAGTAGAACAGTGTGAAGTAACCACCTTAAAATTGTGTCCCCAAATGGAATAAATCAACCACATTTGGGGGCTTCTTAGAGACGTAGATTTTAATGCTTTTTTCCTTTGTCCTTAATTTCATGCCTTTTTAAGCCCAGTGGGAAATCTTAGTTGAACTAGTTCTTTGCTCCTTTCTGTTAAAATTTATTATAATTGTTTTTACTGAAATTTGTTATACCCCCTGAAGTGCTGAGATATTGGCCATGTGTATCAATCAAAATTTCACTATATTACCTTTCAACCTTTTAAAACAATTGATCAGACAATAAAAATAAAAATGGACATTAATTACATTGAGGAAAATTTTACTTCCTTTTCTACTTGCAGGATTTTTCTTCCATAGAGGCTTTGAAATTGCTAAGAACAATTTGTGGTGCCAATAATAAATTTGGAGAACCTAAACTGAATAGATATAAAATGACAAATTTAACTGCATTTATATTAAAGCATTTTTCTGCTCATCATAATGAGATGAGAAAATTAATATGTAAGCCATTAAGTTATACCCAGATGCATTGTGTTCTGCAACTGAAATAGATATTTGGTGACGTTATCACCAACATTTCATTGCACTCTCAGAAAGAGCTTTGGAAAAATTGCCTGACTATATTAAAAAATGTTCATTAAAAGAATATAATGTATTTCAAAAGATAAAATCTATGAATTATGTTACCTTATTTTCTATATTCTTTTTATATCTTTTACATATTTCCTGTATATACATATTTTTTTTCTTGATTGTTTTTTACCACATTGTATCAACAGTACAGAAGAATGTAAAAACTGATTCATCAGGAAAATTTTGATTAGTTCCATAATTTTAAAATCTTGGCTTCCCTAGTAGGAAAATTAACGTCTGCAGGTAAATGGATGACTTTTACTATGGAGAATTTTAGATTGAAATCAGATAGATGGGAGGTCAACCTAGTTGAGGAAATTATGAGACATTTCAGGGCTTCAGGTTTGTCACTTATAAAAATAAAACATAGTAACATCTTTTTTATAGCAGCATCATTATAAATTTACATGGACACTCCTATAGTTTCAGAACCTGGGAAGACGTATTTCTGGAAGTATTACAAAACACAAGGCCTTGGAGACCCATTCTTGACTGCTAGAGAAACAGCTTTCTATTAAGTTCTACAATGCCAGATATTTCTGGGTACACCTAGGAGAGGGTAATACACTGGACCATCCCTCTGGCTGTGAAAGCTAACCTCTTAGAAGCCCTGAGGTTGCTTTGCTGTGACTGCCCCTCCAAGTTCCTCGACTGATCTTCCCTCAGGGCGTTTCCTTTCTGTGTTATTTCTGAGCTTGCACAGATGTTCTTTGCTTAATTCCCCACAATATCAGCTGAAATCAAGTTGTATCTTTTGATAAAGACTCAGAGATAGCAGAAAGGAAATAAAGACAATGTCGTAACGTAACTAGACTTGGCTTCTTTTAAGATCCCCAGGCCCAGCTGAGCATCACGGGTTGAGTTCTACAGCAATCTTCTTTCAATATCCAGGATTAAAGTTTGCGCAGCACCTCCTATGGGCCAGGACCTGTCATGGATACTGGGGACATATCAGTAAGCAAACAGAAAAAAATCCCTTCTCTCACAAAGCCCGCCTTCTATTGCGGGAAACAGTGAAAAAAATGGTGAGCATAATAAATAAGTACATTTTGTAGTTAGATAGAATGTCCAGGGAATGAAGGAAAGTATTCCCTTCTTCAGCTACAAAAACAGAATGTAGAAGCCAGACAAGGATGACAAACCAAAAAGTCTGTAAATGTGGGAAGAATGATGGGTCCCATAGTATCGTCATACATTGGAGAAGGAGAGAACACATTGTGGATTTCTGAACCAGTTTCGTTCTTCTGCAGAAGGCCGGGAGAGCTAGACTAGGCAGTTCCCAAAAAGACTGAGCCTAGAAGGTGGGAAACTCCACAAATACACATCTCAGTTTGATTGTGACTTACTTTCCTCAGTGCTCGGCAGCCTCTACATTTCATTTCTTACTTCTAGAGATATTTCGAACATTGGTTCTCTACTATTAAAGTGTATAAAATGCTTTGTAAAGTAATTTGTAAGGCAGCTTTTGAACAAAATAAAGTTTTAAATTTGGCAATATTACTGGCATATAGAAAGCAAATGGATGGGGAATATTGTAAACCATATATTTTTATAGTGCACGTATTTAAATGCTTAGATTTAATCTCCAAATGGAATCAAATCACTTTGATTTAGGTTTGATTAATGGTCTTCAGTCTTTCATTTAGAGAGGATTTTACCATTGATCTTACAATGTATTTGTACTATGTAAGTGTTTTGTGGGGGAAAAACAAGATAATTTAGCAGGATATGTTGCAACCACCTCTAAAATTGCCTTACTCACAGCATAAAGGTTCGAAATAAAAGAAATTCAGAGCCTGTGCTAAATCAATGACTGAAAAATCTCACACATAATATGTATCACATAGAGCCAATCTGAGATTTTTAACACTGTTCTCTTCTGCTTTACAGTGTGCTTAAATATATTTATACACTTCCTGATCAGTGTGCCTTTTTCAATTTTTGAGGCTTTCTAATTTCTGTAGTGGTTAGCATTGCCATACTTTCTGCCTGATTTTGTCATCTTTTTGAGCATTTTGCATATGTGCTTTGTGATTAAAAAAAAAAAGTAAAGACATTATAATGTTAATGACATAATTATATATTCACATTTACAATTCTAAGTATCTGCAAGATAATGCTTTTTGGCAAATGTCTTTTGTAAGCTTAAGTGCATTTTGAAAGCTTTGAATTTGCATGTAATGCAAACAATTTCATTTCGAAAGAAGTTGACGTCAGTTTACAATGCTTTTAAAAAAAATGAATCCATAATTTTTAGTCTATTTCAGATTTTATCGTTATTCCTCCACTTGAATTTCGCTGGATATTAATTTTTTTCTTGAATAATCATAGCCAGGATATATTTAACACTTTATAGTATATAAAAGTGCTTTTATATAATCTTTTAACTTCTTTGATCTACCCAACAAAATGTTCATGGCATTTATTTAATTGCCTTGGAAGGATCTCTCTCCAGTTCTCTATGTATCCACAGACTGACACACACAGAACATTTCTTATCTTGCATAATTGTAGTTGAATTCCTCCTTTGATCTGGTTCCTAATTGCCTGTTCAAGTTTTTTTCTAACTATATTTGAATTAGGTAAGAAATTTTTAGCTACTTTTTCAGATCTATTTTTCTGTCAGGAGGAAAAAAAATGTCCAAATATTTCCTTTATTCTTTCTGAATTAAAATAGCTGCTTAGGATTCATCATTATCTCTACCAGTTTTTTAATTGGATACAGAAAGACTTAGTTTATTTATCAGACAGAAGCATCTATATCAAGGAAGAAAAGTCCATGAGCAATCTTAACTGGAGTGTTTATAGTTTTTTTTTGTTTCTTTTGCTGTAACCTATATAATCTTCCTACTTAAATTTCAGGGTATAAGCCAAACTTCCTAGACTTTACAATACTGAATTGATATGTGTTCCACTCAGGAATCATTCTATTCTAAATGATAGAAAGAAAGAAAAAAGAACAAAAATAGACTGAAGCAAAAAAGAGAATTCACCTTCTCAATAATAAAAAAGTTCATGGGTAGACTTCAGGTGCGGCTGATTCAGAAGCTCACAGCATGTCAAAAGAACCCAATTTTTCATCTCTCTCCCTCAGCCCCAACTTCTCTGTGTTAACTTTACTTTTAGATAAATTCTCCTTTTATGGCAGGAAAATGCCATACCAAATAGTTGCTCAGCTTCAAGGCCAAAGAGAAATATGAAAGCTTCTGCCATCTGCAAAAGTCACGTCAAATTCCCAGAACTAGCTCCATTGACCTGAAATGGAGCCTATTACCATTGCCGAACCAAGTATGTTTTACCTGAAAGGTGGAAAATGTTGACTGGCTCAGGTCAATTCTGTTCTTCACCTGCACACTGAAGAAGCACCCATCCACTCAGACTGCGGTGTGAGAGAAGGCAAGTTGGCATACTGCATTACAAAGCTGCAAAAGTAACATAGTCCCTACCATCATCCTTATTTTTCTCCTTCTG
Source organism: Dasypus novemcinctus (assembly GCF_030445035.2). Lineage (NCBI taxonomy): Eukaryota > Metazoa > Chordata > Mammalia > Cingulata > Dasypodidae > Dasypus > Dasypus novemcinctus. The sequence continues at coordinate 130,013,772 of NC_080679.1, read as the reverse complement.
AACTAACTTTTTTGGCATTTGTAACTAAAGTACTAATTTGGGACTAAAATTTTATCAATTGCAATTTACCAATTTAAAGATAGTGTCACAAGAAGAGTATGACCTAGTAGAAAACTGGGGCAGAGAAGGCTAACACTCACATTTTCTATTGTTTAATGATTAGCTGCCAAGTGATTGATTTCCTTCCTCTTCCATTGCATACATTCTGGCCTATAACTAGCTCTCACCAAGGAACTTTATACAAGTTACATATGCAGCAAAGTCCTGGGGTTTTTCAAAAGTGTTTGTTCTATCACCACTCTCTTTCCCTCTAGCTACCATATTGATATGGAGACCTCTGAGGCACAAAAGATTGCAGCGTCATGAAATGGAGGTAACTTAGGTCTCTAAATCACCATATGGAGGTAAGCCACCCTTTATTAGTCAGCCAAAGGGGTGCTGATGCAAAATACCAGAAATTGGTTGGTTTTTATAAAGAGTATTTATTTGGGGTAGGAGCTTACAAACACCAGGCCATAAAGCATAGGTTACTTCTCTCACCAACATCTATTTTCACATGTTGGAGCAAGATGGCTGCCGACATCTGCCAAGATTCAGGCTTCCAGGGTTCCTCTTTTCCCAGGTCCTGCTTCTCTCTGGGCTCAGGTCCTCCATTTTCACCAAGAGGTGAGCTGTAGACTATGAGGCACTCTACGCTTTGCCTCTCTCCGCAAGCTCAGCTGCAGACTAGCAGGCAAATGGCTCTGTTTCTTTCCCCAGGACTTCTGCCACGTCTAAGTAGGCATCTCTCTTCCTCTGTATTCTTCTCCTGGCTCAGGTCCTCTCTTCCTGGGGTTTGATTCTCTTTCCTCTGTAAGCTTACTTCCCATGGCTTCAACTTAAGGCTTCAGCATCAAACTCCAACATCAAAACTCCAACATCAAAAACCCTTAACTCTGTCCTTTGCCATGCCTTTTATCTGTGAACCCCCACCCACCAAAGGGTGGGGACTCAATGCCCTAATGATACGCCCCAGTCAAAGCCCTAACCATAACTTAATCATGCCCAGGTACAGATCAGATTACAAACATAATCCCATAGCTATTTTTGGAATTTATAACCATATCAGATTGCTACACACCCCAACCAGAAATACCTGCTATGGTCTATTACTTAAAGGGAAATAAGCACCCAAATATTTGGCATTTAGTTATTGGCTACCTGGTAGTACTCTAAATAGTACAAAAATAAGAAGATGGAATAGTTTTTATACCAGCTATTTCTAAATATCACTGTTCATTTAATTATTGTATGAATATTATTGGAAAAATGAACAAGTCAATGGACCCTATTTTTCTTTTAATACTTTGCTTTCTTTTGAAATAGAAATCAATCTGATTTTTAAAACTAAGCCCATGGAGAGTAAAAATATAGCTTTCATTTTACTGTGTATCGCATTATAAATAAAAATTACTATATTAGAATAATTACCTTAGCATTCTACCCCTAGCAACTAAAAATCATCTTTTTTCAACCTAAAGGAAATTCCAGATATATGGTAGAGGCCTAAAAGTGAATGGGGATATATATATATACACACTGGGAATTGAGAATGGATATGATTCTGGAAGGCAGAGTCCAGGATATGAAAGGACACTTGTGAGAAATGAAGCTGGAAATGCCAGCAGGGATCAGATTGTGAAGGATGCCAAAGGTCAATTTAAGGAGGTTAGATACTATGTAAGGAATCTGTGGCATACAAGGTTCCTTATATGTGACTTTTATATATATATGTTTTTTTTAGTTGTCTTTTTTTTAAAGATACATAGATCACTAAAAATGTTACATTGAAAAATATAAGAGGTTCCCATATTCCCTACACCCCCACTCCTCCTACATCAACTTCTTTCATCATAGTGGTACATTCATTGCATTTGGTGAATACATTTTGCCGCATTACTGCACTGCATGGATTATAGCTTACATTGTAGTATACATTCTCCCCCAGTCCATTCAATGGGTTATGGCAGGATTTTTAATGTCCAGTATCTGTCCCTGCAATATCATTTAGGACAACTCCAAGTCCCAAAAATGCCCCCACATCACATCTCTTCTGCCCTCTCCCTGCCCTCAGCAACTACTGCAGCCACTCTCCACATCAATGATACAATTTCTTCACTTGCTAGAGACACAATAGTTCTATAGTAGAATACTAATAACTCCACTATAATCCATATTTTATTCTTCCATCCTGTGGACCCTGGAGTGGTGTTGTTCATTCCACCTCTAAATCAAGAGGGGGCTTAGATCCCACATGACTGATGGATGTGATTCTCCTGCTTGCAGCTGTGGTGCAACCATCAGGTATGGTGGTTCACCATATTTACCTCCCTGTTAGCTGACCTGGGTAAGTTCAAGGAACTGGAGAGTAGGTGTTACAACTCTGCTGAGGCTCAGGGCACAGCTGACACATGGCCAATCCAGAGATTCAAGTCTCCTGAGTATATACCAACCCCAGTGCCAACCACAGGTTCAGTAAAAGTGACAGAAGAAGCATGTGTAGAAAGGTCACATCTGAGTCCAATTCCATCACACTCAGGGGCATAAATTCCAAAGTAGGGTCCACTGACAAGGCACCGAACTGCAGAGCAATCTGCCTTGAGTGTAGAACCTGTGTGTTTCCATAGCCCTCAGGAGCACCAGTACCTGGGGTTGTATCTACTTTGACTTTCTTTGGGATTCTGTTGAGATGTGCATAAGTGTGACCCCTCTGATGACCTCCCAACTCATTTTGAAGTCTCTTAGCCATATAAACTCATTTGCCTTTACCATTTCCCCCTTCTATTCGTGATCTTTTTATAGTTGCATCACCAGCCGGTTATTGGTAGTAATCCCTCGGAGCAAGGGTGGCTCATCCTCAGGATTCATGTCCCACTCTGGGGGGATGGTAATGCATTTACATGCTGAGTTTGGCTTAGAAAGTGGCCACATTTGAGCAACATGGAGATTCTCAGGAGGTAACTCTTAGGCACCCTGCAGCTCTATGCCTAGTGCATATTTCAGGCACATAGGCTCATAAGCATAGTCATCAGTATCAAGGGCTCATCATTGGACCATCCTTCTTCATTGGTCTTTGCCCTTGCACTTGGGGGATTGTTGCTGTTGCATTGGGGAATGTGACAGAGCTCCCCTGGCTAAGAATACAGCTCTTCCTCAGTTGTCGTTTGTAACTCTACCTACTATGACATTACCCAACAAATATCTGAACATTTTTATATACCCCATATACATGCCCTAGAGTACTCCCTCCCAAACATGTGTCTCCATCAATAATACCCCATACCACTGTTCCTCCCCTGCCATAGTGGAACCTCTCTGTAATCCAAACTTTCTTAAAAAATGAAGCCCAATGTATTGCCAAATTCAATTAATAGGACAATGAGATAGTAATAATTGGTTTAAAAATTAGACATATCATGCATAATTTAGAAAAACTAAAACAAAGTTAAAAATTGAATTATTAAAAATATTAAAGCATTTTTTGACATTTTTCCTTTCATCATTGTAATAACTGTGGTTCTGTATTAATGGTGGCAATTTCTTATATTTCTTCCTCAGTGTCTTACTTTTTTTTAATTTGTCATCTGCCCAGGTGATTTCTTGTGGGCCCAGAGAGGAAACAAACACAGCATTGAGACGTGGTGACAAGGGTCCAAAATTCAACTTGGCCTCTCTTCTTCACTGTCGTTCAACTTATGAGTGGTACATAAAAGACACCCAAAATTATTAATAACCAGAAATGTATCAGTGTGGGATTCATGTAAAGATATTGCTAAAAAAGGGCGTACTGAGAAAAAAAATTAAAAAAACTTGAGAAATGAACCATAATTCGGCCAGCATTGCTTCACAGAATCTGGCTGTAGCCAGGAACATCTTTTTGAGAGGCCAGACTAGAGACAAAAATTTCAACTAAGAAGCATTTAAATGATCTTTAACACCCCATATTAGGGTATACAGTAATGATGGATACAAGGACTGCCTTTGCTTTTCAGATATTTGTGTGCACAAGACTTTGACTTATATTTGCCATATGCTTGGGCTCTGTTATCTCAAGTGAAAAATAACTTTTCAGAAATCCAGTCTTCTCTCTAAGAGCTGGGATAAATTTGAATCATTATTAAGCATTTAAATATATATGTATATATACAGACTCTGGAATATGATTGTCTCACTTGTCATAAGAATTGATAAAAGTCCTTTCTTCACTAAAAATGCCCTCAGTACTTAGTGAGGACTATACCGGTTAATAAAAAAAAAATACTCTATCCTTAAAACACTCCCCACTTTCTCAGAGGTCACCTCTCCTGTGGGTAGATTCATTTAATATTCTGTAAGTTCTTGGCCATACTTTTTTGAATCTTCTTTAGAAACCCTCTCAGATATGATTAACTTCTACTAGGACTCCCTCCCTTCCACCACAGATTCTGGGGTGGTCCAGTTATACTCCCTGTCTTAGTCTCCTGGCACTGCCATAACAAAGAACCACACACTGGGTGGCCTAAATCAGGAGAAATGTTTTGTCTCAGAGTTCTGGAGGCTAGAAGTTCAAAATCAAGGTGTTGGCAGGGCCATGCTTCTCCTGAGACCCAGCGGGATGGGTCCTTCCTTGCCTCTTTCTGGCATGGGGTGCTTGTGCCCGCCGTCCTTGGTATCCCTGGACTTGCAGCTGGAGAGCTTCACTTTCTGCCTCCATCACCAGGTGATCTTCTCTCCTGTGCCTCTCTCTGGTCTCCTCTCCATTCTTTATACAGACCCCATTCATAGTGGATTAGGGCCCACCTGCTCCAGTCTGACCCCATCTTAATAAATGGCATCTACAAAACACCATTTCCAAATAAGATCACCTTCACTGGACTAGAATTAGGACATGGCTATGTCTTCTTGGGGGACACAATTTAACCCATAACACTTCCTTTATCAAATACCCCTGAGATCAGATGTCTTCCAGAATTCAGAATTTTTCATAAGTTATGAAAGAACATTATTTCATTTATTTTGTGACAAGCCAGTAAGGTATGGAGTAGCATCTTGTATTCAATGTCAGTAATATCTCTCAAGTAAAACAAATGATCCGCACTCTTAGTTGGGTACGCAAGGACTATAATAGGCTCACCGTCTCAGGTCTGGTATCATCACCAAATGCTTTTGCCAAGAAATGGTTTTCATATTTTTAAAATTATTATTATTATTTTTGGATTTTATAGCAGCAAATAAAGAAAGGATGGTAGACCTGTTTTCTAGGAACTTAACTTGACCATACCACTCCTCCGCTTCTAACACTTCCATGGCTGCCCATTTACCACGTGATAACAGTGAAAGCCCTAAAATGGTAGAAAGATCATCTGTGGTCTGATTCTATCTGACTCAGCCAGACTAATTGTTGGCCAATTCTTGCTTTCTTCTTGGCCTAGCAACACATCACTCCTTATAGTTCCCTTACATGAGTTCACTCACTTGTTATATTTCCAAGGAAGTGTCATGCTATTCATTGCCTCCTTTGATTTGTTTTCTCTGGACTGCTGATCCTACCTCTGCTCTCTCCTTTGCTTCCATAAATCCAACATATCCTTTAAGTCTCATCCAAGGCATCAGTACCCTAGTAGGCTTCTCTGGCATTGCACCCGGCAATTCACCATTCCATTCCACTATTCACCCATCATTACCAATTCACACACACCATACCCTCATCTACACACACTGCAGCCTGGATTGTTTCATTCATTAATGAGTATATCTGTTCCTCTGCACATTGAGTCTTTAAGAAAAATGACAATGTTTTCCATATTTGAATCCTCCAGTTATTAATATATGTCATGGTTCTTCAAAGATGTTCAATGTTGAGAAAACAACAACATACGAATAAAAAATTAGTAAATAAAGAGAAATCTTGTGATTCTGTGGTTATGGAAAAACAAGGAAAGAAGCAACATCTCTACTCTTGTTGGCAAAAGTCAACATACTCCCAGAGTTCTTCAGTCATTTGGGCAATGTTAATTACCAAGCTTGACATTGGGCTCATCAATATGTGGCCTGCTCTGAGTGTCAATACATATACCAGCAAGTCCCCAAATCATCCATGTGTTTATATTTCTTTAAAATGGCTTATTTTAGCAATAACTATCCCACAAAAGATATTTATTTGGAATAACTGGCCAGCTGGTGTAAACAGGATTTTGCTTCCCGTAGTCATTGCACTGCCCACATGGTCATTTTTGTCTCCAAATGCCCTGAAGAACAACTGTCATCATTTAAATACAGTGCATTGTAAATAATTGAGTTTTAATTTCAATAGAGTTCACTAAAAATAAATCAATGGGACTACACAGAGCTGAGACAATAGAAGTTGGCTGTGTGCACCTCATGAGTCTACAAGAGAGTGTAGACTGGCTATTAAAAACAACAACAATAACAACAGCAAACCTTTTACATTCACCACTGGAATCAGTTATACAGTCCCTACTTTATTCTCTAGCTTTATTTCAATTGAAGTATTATATCCACAGACTACACCTTTCATTCACAACCACATTTATAAATCAACAGTGTTAGTTATACTCACTATAATGTATTACCATCAACTCTGATGCACTTTCATAGTTTGTAACAAATGTTTCACACAATGCAAGGTGTTAGTGGGGTAGTGATGGATGGGAGCCCTGTAGGATGATATGCATGCTTGTTTTGTCAGTTCACAACTTTAATCTACCCTTATTGTTTATGGATGTTCATGGATGAATGATAAACTTCAATAAAAAGTTTAAAAAGACCTTTTAATTGTAGTAACATCTATACTACTTTCAAGGACACAATGTCATGTTATTAATAGCACTTTCAATATTGTGTTATCACCATCAACCTCCATCCCCCCAATTTTTCATTGCCTCAAACAGAAACTCTGCACCCGTTAAGGAATAATTCCTTCTTCTCCCACATTTGGCCCTGGGAAACCTGCAATTTATTATCCATCTCCATGAAATTTGCTTATTCTAGGTATTTCATATAAGTGCAATTATCCAATATTTGTTTATCTGGCTTATTTCACTGAATGTAAGATTCTCATTGTTCATCCATATTTTACATGTATCAGAACTTCATTCATTTTACAGCTGAATAACATTCCATTGCATTTTTATACACTATTTTATTTATCCATTCATCTGTGGATGGACACTTGGATTGCTTCTACCTATTGTGAATACAGCTGTTATAAACATTAGTGTACAAATATTTATGTGACTCCCTGATTTCAATTTTTTTGGTATTTACTAAGAAGTGGAATTGTCAGATCATTCTATGTTCAGCTTTCTGAGGAACCATCAAACACAGTGGTATACAATTTTCCAGTGCCACCAACAAGAAAGATTTCAATTTCTCTGCATGTTCACCATGTTTTGTTTTGTTTTTAAATTGAATAGAACTTTTAGCTATAGAACATGCCCAACATTCAAAAGATCACTGTTTTGCTTGTTTTGCCTTTGGTTAAGGATGGTACTTGGCTGTAACTGGCTCTCTACCCAAGGTATTAAGGCTTACTCCATGGTTAGAAGATTGTGGTTGAAGGGTGAGTGTTTTGGATTGCATAGCCAAGTAGACTGGGCTCTAAGGTTTTATTTAATAGAATCTCAAAACTGAATGGTTCCTACAGAATTGTACAGAATTATACCTCTATGAGGTACATGGATGGTTTGTGAGGTACAGGAAGTAAGAATGTTGTTTGTCTAGTTATTGCAAACTAACCTCTATTTGTTTACAGTCCCTGCAATATACAGTCCCTCCTTTGCAAGTCAGTCCTGTTGCCCAAGAATGGAAAAGGCAGATGTACAAGGGAGATAGGTGGATCAAATGTGAAGTCCAAGAGTTGAGATTCTATAAGAGCAACACCAGGTGTCAAGTGCTGACTTTAGGACAGGGAATCTTTGTGACTGCCCTTATTATATTCTCAGTGAGTTGTAAGAACCCACAGGCAATTTACTAGCCAAATCAAGGTCACAATCGGACGAATGATTTCACCAACAAGGTCTCAATATTCACTTTTTTTCCAAAGCAATGCAAAGGTTACCTACATTTTAACTGAGCTTCTCTTTAATTGGGACATTTAGAAAACAGGTGACGATTTAAACAGCTGCGGAATGCTGAGAAGCAGGGGAGAGGCATCCTGATGGAGGGGGTCAGGATTGGATCTCTGGTGAAAGAGGTCCAGACACGGTCTTCATGTTCTGTAATCTCCACAGTGCTTCAATCTTCTTTCCTTTCTTGATCTTTAAAGTAACTTATTGAGCTTCCAACTCTCTCTCCAGTCAGACCCAGCAACACAAAAAATTCTTACATCAATTTTAGGAAAGCTGAGAAATGTTTGGGTTCCAAATGAAGTGGGATTGCATCTATGGGTAACAAAAGGACTGCTGCGAGTTAAACTTTTGAATTTTGAAGATGTGAATGGAGTGGAAGTCACTGAAGTTAATTCTCAAGTGACTTACAGTATATGAAATTCCAACACCCTCTCTGTGCCCAGGAAGCTCTGTAGACAGCAACAATACACAGCTACAAGCTGTCAAGAACAATGTCCATCTTTTTGCTTTTATTTGGCAAAAGAAAAACCACATTACCTTGTCATTACCATTTTTCTTCTAACAGAGTAGTTTAGGAACACATATAATTTTCCCCGAGTTTCCCACTTCTTTCTAAACATATATTAGTGTGGGATTTTTCCTCAGTATGGAATCATTTGACTTTTCTCTCCAATATTTTTGGTTTATCTCCAGATACTGCTTGCTCTTTCCCATCTCTTCTCCCCTGTGAGTTCTTCCTCCCTTGAATTTCAACATAATTTGTGAAGTTCGTTCTATTCCTTTTAGTATATTTTCACTTACATGTTGAATTGTCATCTTCATGAAAAGGGCATGTAACTTAAAATCATAAAATAATTTCTATGTTGTGATTCTATCGCTAATGAATTTTCTGAGACTGCATTTTTCCATCTTCATAACAGGAAGTTATATGGATTGTATGTGGATTATGTAGAATAACTAAGAAAGTGTTTATCTGTGTAATTCATGGGTCTATTTTTCTTGTCCTATTTGGATAATTTTGGTAGAAAGGAATAAACTCTCTCGGCCATTTACTGCATTTCTAAACTGTAAAAAGAATGCTCAATAATTTTCTGTATCATTTACCTAATTACCCTAGGCCTTGTGTAAAATGACAAAGGTTTTCTTGCTTATCTTTATACCACCTCATCTCTGAATCTAAAAGTTAGAAAATAGGACTCTTATTCATCACCCTAATTTCTACCAGCACCTCATAGCCTTTCCCTCTTTTATAGACACGAGTATTTGAAAGATCTATCTCCCAGCTGTTGGCCTACCTCCTAACATTAGAATGCAAGGTGCATGGATCTACGCTGTATAATTCACTTTGAATAACAAATTGCACTCACCCTGGAAATGCTTTTGGATGATAATGGCATTGATGATCACTCACATCAGATTGAGCCAAAGCTGGAAGGACCCAGTTTATGATGGAAAATGGAAAGAATTAGAATGTTCATCATGACCCAGCAATAGCTAGGGGGAAACTGTCCTTAAGCATTCTCATTCCTTTCCATTTCTGCATGTATGTGCTGCTTGTCATAACAGCCCCCAGCAAGTTACAATAATGAGAGCAACATATGGCATTTGAAGAGTGTCAGAGCCAAGGAGTGTGCTTGATTTACAGGGGCTTTGTCAGGGGAAGAGACAGAGAAAACACTCTTGTTGAGATTAGGAAACTGCTTCCAGAAGATTGTTAGATCCTATCTATGTGTCTTATAAAGTTTATTCCTCTATCATTATTTTTTCAATTTCTCCTATTTCTCTCCTTCCTCCCTTCCTCCCTTCCTTCCTTATGGACTGACCATTGAAATACACTGAGTATTCCCTACAAATAAAAGTTGAAGTTCTATAATTTCCAGCAAGATGGACTTTGAAGGTAGAAAGAAGCATGGACTAAGTATATGATCTGTTGAGAAATTTCTATATGACAACTAAAGACGAGGTGAACAAGGTCATTATAAAAGAGCAAAAGTCAATTAAGTATCTAATGTTAATGTACTAAAACACGGGAAGCGGACTTGGTCCAGTGGTCAGGGCGTCCATCTACCACATGGGAGGTCCATGGTTCAAACCCCAAGCCTCCTTGACCTGCTTGGAGCTGGCCCACGTGCAGTGCTGATGCGCGCAAGGAGTGCCGTGCCACGCAGGGTTGTCCCCCGTGTAGGGGAGTCCCACGCGCAATGAGTGAGCCCCGCAAGGACAGCCGTCCAGTGCAAAAGAAAGTGCAGCCTGTCCAGGAATGGCACCACACGCACGGAGAGCTGACGCAGCAAGATAACACAACAACAACAACAACAACAACAAAAAGAAACACAGATTCCTGTGCTGCTGACAACAGCAGAAGCGGACACAAAAGGAGAACATGCAGCAAATAGACACAGAGAACAGACAACTGGTGTGGGGGGGAGGGGAAGGTGAGAGAAAACAATAAAATAGAGAGCATTGTCAAAATATATTTAAAAAAATGTATTAAAACAAAATAAAAGTGGGTTGTCTCATTGTTTAATGTTTAGACAAATTTATTTGAACATAGAGTAATGATTATTGGAAAGGGTATTGCTTGTGTATTCTTCATAGAAAACTAAAACTAATGTAGGCAACTCTTTTCTTGCTAACTATTGAGGCAATATCCTCACTCACCACTTTTAAAACCAGACTTTTTTTAGGAAAAGGAAAAGTTTTGACACAAACCTACATTTTAAAAAAAATATCTCACTAGAAATTTCCCCACAGTCCGTGGAGAGCAGAGCTGAGTTCTGGAGAGTTTAACAGGAATTGGACTAGGAAGAGAAGTCCATGGCCAAAAATTTTTGGGAGAGTCAGCCAAAGGGTTGCTGATGCAAAGCACCAGAAATCTGTTGACTTTTTTTTTAAATTTATTTAGGGTAGAAGCTTACAGTTACAAGGCTTTTAAAAGGCTGCATTCACACCAAAGTCAGTTGCCACATGTTGAAACAAGATGGTGGGCAATCTCTGCCTAGTCTTTCGGGACTTCCCAGCTGCTCTGTTCTCTCTGGCTGCAAACTATCAGGCAAATGACTCATCTCAGTTCTTGCAGCTTTAGGTGTTTGAGCCTTTCTCTTTCTGTCATAAGGTAGGGCCCAAATCGTCAAGTGCTCTCTTCTTCTGTGTGTCTTTTTGAGTGAGAGTCCTTTTATATAGGCCCACTGAAGGGGCAGGGCCTTAATCTGAGTCGTGCCTTACCGACATCAAACCAAAAGCCTTAAATTGATCTTATCGAGCAAACGTAAAACTTTGATTGTAATACAATCAAAGAGTAGCACAACCAGAGGAACAGACCAGTTTATCAACATAATCTTTCTCTTGTTTGGGATTCATAATAATGTCAGACTGTCACAGGGAGCATCTCACTTCGTGCCTCTGTTGGAGAATCTTGTTGCCTAAGACTGAGAAATCCCCAGCAATAGAATAGGCTTATTCAAGGAAGAGATCACGTATGGTCATACTCCCCTGCGTCAAATTCCAGCTCCGCAGCTTGAGACTGGTGTCAGTGGGACACATGATACTGCAACATGGTATCCCCTTTCATAAACTGCAGATAAAAAGACCAACTTTCAGGTTTGGTAAGATACTTAGAGAAGTTATAGCTATGTGATTTGGGGTAGGTGATCTCCTTGAGCCTTGGTTTCTGCATTGTTAATATGGAGACAATAATACTTAATCTATAAAGGTATTTGGAGTTATAATTATACAAATCTTAACACTGTATCTGGTGCATGGATACTAATTGATAACTGGCAGTTATCAATTCAATGGAAGTTATTATTACCATCTTCAGCATGATTGAATTTAATAGAACTGAAAGAAGAGATGTAAAGGGTGAAGTCAAGCAAAATATTCATGCCCCGTCCCCATGGAGTGAAAACACGACCCCTCTTGGCAAACTAACCTGTATTCCTAGCCAGGGAGGCTTACCTTAGCATGAAGTGTCCAGATCTTTTGGTGGTTTTCTTTTAGTTTGTTAAAAGCTGCCAAAGCAATATACCAGAATTGGGGTGGCTTTTCCAATGGGAACTTATTAATTTATAAGCATAAAATTCTGAGGCTCTGAAAGTGTCCAAATCAAGGCATCATCAGGAGATGCTTTCTCCCTGAGCTGCAGCTGTGAGTAATCAGGCATATGGTGGTGTCTGCCTGTCTCTTTCTTTTCCTCTGGGCCATCAAGCCTCTTGCCTTCTCTCTCCTGGGTTCCACTTATTTCAGCTTCTTGCTCTCCTCTCTGCTACCACAGCATTTTCTCTGCCTATATCTTTGGCCTTTTATTCCTTCATTTATAAAGGACTCCAGTAAGAGGATTAAGACCCATCCTGGGTCACACAACCTAATCACAGGCCATTAACTGAGGTGATTTCATAAAAAACTTTACATCTACCATAGTCTTACATGCCCAGAAATGAATTAGCGCTAAGATGTAATTTTCTGGGGTCCACAAAGGACTCAAACCACCACAGGTTTCACTGAATAGCCATGACTGATTGAATCAATTTCCATGTGGGTCATTTCCCCTCCCCAGTGTTCTGGGAAGTTGATCTGAGACCACAGGTCTCAAAGCCCCAAGCCTGAATTATCTCCTTGGAATCAATTATCCAGGTGCCCTCTGGTCTCGCCATTAAAAAGAAAAGAACTTTCTGTCACAAGAAAGTCTAAGGAGGTAGAGGTTACCTGCCAGGACCTAGGGCAAAAGACCAGCTACCTTCCTTATTACCTACCTGACCCCATTTGCTAAACCTGTGCTATTTGCTGGGAACTCCTTGGAGACCCCACCCTAAGTATTATTTGTAGCACAAGCCTAGATCCATTTGTTGCTCACAACATTCCAGCACCTCTTGTTCATGAACGTCTGTCTAATTGACAAAGACTTGCCACACCGCCCAAATACTCAGAGTGCTTATTTTGTGTCACTCATCAAGCCCACTGCTGAAGTTGTAAAGACAAATAAGTCCTGGTTGTTTTTCAAGAGATAGAAAAATGCAGAACTACCTACAAGTTAAGTACATGGTTAGGAATGAAACAGAATCATGGAAATAAAAAGCAGGAATTAACATGGAAAAGCCAGAGGAGATGAATAGAGGAGCTGACATTTGATCCAGATTTTGAAGCAAATGTAGTTTATCAATTGTGGAAAGGGAGAGGCAGGCATTTTGAACAGAAGGAACAACATGAGCCAAATCTAGGAGGTACCATGTAGATAGTGTATTTGGGAAATGGTTAGTGATTCAGAGTCTCGGGATATAGGGGAACTGGGGAGAGAATGACCAGGGGTGAAAAACAATTTTAAATGACATGCTCCAGAGAATCACATTATCCTGCAGGCGTGTTCAGTCATTTCACATTTTTCAGCAGGACACTGTGATTAAAATAATGCTTCAGAAAGGCAATCTTACAGCATTAGGGAAGAAAAAGTAAGTTTAGGGGCAAATGGACCACCTGTGAAGCTGTAAGATCAAGTAAAAGATGACAAATGCCCAGTGAGGAAGTGGCAGAGGCAAGAGAATGTTGGTTCTAAAGCGGTTTTGAAAATGGAACCTACTGGACTGGAGGACAGGTTGAACCTGGAGGGTTAAGTAATTGGAGGAGTTTAAGATGATTCCAGAGTTTCACTTCTGGAGATGATTCTAGTCCTAAGTTTTGAAAATAAACCAAATATCTCTCTGTTAAGCTATATTGGGGGGGGGTGGGTAAAGTTACTCCTAAACCATTTCTTGACAAAAAATAACAATGAGTCAGTGTACATGAAATGATTTAAATAAAGGGCTTGTCTATTTAAAATCTCTTGTAAACTGAAAGCCTTCAGCAATTTCTACATTTTAACTGACAGGAGAATCTGGTTAAGTCTCAATTTGGGACTGATCTTTTAGCTGAACACTATTGTAACCAGCAATAAACGTTCCTATGAAAACCAGTCATGAGTTTACAGGGTCTAAATATACATTAGGTCATTTTGTTTCAAGAGCCATAACTCAGACTGGCATCTAAATTCTTCATGGAGATTATTTTTCATTTGTAAAAGCTTGTGGGAGAGAGCTGAAATTGTCCAGTTCTATTCAGAACTAATGAATATTTTATATTAGTTCATCTCCAAGTTGTTAAAGATTTACATCTTGAGGACATTAAAATTAACTTAAGAGATTAATGCACAATAACAAAAAGTAGTTTCACTTTGAAGTTACAAAGCATCATGAAGGCCTTGATCTAAAATTGTCACCCTGTCCAGGGCGGCTCCACCATGATTTTTTCTTCAGGTCATAGATCGCCAAAATTGTATTGTATTTATTTAAATAATCAGCCTGTGGACTGTTTCTCTGATGAAATAGCTATTTCCAAAGGGTGCCCTGGGGCAGAAATGATGAGGCTGGAGACAGGATGAGCTTGTTTTCTATAATCACACAGTACCTGGAGAGCACGCATATCTCCAGTCATTCAGAGTTCACATTTTGTCATGTATTCCAAAGGGTACTTTTATTCTTTGAAATATCTGCATCGGTACTATACCTAAAATTCCCGTAATGATAAACTCTTAAAAGCAGAACAGTGTGGTCTGCCATGGTTAATTTGGATCTGTGGTTTGCACAAAGAAGAATTAATTTCAGAATTTCAAATGAAAGGAGCAGGTAGAGAGTAGATTGGAAAAATCAAGACCAACCAAATGCTTCCAGTCTCCTAGAACCTGACAGCAGTGCTTATTTCAGTAGCAATTGCACAAGGCATCCCTGGATCCAGGAGATGTTTAATCTTGAGAGTGCAAGCTACGGGAGGCACTACTCAAGCATCACAAAATCATAATCAGGTAAGGTCTTGAGAAAATTGTGCTCCCTTTCTGAACTCAGGTTTCTTCTCCAAAAAAAAGTGGGTATAATATTATTGTGCCATGTTAAATGTGGTGATTTATGTATATGGCACAAAGTAGTTTCTACATTGATCATGCACACATATTTCAAAGCTGTTCCCCAACAGAGAAACATTTTGAATTGATATCAGGAGGAGGTTCTCTTTGTAGATTTGAATGCAACTCTGTATGTGGGTATTTTCTGAGTATGTGTGTGGGAAAGAGGCAGAGAGAGCCAAATGACAGAATGGGACAGAGAATGAGAGCAAGAAAGTCATCTTGGTAGGGAAGCTAATGAGCTGTGCTGTCATAATCATGACTAAGTAGGATAGTGTGGTGGGTTGAATTGTGGACCCCAGGTTGGACATGTTCTTTATCTTGATTGACATTCTGATGGTTGAGGCCCCATTATAAATAAGGTGTCTTCAAGGTATTACTTCAGTTAAGGTGTGGCCCAACTGAATAAGGCTGGTTTTTAACCCAGATTGCTGGAGTCCTTTATAAGCAGAGTGGAAGTGAGATGGAGGTAGAAGCTGCTGGGAAGAGCCGGAAGCTGAACATCAGTGGAATCAAGAAGAGAAAGGGGAAGGTGCTTCCAAAAAAAAGCCAAAAAGCCCCAAAGGTTCTTGGCCATCTAGAAGGTACCAACTCCAGTAGGAAGCAAACCTTCTAGCTTGTGAATTCATAAGCCAATGAATTCCTGTTATTAAACCAACCCATTGTAGGGTATTTGTTTAAGCAGCTAAGAAACTAAAAATACAGAAATATGAACTGCCTTTTTTCTCCTGACTTATCATCAGCTCCACACAAGTGGAAGCGATGGAAACGGTAAAAAGCATTCAGAGAAAGCACTAGTTCTACTGTCATCCTACTCTTCAGCCTGATGAGCATATCCTGGGGCAAAGGTTAAAGGTCTTATTTCTACCCCTTGAGATGATGTTGGTCTTTGTGGCAGAGGAATATATTTTAGCTTACTTTCAATCTCAGTCTACTTTATTAAATGTCACTGTGAAAGGACTTGGTGGGGCTATCCTTATTTTTCAAATTAATAAGAATATAATAATGAAAGACATACATGGTCTCATATATCCACTGTTTCCACAGTCTCCAACCAAGCAGAATGAGATGGTCCCTACAGAACACGTGTTTCAGGGAGGCTTCCTAGTTACTTGTTCCTGCAGGAAACCCTCCTCTGCTTTACAACTCCTACTCTAATTCCCACTTGTCCTCGCAGTCTGCTGTCAGGCCCATTGAAAAAGAAGTTCTGTCAATATCTGTGCCATGGGTACAGAGGCTCAATCATTCCAAAACTTCCAGGACCCAGCAAGAGATGGAGGTAAAGAAGGGGCATGGAAACAAGGTTGTGCTGTGTTCTGTGATGGGGAGATCAAGGGGTGGGGAGATTTTCTTTACAAGCCATAAGTCACACATTATTTCTTGTTCTTAGTCATTCTCTATTCCCGGAACCTTTCACACACTTTTAAATGTGCCAATGACTTCTCTCAACAAGGAGCTCAAAATCAGTCCAGATTTCTGACCTCTATGATGTAGATATTAATACTCGTTATATTGGGTTTCTGTTAAGATAAAATGTGATTCTGCATGGAGAAATTCTGAAACAGGGCATGGCACACAGGGAAGGATCAGTAAATGGTAGATAATATTCCACTTTGTTACTAGGATTGTCATTGCAACCAAATAATATGTTGGCATTGTCTAAGCAAAGCTAAAATGTAGTGCAGAATCCTGAGGAAAGAATTTGATCTGTCTCTGCCTGACGAGGTTCCTAAGGTATCAGAGGGAACTTATTCGGAGTTTTGATCTTATATTCCAAAATTTTTCTCCCTTTGAGTCATTATTCAAGGTTACATTTCTAAAAAGGAAGTAGGATGGGTTGTTAAGTATGTGCATTGAAGAAGTGAGAATCTTCACAGTGAATTACTTAGATTTCGCAGGAATGTGAAGGAGGAGAATAGATGTAGAGGAGCAGTTGGGTTAATCACATCCTGTCTTTTGCATATAGAATGAGCATCATTCACCTATCAGGAGGTGCCTTTTTATATCAAATGTCAGAATCATGTTCGCTTTCACTCAACGTTTGATCTCTATCAGAAGCCTCTTGTCAACCTAAAATCTAGGGTCATCATTATCCTGGAATCTTAGCAAAGGTGTTTCATAAATTCCTGTCCCACCATGCAGAGTAGGAGCTTCTTTTACTTTCCCATTTTTCCCATTAGTCTATACTCTCGCCACATCAAGCAATAACTCAAACAATGGACTTACACATTTGGTTGCACAATGAAGATAAGTATTTTCTGATTTGTTTATAAAATTTTCTTAGTATAATGGTTTTCAAACTTGGAGGACTATGGGGATTCTCTGAAAGACTTGTTAAGACAGATTACAGGTTCCCACTCCCAGAGTCTTTGATTTCAGAGGTCTGGGGTGGGGCTTGAGAATTTGCATATCTAGCTAGTTCCAAAGTCAGGCTAATGCTGTTGTCTTAGGGATCCACGAGAACCACTGTCCTAGTGGAAGTTCTTCCTGCCTTTGTACTTCTCAGAACAGAAGGTAAATAGTCTGAGTTTCTTTTCTGAATGGAAATCATCCCATACTTACTTTGGATACATTTGCACATTTTGTTTCTTACTGAAATATTAAAGTGAGCACATGCTTTGGACTTTTTGCTCAGAGTAGGACAAATAAAGGATTAGTAAACATTTTTTTTTTTTGTAAAGGGATAGACATTATATATTTTAGACTTTGGGATCCACACATAGTCTCAGTCATAAATACTCAACTCAGCCACACACAATATGCAAACAAATGGGTGTGATTACATTTCAGTAAAACGTTATGGACACCAATATTTGAATTCTATATAATTTTCATGTGCCATGAAATATTGCTCTTTTGATTTTCTTCAGCCATCTAATAATACAAAAAAGCATTCTTACCTTGTAGGCCATATAAAACCAGAAGTGAGACTGGATTGGTTGCATGGGTTTGGATTTGTTAACCACTAGGAAAGGTTTTTTATGCTAATGCATCAGTGATCAATAAGGCATCTTTATATTGCCAGACTATAAAAGACAGTCATGATACCAATTTAGTTTGGTGCAACAAGGAATTTCCAAGGACCAAAATAGGGTACATCAGAAGTACCTGAGAAGATAGTTGCTCTGAGTTTAATTCTGTCTCCCAAAAAGGTATGTTGAGGTCCTAAAACCAGTGAATGTGGCCTTATTTGAAAATAGAATCATTGCAAAAGGAATTAGTTAAGTTCAAATGAGGTCATACTTGAATAGGTTGGACCCTTAACCCAATAATACTGCTATTCTTATAATAAGAACTAATTTGGACACAGACACGGAGACAGGCATTAAGAGGAGATCTCCATGTGAACGTGGAGACAAGAAAGAGGGCCATGTAAAGGCAGAGAGTGGAGTGATACAGTTATAAGACAAGGGATGCTTCCTTTTCCGGCAGACACCAGAAACT
Organism: Dasypus novemcinctus; assembly: GCF_030445035.2. Classification (NCBI taxonomy): domain Eukaryota; kingdom Metazoa; phylum Chordata; class Mammalia; order Cingulata; family Dasypodidae; genus Dasypus; species Dasypus novemcinctus. The sequence continues at coordinate 129,995,295 of NC_080679.1, read as the reverse complement.
GTAAGAGGCAAAGAAGGAATCTCCTCCATAAGTTTCAGAGGAAGCAGGCCCTTGCCAGCTCCTTGAGTTCAGACTGATAGCTTGCAGAGCTATGTCACAATACATTGCTGCTGTTTCAAGATACCCAGTTTGCGGTACTTTGTTACAGGAGCCCTCGGAATCTAAGGCAATTGTTATACTTCTAAATTCCATCTTTCCCACCAGCATCCCCAACTGAGATCCTGATTTATTAGGGCTTGGAGGAGTTGGGGCATCTGTTTTGCAAATAAACAGAAAAACAGAAACCTAAAGGCATGCATGATTTTAATGCTTAGATGGTTTTGGGAACTGCTGGCCTTCTGGTGTCCAAAACAGTGCTGAGTACAAAGAAATCCTTGTTGAATAATAGGCACAGTTAAAGTACATCTTGATAAAGATATTGTCATTTATCAATAAATTAGTATAATCATTCCATTTTTCATATAAGAAGTTTGATTAAGGTCCACTGCTCTGAAACCTTTAGTAATCTTTATCTCTTCAACTTAACAATTTTTAAAATGTTGCAGACTTTTTTACTTCTCAAAACCATTACGTTGCCTCCGTAGAAACATCTCGCTGTAAACTCAAAGCTTCCAAAATATATGTGTTCTTGGTCACTTTTTTGGTGGGTGATGAAACACTTTTTTTTAGCCAGAATTTTTTATGAGACTCTCCATTGCATTATCTTAGAACACAAAGGCAGGAAGACAAGACAAAATGGATTTTGGTAATTTTTACATAGCCTGACACATGGGACTTCAGTTGACAGAGTTGATTGGGCAAGGAACTTTTCTCATATGGGTAGAAATAAAATTAATTGAACCATTGACTTTTAATCTTCCACTAGTTGTAACCTAGGGAAAATAGATTTAGGAAAAAAATGCCAACCCAAGCCATATATTTGGCAATCTCTTTGAAATCTATAGCAAATACTGAGAGATACAAGCTAACTTGACCCCATGTTTTGAGTGCTGATGTTGTACCAAGGATGGATCTGCTAAGTGATTTTCCTTAAGCTACAGGAGACAGGTAGCCTGAAGGAACTTGGACCATAAAGATGCATGTTCTTGAGAAAATGCATTAAGTAATGATGACAAAGCAATCTCACACTAAAGGATTGCATTATTATTAAAAGTGTAATTATAATAAAATTGGATGTTTTAAGGGGAAGGAAAAGAACTCATTGTGAAGGTACAATTAATTGCCATTTTATTATTCTCCAACAGTGTCACCAATCCTGAAACTCTTAAGGATTATGGGTTGAAGATGAGAGCAGCATTTTTTTTTTTCCCCTAGAAGCCTCAAAACTCTCCAGGAGGATGAGGAAGCAGTGAAAATTCTAATTTTATTTGTCAGCCTTTATCATGAAACCTGGATATTAGGTGTCTGGTCTTGGCTATTTAATAGCCATAAGCTTCAGTCCATCTTCATACCGCTATTTCCTTATACAAAGCAGAGAACTAAACCATCTGTTATTCCTACCCACAAGGATACAAATTAGTTTCCTAGCTGCTAAAACAAATACCAAACAATGGGTTGGCTTAAACAGTGGACATGTATTTGCTCATGGTTTCAACACTAGGAAAATTCCAAAATTGTGGCATCGACAAGGCAATGCTGTCTCTCTGAAGACTGTGTATTCTGGGGCTGGCTCCCTGTGATCCTTGCGTGACTGGCTTTCCTGTCACATGGCAATACCCATGGCAAAATCTTCTCCTTTCTCTTCTGGTTCTGGGTTCCATGAACTATCAGCCTCAGCCTTCTTCCCATAGCTTTCTCTCTCTATGCCTGCATTCCATTCTGTTTAATCTGGATTAAATTTCAACCTGATTCATTTCCCACATCCTGACTAAAAATAAAGTCATCAAAAGGTCCTATTTACATTGGGTTCACACCCATGGGAATGGATTGACATTAAGAACATGATTTTGTCCCAGACATATAACTCAACCTACCACATGATGAGTTGAGAACAAAATAAAAATGTATCATTATTAATACTGTTGTAACTCCTCTTATGAGGTTTATGGTGATTTGGGTATTTCTTGGGCTTAAATCTTGTGTGCCAGTTTAGGAACGGAGCATCTTACCTGTGGACATTAGGAATAGGTAAATATAGAAGCTGAAAGCCAAATTCCCTACACAAACCTGAAAGTCAACCAGGCAAACCATGATTCATTGTATGGTCACAGAAACAGCACAAAGGGTAAGGGCCAAAGCCCATCAGTGGACGTGTCAGACAGCTTAAAGACACAAAGGTCGAACCAAAAATAATTCTAAAAACAAAAAAAGAGAGTGAAAAATCACGGTGCTCATTTTCTTTCATTAATATTAAAAAGGATAGCTCTTGCACTGCCTCCATTTGCTTTGGCTTTCCTAACCGCGTGTGACAGCCCCATTATACTATGTCTCTCTCGGTCATGATGTACATCATTAATCGCTTCCTCAGATGTGTAAGCACGGAATCCCACATTCTTATTTCTTTTGTTGTTGGTGTTAGTGGCAGTTTGTTTTAATTTTTTTAATAATGACTTCTGGTCAGTTTAGCCTCAAACGGAGTGAAATGCTACCAGTCCAAAATCTGTTTCTCTTCCATTCCTGTTCCTTGGTTTATTTCATCTCTCCAAATTATCCATTTATATACATTCCTATCTTTTGACATAATTGCATTTTGTTGAATTAATCTAAAGCAGTCTCACAATGCTAAGAGGAGCATATGCTCTCAAAAGTCATTTGCATTCTAAGGAAGTAATTCCCTTCTGGTTGCTCTTAACTTAAAGGAACTATTTGGCTTTTCTTGACTTGGGAATCTGTCAAATTACAGACCATAACTCCACTTAGCTTATTATTCACTGCATGGTATTGGGCCAGCTCTGCATTTTCTCTGAGTTTCAGTTTTCCTCCCTCTAGCACGGAAATAAGAATATTAACCTCATAAAACTGAGATAAAAATAAAATTATAAATATTTTAGAACACCAATCATACTATCTTGGCATGAAGATATTCAAAAATATTCTCCTTTAGGGAAAGAACATAGGTAAATGAGACTGAATGGCATGTCCACTTTTCAGAGAGAAAGTCAAAAATAAAAACAAAGCATTTCATTCTTTGTAAAACCACTAAACAGGTAATTAGACAAAAAGAGACACTTTTTGTTTTATATATCAGGGAGAGGTTTGCTAGAGCCTGAAGGCAAAGACCAGTTTTCTTTCATTGTCTCTTCAATAAGATTTGCCTTTTAGGTGCCAAGCCTTTCTGCCTAGTCAATGCCTACTTGAAATTCTAGTCCTAGCACAGCCTCTTCTCCAATAAGCCTTCTTTTATTACCTATGGCCCTGGCTCTGTCTTCTATCTTGGCCCTCTTTAGTCTACATTTTATAAGACATTACCTGTTAGTCATCAGTACTTTCCAAACATAGTCGGGCCAGGGGAATCACCTGGACTAGATGAGAAATACAGAGGAAAATATGGTTAGAAAAGAGAACATGATGAAATACATTTGGCTCTACAAACAGCAAAGTTAACTCACACCTCGATACCTTACTCCACCAACCCCAGAGACTTTGATTTGGGACCTGAAAATTATTATACATCTCAGATTTGGGGCACCCTTAAGTAGGTATACATGTCAGGTTGGTGTCTCCTAATTGGATTGCTAGATCCTGAGAGCAGTCCCTCACCCCCTTTTCTTTCCTCTGTCTCCACCTTGCTGGGCACGACATAGACCCGTATTGTTCAACCCTGACTATGGATAAGAATCATCTGAAAATGCTTGTACCAATGACTGAGCCCCATCCAAAGTAATTTGGAATCTACAGTGGCAAGGACCAATGCTCCCCAGGTAACTGCAGTAGTGTGTATCCAGAGTCGAATAAATGCTCAGTAAATATTTATTGATTTATTCATCAGGGGAGACATTCTTAGGAAAGTATGTTGACTTGAGCTGGGATAGAAAGACGAGTCAATTCTGTTAGTAACTGCCAAGGAGGCTAAAATGAACTGGGAAAAAAAGAGGGAGGTGAAGCTGTTTAAATTATAAAAATTGAAATATAAATAAAGGTTACTTGCTTGTCACAAACCTTGCTTTTCTTACTGTCAGTTCACAATAACACTCTGGATCATTGCCCTCCACACTGTCTTCTCACTGCCTCATATTACCACTTGTGATGATTAATTTCATATGCTGTGAAATTTAACATATGGCGTAGAGTTGTTTGGTCAACAAGCACTAGTCTCATTGTTACTATGAAAGTATTTCTTAGATGGATTTGCATCTTATTCAGGTGTGTGTATGTATGGCCGATTGCATTTACAATCAACAAAAAAGTTTGTCTGCAGCGATGAAGGGGCTCTCCTCAACCAATCAGTTGAAGATCTTAAGAACATAACAGGATTTTAGAATCTAGAAAGAAGAGCTCCTTATTCTACTTCAGCCAGCCAGCTCTTTCTGGGAATTCACTTTCTCCCTTATCGAAGTTTCCAACTTGCATCCTGCCCTACGGAATAGAGACTTGTAATGTCATGAGCTAATACCTATAAAAAATTCCTTAATATTCACATATTTACACACACCACACACACATATTTCTGTTTCTCTGGAGAGCCCTGACTAATATACTACCGTAGAGAGAAACTGCTGTAAAAGTCAAGGCTAGAAGCAGTTCCTCAAAAAGGTTTTATCTTTTTCTTTTTTTTTCATTAATGCAGAACCAGCCTGCTTTTTTCCCTCAATGAAGAAAGTCTCAGAAAAACCGCAGTAACAACGCCAAAGGGAAGAAGGTATTGAATTAGCAGAGTCATTTGGGCTTGGCTCCTGGGAAGTGTAGAGGGCATAGGGGGTTACTAAAGGATCCAGGCTGCTCAGTCAAGTTTGCCACAATAGAAAATATTTTGGCTCTGACATTCACATATAAATAAAAAGAGTGCATATGCCTAGTGCCTCCCATTTATACTAAGAAAAAGGAGAAGGCAGAGATGTCCACTATGTCTGTTCAACATCATACTGGAAATGAAGTTCTGGTCAGTGTGATAAGGGGAAAAAAAAAGAGAAAGAAATAAGTGACATACATATTTGAATGGGTAAAAACAATACAAAACAAAACCAAAAAACTTTCTGTTAGCAGACGAAATTGTATATATAGGAAGTCTCATGAAATCTTAAAAACAAATAAGCAAACAAACAAAAATACAACTCAAAACTATATATGTTAGTTTAGCATTATCACAGGATACAAAGACAATAGATAAAAACACATTGTATTTCTACATGTTAGAAATTAAAAACAAAATAAGAAACAATATCATTTATAATAGATTAAAAATATGAAATACTTTGCCATAACTGTAAGAAAATATGCTCACAAACTTTATTCTAAAAACTGCAACAGGCTATAAAAGAAACCAAAGAAGATCTAAATTATTGCAGAGACTCATTCTGTTCATGTATTAGAAGGCTCAAACTTTTAAAAATGTCAACATTCTGCAAATTTATCTACATAGATTTTTATGTAATTCCAAATCAAAATTTCTGAAGCCATTTTGTAGTGTAGACAAGCTTATTCCAAAATTTATTTGGAAAGGCAAAACAAATACAATAGCCAAAGCAATTCTGAAAAAGAAGAAAAAAGTTGGAGCAATTATACCTGTTTTAAGGCTCAATATAAAAGTACAGCAATCAAGATATTGTTCTGTTTACAAAGTTATAAACATATAGATACATCAAACTGAACAAAAGACTCCCCAAAAGTCTCACATAAATACAGTCAATTGGTTTTGACAAATGTCAAAGACCTTTCAAAGGACCTATGGAAACTTTTAACAAATGGTATTCATATGCAAAAATAAACCTTGACACTTACATCACAGCTCACATCAACTCTAACTCAAAATTGATCACAGAGTGTAAACCATAAAAGAATACACAGAAGTAATCCTTTGTAATCTGGGTTTAGGTAAACTCTTATTGGACTTAGAACCAAAAGTATAATAAAAAAAAAATAATGGTACTTCATAAAATTAAACATATTTATAAATATTATATATATATATTTGCTCTGCATAAGAGACTGTGAAGAGAATGCCTGGATGAAAATATTTTCAAATCACATATCTGATAAAATACTTGTATCCAGCATACATAAAGAACTCTCAAATCTCAACTGTAAGAAAACAAAACAAAATTTTAAAAAAATGAACAAAAAACTTGAACAAACATTACACCAAGAGGTTACATGGAGGAAAAATAAGTAGATGAAAAAATGGTCAACATCACAACTGTGGTTATTACAAATTATAATCACAATTAGATAACACTACCCAGCCATTCAATTATATTAAACACATTTACACAGGTAACAAAAAGTAATGGCAAGGAAATCTCATACACTGCTGCTGGGAATGCAAAATGGTAGAGCCACTCTAAAAATATTTTGAACTGCTCTTATAAAGACTAACATACACAGAACATATGTACTAGATATCTATTGATGCATAACAAAATACCATAAACTCATTGCCTTAAATAACACACATTATATAACAGTTTGTGGGGATCAGGATCCTGGGAATGGCTTGGTTGAGTCTTCTTTGTAAGATCTCACAGGTCTGGGTGTCCACTGGGCTGTAGTGTTATCTGGAGGCTTGATCGGAGAAGAATCCACTTCCAAGCTCACTCACTTGGTGGCAGAATGCATTTCTTTGCAGCTGTAGGCACAAAAATTCCAATTTCTCAGCTATCAGCTCGAATATTTCTAGAGTTCTTAAAGGCAGCCAAAAGTCCCTTACCAAATGTGCTTTCCCTGCATGGTCACTTACTTTGTCAGGTCAGCAAGGAGGGGCTCTAGAGTGAGGCTGATAGTACTAACAGAACATAACCACTGAAGTGATGTCCCATCACCATTGCCATATGGTTGGTTAGAAACAAGTCATAGGTCCTGCCCACACCCAAGGGGATGGCAGAAAGATACGGACACCCAGAGGCAGGGATTGCTGAGGCTCACTTACAGTGGGTCACAAGACCTGGCAATCCCAGCCCTGGGTAGTCATCCAAGAGCGGAGCTCAGAAAACTTGACAACATATCATAGATAATCTAAGTTTTAGGCTTCATGGGCCACAAATCCTCTATCATTACTGATCTCCTGCGACCGGAAAGCAGTCCGTCACAAACAATATGTAAACGAATGATCATGGCTCTGTTCCAATAAAGCTTTATTTACAAAATCAAGCGGTGGGTTGGATTTGGGCTGATGGCTCTGGAGAAATAAAAACATATGTTCACACAAATACAAAAGATTATAGCAGCTCTAGTCCCAAAACTTGAAACGACACAAATATCCTTCAACAGGTGAATAGAGAAGCAAATGGAGGCACAGTAATGCAACAGGATCCTGTTCAGCAGTAGGAAAGAGCCAGATCTTAATATAAAGAGCTGCTCGGATGACTCTCAAAGCCTTTTCCCAAGTCATTCTACTGAGTGAAAGAAGCCAGTCACAAAAAGTTACAGACTATGCAGTTCTATTTATGATTCTCAAAAAAGATCCATCTATTGTGAAAAGAACAGATCAGTGGTTGCCAGGGTTAGGAGTGGGGGGGTGGGTGTAACTACAAAGTGGTATGATTTGGGTATTTTTGCATTAACAGAATTGCTCTATGTTCTGATTAGTATGGTGCTACAAGAATGTATACATTTGTTGGAATTCATGGAATTACACTTCAAAAAGTTCGATTTTACTTTTATATTTTAAAAATAAAATAATTTTTCAGCACTTATTTTCTCAGCTCTAAATGAACTGTTCCAAAATTATACGCTGTGTGTCAGGCCAGAGTTTGCATAAAGAACTGTAGAGCAGTGACGATTGCCTTGATTTTTATTGGATGGGAGGTAGAGGAAAGTTCTGGGTACTTAAGTTTATGGCATCAGATTTTAGCATATATTATGAAAGAAACTAACAACTCTCCATTCACTTTTCAAATCTCATTCATGGTACTTATTTTTCTAGTCTGGCTTCAAGCTACCTACCTTTCCACTGGAACTTAGCTTAGCATCTTTCCTCTGTTTTTGCTCATTGCTATTCCTTTTTTGGGGGGAATGGACAAGTCTTTCCCTATATTAGGTATCCAATTTCTGAAAAGAAAGGGTTAAACTAGAGAGCATCTCAAGATCTCCTTATTGGGAAACATCTGATATTCCAGCAAATTGCAAGGTCATGGGATTTAATGTAACTCTGGTTCCAACATTTCCTAATGATTTCAGCTCCAGGTGCTTGCACAAGGTAAACACTACTGCAGCTAGCACCAGGTGTAAATAATTTTACATTTTTAAATATCTTCACCATTTTTTGTGCATCACCACCTATAACTGCTAAACACACAAAACTTATCTTTTACCATGTTTCTATCCACTCTCTGTACTCAGAAAACCTTAAAGATACTTTACCTGTTCACTTATAATACCAAACATCAGGCTAGAGTTCAAGTTCATTAATACTGTAACATTCCTTTAACTATTAAACAAATAGCTACTGAGCTTCCACCAAGAGCTGGAGATCAATGCCTGCAAAATCTACTGTCATGGAACTCGAGCCCAAAATGAGGCTGTTATAAAAAAACCACAAAATAAATACATTTGAGACATTGACATTCTCAGAAGGGAAAACAGAGAATTTCATGTAATACATTATACTTTCCAAAATACCTTTTTCTGGTTCATAATTAGCCACAAAGCAATGGGAGGCATCATTATTCCATTTTGGCAATAAAGAAGCTCAGTCACATGAAGATTCATAGGTTTGCCAATGGCCTCACAGACCTGAAGTCGAGGCTTTCTCTCTCCTAATTCGGGTCCTTTTCACTGTTCCATATTACCATAGTCAATTTCAGAGAAAGAGAAATTGAGTTTGTACCCATCTAGTCATCTGAATGTTTTAGAATTACTGTAGTATATCAATGAATTGAAGTGTCATCAACATTAAGCAAAATTTGGCAGGCAAAAAGGTGATTCAGGCAGTCAGTTCCAGATGTGTGCTTTGGCTGTGAGAGTCTACTCTAAGACTCAAGAGAGAATGAATAGAATAAAAATGGTGCCTTCACAAAAGTGTAATATAATAATTAGAATTATAGAGATTACTTCCATTCTTGCTCTTAGAATTGGTAAAAGAAAAAAAAATTCTTCAAATCAATTCAGCTTATTCTTGTTATTACAGAGCATGTAGCCACCCCCATATTTCAATCCAGATGGTACTTCTCAAGGATGTGAGAAAGGACGTTTCTAACTGTAAACTTAATAAATACTGGTGATTTCCACCTTCCTTCCTGTGGCAGTTTGAAATTATTTTATGAACTTCAAAAAGAGAAATATTATGTTTGTAAACTAATCTTGTCCTTTAGGTGTGATACACTTTGATTGCATTAAATTCAATTGAGGGTCCTTTGATTAGATTACTTGATAAGACCCCTTTGGGACTTTTGATTCATCTACGTCAGTGAGTGAGGTGAGACTCATGTTGAGTCTCTGTCCCCTTGATGGGTCTGATATAAACAGATACACAGAGACTCTTTCAGACAGACACAGGAAAATGAAGCTACCATGTGTGATAATGCCATGTAAGAGAAAAGATCACTTAACCGTGAGGCTCCAAGAGGCTAGACCTAGGGAGCAACTCAAGAGGAGATGGTGAACCCAAAGGTGAAGGGTGAAACCTCAGCAGAGTTGGGCAGCCATCTTCCTTCACCACATGGCAACACTTTGGGGTTAACAGTGGCTGACGAGGTGACAAGGCATCTCTGATGGTACCTTGGTTTAGAGTTTTCACAGACTTGGAACGGTAAGCTTTTACCCTAAATAAATCCCTGTATAAAAGCCATCCCATTTCTGGTACTCTGTGTTGGCACCTCTTTGGTAAACTAGAGCATTTATATATGATTTTTGTTCTCCCTAGCCAAGAAGTTATATGCAATAATGACTTATAATATAATTAATGTCAGCCTTAATTGTCTAATCCTAAGATGCTTATTCACTGCCAAATTGCATTTGTCTATAGATAATTATCCTTCCTCCTAAACTTTCCTGAAGAATAAACTGCCATAATTGAAATACATATGCATAAAATCAGGTTATATTTTACACTTTGGAAGAAATAAATTTGCATGTGTTACAAAGTATCTTATTCTAGTCACAGATCCTCACAAAAAGCATTCAGGTGCCAGTTCTTCAAAACTGGTGTCTGAGATTTACCAAGGTATTTAGTATCTCAGGGTTATTGACCGACATGCCATGTATTCCAGCATTTGCAGTCTCACTTGTGGGGCTTTAGCTTGTCAGTCAACAGGCAGCAAAGCGTCCCCAGCCATGGCTGCTAAATCACTCTCATGGACCAGGACTGCTGGGGAAGGAAGCTTTCCTATTTCATTGTGTGGCTCCTTCACGTAGCCTCCTTAGGTGACATTGACTATCCTGGGCATGGGGGATCAAAACATTTAAAATACTAACAGCCATGACAACCAAAACCACCTGTGTCCTCTGCTATTGTATACTCTGTGAGGGAGACAAATGAGCCAAAAGACACTGTGAGGCAGAGGTCTACATATGGCGAACAGAAGTCTAACGAATTCAGACCTTTTCTTGTAATAGATGGTGGTTATGGTGGTGCAACATTGTGAATGTAATTAACGGAATTGAATTATACATGTGAATGAGGTTAAAGGGGGGTAGTCTTGGTCATCTATATGTTACTAGAATGAAAATTAAAAGAAAAAACAGGACTGTGAGACAAAGTGAACGAAACTGTAAATGACAGAGTATAGTTAATCGTACAATTATAAATGCATTCTTTCATGAATTAGAACAAATGTATCTCACTAATGAAACGTTAATAATAGCTTATATGGGAAATCTGTTTTTTTAAATTTTTTATGCATGATATTTCTGTAAATTGACAACTCTAACAAAAATATTTATGTATATATTCACACACATATAAGTGTATACATTTATCTGTGTGTGTGTATATATACATATCCTAAAAAATGTATATACACATTGTATTAGTCAGCCAAAGGTGTGCTGATGCAAAGTACCAGAAATCTGTTGGTATTTATAAGGGGTATTTATTTGGGGTAGAAGCTTACAGTCATAAGGCCATAAAATGTAAGTTACTTCCGTCACCAAAGTCTGTTGCCACGTGTTGGAGCAAGATGGCTGCCGGTCTTTTCCTCTTAAGGAGCCATGGTCCCAGCTCGTTCCTTTCTCAGCTATAGGTTAGCATAAGGCTCATCTCTCTCCCCAGGGCTCATTTCTTTCCAGGCTCAGTGGCTCTGCTCTCTTTACAAGGTCAGCTGTAGGCTATCAGGCTCATTCTCTTCCCAGGGCCTCTGCTGTGTCTAATGAGACTTCTCTCTTTCCTCATGTATCTCCTTCTCTGTGTATTTACATTCCACGGCTCTGGCATCAGAACTCCAACTCTCTCCTCTGCTATGTTCTTTTCCTCCCTTGATGGATGAGGACTCAACATCTTACTGATATGGCCCAATCAAAGCCTTAATCATAATTTAATCAATTAAAAGTGAAACCACGGAATCTAACAAATCTGATACACCCAAAGAAACAGACCAGTTTACAAACGTAATCCAATATCCATTTTTGAAATTCATAAATATATATCACACTGCTATACACACACACACACGTGTTTGTGTATATATGTCCTAAAAAAGATATCTACAGATCAGTTCTGAAGAATAGTTTTGCATTGTAGAGGTCCTAACTAGTTTTGTAAAATTAGTATGTAAAATGAGTAGGAACAGTAGGGGCTATCTCATAAAAGGACTTGCTTATCTGTTAAGGAATCTGCATTTGGTAATAAAGTAGTGTAATCATTTAGCATATTCAGCAGGGGAATAACAGGGTAAAATTTCTCTGGCATCATAAAGTTGAATGTCTGAGAGCAGTGAGCATGGCTTTCTGGTGTTAATAGATGATAGAGATGATAATTTGAACTTCACTCATGCCCAGGAGGATAAAGACAGGTGAATTGAATCAAAGCATATTTTGGAGCAGATAGCTGCAAACCCAAAGGGATCTTAAAGTCGTTTACCAGATTCCTGTCCTGGGAGGTGAATGATGGGAGGGTCTAAGGAACTATATATGAGAAAAGAAGGAAATGTGAAGAAAAAGAAGGATTTTGATTTTGGACATATTGAATTTGTGGTTTCTGTGGGATATTTAAGTGGAGTTGTTTAGAAGACAGACCTGACTCTAATGAAAAAGGAAGAGGTAGATTTGGGAGTCATGAGTCTTTGCTAAGTCAAGGGTCTTAAGAAAAGATCTGATCAATCAGGGAGAGAAAATGATATAAACCAGTGACTGTCAAACTCTGGTCCCTGGTCTGGTAGCATCAGCACCACTTGGGAACTTGTTAGCTCTGCATTTCTAGGCACCAGCCCAGACCAGCCACATCATACTCTACTTGGAGTCCAGTGATCTGTGCTTGAAAAAGCCCTGTGAGTGAGTTGGATGCAAGCAAAAGTATGAGAAGTACTAATTCATAATTTGTTTGGCAGTCACAGATAATTTGAATATTAAATGAAAACTATAATCTTTCTGGGGAGCTGGATCAAGTTATTTAAAAAAAAAATACACATTTTACATCCAATATCCAGAAGTTCATGAAAAACTAAAATCCATCCAATGATGCTTTATGAGAACACCTAAGACAGACCTTGCTAAATCGGAGTTTCATGGTTTCCTGGCTGCAGGATTTGGGGTAAAGGATGCCTTTTGAGATGTTAAGACCAAGTAAGAGTTTCACTGATCTTTTGGAAAAGAGACAGTCTTCCTTTTCTTCCATACTTTTTAACTTGAACTTAGTATAAGGAATACTGGCAACCCTTTTGGAGATAACACAAGAAAAGGTTCTCTAAAAACAGAGTAAATTCTAAGGAAGTGGAGTCAAGGAATGGAAAAAAGTAATAATCAGTGTTGGAAAAATATTTGGGGTTCTAGATCAGTCCTTACTTGAAACTGTCCTTGATATTTTAACTACAAGAGTAAATCCCCATTTTAGCTCAAGCAAGTTCGAGTTAGGTTTCTGTAACTCACAAATGAATTCAGAGACAACCAGGATTGGGTTAGAAAGTCATCAGGTCCTGCCTCTGCCTTCCTGGCAAGCACAATCCCTGCTTTCCCTTTCATTCTTCTCTCTCAGCACATCACCTTAATGGGTCTTTCGTGCAGATGCTGGAAAATGAACTTCCCAGTCCCAAAGCTGCAGAATCTCACTGCCCCCAGACCAATAACCAGCTGACTTGGACATCAGTGTCCTCATCCCAGTGCTCTAAAAATCAAATCTTATTATCTACAATTAATTTCAAAAATCCACCCTTGGATGGACATTGTCCATCTGCATCCTTTTGTTAGTTGTCTTGAGTGAGGCCGATGAACTGGAGAGTATGTGTTACAACTCTGCTGAGATTCAGGTAGCAACTGGCCTATGAACAAACACATTTAAGTCTCTGGGAAATATATTTAACAAATATAGTGCTAATTATTGGTTCAAATAAGAGGTAGAAAAGTTAAATATAGGGAAATTATGAGTCTACTTTGTTACATTGGAGAGTATAAATTACAAAATAAAGTCCTTTGACAGGGTGCCTAATTCCTGAGCCTGTCTGCCCTGCCTATAATGTCTAGATATCTCCAGAACCCTCAGGAGCCCCACTGTTTGACTCCTATTCCAGGAAGCAGAGAGCATCTCCAACTGCAAGCAATATAATTCCACCCATCTGCCCCATGGCATCTAAGCCTCTTCTCAATCAGACACAGGGTAGGCATCACCATCCCAAAATTCTCAAAATTGAGGAATGAACAAACATTACGGGGGAAAGCAACCATGGATTAATATTATTATAGCAATGGAAGAAATTATATCATTGATATATGGCAGTGGCTACCAGAGGTTCTAAGGGGAGGGAGAGGGAAGAAAGGATGCAACATGGGGGTATTTTGGGGACATTGCAATTGTCCTGCATGACATTGCAATGACAGTTACAGGCCATTATACATTTTGCCAAAACCTATAAAACTGTGCAGGGCAAAGTGTAAACCATAATGTATACTATAGTCTCTGGTTAGTACAATGCTTCAATATGTGTTCATCAGTTGTAACAAATGTACCACACTAATGCAAGATGTTAATGTGGGAAAGTGTGGGAGGAGGTATATGGTACTCCCTTCTATTTTTTATGTAACATTTATGTAATCTAAAGGTCCTTTAAAAAAATATTTTTAAAAAACCGCACCCTGGTTTGGTAAGTGTGGAGTCATAAGAGATTGCCCTTCTGGAGGAGACCCCTGTTGCTAGACAAGCTTGAACCCAGATGGGGAAAAAAACCCTAAATATGTCAAACACATAGTTCCATCCTTTACCTCTCCATCCACCAAGAGTTGTCCTAAAGGTCTCTTTAGTTCTAACCTTGCCTCTTGCTGTAGTTGCCAAAGGGTAGTGAAGTTCTTCTACCTGTCACTGTGTCTTATATTACTAGACACCTGATATGCAGATACCAGCAACCTAGAAAAACTATAATTTCTAATTGTCGAGATCTCCGCTTGTGCCAAGAGAAACAATATTCAAACTGAAATTTGGTTTTTAATGAGAACTGAAATAACTTCTTTATTAAGTCTTTCAGCATAAGGTTTGCTTACCTAATTATAGGTTACCTTAAGATAAAGAAAAACCTGCATCATGGAGTCGGTAATAACTACCAGAAAAAGAAAATCCATAATCCTTAAAAAAAACCCAAAAACCTCATTTAATCAACACCCAGAAAATATTGTATAAGAGCAGTCAGTAGGTGCTGATGTGTTTACATTTAGGGGTGTGAGCATGGGATGAGAAGTACCATATCACCTGCAGTGAGACAAAACAAGTGTGAAATGAGCTATCCAGATTGGATAGCTCATTAGAGGGAAAAGAGAGAGAGTGAGGGCCAGCAGCCTACCAGCTCCGGATATAGGTTGCTGGGATATTACAAAATTACACAAGCAGGTTGTTTTGGTTCCTGGTCATGATAGCCCAGGAGCAAGCAGGAAATTGAAGCTTTCAGTTGTGTCCACACAACTTCTCCAGGAGCAGTAGATAATTAATTTCCTTTCCACTAATGTCCATCATGGGAGAATGACAGTCTCACAAGTACCCAGGAAAGCTGGGAATGAGCAGCTGTATCCATGTCTCAGTAAGTGAAATCCTAGAATAATTTGCAGCCATTCTTTTGGTTCCAGTATATTCCATGCTAATCTAAAAAGGGAAATCTAGTCTGGCACCACTGCCTCATAACTAGGGAAACTACATGTTCTTGAAGTTTAATTAAACATTTAATTATTATGAAATTATCAGTGGCAGTTAAAAATAAAAGTAATCAATCTCCCCCACAAATCTGATTCTTAAATTAATTCTGAAGGTAAAGCCCCTTCAGCATTATATGTAGCTTCACATATTTATGAGTGATTGTTTATCATTTTATTTTTCCTTTTGCTTATACTTTTCACTTAGTATATGTTTCTTGGAAGTATATGTTTATTAGAAGCATATAAATTCTTATTTGCTTGAATGATTATACCTATGGCTAAATTTATTTACAAACTACTCTCTTTCATTTGATTAGCATTTTGGTTATTTCCAGTTTTGTTTGGGTTATTTCTTGATTTTTTAAAATTTTGTTTTTACTTTTAAGGACAATGTTTCAAAAGATATCCTCATAACAAATATTTGCATTCATATGAAAAGGTATATTCCAGACCAATTTTTAAATATGGAATTGTAGCTGTTGAGTAATGCCAGATGTTGCTTTCTGTTGAATCTATACATTTATTCACCAACAATATATAATGTGCCTATATCCTTAACTTCATAAAGGCTGGACTTTAGATTTATTTGTTATTTACATTATCAAAATATTCTATATGCTTACTTATGCTTCGTGAGTTGATTTATCATGGAAGGAGACTGGTAAGTTAATAATTCATTGAATTAGATTTCTTCAATATTTTTCCTTTAAATAACTAGTGGTTTTGTATATTTGATATAATATGTGGAGAATAAAGATGCATGGCATTTAGAGCTTTAGTAGTTTTAGTATGTTTGATTACAATAAAGCAATGGTCAATAAAAAGTTTATGTAACAGGCCAGATAATAAATATTTTAGACTTTTTGGGCAATGTGGTGGTCTCCCTAGAAAGTACCCAATACTGCCTTTGAATGGAAAAAAGCCATACACAAAACATAAATGAATGGATTGGCTGTGTTTCAATAAAACTTCATTTACATAAAACAGATGGTGGCTGAATTTGGACCTCTGGCCACAATTTGCTCACTCTTTCTAAAGGTTCTTTGTCTCATTGCAATCTCTCCTCCTTAGACTTCACCGTGGATGATGTTTTGCCACAATCTCTGGTCTGGTTTCGTTTGCTCATGTCTCTGTTCCAAATTACACTTACCTACATTTTACATCTCTTTGTTTTATACCAACCTCTTATGCAATGCATTTTTGGGGTTTAATTTGTTGAACCATTTTGGGAAACTTTTCATTTAAGTAAGAGTTTCTTTCTTTTACGTAATTATTTTGCCTTGTTGTCTATTATATCTTAAATATTTTCCTTACATTTTATGTACTATTTGCTTTTACATTTTGTCATATTTTGATAGTGTTTGTCTATACTTTGTTATTATTTATTTGATTATTTTACAATTTTGAGACATATTGTATCAGTCAGGCAAAGGGGTGCTGACACAAAGAGAAATCCGGTTGCTTTTGTACAGGGTATTTATTTGGGGTAAAAGTTTACACTTACAAGGCCCTTAAGAGTCCAAACCAAGGTTACTTTCTTACCAGATGTCTTTTGCCATGTGTTGAAGCAAATGGCTGATGATATCTGTGAGGGTTCAGCCTTCCTCTTTTCTCTTAAGGCTCTGTAGACCTGGCTTCTTCTGATCTCAGCTGTGGCCGGAAGGCTCATTTCTTTTTGGCTCAGCTGCTCTCGTCTCTTCACAAAGTCAGGTGTAAACTCTCAGGTGCATGGCTCACCTTTCTTCCTGGAGATGCAGGATCAGAGCTGACAATTTCTCTTCTGTTTATGGAGCTCTCTCTATTCCTCTGTGTATCTTCTGTCTTCCTGATTGAGTAGCCATTTACATAGCCCAGCAAGGGGGTTGCACCTCAGCCCAGCATGCCCTAATGATGTGGTCAGATCAAAGCCCTAATCTTGACTTAATCAAGACAAGCAACACCTTTGGATTTAAATTAATCAAAAGGTATCATGCCCAGAGGAATAGACCTGTTGACAAACATAATCAATATCTCTTTCTGTAATCCATTAATAATATCAAACTACCACGCAGATGCTTAAACATCTTTTCCTTGGTCTGTTATATTTAGACAGTATTTATTGATTTTGGAATGAAAATTGAGAAGATAAGAAAACTTACTTTAGCCCCCATCTTCTGTCTTCTTACTTCTTGGTTTCACTAGGATTTTTAAAATTTACATTGTGTTCTATAGCCATAATTCCCAGGATGTTTTTGGGCCTTAATTATATATTCAAATTAATTTAATTTTCAACCCACTCCTCTAAATAAAACATAGTTGTCAAGGTTTCAACAAAAAGCCATTTATCAGAAAAGAATCATGGGTACTGTGTTTGCTGATTCCTTGCATTTTTAAACAATTCATGGACAGCTTATCATATTTCAACTTATTAAGTGTTTTTGTTCCATTTAAAAATAATTCACATCCAACCAACCTGTTAGGAGTTGGGCTGAAGGTCAATTGGCTTCAGAAGAGAATGTCCTAAAGGTGGTATCCTGTTCTCTGTAGTACTAGCCAGATAACCCTTCTCAGTCAGGACCTGCATGGAAAACGTGAAAGTTGCCAGCCCATCAGAGCTTCCAAAGAGGCCTTTTAGGTTACGAAGACAGGAAGAAAGGGAGCTCCAAGCTCTGGTTTCAAGGTCCTCTTTTCACATCGGCAAATATGACTTCTCTCCTTGACACGACAGAAGCTGCAGGAGCATATAGTAGGGCATTTTTGAGCACAGAACTAGGTCTAATGTCTGATAGAATACTTCCATGATTCTGAGTTTTTCCTATGCTAGACAGCTTTTTATCCTTTTTACTGAATTATTTGGGGGTAGGTTTTTTTTTTAAAAATCTTAGTTGACACATGGGATAGTGCCTAATACTAATAGGTGCAGTTATTATTTGCTCCATGAAATAATGAATAATTAAATAAAGGACTTTTTCTCAGACACAACAAAGTCATTCAAAGCATGTGTTTGTTAAAAAGTGAATGTGGTCAGTATAAAGCAGTCTAAAGTGAAAGTTTTTTGGACTTAATTTCCTGTACATTTTATTTGAGAGAAACCAAAAGTAGCCTCATGATATGTTACACTGAAAACTTAATTTTCAGATTTAGCCAGTGAATCATATCTCACTTTTAACTATGTAACCTCACTCTTCTAACTCATAGCAATGTAACCATACATTTGTTACCAATTTACTGAGAAATTGTCTTTATTCACAAAGCAAATTCCTGTTTTCTTTTCTTTTACCCATAATTAGCAAATTCTTGTTTTCCATTCCCTTCTATTTGTCTGAACCTGGAATTTACAAATAGAATAGAAACTGCCTTAGTCTGCCAAAGGAGGTGCCAATGCAAAGTACCAGATATCTGTTGGTTTTTATCATAGGAATTTATTTGGGGGTAAAGGCTTAGAGTTCCAAAGCTGATCAAGGTAGCATCAGCAGAGATGCTTTCTCACCAAAGTCAGCTACTGTTGATCTCAGTGTGTTGCCACACGGTAAAGAAAGATGGCGGCAGATCTCTGCTGAGGCTTCAGCCTTCCCCTATAAATGGCCTCTCTCAGGTTCTGCTGCTCTGCTCTGTCCCCAAATTCAGCTGTAAGCTATTAGGTAATGGCTCATTTCTCCCCTGGGGCATTAGCTATAGCCTTTCTGTAACATGGCAGGATTAAAAGTGACAGAGCTCTCTCTTCGTATGTGTGTCTGAGTTGAATGCCCATTTATATCAGACTTAGCAAGGGAGTGGGGACTCAGCCTGAGCCATGCCCACTGACATAGTCAAATCAAAAGCCCAAAGGAATCTTAGCAAATAATGTAATCAAAGTTCCCTCAGATAAATATAGTGCAATCAAAGGGTATCACACCAAGAGAAATAGGTTAGTTGATAAACAAATTGATTCTTTTTTGGGGATTCATAAAATAATTTGAAACTGTAACAATAACAAACACCATGGTCACCAAACTATTCATTTTTAAAAAGAACTAGAGACAAATATCTGGAACTTATTACTTTGATTCTAAATGCTATGTTTTACTTTTATAGCTGTGTCAACTTTAACTTGCAAATAACCCTTTTTTGCATCCCCTTATCTTACTATGCATGGATTTTGTCAATCCTTACAGCCCCTGATGGCCTTCTTTGTTTAGTCATGTTAATTAGGTGATTTAAAATTTTATGTATTACCCCCAATGAAACTTTATTTTAACATTCTCTTATGTGGATTGAACAATTTACAACTTTATGTATTATCAAACTAGATTTGTCAGTTCCTATGTTCATTAAGCAATTTGCAACCCAGTTTGTAACCTGTAGTACCATCTTTATCCTAGCCAGCTTCTGGGTCCTCTGCTTACACACTTCCAATTATTAATAAACAAATCAATCAATATACCTTGACATCCCAGCATCCCTGTCCTCACCTTTCCTTTTCTGAAAATAATAAAAACCCTAGTCTTCTTTGTTCAAGGAGACAGATTTGAGATTTTGTTGTCTTCTATCTTCTTCCAGCTGAATAAAATCTTTTCCTTCCATGATCAAAGCTCGGTATAGATTTCAATTCTCTGTCTAGGCAAAAGAACCCAGGGAACTTGTATAGTCCCCTTTCTATACTATATGTAGCAGCCACTTTTTTTGATTCCTCCTATTCTCCCCAAACTTCTAATGTTGGTGGATGTCTACAATTTCAATCACTGATTGCCTTCTCTTTTTATCTACACTCACTGTCACTAATTGAATATCATCTTAAATACTATCTCTATATAGGTAGTCCTAAATTTATACTTTCAACCCAAACAACTTTCCTGGACTTTTCATTAGACATCTACTTCCCTGCTCAACTTCTCCATTTGGATGTGCAACACATACCTCAAACCCTACAAGTTCAACACTGAACTCCTTATTTATATCAACCCCCAATGCACCCACCCACCTGCTTCATCTGGAGGCGTCCTCATCTCAACTAATGTAAACTTTCCATTCGCCCAGACAGAAAGCTGGAGGCATTCCTTGCTCTTCTCTTTCTCTCATACAAAAAGTCCAATTCTTTGGAAATCCTCATTATGTTACCTACAAAATATACTTTTACTACTGTTCACTGGCTCTACATCTGTAAATGAGACATTGATATAGCCTCTCTTTTCTCAGCTTTATAAGGCCTTTTTTTTAAACAAGTCAATTTTATCGACAGATTAATAAAGCATACAGTCCATCTAAACTGTACAATCAATGTTATTTTGTAAAATCACATAGTTGTGCATTCATCATTTCAATCATTATCAGAGCATTTTATTATTTCAATAACAATAATAAGCAAAAAAACAAACAAAGAACTCATCACCTCTCAATCTCTCTGTGTTTCCCCTGTGGTACATAGCTACTATTCTATTTCCATCTCTCTAGTTTATTTGTATTTATGTTTTGTAAAAACAGTTCTATATATGTAATATTCCCCATGTTCATGTTTCATATAAGGTTTCACTATATTATACAGTCCCATGTTACATTTTTAGCTTTCCTTCTAATAATATATAGGGCCTTAGACTTACCCTTTCTTTTTTTTAATGATAAATTTTAAAAAAAATTTTTTTAAAGATACTTAGATAACATAAATGTTACATAAAAAATTGGGGGGCTTCCCATATGCCCCGCTCCCTACCCCTCACACATTTTCCCACATTAACAAAACTTCCTGTTTATCTTCTTGTCTCCCTAAAGTCTACTTTTAACCCATCAGCAGCGTGATCCTGCTCAAATTAAGCTGAGATAACACCCTTCAAGTTGAAAATCCCCCAATGTTCCACCATTTCCCTTGGAGATGACGGCTTCTGACCCCTAAAGTGAGAATGAGTATATGTTAATATACACAAGAAGTGGAAAATAATTTATAAATACCCTTAATCTAGACTGTTGATTATCATCTCTAGCGACACATTTCAAGTTGGAGTGAGATGGCAGAATGTGGCCACAAGGCTCTGGGCTAATCTGAGCTGGAGAGCATGGACTCTGAAGTCTGACATGCTGAGCATACATTCTGCTACAATCACATTCAACTGAGAGACCTGAGCAGATTACTCAATGCTGGAATAACATCCCCTAAGGGTAAAATGTGACTAGATGAGATCATCTGATTAAAGTAAATTGTACAAGTCTAGCATACAATTCCATGAATATTCATTTTTCCATCAAGCCCTTTTTAATAGCTAGCAAAAGCATAAAGCCCTACATTCAAAATACAGAGGTAGGCTTTCCAACTGGAGATCATCTTGATCCAACCCTGAAGCAGCACAGTAAATAGAAAGAGAAAGGGTAGAACAAACTCCTTCCTTTGCTTACCATATTCTGTATATAACAAGCTGATAAAGTAGAGACTTGAGTGAGCATAAAAACTAGGCACTGGCTTGAAAAGTGCAAGGAGATATAGAAACATTAAATCCTTCTAATCCCAAAGGCTTTGCTTTGGGAAACAGTTAAAAAACAAAAACAAAAACAAAAAACCCTCACAGTAAAGGTTTCTTCTTCTTCTTCTTCTTCCAAAATTACATTTTCTTCTGTGATCTTTCTAGTGTTTATTTCTTCTTTCTATTTTTTCCTTTCTATTTTTATCTCTTAATTTTGAATATGAGAAATCATTATTGGAAGAAACAGAATTTTATTTTAAACAATTGGCAAGCCGAACCTGCCTGAAAGAATGAATCATCTGCAAATTCTGAACATAAAGGTTTCTTCTATTTCTTTTGGGGTGGTATTTTACATAACAGTTTCCCTCTTAGGGCCTTAAAGGAACCCAGCAGTTAAATTCTTTACCCTTCTCACTGTCTTTGTTGTTTCTAGACCTTCTCTATGGACTTATTTCTCAAAAGCACCAAAAGAGTTAAATAGTGCAACAAATATGTAAACTAGGTCATAAGAGTGGCTAGAGAATCTCTAATGAAATTTTCAAGCTCTTCATTGCACATGCTCCCTGGAAATATCTTCGAGTCATGGAGAAACAGAATACTTTATTTAACAGCAGAGTCTAGCTAATGAGTGGTGTGCTCCTCCCTCATTTATCCAGCTTTAATTTCTAAATTAGCCTTATTACTTCAGGCATAATGGGTTCCACACTGCTCTCTCTGTATGCCAAGCTCATTTCCTCTGTGGCCTCTGCTCAGATGTACCACTCCTTCAAAATCCTTCCATACATCTCTCCCATATCCCTCCAACTCTCATTGACTGCAAAATTCTCTCAACTTCCACTATACTTACCATTGGTATAGGTATTACATAATCTGGGCAGGAGGTTGTCACCCCAAGAACTTGGAAGGGTGTCAGTACGGTTATTAGTTAGGAAACTAGTTTTACTATTTGTAATGAAAAGCAACATATCAGTGGCTTAAAGAATAGATGTTTATTTCTCTCTTCAACAAAGCAGCCCAAGCCTGGCCAATGTAGTACTGAAATGTGGGTTCCATGTGTTAGGACTGGATTCCAGAATTCTTCACATTTGTTTTACTGAACGTCTTCATATGTGATCTGCATCTTTAAGAGAAAGGTGGCTGGTTCTGGCTTCTGCCCATGTCCAGCTGAGCTCCTGCCCCCCACCCCATGGCCAGTCAGTCAGCACTGTAGTTTATGGATCCTTCCTCGGGAGTTATACTCATCAGTTCCATTTATAAGAACATTGCTAAGAAATTAGAACATACAGACAAGTCCAGCTCCACAGAAGTCTTTTGTTGGAGGGTCAGTTGTCCAGATGGAATTTAGGATTCTGATTATATAAGGAAATAGGGAAAATGTATATTGATGTGCCAAATACCATTCATCGTCCCATAAAAACAATTTCCTACTAGGAAGAGAATATTTTGGTCTCTCCGATGCAAGGTTCCAGCATGTTTTGCAGCTAAGTTTCTGAATATTGTGAAATATTTAGTTGTCATTCTGTCTTAAACATTGGTCTCATGAGCTTTTGTAGCATCATCTGGCATTTCTAAGTCCCATTAAACAGGGGGGGCCCTGGCAAAGCTGGATTCTGGAGCCTGTAGGGCTGAGGGCCAGTGGATGGAGAATTTCAACATGGGGATGTCAATTCACAGAGTGTCTTGGTGTCTCCAGCCAGTCTCTTCAGCTAAAGCATCCTGCAAGGCCAGGTACCAGGACAATAATTTTGACCTGGGCATTCCCACTCTTTCAGATTTTTGAACACTTAATTATGGTCTACTAAAACTTAGTTCCAAAAGCGTCTCTTCTGCTGGGAAACTGAATCCTGATTTATTGTTTTGTGTTCAGAGCTGGCTCAATTATCCATTCAGAGTCTCTTGGACTCCAAATGCAATAGGCCACTTAATTTAAGCAAGCTGGTTTCCCTCTTTATTACAGAAGTTTGGAAAGGTAATGTAGATAGTTTTTTCCTCTCCATCCTTATGCTGTAATACAACAAGAGCAATAGTCATGGAAATGTAATTGAGTGACCTTCATTGCTTTGTGAATCTTGCACTAGTAAAGGTTAGTTTAGGCATATGTGTCTCATCTTTCCAGATATGGCATAAGCATCTTTAAGAAAGAATGGCCCTTGTATTATAAGCTGGACTCTTAATAGCTACCAATTCATGCTTATGTCTTTAATATTTTATTAATATTTTACATTTTATACATATGGCCAAATGTATAATTACATTGGTGTCTGAGTTATCTAATTTAACATACAGAGGGGTTCTCTAATACATCCATTGGCATGAAAAAACTGGGGTTCAGAGAAAATGATTTGGTCTATTCAGAGAGCTCCTGGAGGATCCTTCAATTTAAGTTTCTTTGTGACTCTAAAGCCCCTGCTTCTGACCACTGTACAACTCTATTTCTTTAATTCAATACATCAAAATATGGTTCTCTCTACAATTCTACAAACTTTCATTTAATATGTACTTGTTGGCTTTCAAACCAACTCATCAGTATATTTATGGTCAATACTATGAACAAATACTTATTTTTCATTACACATAAACATCCATGAACATTGTACTAGAAAGCACAGAAGTCTGTTCATTTCTGTTTCCATATTATTTGAGATATTGTTGAGCAGCAGTTGCAGAAAAATGCATGTTTGAAAAACACAGAGAACTGGTATTGAAAAGTGAAAGAAAATAGGCTTTTGACAAACTACATGAATTAACAAGTGGCGTCTAGTAATATGTCTTAAAGTTAACTCCTTTATGATGGTTTTACAATTTGGTGTACTAGCTGATCTGGGGCTGACTTAGATGTGTCTGAAGTTACAGAAATATACATGGGAATTTTCATTCTTTGTTTGCTTTATCAGTTTATAAACAGCTCCCACATCAAGATTTGAACTTTGCACACACATCCATTCTCTGAATCACTGGTGAGTTTTGGTCTCAGTTCTCTAACTTCCTATGTCTAAGAATTTCAGTCTAGGTTTTAAACGTCTTTTTCCCCTAGAAGCTTGGAGAAGGTGTTCCTTAGAGACACGCACTTGGGTCTACATCCTGGGTTCTGCTGCTTACTGGATAGGTGGCACTGGGAATGTTACCTATGTTTCCAAATCTCAGGTATCCCACATGGAAAATGGTATAATATTAGCAATTACTGGTAGATATTTTGTAAAGAGTAAACATTTTTGTGAATATAGCCTTTAACAAAGGTCCAGCATATTTTACTGTTGAACTAAATGTTAGGTGAAATCAATGATATCATTAATTTTACAAATTGGACTGAATTAAAATCCTTTCCCCTTATTTGCTTTGGTTCCATTTTTTTTAAATAAATCTTTTCAAGACTGATTTAATTATTAAAATTTCCTGATTGTCCAATAAAATAGTCTTGTTTTGAACTGAACTTTCTTAAAAGATGAAAAGAAGAAAGCTCTGAGCTGTGTAGGGCCCTAGGAATGCATCAGCAATGCCGTCCTCTGGAAAAGAAAGACACATCCAGTCTGTATGATACGAACTAACTCCACAGCAGAAACTTTTTAACTGAATCGCTAGACCATGCTTTTCCTGACTTATGGTTACCCAAGAACATAAATACCACCTTAATAATTAAAATCATTTATAGAACACACACACACACTTCTCTCTTTCTAAAGGTTTGCATGATGAGGGGAGGTTGGAGAAAGAGAGAGAAATCTAGAACAACTGGTACAAACACAAAAAAATCCCGCTTAGCCTCAGTAGGGCTGCTTCAACTCCTTTTCCTACATTAGAAATTGCTTAAGGGTCTGGTTAAACTTCACAGAGGCTTGAATTTTCCTGGTGGGGAGCTCAGATGGCTCAAGCAGAAGCAGTTCTTACTTCTAATAAGCAAAGGGCACTTATAAGCTTACAAGAACACTGTGTGATACAGTAACATTATTTTAAAGAGGGGTGAATAAACTCACAAGATCTCAAAAAACTAATATATATATATGATCCCTAGAATCCATGCAGATGGTGAGACTGAGAATAAAAATCTACCCCCAAACCATCTTGGAATACTCTCAGGTTGAATAATTGAGCAAAATAGAACAAATATAATAAAATACATTTTTCAAAATAGCCTTGAGCCAGTGATAGCCAGCTATGATTGATTTTTGTCATTAGCAACTTTAGTAGCTCAACTTCACATACTTTTGTCCTCCTCCACATTCATCATCTACAGGCTGATGAAAAGGAGGAGTCAATTTCTGTGCACAAATTGAGCCAAAAGGAAGAAAAAAATCCACATTAAACATTTAAAACACACACACAATCAAAACACTCAGGTTTCTGCACTTCACGACACCTTAATTTCCATCAGCCGGTGCAGCTGTGTGCTTCCCACAGCGCAAAGTCTCATGAAGGGTATATTAATTAAGTCATTATGCTCTGAGAGATAGGTATAATTACGAATCTTCTCACCATACTATTTTGAGTTTCTAAAATTCAATAAGTTAGAGACTGAGGGCTTTTTTTTCAAGATGCCACAGTAAAAAGGAAAAAGAAAAAAAGAGAACAGCAGAATAAAAGCAACAGTAAACCACAGAGGGAAAAATAGATGATAAGAGTGTAGTCCAAGGGTAGTATTGGGTGCGGAGAGAAGCAGAAGGATTCTTTTGCCCCTTCCTGGTCAGCTGAGAATATTTGTTACAAAATTCCAGGAGGAATAACCCATCTTTGGTCAAGTACGTATGGGTAGTAAGAAGTGATAGCCCTAAAAGGAAGTGACCACAATGAAACAAAGCTGGAAAATCTCCTTTTCTTCCATCTCCCTAGGAATGCAGTGCATTCTTTAGAATGGAGAGACAAGATGGAGAAAAATGCTTCACCATCCTCGCTCCTTCTATTCTATTAGAATTAGAATTTTAAGAATAGAAGTCTAAAGAAATTTTCTACTTGGTTTGGTTGCATGGAAAGCTAATCCTGAGGACAATATTCCTTAGGGCAACCCACAGTGTTGGCTTGCATTTAAGATCAGGAATTTTGAACAACCTGGAAATAGGGTTGCTTTTTTTGTTATAGTATCAAATGATCACTTTTCTACAGCTAGATACAAATCTAAATTCTTCCAACAAATAGATTGAAGCACTTAAAGTCAGAAAGGCAATCACCTGGTTAGGGGTAAAAACCCATTTGAACATAGCTGGGTCAAACCAGACTTATACCACTGGATATGGAGTTAATAACAAGTAAATGCTGCTTGTGTGAATTTTGTGGGGTCTCTTTTCATTTAGACATTTACTTCTCCCAAGTCCTTGTCATCTATTTAGAATACAAAATAATCCATTTCAAAATTTAAGTTTTTTGAAGGCTTGGATGAGATGTTTTCTCTATTTTTTGAAATTCGATATCAAGTCTGAGTAACCTTCACATGTATTGTCTGAGCTAGGCTGTTTACTTGTGATTGTGTATAATATATCTTTTGCCATACACTGTCTTTTCAGTCTTTGTTTATGCTTACCTCTCACAAGAATGTTAGTGTCCTGAAAGTAGACTTCATATCTTTGGATTTTGCCCAAAATGTTTCACCTCTAGCTTTCCATCCTTACTTCCAGGCTATCCCTTACAAGAATTCTCCTTTCAAGTAGGTTTATCAAAGAAAATATAACATAGTAGGTAAGTTGGGAATACCTATTGCAATTCCATCTTGGGACAAGTTTCTTAAACTCATGTAGTGTCAGTTTTCACATCTATAGAAAGAGGGTAAAGAACCTACTTCCTTGACTTGAGAAACGGTAAGTAGTTGAGCCCATGTAAAATGCTTATTACATTGATTTGCACACAGTAAGCACTCAGATAATGTTAGTTATTATAATTTTACCGCAAATACTTGATGTACTCTCTTACTTTCAAAATTTTGCTCACTCTCTAACTCAATTCTTTACCTTCATCAGTCTTTCTATCCTTCAAGGAGCAATATAGATTCTCCCTCCTCGGTGAGATTTTCCTAACCTCACTGGTACAGTGAATGATATTTGATCTCAAAGCTAGAATGCTTCCTTAAAGATCCCATTAGCCTTTTCTTAAAGAATGTAACTTGGCTGCCATGTTCCAGGCATTCTGCAAGGTCATTCAACAGTTCACTCAGTTCTGTCTCATGCCACTTACATCCCCCTTATCCCTCACCCCTTATTGAATTTACTATCTGTGGCATTTGTTGCCTACTGTATTTAATTGTTTTCTGAAACTGCATGCTTTCCATAGCAGATTTATTCTCTCATGACACTGGCACCTACATTTCTCTCTGTATCCTCTTATGCTGCTTTATTTTGCCTTCATCTTCTAAACAGCTATAAAGACAAGAAATGGAATCTTGGCCATTTGTTTGCAAGTAATCTCATACTAATTCAAAGGATAGCAGTATCGTGGGATTCACATCCTTTTCAATTTTGGCTTAGGGGAACACACTTCACCTTTATCCACAGAGTATGCTATAAAACCAACTGAGTCTCTGAGTCATTGATTTGCTAATACCCATGAGATGGGGCAGTGAGGGGGCTTGGGCCCTGGCATGAATAAGTAAATCTTTCAGGCCATTGAAGGTCTACAGGGATTTATGAGTGAAGGTGAGTGAGGGAGCTGACTCCTTTGTCTGTGAAAACTGATACTTATTTGGGGGGTGGGGAGTAGGGAGATCAGAGCTTCCCGGTGAGCATGTACAGTGATTCTCTTAATCACTGGGAACATGCCTTCTATGCCTTGTGCCTATGACTACATGCCATCTTGGACAAGGGTCCCTCGGTGAATAATACCTCATCTAGAACACAGAAGATGGATCATTCATTCATTCCATAACAGCAGCACTGTAGATGCACTGCTATCTTCAAAAAGAATACACAGATGTGTTTATTTTATTTTCTTCCTTTACACCTTCTTTCCTTCCCTTGTAGAATATATTACAAATATGGCAGTTCCCATGAGTTGCATTGTAAGATATCTTCTGAGCACCATGTGAACAGAAAACAGTGTAGAATAGTGACAGAGCTAATCATGCCCCTGAAGTTTGTACGCATCACTTCTAATACAACAGCCTTGCAAACGTGACTATTATATCACCGGTTTTACAGGTGGAGAAACTGAGGATCTTTGCATTAAATGGCATGTTAAAAGGCACAGTAAGTAATGGAATTTGTACTCAAATGAAGGTATATTGAATTCAAAATCCAATTCCCTTTCTATTTTATTGCTTGAATGTGGGAAAAACAATCTTGAAGATTAAAGGACACTGAGATTTCAGCTCCAGATTAGGGTGTCAATGAATGCTTAAGAGTATGGAAGTTGTCATGGCTTAAAAGATGGGTGAGATAGTAATAGGGAGATATTGGTGGCCTTAATTTGCCATGTTTATTCTGATAGTCTGAATGAATTTTCCTCCCTTTAATGTAAAACTCACCTATTCATTCATTTCTTCTGTTAGACTCAGTCTCACTGTGTTAGGTAGTGCTGGATCACAACAGCAAATCTCAGTGCCTTAAAACAAGATTTTATTTCTTGGTCATATTACATTCCCACTATTGATCACCTAGGACCGTGCTTCTCAAACTCTTCCTCCCTGGTCTCAGGCAGATAGAGCAAGCATAGTGGACACCATGACAGAGAAGAAAGCTGGGGGGAATCAAGCGTTATCCCACAACACTTCTACCTGGAACTGTCCTAGGCCCCCTTCCTCCCCTGCCTCATTGGCCAAAACAAGTCACATTCAGTTTTCTAACTTTAAAAGGAATAGAAAAGTTCAATCTTACCATGTGCCTAAAAGGGGGAAATATGGAAATCTTTGATGTAGCATCATTAAAGATAATCCTGTTAATTCTGTACATATCTTACCATAGCCCTTAGCAATTTTTTTCAGAGCCAAAAAGTAACAGAGTATGGTTCAATAATTATTTATGGTCATATTAACAATTCTTGTCCCTAAATAAATTTCTGTAGTTAGTCCAAATCAAGAGCTCCTTTCACAAACAAATTGAATAAGGAAAGACTAAAGGAGTCTTGGATAGTAACTTGCTTCTTTTTTACCTTGACTTCCTCCCATGTGATGTCGTGCTTCTTTCACATCTCAAGTTTCCTCTGGAACAAATAGGCAGTCAGAGAGTGTTTGAACAAATGAGACACCACCACGGATAAACTGCACTGCCTCTCCCCAACCTTTTTAAGGCTATCATTTCCCAGGGATAGTAGACTGACTCCTAAACTGGAGGAGACAGTCGGTCCAGGGAGGAGGAGGCCAAACCAGAGATGTTTATGGAAGGAGGATTTACAGGCTTGTCTTGGCTGCAGGACAGTCAGACAGAGCTGGCTTAAGTATCTGACACAGGTATTTTATCATTATTTGTTATGGTTACCCAGGGACCATAAGAAAAAGACTGGCGAGCAATCAGGATATTTTTCTGACAGCTGAGAAGACATATGTGAGTATGGAGAGAGTGGTCAAGGTGTTTTTTCACAGAATATTTAATATACTATATATCCTTGTTCAGAGCTCGAAGGAATCTCACTAATGCTGCTTTGACTTTTCAGGAAATCCTGAAGAAAATCTCTCTGCTCCTTGGGGAAGTCTTTATCTCGTGCAAAGAAAAGCTCCTCTATAGGTGATACTGATAAAAGATACAGGCTCATGATCTCCACTTGGACCATTTAATCATCTTTAGAATGGCCAGATTATTCAAGACTGTAAGATATAATGAAAGAAATATCTTGTTAATACCAAAACGTCCAAGAGAGTACTTAGGGAAATTAAATAGACTGGAAAGCATATGTTATATGTCTCACAAATTAGAATTTGTAAATAAATTATTCTAGTTTAATCACATGGCAATTTGTGGGAACATTTTTGGTAAAAATGATCGCATCATAGCTGTTTGGCTTCCTGCATGAGTAGTTTTAGAGTTTTAGTTTGTCATTAATCTTTTTAAACACTTGGTTTTATTATTTTACTCAAAGATTTTGATTTTAAGTCAATTACACTGTGAATTTTAGAACTAGAGCTCAGGGCCTAAAGCCTGGTAATCTGTTATCAGTCTTAGTTCCGACCATACCCCTGGAACTAATAATATCGTATGCCCTGTTGTTGGATAGCAAGGGAAACTCTTACTTAATAGGGAATGTGGCCAGTCTATGGCTACAGTTTTGTAAACTTATTGGCTTTGATGAGAGAAGAGACGCCAGAGCTCTTGAAGATTCTATGTAATGGGACACACAGAATAATATAGGAGCAATTTTACCCCTACAAGTTAGCTTTTTCCCTCAATCCATTCAGTTGAGGTGGTGATAGGAAGTTTGATGGGATGGATGGCATTGGGGCTGGGGAAGCAATACACAGGTATAGCCCTGTGGCAGCACACTAGTATTCCTCAAAAGCTGCTTGCCCTTTCTTCTCCAACACATAGCTGTCTTTTCCTCATCTCCCTTGCAACTAGATGGAACCATGAAACTAGGCTTGGAATAAGAATGTGTAAGTCAAAAGGATGTGAGAAACTTCTCAGCCATTTCAAAGTTAAAGAAAGATCTTTCAAATTGAACCGTGACGTATTTCCCCTTTCTATATCCTGAAACAAAAATGTAACAATGGTCCACTTTCCATAGGGCAGATGAGCACATCAGTCCAGGGGTATTATAGATATAAGGTAGAAGGAACTTGGGACCCTAAAGAACCTCATGGAGCACAACTGCTTTTCCATCTTTGATGAACTGAACTTTCAAGTTAGAAAAATAAAAATAAAGTTCTCCTACATCTAAATCTTTCATTTTGAGGCTTCATTTCTTTTCCTTTTTTATTTTTAATTTTACAACAGAGCATTTGTCCTAACTAATAGTCATTCCCTTCATAATACTTAGAGTTTTTGTTCATTGGTTGGTTTCAACCTGATAGGGACCATTTAACCTGAGCATCGTATAAAAACTAATTCAAGGCATCACTTTTTTTTTTTTTCCGAACTCCTACCAGCAGAATCTAAGAACTTCATTTAGTATGTAGGGATTGTTTATATAGCAGGTTTGGCTTCTTAATGAATTTGGAAATATCATTATTGGTACTAGGTTTGATTACCTAGAGCTTAGACTTAGCTATCTGAATGACCCAACTTTTCACTTGCTTTTTTCTCCTTCTGGCTCTCCTGACAACCTGGACAAATGAACTGAGAACATATTCTTTTTTTCCTCATTGTCTGCTTGTTGTCTGTTTTTCCTTTAGGAGGTACCAGAACCAAATCTGGGACCTCCCACGTGGGAGGAGGGCACTCAACTGCATGAGCCACATCTACTCCACTTCACTCTTCTTTTATGGCATATTCCACCCCCTTGACTTGATGGACAATAATGGATATGATTTTTAAAATTGCTGGGGGTAATAAAAATTAGGAACTTAGGAAAGGCTATGTTTAAAATATAGGCTCATTTGTTCAGATTCTGTAAGAATCAACCATTAGCCTTTCTTGTTAATAAAACTAACTTCCTTCCCTTTAACCAAATTTCTTTTTCTACTATATCACATATATATATAATAGTAAATGTACCCATGAAATGAAATTTTTGTCAAATCACTTTTGACATTATGGAATTCAGGTCATGTAGAGATATAAATGAGATAAAATTGCACATAATTTGGTAATTATATCAAAACTATAATTCATTTTTGCAGTCTTTAGTGAGAAGAAATTAGACATGGAGCATGATTTCAAATAATTAAGCTATAGCTTAACAACAGAAGAATATTAGGTGGAAAATATAGCTAAACAGCATGCCTATTTCTCAAAGTTTTTGCTTCCTCCTTTGTTGACACAAAACTTAAAAGCAATGAATATCCACATGAGATGGCATGAATCCCGTAGATTTTATACTTTTTCAGATTCACTGTTGGAGAGTTTAACTTTTATGTATATACCCTCTTGTTCTTTTGCATTTAAATTAAATCCTGATTTCTATTAGCTTCCTTCCTCAATGTAACTTTAATTAGAGTGGCCAGAGATACCAGTCTCTGCCAATTGCATGATACATAATTCAATCTATATCCACATTCTTTCTTTCTCTTTTCACTGTTCATAATTAACTGTGGACATGATATACTGACATCCCAAAGCTTGAAATTAATTTGAGAGGATTGTGGTGGTAAAATTTATGTGTCAACTTGCCTAGGTTATGGTGTCCAATGGTTTGGTCAAGCAAGCAATGGACTCATTGTTACTGCAAGGATATTTCCTGGACTTAAATCTTCAGTTAGTTGATTACATCTTTGTCTGATTACACCTACCATCAGCTAAGGAGATTGCTTTCAAGTGAGAGAAATATTTCATCTAATTAGTCAAAGTCCTCAAAAGGAGACGTGATGATTTCAGCAGTCAGAATATCCCTCTCTATTTTAGTCAGATAGGTTTTACTGGGGAATTTATTGAAAACTCTCATCACAGTTCCCAGCTTGTCCTCTTGCAGCTTTTCCTATGGAACTTGGACTTGCCAATAAGCACAGTTGTGTGAGCTAATTCTTATAATAAATTATTACAAGGAGAAACACACGGGAAAAATAATTGTTAAACTCTTCTCTCCAATCCATGATATTTTTTGAGTATGGATAGCAGTGTGCATATGTAAAAAAAATATATATTTGACTTGAGCCAAATGTTTACTTACTGTCTTGACTTAGTTTTCCAGAGCAGCTATGACAAATATGACATAATAGGAGGGCTGAAATGTAGTGGCTCAGAGTTTTGGTTAGAAGTGTCAAATCAAGTTGTAGGGAAGTCTTTCTTTCTCTCAAAAATCTATAGCATTCTGGTGCTGGCTGCAGACCATCCTTGGGGTTCCTTGGCTTCTTTGTCTGCTTCCCATCCCATGATGATGTGCTCTCCTTCTGATTCCTGTGATTTCTGAGTTCTCTTTATAAGCCTTCCAGTCATGGGATTAAGATCCGTAGTGCTTCAGTTGGCTATACCTTAACAAAAATAACATCATCAAAAAGTCCTTTATACAATGGGTTTACACCCATAGGAATATGGGTTAACTATAAGAACGTGTGTGTGTGTGTGTTTTTTTTAAAGATTTATTTATTTATTTAATTTCCCCCCCTCCCCTGGTTGTCTGTTCTTGGTGTCTATTTGCTGTGTCTTGTTTCTTTGTCCACTTCTGTTGTCGTCAGCAGCACGGGAAGTGTGGGCGGCGCCATTCCTAGGCAGGCTGCTCTTTCTTTTCACGCTGGGCGGCTTTCCTCATGGATGCACTCCTTGCACGTGGGGCTCCCCCACGCAGGGGACACCCCTGTGTGGCAGGGCACTCCTTGCGCGCATCAGCACTGCACATGGCCAGCTCCACACGGGTCAAGGAGGCCCGGGGTTTGAACCGCGGACCTCCCATATGGTAGACGGACGCCCTAACCACTGGGTCAAAGTCCGTTTCCCAAGAACATGTGTTTTTTGAAGAAATTAACTCAGTCCACCAAACTTGTGCTCTTGGAACTAAAGAACTGTTAACAACATCAACATGAATATGACCAAGGAGGGAATCTATGCAGAAATTCATTGATAACAAAAACATATCATAGACATGCTCCAAACACAAAGGTTGAGGGACCGAAATGATGCTTTCAGGCTGAGTAAAAACAAAAGGAACATTACATCTGGGGGGGGGGAGGAAGTAAGTGTAAACCAGATAAAATATCCCATCAATTTCCCAATTATGTCCTTTATTTAGAAAAGTGGTATGAGATTGAAATACACAAAAAAATCTGAATTACAAATAATTGAGATAGGCAAAGTTTGAAGGTTTAGGATATCAAAGAGAATGAAATCAGACAAGTGGGTCCAAAATTTAGCAAAAAAAAAAATTATTTATGGGGCGTTGCCCTACTGTAGTGACCAACAAAGAGACTGGAAAGCAAAAAACACCAAAGCAGAAAATGGTGACCACGAGGCTTCTTTGCTGAAGAAGAGAATTCCCTCTCTATTCATGCTTGTGTTATTAGATA
Organism: Dasypus novemcinctus; assembly: GCF_030445035.2. Taxonomy (NCBI): domain Eukaryota; kingdom Metazoa; phylum Chordata; class Mammalia; order Cingulata; family Dasypodidae; genus Dasypus; species Dasypus novemcinctus. The sequence goes on along the minus strand of NC_080679.1, from coordinate 129,960,531 downwards.
ACAGATGCTCCCTATTTCTCAACCAGCCAAGCTTATTATAGGTCAGGTGGTATTACTTATCTTATTTTGCTGCCCTCATCTTAGAATTACTTGGCTGTTGGCCATGGAATTGAATTTGAAGATACCTTGAGTGACTTACAGCAAGCTGTTGCCAAAATTGCTCTACTCCTCCCCTCCCTAATATAGCTAAGATTTGAAGAGTCACATATACGTGCCAGCACCTCTTCTTCATAGGATGAATTTCTTCCTCCACACTTCTTAAAGGACACAGAATCCCCTTGCCCCCACTAGCACTTCAAATGTGTTTCACTTGAGAGCTGACACTAAAGCTTAGATGCTGCTAGGACCCCTGGTTGTACTTATTTTTGTTGAATGGTTGATAGAGAGTACAGCTAGAAAAAAGATCACTGGATCACATCTTTGGCCTGTCTTGGCCCAGCACAATTCACCAAGCAATGCCACTGCATTTACTTAGGTCAGATACTTGTGTTCTGATGTGCTGTTTTGAGTTTTGAGTTGACTGCCTGCTTTGAACTAGATGTTGTAATAACATGGGGGGCAGCCTGGGCTCTGCTGACAAAAATGACAAATATACACATTCAGCTTTCTATGAAAGGGTGCCCTTTGGCTTCTTCTTCAGTCATATGGATGCAGCAAGGCCAAGCTCTACAGCCTTGACAGCTTGGCTGCACATATGACTTGCAGATAGAAATGTCGTCTTTCCCTAGGTGTGGAAAAGAGTGACAAGAGCCCTAAACCTCCCACAGTTTGCTATGATGGTCCTACTTTGTGGATCTCCATTAGTATGCACAGTATCAACTGGTTGGATGAGGACGTGGCAACACCTTTCAGGTGGAAGCCATGCCTTCTTCTCTACTTGAACCAAGGTATGGCAGAATAAAAATGCTTGCTTATAAAAGGGGACCAATTCACCGTTAACCAAAAGTTTAAATTCTGAGCAGATCTGTAAGCTGAGTGCATCCTCAGGCCATCACATCCCAGGTTGATATTTAGATGGATGGGTAAATCTTTTAGAAAAGGGGAACACACTGTTTACACATAAGGAGCAACTGGACTTTGTAATGACCATTTTTTAAAACCGTGAATCATTTTCCTCCTTTTCCGATCACGTGTCTTAGCAAATTAGTCCTTCCTATTAGGTGAAATCAGTAGCAAAGAGGAAAGGAGAAATTTGTTTAGGAAATACAAAGTTGGCAAAAAGAGGATGGATTTCTTTTCCACTTCCATTGAGAATAGGGTAGAAGCACATGGAGATTTAAAGAAGAGAGGATCAGGCCTCATGGAAGGAATAATTGCAAGTTGTTTACCATTCCAGTTATCCCATAAGAGATGTTATCTAAGGAAGCTGTGAGTAATCCCTAAAAAAAGGGTCGGAGTTTGATTAGAGAAGATGTTAAGTATGTGCATGCCTCTGAGTTTGTGTTATACTTAGTTCAGAGCAGGCTGAAAAACACATGGAAGGAAGTCAGTGACCTTAGGGGTTCATTTCTACTCTTTTGAGTCAAAGGAATTATTCAGGATACTGTGAAGGAGCTACCATGTTAAGTGAAGCTAATGTGTTGGAAAGCACTGTTATTGCAGAGGGTGGGAGTCACAACTCCTATTTGTGTAATAGCAATGGAGCCTCACAATTCATCAGAGATATTTCATGAGACAGGACAATAGTGCTGACTGCTGCCAAATGGAATGAGGAAATAAAGGACACCAGTGCAGCATGGGGAAGGATTACAAAGAAAATTAATGTGTCCCCCAAGGGCTATCTGCTTCTTAATAATAAACATGCTTTGTGAAAAATGAAGACAAATGAATGTGAATAAAGGGCAGATGTTCTTCTAAACATCTCCACTAAATGGCAAAAGACATCAACTAAAGAGGCAAGAAGTTTTGTAGAATTAAAAAATGTAGGGATCAGGGAAGGGGTTAAGTCCCTTGCAATGAAGGATTTTATTCTCTTTGCATTTCCAAATCTCTTTCCCTTCTCAAAGGCTTCCTCAAGTTCCACTTCTTCCAGGAAACCTATCCTGAAAGTTCAAACTCATTTTAAATCATGTGGTCACTCATGAAGCAATAAGTCGTCTGCCCTTGTGTCTTGAGGATGGGGTATGAAACGTGGAGGAAAGAGGGAGATGCAGTTCATGTTTACTGCCTTGGGTCACTCCCATGTCTCATTGTTCTGCTGTCTTCCCGTCTTCCCATTTTCATGAGTGGTCACTGCACTTTCCCAGCTGTTCAGGTCATAAAACATGAAGTTACCCTTGCCTTTTTTTTTTTTTTCTTTTTCATTTTAATGTACTTTACTTTTTGGGGCTGTTTTAGATTTACAGAAAAATTTAGAAGATATTACCTGGTTTCTGTTTCCCCTATTATCTTACATTAGTATGGTGAATTTGGTACAACTACTGAACCAATATAATACAGTATTACAAACTCAAGTCCGTGTTTGATTCAGAGTCCTATAGTTTTTATCTAATGTACATTTTCTGCTCCAGGATTTCACATTACATTTAATCATCCTATCTCCGTAAGCTTCCCTGGGCTGTGATAGTTTCTCAGACTTTCGTTGTTTTTTACTGACCTTGAAATGCTGAGGAGTACACCTCAGGCATTTTGCAGTATGCCCTTTACTGGAGTTTGTCTGATGTTTTTCTCATGATTGAAACTAGGGTTATGGGTTTGGGGGACAAAGATCACAGAAATAAAGCACCGTTTTTTATCACATTATATCTTAGACTCCCTTTTTGTCTCACAGTACAACCAATCCACTAGCAAATCCCATTGGCTTTTCAACTGCTATATCTCCAAAAACTTATCAATTAACAGTACTCCAGAATTACCAGCTTTTTTCATGTTATTATCACCTTTCTACTGGATGATGTTCCTTTTTCTCCCTCTTCCTCACTCAGTACAAACCAGAATGAACTCTGAAAATTGTAAGCCAGGTCATTTCTCTCCTCAACTCAAAAACTCCAGAGAAATCTCTTCTCACTCAATGTAAGTCATAAATTCCACAGTGGCTTACAAGGTCCTACACGATGTAGCTCCTGCTATGTCTCTGATCACATTTCAACAGTCATCTCATTTAATGGTACTGTTAAGTCACTGGTAATAGGGCATCTCTTCTTGCTTTTTTCCCCCAAGGGAATCAGTGGGACACCAATGAGCTATTAGCCTGTGATACCTTTTCTCTTTAATCCAAATATGCATCATGAAGACAGCTTATCAGTTGATATTAGGAGTGACATATAGGAACTGCAAAGTGCTAAACTAACCAGATTCCAAACTTGGTTTTAATTCTATAACCTATCCTCTTTGATCAAGATCCTACAGAAATAAGCCATTGTGAAGCCTCCCATGAAACCCTACTTTCTAGGACAAAAATAAGTGGTCATTAATTTTGACACTTTCCATGAGCCTGACACTGTGCTAATCCTTTGTCTGCATTATATTTATTCTGACATTCTCCAATGGATTTCCATCTTATGTGTTATTCAGCGTACACCCTTTATTCTGGCTATCATCATGCACGTAAACTGGCAACTGACTCCTCTTCACCTCTCTGACTTCACCTCCTTTCACTCTTCTCCTGGCTTCACATGACCCATCCCTACTGGGTCTCTTTATTCCATCGATTACATTTGCCACACTCTCTGCCAGAAATGCTCTTCCAAGAACTTGACATGCCTTGCTTTATTTCACTTCATTTATCTCTCATAAATTCTTCTTCTCAAAGAGACTTCCCTGGTCTACCTCAAGCATGAACTCTCTGACCATCTTAAGCTGAGAAATGGTAGAGACAGACTTTTACTTGGGTGTGCATTAAGTTTAACCCCTTTTCATGTGATGGTCACTTGAAGAAAAGGCTTTATCTCCTTGTATGACCTTTTCTTTTCCCCCACCAGGGTATATTTTCTGATGAATTGTGATGAAAAAGATCACATTTTATATACATTTTAACTTTCTCTGTGCCTAGAAATTGTCTTGCATGTAATGGTTGCTCAATCATGTTGCTTGAATTGGAAGCTTTATGTTATGATATGGAAATTCTTCAAAATATATTTGAAGTGAAAAAAAGCACAATATAGAACAATGTACATAATCTATTAAAATTTATTTAAAAAGAGGAAAATAAAATATATATTTAGTATTTACTTATATATGCATATTGATATTTAGATGGATACACATGGATATGAAAATGTGATTATCCATCTGGAATGGGGAAATCTTGGCCACATAGAGATCAATATGGGATAGACTTTTTTGTAAGTTCTTAAATATTAAAATGAATGAATAGAATAAGTTTGGATTATTAAACTATATTAAAACATCTGGAATAAATTACCATAACTTACTTTGCATGTTCGGAATATAGATGACTTTAAATTTATTCACTTTGTATTGTTGGATCTTTTTCAAGGTACATCATACTTTTGTTATTAAAATGACTTAAATTTTTAAAAAAAAAGTATGTGACCTACATTTTCGAATGACAGAACAAAAAGCTGAGCATGAACAAATTTGAGCAGTATCTAATAACAAGGAAAATCAAGCAATGGACTATATCTTTTGGATCTATAGGCTTATAGCCTATATGGGTGAGTAATGGTGTTTTTTTCTGTAACTAGTATGAAAGTTTCCATTTATTGGTTCATTTTTTATCTAAAAGCATTAGTTGTTTATTGCTGCTATAACAAATTATCACAAATGTAGAGATTAAAATCAGCACCCGTTTATTATCTCACAGTTCTGTAAACGTAAAGTCCACATCCAGCAGAGCTCTGCTGGTTCATCTGCTTAAGAGTCTCAAAAACCTGACCCAAGGTGTTGATGAGGCTGCTTCATAGGAAGAATTTGGGCCCCAGTTCCTAACTGGCTATCACCTGGGGGTGATACTCAACTGCTAAATGTCTCCCACATTCCTTAACTTGGAGCCCCAGCAATGGTGGGTCAGATCCTTCTCACACTCTGCCTCATCTCTCTTGCCTTCTCTTCTGCTGTATCTCTTGAGGCCTGAGAACTTTCAACGGTTCATGTGATTAGATTGGTCCCACCTGGATGATCTTCCAATCTCAAGGTCTTTAGCCTTATGTCCCCTTTTCTTTATCACTTAACATATTCACAGCTTCTGGGGATTCGAAGATGGGCATCTTGCAGGGCCATTATTCTGCTCACCATGTTCATATAATGCCCTTGTGCTCACCAGTAAACTCATATATGTATATGAGTATATGAGAACTCTAGGAAAAGGGACCTTATCTCTGAAATGCAAAATATACAGTACTAAGTACACTGTTCTGTAGAGAAGGAAATAAAAATTGGGGGAGAAAACTATTGTAAATATCGAGTTTTTGGTTATTCTAAGTTACTTCCTCTAGATTGATTATGATGTGGAAAAATTAGAGCAATAGTTAAGCAATCAAGATGATAATACCAGCTCTGCCACTGAGTAGCTATGAGTTAAATTCAGCCTTCAGAGCCATTGTTATTTTATCTTTATTTGTACTTTAATAAAAATTAAATAATACGTGACAATTATTTGAAACATTAGACAAAATTAAAGAGTACATACTTGTCCTTTTAAAAGTCTCATTTGAGGGATCTGTATTGCTTAACTTTGTCTCCAGCACTCTGCTTCATTGAAATTTTGAGAGTTGAATCACTTTCTGAAGTTTTCTGTCTAATAATGTAAATTCCTTCTAATTGTTAGATCTATGACTACATGTCCAGTATCATTCAATTCATTGTCATTGAGAAATTGCTGGATGCACTGTTTTCTTCCACTTTGAGATCATTAAGATGGCTCAGGTGACTGAACATCCGTTCACCCCATGCACCTTATTAAGAATATCCTGGCACCAAAGTTCTTGGGCTGCTATCATTTCCAATTAGCCTAAGTCCCTTAATCCACTGTGCAGCACTTGAGCACCTTATCACATCTGACTACAGTTAGAGTAGCAAGACCAGGCTCTGAGAGATTGTCAGAGAACACCATAGACTTCCAGAGACCACAGCAAACTCAACACCTCTGAATAAGAATTAGGTCCACTGACAGCCTTGATATCACCTTTGCCCCACAGTTCTCTGGTCCACAGAACAATAAGTCTGAAGTAGCAATGGAAATGGATAAAGAAGATGTGTCAGAGAACTATTTAGGTGATAATGCCATGATTTGGAAATGGAATGGATAGCGTGGATGAAGGTAACACCCAAGTTATAGTTTTCTTGGCTCCAAATAACTGGATGGATTGTGACACCATTATCTTAGAGAACACAGAAAGAAGAAAAGTTCTCTGGTGTGTGTGTGTGCGTGTGCTTGTTGGTGAGAGTGGTGGAGCAGGTTGGTGTACCTGGTTTATATTGGTATATGAGTTTGCTATGTCTCAGGAAGATCTAAATGATATGTTCAGTAGGCATTTTGATACATGGGTCTGAAGTCCAGGAGTGTGGTCTGAGTTAAGATCTGGGTTCTACCCCTCTAATTAAAGGTATGGAATGAGAGTGGCAATTAACCCTTCCATATACACTCCTTTAGGACCCAATCCTACCCCTTGCAGTTGGACTGATCAGAAACTGGGAAACGGAAAAGTACTTACTTCAAACGACACAGAAACAACTCCTTGCATAGTGGATTCCACTTAGCACATTCTCATTTTCTTCTTTCCATTTAATTCCTACAACCTTCTTGGGAAATAAGATGTTTCTTACTTGGCCCCTGTGAACTCTGTGCTCACCTTGCACCTTGTAACTGGTTTTATAAAATCATTCACTAACATAGCTTTAGAAATGTAAGAAATCCTATAAAATTCTCTCCTTTCATAGAGGAAGAATGAAGAAACTCACCCTTAGTGATATTGAAATGCTTGTCCAATGGCGCTTATTTTCAGATTTTTATACCTATATTGTTTTCCTTTTTTTAAAGAACATCTATGTAGAAATTTCAAACAATAAGAAAAAAATAGAAGGACAGGGAAAAAACACTTTGAATACATTCAAAATAATTTATCTGGTGAAAATAGGTAAACCCTCAAGCCTGAAGGACTAACAGAATAGAATTGTCCATCTTTCTCACGGAAAACACAAAATGAAATGCCTGGTGGAGCTTCCCTACAAGTAATGATTCAGGAGCCTAGGAAGGACCTGCCTTCCATGGCGGCCTTCAGGGGAGCAGCTTAAAGGAAAAGTAAGCTACTACACTTCACTTTAATTCACGCTTTACTACAGGTGGGAGCTGAGAAACCTCCTGTCTGACCAGCCACCTCCAGCCTCCTCAAGCATCACCATTACAGTTTGACTGCATAAATCCCTCGGTTGATCCTGATTTGATCCATGAAATGCCCAGCCACAGAGAGCCCTCTGACTCTTATACAAAACCTTTTTCCTCTTTTAAAAGCCCCCAAACTGCTCACAACCCTGTGTAACCAACCAAGGATTTCCAAATACACTGGAAGGCCAGAGAGAAGCTCCCCATCCCCCATCCCACTCCTCCACCACTTCCAAAACCTCCACCCTAATAGAACACTTCACATTGAGTGACTGACTTAGAATTCCCTTTCTTTGTCAATCTCTCTCTCCTTCAAAGGCTTGTGAACCTCTGCTGATTTGAAAGTGATGATGAATGGGGTTCCTTCCAGTGAGAACTCATAGAAAAAGTTTTTGCTAATTAAAAAAAAATAATTCATTTATTTATTTCTCCCCCACCCCTTCATTGTTCATGCTTGTTGTCTGCTCTCTGTGTCTGTTTGCTGTGTGCTGTGTCTGCTCGTCTTCTTTTAGGAGGCACCAGGAACTGAACACGAGACCTCCCATGTAAGAGGAAGGCCCACAATTGCTTGAGCTACATCCGTTTCCACTTGTTTTGTCTCTCAGTGTGTCTCCTTGATGAGTCTCCTTGTTGAGACATCTCGTTTTGTCATCTCATTGAGACACCTCATTGTGACATCTTGTTGCTTCAGCTTGCCACACCAGCCCATCGCATTGGCTCATTGTCTTGCTTGTCTTCTTCAGGTGGCACCAGGAACCAAACCTGGGACCTCCCAAATGGGAGGTGGGTGCCCAACTATTTGAGTCACATCTGCTCTGAGTTTTTGCTAATTTTGCCTTGGGTTTTGTCTGACTTTTCACAGAACTCAGCCTCATAACCTCACCCAGCTGGAAAGGAGACATGGATTTGTCTCTGGCTATGACCACCAAGAAGAGAAAAAAAATTGGTCAGTAGCTAAACTACTCTGCCCCATAAATCAAAGATGTAATGAGGAGATGATATTTATTTATTATAGCAATATTTATAACATCAAAATATGCAAATAAATCCAACACTAAATATGAATACAAATAAGTAGTTAAGCAAACAATCATGTTATCATATAATGGAATAATTACGTATATATCAAAGTTATGTAGATATAGAATTCTTCAAAAACATAGATCCGTGTGTTGTAATATGTCAACAAGCAGAATAAAAAACTCTACTAATAGTCAAGTTTCAAGAATATGAATATATGCCTAGAAAGCAAGTGTCCCAAAATACTAAAAGTAGTTATACCTTGTTATTGAGACTGTGGTTTATTTTAGATTTCCCATTTTTCTGCATTTTCATATTTTTCTCTAAGAAGCATGCTTTCTTATAAAGTCAAAATAAATGATTCTATTAAAAATAGAAATTATATTGAATACCTGTTTATTATTAATAGTTTATAATTGAATATCCTATAATAATGTTAAAATATAGTTATAACAAGGGATTAAAACAACTAAGATTTTCTATATTTGTTACTTAACTTTTGTAAAAAAAAATAGTGTGGTCCTTGGGAAATAAAAATTTTGAATTGTGCTTCCTTTCTTGTATTAGTTTATTTTTGTTCACATTTAACTTTTCAAGACTCAAGTAACAGTTATTAAAAAATATGCCAAGAAAGTAAGAAGTAACACCTTATTTACATGGCATTGTATAAGATCTGTGTATGATAAACCTGGTAGAAAAATAAGTTGAGATGGGGAAAAAACAGCCTGTTGATCTCAGGTTGATTTAAAGAGTAATATTCAATAGGAAGTTTTTTTTTGTTTTGTTTTGTTTTTTCAGGTGGTACTGGGGATTGTACTCAGAACTTTGAATATGAGAAGTAAGCACTCAATCACTGAGCTGCACCTACACCTCAAGCAAGGCTTTTTAGTCAGTTTTATTTTCATCCTATCTTTTTATTTTTATGCACGAGGGTTACCAGAGAATCAAAAGCAAGGGAAAAGTTGATTTAGTGTTGCAAGACATATTTTCAGTTACTTGAGTCAGTGTAAGAAATAAAAAACTTAAAATAATTGGAATTATATAATATATTAGAATCTCAAAGATTAATTAGTCATTTCAAATTTTGGAGTTTGTGTAGATTTGGCAAATCTCTGATGAGTAACTACCCCTGAAATAAAAATATCCAACACAAGTTTTCCTACTCTCCCTCCTCTCCTTCCCCCTTTCTCTCTCCCTTTCTCCCTCTCTCTCTCTCTCTCTCTCTTTCTTCTCTCTCTCATATACTCACATACACATTTTTCTATCCCTCTTCCTTCCCTATATCCTCCCTCTTTTATTCACTTTTCACTTATTGTAACATTCAGGTTAAGTTTTAATCAAATGTCTTCAAATTTCTATTTCTATGATAAATAATGGCTATATTTAAATTTTTTTTTTGTGGAGACACTGAAATTGATATATACTGAACTGTAAGTGTATGCCCACACTTTTGGACTGGTAAAATGTAAATGGTTGTGATGTCATGTATTGGTTTCTCTTTTTCTTCCTTTGCTCTTTTGCCTCCTGCCGGTTAAATGACTTCCCACTTCCAAGTCAAAGCCCTTACCAGATCTTGACAAGAACACAAAACCTTGAGTTCCTCTACCAAAATGGCTTTAGAGATCTCTTCCTCTCACTCAAACTCCTACTACCTCTTTCTCTTTTCAAACCAGAACCTGGATGAGAAAGGAGAAAACACTTCCATGGGCATTTCCATGTGACCAAAGAGTCAACGGTCAAGGACACTAGCAGCCAGCCCCAGAATGCCACAATCTTTTGGAAGAAAGCATTGCTTTGCTGTCTTCTGGTTTTGGACTTCATCTAATCTCAAAACCATGAGCCAATACATCTCCATGTGATTTTGCAGCATGGAAACTGAAATAGTCCTTCCCTTAAACTTCTGAGAGATGAGAGTCCTACCTTTCCTTTTTCTCAGGTCCTTTGTGTCTTTGCTTCCTTTGCCCATGCATCTTGGGTAGATTCTGCCCTCGCCATTCTTTTCTCATATCACTTATTTGCTCTGGACAATCCCATTGACTCCTTTAATTTCACTTTCTGTCCAATTCTGCATGATTTTTTACTATTCTTCAACTCAGCTAAGTCTCTGGAGTTTAGATGCATAGCTCCATCTCTGTGGTAGATAGATGTAGGATGCTGCATGGATGACCACATTTATAAAAATAAATGAAGTAGCTGGTCTTCCCACTCCACCAGCTGGCCTTTCTTCTGTTTCATTTTTATCAAGCCAGCAGCCTGAGGACCACCTGGACACTTCATGTCACTGTCTGCAGTTCCTCAACCTCAAACTCTGCCTTCTTTACTTCCTCTGTGCCTTTTTGACTTATATACATATTTCCACAGCCAATGATTTTAGTTGAGTTCTTTTAAATTTACTATCATCTTTATTCAAGATCATTGAAAAATTCTCTTACTTAGCAGGTTTCCCTCTAACCCTACCCATCTCTAATTTTTAATCCTTATACTCTAATTGGAGTCATATTACTAAAAATAAGCTTCTGTTTATTAATTTGCTGTCAGCTTGGTTTCTAACAGAAAATCCATGCTTTGGCACTGTCATTATTGGTCTTTCCTAGCATAACCGTGCTAAAGGAGTACCTTTCTCTCCTTGTGACTTAAATCTGATAACCAAATGCCTGCTTTAGCTGTTTGTGCTTCCCTATGTGCCAGAATCCTGGAAAAGAAGGAAACTGAGAGAAAAGGGGAACATTTAATTCCAACACAAAGATAAATAGCCATTTAATTAGTAAGTGTTAAAAACAATCTGGGCATTGAACACTCACCCAAGATAATTTAATTGAAAATGTGCTCACACAATGTACTGTTGATTTTATTCTCAAGTTTACACTTCTTGGAATCGGTGTCATTCTTCCCAGGTGTTTTGAGTATAATTATTTGTTTTAATTGATTTCAGTTTGAATTCTATAATGGGCCCTTGTAAGCTATTAATAGATGTAGTTACCTTACTCAAAGGAGAGTGATGCATTTGTGGCCTAATTGTAAAGTCTCATTCTAGGACATTCTAAGTCAATATGATTCATTTGCCCTATGATATTTGTGGAGACTTGTTTTAAAGGGGAACATGGAAAAAAGGAAACAAAGCATGATAGCAATGGGGAAACTTTCAAGTAGAGAAAAGGCCTGCCATTGTGAGTTTAGGATATTGGAATATAAAAATTTTACTCCTGCAGTGTCATCCTTTTCCCACCATCAACATGCAAAGCTTCTATGGTAGGTGTTTTAAGTTGGAAGTAAATAACTGGGGAAAACCTTATGTATTAAATCCAAGTGTCTTGCATTTGTAAATGAGAAGAATTATGCTCAGAGGGTAGAAAGAGTATATTCAAACTACTTTAGTTAAAATAAATACAGATCTTTGCATCTGAGTAACTTACCCAATGTCATGCCATTATTACTATGTTTCAAATCTGTATTAGTTTTCTATTGTTACATAACAAATTACTATCAAATTAGAAACTGAAAACAACATACATTTATTATGTCATCATTTCTATGGGTCAGGAATCTGGGCACAGCTTCAATGGGTCCTCTCCTCAGTCTTACAAGATTGTAATCAAGGTGTCTGCTTGGAAGGGAGTCCCATCTGAAGCTCATGGTCTTTGGCTTACCAAGAAGAATTTACTTACTCACAGTTTTGAGACTAAAAGAAGCCCCAAATGCCTGTGCCAAACATAGACATCTTAGTTCATAGACAATGGGGAGGGCAAGTGCCACTACTTTACAGTTTATTAAAAGAAGGCACATTTCTAGGTTGTGCAGAAACAGGGTTCTCCTAACCTCTTTCTATAATGCCAGATTATTTAACATAATAAGAGCTATAGCCTGGGTAACAATTAAGAATCCTGGTTTTCAGGAATGATTGCAGATTGGTTAGCTTAAGTTAAATAATGACATTAATTAAATGATACTAAATTATAGAACACAAAGATGCTTGCCCCAGGTTTTTAACTTGGCTCCTTGCCTCACATTGTCCTCAGAGGACCTTCCCCAAACACTGTAATGAAATTGGTATCTCTGACTCTCATCACATGGCAATGTCCACTCCTTTCATCTGCTATTCCAGTTTCTACTGGCTTCCATCTTCTCCCTGTAGCCCTCTCCAGCCTCTGGCTTCTGGTTTCTTCTCTTTATAAGGCGTTCAGTAATATGGATTACTTATGAGGGATGATGCTAATTTAGTTGGCTCACATCTTAACTAAAATTAAGACCCTCAGGAGGTCATATTTACAATGGAACTTGCAAAGGAATGTGGATTAAAATTAAGAACATGTCTAAAGTGGGGTACCTAATTCATTTTACACAGCTAGTTAAATTTTAAAGTGGATGTTACTTTTGTTTATTGTGTTAATATGTAGTATGGTTTCTAATCTTTTCCCTTGGACCCAGAAACTTGAATTTCCTTTGATCTAAAATTTGATAATTTTGTAAAATTCACTAATTTTTGTTTAGTTGTTTTATATGAAGGAAATTATAAAACCAGTGTAAATTTCAAAGTTGATATGTGCTATGGAATGAATATTAGTGAATGGGTTTTATGGCCTATGGTCACATTTTTTTTGCCCATAAATTACGTGTTTTCTTAAAAAATAACAAAATACTACTTTAAAGATTGACCTCACAGCAAAAATGAGACTGTGTTGCATTTATGGGTTTAAATGAAAAGCCAGCTACCATGTGTGCGAGCCTGGCAGGCATCAAGCCTTTCAAAACAGTTCTTGATTGGCAATTAGCAATTAGTAAATTTCAGAATGTTCAGGAGGTAATTTTGCATGAGTATCTAAACCCATGGCGGTGTGTCTGATCCTTTTCTAAAGTCTTCACAATACCAGAGTTGCAAAGATGAGAGGAAAATTTCCCAGTTACAAGTTTCCTCCAGGGATGCTTCTGATGCTAGCTTCTTTTAAAGTGAAAGATTTTCGTAGTTATGTGGAGCTGTGATGCATTTTAAAGCAAGGGCATGGGAGTCATTGAAAGGCAAATAAGAAATAATAGTATCTACTCTGTGCGGTGTCTTTTTCAACCCAGGAAACAAGAATGATTACTTTCATTTTCCAGATGTTTAGAGTTGCTAGATAACTTAACAGCGTTGAACTAAGAAGTGCCTAAGCAGCCTACAGATCCAGGTGTATTAATACCTCGGCTGTAAGCCACATGCTTCACAAGAATAAAAGCCTGTACAAGGAAGTGGAAACCATTCTTTCTTAGGGAGACTATCCGCTGAAGGACAAATGGGCCAATCATTTTGCCAAATGGGAAGATGTGGCGAAACAGAACTTAAATTCTGCTGCAGCAAGTTCTGAGCCATTCATTTATTCATTCATTCATTAAATAATATTTAGTCAGGCACTATACTAGGCCTTTAAGCTATACTGATGAACAAACCAAACCACATCTCTGGCCCTTTTTAACTCCTTTTAATATGAAGTGACAGACTGTAAGCAATACATTTAGCAAAGGAATAAATCATAGGGAATGAACAGTTGCTAGAAAACATTGGATAGGGAAGAGGCACGAGGAATCCAATTTGAAAGCGAATTGTCAGAATAAAGTGCATTGGGAAGAACACCACTGGGGAAAGTCTGAAGAACATGCATGTCTTAGTGTGCAAGGCTGCCGTGACAAATGCCACATGATGGGCTGGCTGAAACAACAAGCATGGAATGTTTCACAGTCTGGAAGCCCAAAATCGTGGACTCCATGGCCATGTTTCACCCCAAAGACGGTAGCATTCTGGGGCTGGCTTGGAACAATCCTTGGGGTTCCTTGGCCTGCCCCTCTGGCTCTGTCACACTATCTTCTCCTGTAGCTCTCTCTGACTTCTGGCTTCTGTATCTTCTGGATCTTCCAGTTTCTTGTTTTTAACTTCAGACTTTGGTCAATTTTCCTCTCTTTATAAGGTCTCTAGTAACATGGATTAAGACCCACCCTGATTCAATTTGACACACCCTAACTAACTGTCTCTAACTGAAATTCTCTGTATATATATTTATTCCACTGATAAAGAGGCGTAAGACCCACCATGAATGAAGTGGTCACACGTCATTTTTCCTAGGGTATGTACAGTTCTAAACAAATGAAGTCCACTGTTTGAGCCCTCTGAGGACATGTTCTTTCTACATGCAAAATACATTCATTCCCCAAAACCTTAAGACATTTCAATAGCAATATTAAGTACAGTCTCATCAAAATAGGTTATAGGTATGGTGTGTTCTGGGACACCCTTACCTCCCCTTCCATCTGTGGACCTGTGAAACCTAGAAAACAAGTTATCTGCTTCTGATGTACAATGAAGAGACAGCCATAGGGTAAATATTGCCATTCTCATTGGAAGAAGGTAGAAAGGCAACAGCGGTCATGGATTCCAAAAAATTCCAATGCAGGGCATGCCCCATTAGATTCTAAAGTCTGAGAGTCATCCATGGATTGCTGTTTTGGACTCTGGGCCTGATGGAGAAACAACCCCCACTTTCCATATGACTGTGCAGCAGTCATGCTCTCTCCAAGCAACAGGCTCCACCCTCTGAGATCACTGGGGTGGCAGCTGGACACTCCAGCCTCTGAAATGCTGGATGGTGGAATTCTTTTTGGACAATGAGATGGAAGGCCCACCCTCTCCTTGTACCAGGGCAGACTCACAATTTCCACATAAATGTGTGGGCCTGCTCTCTTGGCCCAAGAAAATGTCTTCAGTCCAGACCTTGGCTTCCATGTTTCTGCCCTTGAAGTGACTTTCCCTTCAATCTGTCCATTTTCTGTTCCTCTGTGTCTTTCTCTTCTCTTCCCAGGTTTCATTGATTTCAGCCTCTTGCTTCTGTGACTTTCTCTCTCACTCTTTGAGTTCATTCTGTTTATAAAGAATATCAATAATAGGACTAAGACCCATTCTGAATGAGATGGGTCACACCTTAACCAAAGTAACCTCGTCAAAAGGTCCTGCGTATAATGGGTTTACTCCACAAGAATGGATTGACTTTAAGAATATGTTTTTCTGAGGTCCATATAGCCTCTTTCCATGGCTCTCTGCTCTGTTGGTTCCAGACTCTGGGAACTTTCTCAATCTCTGGGGGCTCCTCTGTTTTCCTGCAGTCCTCTCTTATACATGGCAGGGTCAATATGGCATTTTTCTTTCTCACTGTCTCTCTCTATCTCTGTGTGTCTCTGTTATACCATACCCAGCAAGAAAGCAGAGATGCAAGCTGCCTCACTCCTCAAAAGTCCTAAAGCGGTCTTATCAAGTAATCCAACCAAATGTGCCTTAACTTGATTTAATGCAAGTAAAGGGCCCCTCAGGAATAAATTAGCTTAAAAAAATAATGTTTTGGGATTAAAAGAATAATTTCAACCTGTCACAAGGTACTTCACCATAACTTCTGGGTTTTTCTTACTGCTGTGCACATATTTGTAAACTACCCCTTCATTAAAATTTCAATGAATGCCCTTTTTTGAATGGGTCGTCAGTTTTTGCTGATCCATAGGGACATCATCTTCTCATGGTCTATATTTTTCCATATAGGGTCAGCCTATAAAATATGCAGGATAGGTTTGGCTTGATGCAGGTGGAAATATGACCATTATCTTTATGGAATTCATTTGGAATTTTTAAAACTTATTATTGTTTTGTACCAACTTTGTGCCAGATACTAGATTAAGTGTATTATATAAATTTATCCTGTGACAAAACTAAGATTTAAAGAGGACATGTGATTTACCCAAAGTAACTATGCTGGTATTGTTGGAAATAGAATATTAACCCAGGTATATTAGACTTCAAAATTCATACTCTTTCTGCACAAACTTTTGGAGAGAATTTCCTCATACTGTGTATTTAATTTAAAATATGTAGACCCCTTAAATGATCCCTGATATATTTCAATTGTCAAAAAAAATGTTCATTGAGGATTAATCTATCTTAAGAAACTCCAAAGTAAAGAGAAAATAAAGTTAAATAGTAGAGCAAAATATCAGGAGGCAGGTTGAAAGACATACTTTTCCTTCAGGGTAGGCTTGCATCAAGACAATTTAAAATTTTATGTCATCCTAAGTTCCATAGATGAGCTAGCAGCATGCATATCATAAGAAATAAAATCAGAACCCTGTAGTGTTACAAATTCTTAAGAATTCTAAAATCCTGCTCTCTAACAATGATGTGGATGAGTCATTATAGAAAGTAAGTGGACTGCACTGAAAAAATTGAATAAAGCTGAGATGAAAACCAAGGTTCTAGCACGTTTACTAGCTGTTTGAAATTGTATAAGTGATTTGTCTTGCTTGAGTCTCACTTCCTTAATATGGAAAATGGATATAAAAAATGCCTATCTAATAAGGAATTTGAGTATATTAAGATAGAAATAACCTAAAGGAAAATTATTTAAAATGTAGAAAATGTCATAAAACATGCAGAATGATTATGATAAAGGCAATATGCTTTATCAGAAACACGGGAGAAGAAGAATATTATCATTTTGGCATTCTGAAAATCTTTCTCTCATTGTGGAATAATTTATTCTTTATCTTTCTCATTACCCTTTCAATTTTGGGAGCTTTGTCTCTGAAGCTGTAATATTCTGCAAGTAAACTCAAACCTCTCAGTGATGAGAAAATGTATCATTCTTCCTTAGTTTTCTGGCTAACATGACTCTATTTACCACTTCATTTTGGGGTACAAAGGAGATGAAACTCAATCATGAAACAATATATGTAGAATAATATAAATTGTATATCATTTCCTAATATGCTACTTACCTATTTTGTTGACATCTTGACAATTTTCAAATAGAATTTGAGGCAACAAAATAAAAGATATGTAAAATTAGGTTATTGGAATAATATAAAATAACAAAGTCATAAAAAAGAGAAGGAAGCAAAACATAAGAACTAAAATAATTCTTTAATAGGAAATGACAATTGCTTCTGTGCTGGTTATCAGCCACAAAGCATAAAGAAAAATATGATTCATAAAGGAAACAAGCATGAAAAAAATCTTCAAGGTGAGTCCATTACGCTTTTGTAGAGACTTTGGGAAATAGTTTATTTTTTTTCAATTAGAAAATCAATAATAATTATTGATAATTTTCCATTTAATAAACTTTAAATTAATGTATTATCATTGCAAAGACTTAAAAATATAGACTCTTACTTAAAAAAAATAACATCCATGACCTCAATACTCAGAAATACTAAACATTAATAGGGGCATGTGCTGTGTTTTATATTTTTCCACATATATGTTTTAAAAAATTAGATGTGATTATTTTAGTGTTTTCTAAGTAGCTTTTGCTCATAACAATATGTAATGATCATTTATAATATTTAATAATATAAGTAATTAGTGGTAACCACTTTACTTATTTATTTGTTTATTTGTTTATTTTTTACTCTCAAGGTAAAACATAGCAGCTTAATATTTACCTTGCATTTTTTTGCTGGAGAGGTTGAATGTCTTTTCACATGTCATTTTTATATATTTTACTTTTACGATTGGCCTGCTCTTTCTACTGTTTTTTTTTCTCCTAATGGATTTATAAAAATGCTCTAAGATATGAATCATTTGCTGTCATATGTAAATAAATTATCTATTACTTTTTTAGTAGTAAATGGTACTTTTCATTAGTATGGCATTTGAAATGAGTGATATTTAATGTCTTTGTTCAATATAATTGATTTTTATTTAAAAATTTTTATTGAAGTATATCATTCATACATGAACATACATGAACAAATATATAGTGAAAGTTGTGAACTTACAAAACAAACATGCATAACATCATACAGGGCTATTCGTTACAAATTATGAAAGAGCACCATCAAAATGCCACTAAGTTTGCATTTAGGTCTTTAATCTGTGGGCTATTTGCCATAAGAAAATATAACATTCATAAGTAGATATAGCTAATAGTTTTTTCTTTGTGCCTTTTATTTTATTATCAATTTTAAAAAACACTTCAATTTCATGAAACTATACATGTGTATGTGTGTATTTTGATTCTAAATTTTAATCACTAGGTTTGAAACTGTATTCAATAACTTTATATATTCTACTTGCAATTTATTTGGTGAAAGTTATGAAATAGATACATGACTTTTATTTGCTCAAAAATATTGAATACTATTTTAAGCAGCGTATCTTTTTCTTAAAAATTTGAAATGACATATTTTATTGCATTCTAGATTATCCTTTGTAGTTTAACCTGTTTCTGAGTCTTATACCTCTCCTTTATTCTGTATCAATATCACACTACTGTATTTTCTATATATATATATTTTTGAATTTTCTATATCTTTATAACATAAGTTATACTAGAGTTGATAGTTATATGTCCAAGAGACTTAAATCTTTGGGCTTTCCATGTGCCAATTGGCTCCTGAATCTCAACAGCATTGCAACACCTACTCTCCAATTCGTGACTCATCCAGGACAACTAACAAGGAGGTGATGATGGACAATGACCATCCCAAGGAACAGAGGGAGACTGCAACTGCTAGCAAGATACTCCCATCCATCTGACCCTTGGTATCTAAGCCCCCTCTCAATTAGAAGCAGAGTGGGCATCACCATCCCAAAATACTCAGGATTGGGGAATGAACGATAGACTAGAGTAAACTTACAGGAATTCTACTATACACTTATCGTGATTCTAGCAATCGCGTTACTTTTCACTCTCCCTCTCCTCAGAAACTACAGAGGGAGAGTGAAAAATAGGTGTAATATGGGGGCATTTTTTTGGACATTAGGATTGTTCTGAATGACGTTGCAATGACAGATACAGACAGATATATCTTATCATAATTTACATAATTGTTTGAGAGAGAGTGTAAATTACAATGTAAACTCTCATCCACACCTGGTGGCAGTTCTCCAGGATGTGTTCATCAGTTTCAGTG
Organism: Dasypus novemcinctus; assembly: GCF_030445035.2. Classification (NCBI taxonomy): domain Eukaryota; kingdom Metazoa; phylum Chordata; class Mammalia; order Cingulata; family Dasypodidae; genus Dasypus; species Dasypus novemcinctus. The sequence goes on along the minus strand of NC_080679.1, from coordinate 129,941,309 downwards.
AATGTGCCGCACTAGGGAGGGATGCTGTTGGTGTGGGAAAATGTGTATGGGGTAGAGGGCAGGACATGTGGGAATCCCTCATACTTTTTATGTAACATTTATGTAATCTAAGTATCTTTTAAAAAAATGAAATGTATATTATAAAAAATAATAATATATGGAAAGGATGGATTTGCTAGTGTCACATAAGAAAGCTAGTTGTATGTAAAGCAGAGGCCCACAGACTTAGAATATAATATATACTATCTACCCAAATTATCCATTTTTATGAAACTGGTTTATACAATTGTTTAAGCCAGTCAAACTGAAGAAGCAAGCATGTTCTACTTGGATAAGAATGCGTAAAATGTTTAACTATTTATTGGCATCACCCAGCTATGTATATACACTATCCAGAATGCAAACCTGAGGCAAAGTTTGCAAGAAGTTTGCAAGTCTGCAAGTTTTGTTTGCTCTTCTTTGTCCTCTGTGTCTGATGTTTCCTCTCCCTTTCCGTTAATGTATCTTTCAAGTCTGGGTTCCCCGTAGACTCATTTTCTGCCATCGCTACTGGAATGCTTCCCATCTTGGGGAGGAACCTATACTTCAGGATCTCCAGTCTACCCTTTTAATCAGAATAAACCCACTATAGGTCTTATCTCATCATGCCTCTATTTATTTTCTGATGACCACACCCATTATTTGGCTGAATTTGCTATTCCATCCAGGGGGGATACTAACCATCTAATGTGATATTTGCAGGAGAAAATCCTTCATATTAAAGGAGTGAATTTGATGAAACTTATTTTGGGATTTGTTGGCAGGACATGTTTCTGTGACTTGCAGCAGAATTTCCTTTTAAAGGGGACCAGGAAAATACTGTTAGAAAGCAGTCTTACATCATTCCAAATTCCTTAAGATTGAGTAACGAAAAAATATAAGGGGGAAGCATAAGAGTAACCACAGATTTATTGTTATTATAGTTACTATATTGTGTTAACAGAAAAACTTGCAACACTGGTATAAAGATAGTGGCTGCCAGGATTTGGAAGGGAGGAGGAGGGATTAATAGGTGGAACAGGGCATATTTGGGTAAGTGAGATTCTTCCCTATGATATTACAGTGACAGACACATGACATTAAGTGTTTGTCAAGGTCAGTGGAATGAACTGTACAGCACAAAGTGTAAACCGTCACGTAAACTACAGTCTTTGGTTAGGAGCAATGCTTCAATATCATCTGATCAACTGTAACAAAGGGACCACACTAATCTAAAATAATAATAGGGGAAACTATGTATGTTGGTGGACGTGGAGGCTATATGGGAATTCCCTATACCTTCGGTATAATTTTTCTGCAAAAGTAAATTTTAAAATTTCTCTGAAATAAAATTTAATATTACCAAAAAATTGTATATACTAGTTCATCAGTATTGGACATATTATTATTGAGAGAAAGGAATGATTAAGACGGGATGAAAGAAGAGAGATGTTAAAGGAAAGTTTCATCATCCAGAGGAAAGCACCAGGGAATTCAGAGAAAAGAGTTCAGCCAAGGAGACAAGAGAAAAAAATCGAGGAACCATCCCGAGTGTTGGTCTGGGCTGAAAGCGAGAGTCAAAAGTGTAGCCTTTGAACCAGGCCAGATCGTTGGAAAAGTGAGAGAACAAGTGAGAGAACCAAGCCTTCGAGACAGACAGTGATATGGAGATATCACTTTTGGGCCTGTGGAGACTGAAAGGGAAGGGCCTCACAGAGGTGGAAGGGTCCAGTAAAAGAAAAGACATGTTTTTAATCCTGATCCATATTTGTGTGGATTGACACCGTCTCTAAATAAGACCACTTGAAGATGTATTATCAGTTAACATATAGACTCATTTGTGAACAAGCTATTTCGAGGTCCTATTTAGGTGTGGCTGACGGAATCAGGGGGTTGTGAGCTAAGTGTAGCAGTTTGGTATTTTTAAGAACTCCAGAACTAGAGATTGCATTATGTTTGTAAACTGGTCTGTGCCTCTGGGTGTATTAGATTGTAATAACTTCAGAGGTTTGTTTCACTTTCACTTGATTAAATAATGATTAAGCCTGTGACTGGGCCATGTCAGTAGGACATTGAGTCCCTGCCTCCTTGGTGAGTTTTCAGGAGAAAACTATATTGCAGAGGAGTTAGTTGGAGTTTTAGAGCTGGATCCCTGGGAAGTAAACACACAGGAGAAGAACACAGAGAAGCAAATGTGTAAAGAAAGAGAGAAGGCTCCATTAGACACAGCAGAGGCCCCAGGAAGAGAGACAAGCCGTTTGCCTGATAGTATATAGCTCACCTTATGGTGAGAACAGAGCAGCTGAGCCAAAGAGGAATTAGGCCCGGGAGAGAAAAGATACTTATCCCAGCCTAAAGCTGATATTGGAAGAAGCTGGAACCATGGAGCTTTAAAAGGAAGAGGAAGCCTGAACCCTCGCAGATGCTGGCAACCAACTTGCTACAATATGCAGCAACAGACTTTGGTGAGGGACGTAACTTATGCTTTATGGTTTGGTAACTGTAAGCTTCTACCCCAAATAAATACCCTTGATAAAAGTCAACAGATTTCTGGTATTTTATATCAGCACTCCTTTGGCTGACTACTTCACTAAGGAAACCCAAGGGTTGCAGTAAGCCAGTAACATAATGCTGAAGACTTTGGAGAAGAATCAGGAATTGCCAACATACTGATTTTGGACTTCTAGTTCCTGAAATCTTAAATCAACAAATTCCTTTTACTAGGCCAACCAAGGTGTGGTGTTAATCACAGCAGTCTGGAAAATGAAGATGGTAAGTAACACAGGTTCTTTCTAATTGGTATAAAATATGTGGTGCATTGTTTCTCAAGTGAAGCCCATCCGTAAACGGGGTAACCTTCTCAGAATAGAGCAGTCACGGCACTCCCAGAGTCTACAGCTGAGATGAAGAAGGTCCCGAGCAGCTTCAGAAACTGGGGCAAACACCGGCCATCGCATTCACCAGGGTCGTAATGGACATTTCATAACCCAGGCATGTAGTATAAACAAAACCAAGAGCCCATTCTTGCTGCAGTGTGTCTTGATGGAGTAATTGGGAGCTCAGCTCTGTTGGCCGTGGGAGTAGTGCTCCTGGAATTGGCATTTTCGTTCCTTCTACCTGGATGCCTCTGCCGCATCCTGCCTTAGGTAGCAATAAGTGCACCTCCTGGTTCCAGTCAATGCCTGGGAAGTCTAATCTCACCCTCCTTCCTCCAAATACAGCTGAGTATGCCCAACATTCATTTACTTGTGTAGCTAGTTTTGTGTACCACAGACTGTGTATATACTTAATGAGCTGGACCTGAAATTCATCTCCTTTGTTGTGAAAAAATGACCACAAACTTAGTGTCTTCAAGCTATACAATTTTTTTATCTTACAGTTCTGGAGGTCGGAAGTCCAAAATGGATTTCTCTGGGTTAAAATCAAGGTGATGGCAGAGCTGTGCTACTTTCTGAAGGCTTCAGGTAAGAATCCATTTTCTCTCCCATTCTCGCTCTTAAAAGCTGTCCTGTATCCCTTGGCTTACAGCTCCCTTGCATTCTGAAAGGCAGCAAAGACTTTCCCCATCTTTGTTACAGGGCCTCATCCTGAATCGGACACGCCTGTCTTCTTTTTCCACATATAAAGGGCCCTTGGGACTACACTGAGATTACTGAGCTAGTCCAGGATAATCTCCTCATTTCAAGTCACCAGATTAGCCATCTTAATTCCATCTGCTGCCTTAGTTCTTCTTTATTGTGTGTGATGGTTTGAAGCTGTTCAGACCCAGAAGATCATGTCCTTAAAGCTAATCCATTCCTCTGCACATGAACCTATTGGGACCTTTTGATTACGTTGCTTCAGTTTTATGGTATGGCTCAGGGGGGGTCCGAATCCTCTTACTGGAGTCCTTTATAAAGGGAATGAATATGGAGAGACAGAGAGAAAACCACAGAAGCTGAGAGAGAAAGCCATGGAAGCAAGAAGCTGAAAGCACCAAAACCTAGAAGAGAAGGAAGAGATGAGCAGACGCTGCCATGTGCCTTGCCATTTGGCTGAGGTGTCCAGAATCGCTGTCATCTGGTATTTGGGAATAAAGCCTTGATAATGCCTTGGTTTGGACATTCTCATGGCCTCAGAACTGTAACCTTGTAAACCAAAAATTTTCCACTGCAAAAGCCAGCCCATTTTATGGTATCTGCATTTTGGCAAACTGGCAGACTAAGACACCATGTAAGGTAACATAATCACAGGTTACATAAATTAGGGCATGGTCCTTTTGGGGGAGCCATTATCCTTCCTTTAATATTCAACTACTAATATTTAATAGGCCATAATTTGTATAAAACAAACAAAAATGTGATTTTAAGAAGATGAAATTATAGTTAAAGTTGATTTGAGAAATATATACACACATGCAGTCAATCTTCATTATTTGTAGATTCCGTATGTGAGTATTCCCCAACATGCAAAAACTTATCTTGAATCCCCAGCTGAATACTCTTGGTGCTTTTGCAGTCATTTGCAGATATGTGCAAAGTCGTGAACTATCTAAGTCACCCAATGTGCACATTCTCAGCAGTATCCAAATAAGATGACACTCTGCCTTCTTGTATCAGCTCTCATGCAATAAACAAGGGTCCTTTTCATGGTATATTATTCATGATATTAAAATCATGCCATATTTTTCATATTTTTGTGCTTTGGTTGACTTAATTGATTAAATTGTCCCCAAGCATAGTGCAGAAGTACTGTATAGTGTTCCTAAGCACAAAATGTCTTTCGATGTGCCTTATGGAGAAAACGCACGTGATAGAGGAGCATCATTCAGATCCCATGTTCTAATGCTGTTGGCCATGAGTACAATGCTAATGAATCAATAATATGTATTTTCAAAATGTGTCATTAAACAGAAACACACGTAAAACACTGTATGCATTGAATGGTTGATGAGAATTTTGTGACCAGAGATATCCAAGGAGTTAACCCAGTATTTACCCTAGGAGCAATGGTTCCGCATTCCGTGATTCAGTGTTTACGACACCTTTATAGAACTTAACTACTTCAAATGATGAGAACTGACTATGGGTGTGTGCATATATTTTACATATTCCTTTGCAAAAAAGGATGTGGATGGACACATCTGCCTAAAACAAACAAACAAACGCTAAGGTGAGAGTGGTGGAAAATTGGCCTCTGGTCAGCCAATATTCTCTCAAGTAGGCAAAGCTGCTGGTGGCTCTTTGGAGATGAGCTCATCTGGCCACCACATAACTTGTTCATGTGTCGGAACAAAGCCACTGCCGGGGCCACCCTGACCTGCGACCTTCAGCGATGATGCCAGTTTAGCTTTGAGTGATTTAGGGGCAGCAATCTCATTGGCAGAGGTGGTTACAAGCTGTTTCCTGAAACTTTGTTCTCTTTAAAAAGTATCTTCATTTTACTTCAATTACTGGTATATTGAGGGGGCTATGATGGAACCTGTGAATCGCTCAGCCCCAAGTCCCTAATCTAAGAGGAACTCATATTGTCACATTTAGGGAAAGAGGCTCCATCAAACACAAATCCACTCCACACAACAATCTCTGCAATGATTTCTTCCTTTCATGTATCTGTCCCAATTTATGGACTGAAGGGGAAAAAACTAAAAAAACTCACAATAAAAAGCAAGATATAAAGGAAGAGAGGAGAAAAGAAGGTGGGTCTAGATTTAGAGGTTGTGTCATTTGAATACGGGCCAGCGCAGATTCTGGCCATGAAGCACAAAGGTACAGAACTGCAGCAGCAGAGAGGGGTTCACAGAAACACACACGACATAGACAGCATCTTACAAATGGCACCAGAACACCGTCTTCTATTATTTCATTTTATTTAATTTTAAACAGTTTTATTGAGACATATTCACATACTGTATAATCTATCCAAAGTGTATAATCAATGGCTTTTAGTATAATCACAATGTTGTGCATTCATCACCACAAAAGATTTTACAACAATTTCATTATTCCAAAAAGAAAAATCCCACATCCTTTAGCAGTCACTTCTCAATCCCTCTCTCCTTCCCTAGCCTTACATAACCACTAATTTAGTTTCATCTTTATAAGTTGATTTATGTTTACATTTCATATAAATGGAATCATACAATATGTAGTACTTTGTGTCTCATTTCTTTCACTTAGCATAATGTTTTTTTTTTTTTTGGAATGTTATTAAGATCTTATAGTGTTAACAAATATCAGTTCAGTTTCAAAGAAATTTTGTAGGGTTTATTCCCACCATTATATTTTTAAATTAATAAATTTTGTCATCCTCCTCCACAAGAACCTCTTTTTCCATTTCAATACCCCTCATTTTGTTCTTACAGGAACATACAGAAGGGGAAAATATTTTATGTTTTGTTCTTTGGAGGAAGAAGTATGCATTTAACTTCGCTGAAGGATCACATTTTACGTATGATACCACTGAGAACTACTGCAAATGTATTTTAAGAAGTGAGTATTTGGGAGGACTTCTTTTTGTTAAAATATGTCAGTATCTTTTCTGTAAATATAAAACATACTCTTATTTTTGCAAGGCTTTAAAGCATATTGGAAGAACTCAAAATGGCTTAAAGTGCCGGCAAAATGGCCTTTTGAGGATGTAAGTGTATACAAACTCAAACTTCTTGGCTAATTTCTTCCTTTAAATTACCTGTGATTCAAAAAAGTTAAGTGAAAATACATTTGCAAATGTGCCTGATGTATCTGATGGAACTTAGGTGTTTTGAAATTCAGCTGGCATCAGGTGATCCATTGAAATCTCTCCTTTTCTACCCAACTGGTGAGCAGTACCTGGAATTTCAACCAGACCTTTCATCTTCAGAGTCCAATGTAGCTTTCATGTGTAAATTAATTATCAACTCCCATGTCCATCACCATCCTGTGAAATGTCAGAAGACATGAGGAATAACATACCAAAGCTGTAGCAGTTTGATATAGGGCATGCATATTTTGGAACAAAACCCTTACCCCCACACAAAAGTTCAGAAGCACGCCAAAGGACTCCTTTCTGAGAACACCTGTAGAGAAAAAGAGGAAAACTATCATTTGTTCCATGTGAATCATGCAGCACAGGCTTTAACGCACTCCCTATTTAATCCTGGCACAAAGTAAGAGTCATTATTCCCTGGTCTATAGACAAAGACTTTGAGGCTCCAGAGATGATGTAATTTCCCCAAAGTCAAAGTGCCAGGAAACAACCAAGGCAAGGTTGCGCATGAGTCAGTTTCACACACTTAATGATCACTCTGTATTAGGTCAGAGTCATTACGTTACCTGCAGAGAAGGTGAAAACTGGGTTCTGGTGCTTTCTGTCTCTCTTTCTGAAATATCCTTGCTCTCTAGCATCTCGCCCTTCCTCTCAATGATCTTTTCTTACGTTCAGAGACCAGAACTCCAAAACCCATCCTACTTTGCAAACTCTGTCCCAGAATAGACTGTGATATCACCTTTCGAAATAATCATTTTCCCCAAAGCATCTGTATTTGATAAGAGTGTAGAAATGCATTGCAAATTATTATATTCTCCGTGTTATAATATCAGTGAGGGTAAATCTTGGGGGATGGTGTTTGTGTGTTTCTTAAATCTCTTATTCTAGTGTGTGCTGAATGAGCCCTTAGTAAATTATATGTATTAAGAACTATTCCACAAAATGACATTTTAATCCCTAATCATTTGCAAGGTGACACAACAATTGAGCTAAAAACTTTAAAACTCAAGTTTGTTAATGTGGGTCACATTGAGAAATCTTTGAGACTCTGCAACTGCTGAATCCATATTATTTCAGGAATCTCTGATCACCCACATCCTGTCATTGATTCACACATAGAGGAAAAGGCTTAGAATCCCTAATTTTATCATAGCTTAGCACAATCATGTCATGTTTAGTGCTGACCCTAGCTAATCTAGGAATACTGCATATGTTGAGTTTACAAAGCAGAGTTAATATTAGTAATCAGAATTGCATATTATTTACTTTGTAATCAGTTCAAACAAACAGCCATTGCCTTATAAATAGGTTAATGTTTTAGGTCTCTAGAAAATCTTCTAGTTATTCTATATTGATAAGTACATTTATATTGCCTAATATCATTAAGTATATCCCTTAGGAATTTCTGTTATAAACAGGAGAATGTGGACCCATAATCTTTTAAATACTTTTAAATTCTCTAAGCTGTCCTTGTGTTATAACTCTACTTTGAAAATTACTTATTAAGGGAGGATCTTGCTGGCACAACCAATCATTTGTTAAATAAATACACTGAATATTTTACCACTACTATGTTCTATGTAATAGGGAAACTGACAGAATAAAACAAACTCATGCCCTTGCCAAAAATATATGGTAGTGTCAGTAGGTTTATAAATAAATAATTATTATTTCCATAAGTACTACAGAGAAAAATAAAGGAAAAGGAAAGGGATTTCTAAGGGTGTGTGAGGGTTATTACTACTTTTTAGAAAACATTTTATTTTGGTAACATGCATGAAACTCAAAATTTTGTTTTCACTGCTTTGAAATGTATAATTCAGTGATATTAATTAGATTTATAATTTATCCATTTAGAAACGTTTTTTATCACCCCAAACAGAAACTCTGCTCCTGATTAAGCAATAACTTCCCATCCCAGCCCATGTCCTATGTTCCAGGCCTGGAAACCTGAAACATTTCTGTCTTTATGAATTTTCTTACTCTTGATATTTCATGTAAGTAAAATCAATTAGTATTTGTTCTTTTGCATCTGGCTTATGTCACTCAAGGTGATATCTTTAAGGTTCATCAATGTTACAACATGTGTCAGAACTCCATTGTATAGATGTACCCCATTTTATCCATTCATTTGTTTATGTCTACGTGGATGGTTTACATCTTTTAATTATTGTGAATAATGCTGCTGAAAACACTGGTGACAAATATCTATTCAATCATTTTTTGTGTATATACCTAGAAGAGGGATTGCCAGTTCCCATGATAATTTTATGTTCAACATTCTGTAGATCATGCGAAACTGTCTGCCACAGTGGCTCCACCATTTTACACTCCCACCAACAATGTAAAAGAGTTCTGATTTCTCTTCATCCTCACCCACACTAATTTTCCATTTTTATTTTTATTTTTTTAAATCAGTTTCCACATCTTTTTAAAAAGATTTATTTATTTATTTATTTCTCTCCACTCCCCCCCCCCCCCCCCACCCTGGTTGTCTGTTCTCTGTGTCTGTTTGCTGCGTCTTCTTTGTCCGCTTCTGTTGTCAGCAGCATGGGAATCTGTGTTTCTTTTTTGTTGCATCATCATATTGTGTCAGCTCTCCATGTGTGCGGCGCCATTCCTGGGGAGGCTGCACTTTCTTTCGTGCTGGGTGGCTCTCCTTACGGGGCCCGCTCCTTGCGCGTGGGGTTCCCCTACGCAGGGTACACCTCATGAGCACTGCGCATGGGCCAGCTGCACACGGGTCAAGGAGGCCCGGGGTTTGAACTGTGGACCTCCCATGTGGTAGGCGGACGCCCTGACCACTGGGCCAAGTCCACCGCCCATTTTCAAATTATTGTTAATAGCCACCCTAGTGGTTATGAAGTGGTATATACTTGTGCTTTTTGATTTGTATTTCCCTGATAACTAATGATGTTGAATATCTTTTCATATACTTATTGGCCCTTTATATATCTTATTTAGGGAAATAGCTACACAAATCTTTGCCCACTTTTTAAGTGGATGCTTTTTAGTTGTTGAGTTGTAGCAGTTATTTATATATTATAGGTATTAGACCCTTAACAGATACATGATTTGCAACTATTTTTCCCATTCTCTGAATTGTCTGTTAAGTTTATTGATAGTGCCCTTTGATGCACAGAAGTTTTTAATTTTGATGAAGTCCTTTTATCTATTTTTTCTGCTCTTGTCTAGTATCATATCTAGTAAATCATGTCAAATCTGAGATTGTAAAAGTTTTCCCCTAAGCTTTCTTCTAAGAATTTTATCATTTTTGTGTTTATGATCCATTTTGAATTAATTTTTGTGTGTGGACATCCTGTTTTCTGGTAGTCTTTGTTGAACAGTACATTCTTTCTCTATTCAATGTACTTGTCACCTGACTAACAGGAAAAGTACATTGTAGATGGAAGAAATAGCCAGCTAAAGTTTGGAGCATGCTTGAGATATTGGAAACATAACAAGGGGTCAATGTGATTGGGAAGTAGTTGGCAATGGAAGAGTGGCAGGAGATAAGGTAAAATAGAAAACATGAGCAAGATCATGGGCCTAGAGATCATTGTAAGGGCCTTTCCCTTGAGTAAGATGAGGCACCAATGAGCACATGATCTGACTTATGTCTTATAATAGTTTTGGCTGCATAGGGGAGAGTCAGTTGTGAGTTGTTGAATGGAGAAAGTATGGAGGCAATTAAAAACCCAGGAAATAAGTAAATGTGGCTTGGACAAGTGGTTACACTGGAAATGTTAAGTGTAAACTATATATATGTGTAAGTGTGTGTATTTGTATGTGTGTGTGTATATATGTATGGAGCTTATAAAACTTATGATTGATTAGATGTGCAATTAAGGAGAAAAAGGGATTAAGGATTTTGTCAGAATTTTGGCATGATCAAATGGAAAGATAATTTTGTCACTTATTAAATGACAGATAACTTTAGAAGGAACTAGTTTTGGGAAGACAAAAGGTTTGTCTTGGATATGTTACATTTCAGATTATTATCATAAATTGCTGAAGAGATTCTGAAGTGATGTCACTTTGAAAAACAGTTTAGCTGTATCTACTAAAGCTAAATGTACACATATACAGGAATTCCATTCTGAAATAGATGCCAAATAGTTAAGTGCATACATTTCAACAAAAGATATATATATATATATAGGACATTTTATAGTTGCATTGTTTATATTATCCAAAAACTATAAACAAACTAAATGTCAGCAATAAATTTGATATATTTTGTACAATACAGCTATGCAAATATATGCAACCTAATGACTCTCATGACAGATTTTGAGAAAGACAAAATAGACATAAAGGAAGACACACTGTATATTGTATTTATAAAAAGTTCATAAACAGGCAAAACTAATCTATGATATTAGAGATTAGAATATTGGGATCTTTGGGGCTTTGATACTTATTTGAAGAGGACAGAGGCGGGTTGTTAAATAGTGCATTATCTTTTTAGAAATTCATTGATCTGTACAATTACAATAATATTTTATGTACTTTTACGTATGTGCGATATAATCCAATAACAAAATTTACTTTAAAAATTATTTTGAAGTGAGAAAGGTACTTTCAAATAGAGATGATGAGTAGCCAGGTTGGTGCCCAAGTCTAGAGTTTAAGGGAGGTCTGCCCTGAGATATAAAACTGGGAGCTGTTGATGTATAGATGAGATATTAGAGAAAACGAAATCCCCAGGATGTACATGGTGAAGGAAAGAGGCATAAACATGAGTCTTGTGCACTCCAATGTTAGAGTTTAGGGAAATCTTTTATAATCTGCAAATGAAATGAGTAAGAGTTGACCAGAGTGGCAAGCAGGAGCTGGCACCTCTGATGGCTGATACTGTCTCAGAGGAGGAAACAGGGTCAACACCTAAGAGGAGATCTGGGGAGGTGGGGATGGAGGTTTGAAGGGAGAGAAAAAAGTCTGGAAAGTCTTCTAGGAGAGTAAGACCTTAGGAATGTGGAGAATGTAATAGGATTGCAGAGAGTGCTAAGACCGACTTGCTATTGGAGTCCATATAGTTAAAATAAACAAATGATTTGGAGAAAGGTACTGCAGATATATATGTCTTCCATTTCTCCCAATGTGGATAAAGCTATTGAACAGTCAACTTCCTATTTGGAGGAATTGTTGATAAATAATTGTCCTCTTGTCATCAGGGGGGTGATAACTAATTACAGAATAGTCAGGCAAAGATTTATGTACCATATCATGAAGGAAGGTGTTTTTCTCCTGCCAGCCTGTGCTTTTTTCTTGTCATTTACTTACCCCTTTGTGGTTTTTTTTTTCACTTTTTGTTGTAGTAACATATCTACAACTCAAAATTTCCCATTTCATCCACTTTCAAGTATCCAATTCAGTGATATGAGCTACTTTTCACAATATTGTGCTACCATCGCTAACATTTATTACCTCAACTTTTTCATTACCTCAAATAAAAATTCCATGTTTTCTGCTCTATTTTACAATATTACCAATAGTGTATAAATGTTTCTGTTACTCTGCATCTTCTCCAACACTTGTTATATTCTAATTTTTAATAGTAGCCATCCTAGTAGGTGTAAAGTAATAATATCTCATTATACTTTTGATTTGCATTTCCCTAATGACCAATTACATTGAGCTGCTTTTCATATGCTTCCTGACTCTTTGTATATCCTCTGTGAATTCAAATAAATATCGAAAATTTAAGAGGCCAAGTTCTCGGTAATTTTTTTTTTTAATCAACAGGAGATTTTCTGTGAAGATAGCAGATGTTTCCCACTTTCAGGAAATTCAAAATAGTGTGATGTGTGTTTATGTGTATGAACATTTATCTGCTTGTGTTTTCACACCACCAATTTTAATTGTTTGTTTGCTTGACTGTAAAGAAATAAGAGGTAATGAGTTCTTCATTGTTCACTAATTGTGTACTTAAGAGAAGTCTCAGGAAGCAATTGTAAATTGCTGCTTACTCCAATGTTTGGGTTTTTCAGTGCAAATAATCACAGTTACATCTGTTCTCACATAAAACAAAATGTTTCTGCTATGAAAATAAACTGATGCACTGAGCCTTAAAAATCATCCAGTGATTTTGGTTGTTTAGAATTTGGTGACTTCTGCTTTTGCTATGGAGTATTTTTTAAAACTCATATCTATATGCAGTTGACCGTCTTATTCTTGGATTCTGTATTTGATAATTTGCCTGCTTACTAAAACTTACTTGTAACCCCCAAGCCAGTACTTCTGGTGTGCTCACAGCCCCTCATGGACATACACAATGTGGCAAAAATTTGAGTCACGCACCTGCCTGCTCCCAGTTGAAACTGAACAAGGCAACACTCTACCTTCTTCTTTCAACGTTCATACTGTATACAAATGTCCTTTGTAGGGCATATTTAGTGCTGTGTTTCTTGCATTTTGTACTGTTGACAGCATCTTTGCTCTTAAAATGGCCCCCAGAAGTAGTGCCGAGGTGCTGCCTAGTGGCATCAGTGCAAGAAGGCTGTAATGTGCCTTATGGAGAAAACGTGCGTTTCAGCGTGGTAGACACCCTTCCTGCAGGCATGAGGGGTAGTGCTGTTGGCCATGTGCTTAATGCTAATGGATCAACATCTATATTAAAGTGTCTTTAATCAGAAAAACACCTGAAACAAATTTATGTATTGATTACTTGATGGAAATTTTGTGACCCTAGGCTTGCAGGAAACTAACCCTGTATTTTTCATTGGTGCAATGGTTTAGGATTCATTAGTTGAGTGATTATGTTGACATATGGAACATAACTGCCATGAGTAACAATAAAAGACTGTTTCCATCTGTCAATATAGCTAACTTTTTAAAATTGATGTCATCTATCAGCTATCTTCCATCACCATCATCTACCAATCTCTTTTCTATTTATCTTTCTACCTGTCATCTATATCTATCTATCTATCTATCATCTATCTATCTATCTATCTATCTATCTATCTATCTATCTATCTTTCTATCATCTCCATCTCTATCATTCTATCTCTATTTATCCTCTCTCCACTTATCTATCAATTATCTATCTTTGTATCTATTTCTAGCTGTAGTATTCTGAGAAGTGCTACTGCTTGCATTGAGAGCACTACCCTTTTTCTCCAGAAGAAGATTATAAAAAAGAAATGCTTGGAAAATAATGTAGAAGCATTTATAAATTTGGGGTTATGAAAATAGGAGTGGAAAATATGTACATGACTCATTTATTTGTTATAAAGAAAGACACAAATGTAGAGGGGTTGGCAACATTTATAGATTTAATGTCAATTTCTTTACCTGTAAATATGATTTTTAAAAATTTTTATTAGTGCAATTATAGAGTTACAGAAAAATAAAGCAGAAAGTGCAGAACCCCCCTATATTCCTCCACACTCACATCATTTTCTCTATTAACATTTTGCATTAGGATGGCACTTTGTTACAATTGATGAAACAACATTTTTACTTCATTGTGTGCCCTTGCTGAAGCACACGTATCTCTCAAATGCTCTATTTAAATTGATTCTACAGATTTTTATCAAGCACCTTCTAGTTGTTGGATTTACCCTTGGTGATGGGGACATAGAAGGGAACAAAACAGGTACAAGTATTCACCGTTCTGGAGAGCACATTCCAAAGAGAGGGAAAAGACAATAAGCAAGACAAAATAAATACAATCTGTAAGATTTGGGGTAATGATAAGTCCTAAAATGAAACATGACCTTGGAAAGGAAGCAAAAAAGTGTGGCCTTGAGAATGTATGTGTTGGGTTACCAGGGAAGGTCTCATTATATAGATACTATTTGAAATAGTTTTTTTTAAAGATTCATTTTTTATTTATTTCTCTCCTCTTCCACCCCTAGTTGTCTTCTGTCTGTGTCCATTTGCTGTGTGTTCTTCTGTTGTCTTCTCTCTGTGACCATTCGCTGTGTGTTCTTCTGTGACTGCTATCCTTATCAGCGGCACCAGGAATCTGTGTTTCTTTTTGTTGTGTCAGCTCTCTGTGTGTGTGGAGCCATTCTCGGGCATGCTGCACTTTCTTTCATGCTGGGCAGCTCTCCTTACAGGGCGCAATCCTTGTGCATGGGGTTCCCCTACACGGGGACACCCCTGTGTGGCACGGCACTCCTTGCACGCATCAGCACTGAGCATGGGCCAGCTCTGCATAGGTCAAGGAGGCCCGGGGTTTGAACCGCAGACCTCCCATGTGGTAGGCAGATGCCCTATCCATTGTGCCAAGTCCACTTCCGAGGGGAAGGAGTGAACAAAGTATATAGAGTGGAGTGCCTCTTCCAGGCAGAGGCAATGGTGAGGTCAAAGGCTCTGAATCAAATACTTCACTGGCATGTCATGGAACCAAGGAGGACATTGTGCCTGGAGGAAAGTTAGAGCAAGGGGGAGAAAAGAAGGAAATGCAATTGGGGAGGTAGTATATATAGGGCCAGAATATATAGTGCTTTTTAAGGCATAGTGATACCATTGTATTATAAAAGTATTAATAATCTGAAGGATAGCATCAGAGATATTTCAGTACAAATAAAAAAAAATAATAAGCCAGAATACTTAATGGGATTACACTGGATGATGTGTTAGGATCAAGTTGAAGGTGGGCAAAGACAGAACAGGATACCAGTTAGGAAGTTTTGCATTGATCAAGGTGAGAGGTGGTGCTGGTCATGGGCCAGCCTACTTTTGGTTGGACAGGACATGATTGGAAAGAATCTGCTGAAGGTTAGGGTGAGAACTGTGAAAGAAAGTACCATGAGTATTGATTTGAAGTCTGCAAAGACATTTTAGCAAGTAGGTAAATTCACGGGTATGGAATCCATAACTAATGAGGATTGGATATACATACACATATATACAAAATAGACATATGATAGATATCTGTTACCACTGACATCAGCATGAGAGAAGCTGTATATTATAGATTGTATTCTGAAATTTTAATCACAGATCTGGGGCTGGATTGTACTGTTTAGCTTCAAATTCCACATATTCTCTTTACTACCTTTGTGACCTTGGTCAATTCATTTGCCATCTCCACGCACCAACCTGATAAATGCTAAAACACCAACAGTAATTGAGCCGACATCTTGGAACTTATTGTGAGGATTGGATAAATTTATATGGAAGTCCAAAAAATGGCACATTATGCCTAGTGGGAGCTGAGTATTTGTTATTATCATAAAAATTGAAATACTTTATAGGTGTAAGGATCTTGCAATAATAGAAATGATGTATGAAAAGATGGGCAGAGGACGAGAAAACAGTAATAAGTGTGCTTAAAAATTGGCATGAAGAAAATATTCTCAAATACTGTAGAAAAATTCTTTCTTAGAATGCTGTTAATCTAATGTATTCAATTATTTATTTAAGCACCTTAAATACTGAAGCAAAGGAAAGTTTCATTAATATATTGGTTTAAGCATCTAAAACACATAATGGTTAATACACTGATAAATAATAACTAAAAATTATCAACTTTCATATAAATTTTTACTAACACAAAGCTTAGCTGTAGATGTGGCAGTTCTTATTTTTACTCAGTATATTTCCAGTGATGGAAACAAAATTTGCATCTCATTGTGTATTCTGAACACACGTATAAACTCGTATCCATATTACCTGAGGTCCCATTTCAGGTATAAGAAGTATTTTTTTTTATCCCCTCCCCCTTGTGGCTTTTTGTTTGTTTGTTTGCTATCTGCTTTCTGGGTCTATTTGTTGTGCATTCTTCTGTGTCTGTATTTATTTTTATTTATTTATCCCTCCACCCAGGCTTGCTTGCTGCTGCTCTGTGTCATCACTGCACACTCTTCTGTGTTTTCCACTTGTCTCCCTTTTTGCTGCATCACCTTGCTGACCGAGTCGACTCCCTGTGGCACTTGTGGGCTGGCCGGCACTCTGTGGAGCTTGCGGGCCAGCGGCTCTCCACGGCATGTGGGTGAGCCCGCCTCCACAAGGAGGCCCTGGGCCACGAACCCACGTCTGCCACATGGTAGACAGGAGCTCAACCGATTGAGCCACAGCTGCTTCCTATAAG
The DNA here is from genome assembly GCF_030445035.2 of Dasypus novemcinctus. NCBI lineage: Eukaryota > Metazoa > Chordata > Mammalia > Cingulata > Dasypodidae > Dasypus > Dasypus novemcinctus. Next base: position 129,924,517 of record NC_080679.1, on the reverse strand, counting down.
GAGTATTTTATTCTGTGAATTCCAACCCTTATTGCCCTATTTTTTCCCAAAATATGGCATATTATAAGACATAACAATAGAACATCTTATAAGACAACATATTGGATGGAGAGATTATGAATATTTATGATTCTTCCTGTGTTTTCAAACTTTTAATAGTGAGCCCGTTTTTAGTTTCTTTTCAGAAACATCATATATATACTGAATATAATGACAATAAAGAAAGTTCAGAATGATGAATAGAAAATGATCTGTAACACATGAGAGTAGAACAATGAAGTTTGTAACCTCAACGTATCTATAGTACACATTACTATATTAAAGGGCCATATAGCTGAAATGAAAAGACTTGTGTGTTCTTGTACTTTCATTTTTAAGGGAGCATTTAGGAAAATTTGTGTGAGATAAAGAAAGACTACCAGTACAAAAGAGATCGTACCAATTGGTTGTAGAGTGTGTTTTTACCTCCAATATACAGAATATAAATGATAGAAAAAAGTAAGTGACAGACGCACTTAAAATAAATAGTTTTGCCACATAAGTAACTACTCTCCGGAATGCAAATTAATCATCTGTAAAAGGAAATGAATGTACAGGGTTATCTTTGAAGATCTAAACAGTTTAAATAAGTATTATCAGCATTTATCAAGTATAATCTCAAGCTACAGCCTACTTTACATGGACTCGTGTAGACATATATTAAGAATCAAGGGAATAGAATGTGTAAAGAACTTGGACACATACACACACCATCTGCTGTTCAAAATAATCTATATTTATTTGAGTTCACAGATTTAAGATGACTACAAAGTGACCGAGAATAGGAAGAAAGGACAGCTACAAATGAATTATCAAGTAATACATCAACTGGAACTAGGGAAATAAAGTGTAATTCTTCTTTTCAATTCATTGTGCTTGCATACAGTACCAGTCATAGGGAAGAAAAAGTTATTTGTGCATTCCCCCTAAGTCTCTATTGCTTCCTCATGAGATAGGTGATCCTGGGGAATGATGTTTATGCACTACATTGTGCTCCTAGGTGTGATTTTTCAGTGTTTTATATGCCCATGTGAAATCAAAGGATTCTTTGTCTGTTATTACTCAACTTCTACTTCTTAGTTTATAGATATCCAAGGTATCTGACTGGAATTGAAAAACAGATAGAATATATCTGAGTTGCATATTCATGTTTGTGTTTTAGGCATTGCTGATTATGCCCTGGGAGCATGACTGTGTGGGGACTTGTTGCAGTTGCTATCTTTAGGAGCTGCCCTCCTGTCCTCCTTGAAATTTTAGTTACAAGAGTTGTTTCTATGAATCAGAAAAGATGGGATTTTTCCCCCTAAGAAGATCCCTGAAGGTATGTATCTAAATCATCTTTGAAACATATAATATCCAAAAAGAGGAAAAGGGTGTTAAGACAGACAAAGCAGGAAAATGTAAAGAAAATGGGGCGAGAAGAATAGAGAGAAAATAAAAAGACTGTAAAGTGAGAAAATATCAGAGATGTCATGTGGAAAGGAGTAGAGGAAAATAAACCATGAAAGGAAATTGAAAAAAAATAAGAGGCAACTTGGTATAGTCATTACCCCACATCCATTCATGTGTTCATTTGATCTTTCCTCTACTGTTTCTTTCTTCCCAGCTTTGTTTCTTTTTCCTTCTACTTTTGTTTCTATTCTTTCTTTGATTTCCATTTTTTCTTGTAAATATATCCTAGTATGAAAATTACTAGTTTTATAGACAATGGCTAGGTTTTTGCCCAAATCTATCCTTTCTTTGGGTATATAGCAAGAATACGTTCAAGGTGGACATGCGGTAGAATTCTAAGCAATGGAGTGTGGGAGATATTATGTGTCAATGCTTGGCCAAAGTAGTTAAGAAGTGGGTATGCTCTCTCTGTTTACTCTTTCCCCACTCATACAGAAGCAGACAACCTAAATGCCATCGGGAAAGAAGAACCACAGAATCGAAGAAAAAGTGGGTCCTAAAAACCTCTTATGATCAAGGTATATGAAATGGATTGTTAAGTTGAAAAAAAATTCCAATGAAGCAGAGGTAGCTCAAGAGACTGAGCTCCTGTCTACCACATGGGAGGTCCCTGGTTCAGTTCCTGGTGCCTCCTAAAGAAGACGAGCAAGACAGTGAGCTGATGTGATGAGGCACAGTGAGCTGATGCAACAAAAGACACAAGAGGAAAAAACATGAGAGGTACAACAAAGCAGGGCAGAGGTAGCTCAAATGATTAGGTGCCTCCCTCTCATATCAGAGGTCCCAGGTTTTGTTCCTGGTTTCTTCTAAAGAAACAAGAAAGATGAACAAACACAGCAGGTGCAAACAACAAGGGGGTGGAGAGAAATTTTTTTAAAAATCTATTGTATTAAGTCATTGAGATATAGGAGATACACATCACAGCAAGTATCACCCCAAGTAATACAGAAACAAAAAAATCAAAATCCTTTCCTCAACAATCCTTTTTCTACACTTTTTATTTGATAGTGTTGTCTACAAATGTGGTTTCTTTTCCAACCTACTACAATCACTTCTTTTCCCTTTATTCCTTAGTATAAATTGTTTTGACCAAGGGGCACATGCTTTAATTTTTATTTAGTTTAAAGAGTTTGAGTCTATTTTATAAGACTGTGGCACACAATTTATTTTTGAAGTTCTTGGCCAATAATTAAATAACTGAAATTCTCACCATTCTGGTTTCATGATACCACTTTCCCTTATTTTATTCCTGTATATTATACAATCGCCCTTATTTTTCACCATCCTCCCTTTGAATGTTTCTGTTGCTCTGGGAGTCATCCTTATTTTGCTTCCCTTCCCTCTCTAAATCCAATAGACTCTTGTGCTTTAAAAATAATTTATGTAAATGATTAAATATATATACTTATTTATTATATTAATTATATATGATTAATATCATAATTATATTAATCATATAATATGTAATTATATATTTTATATATACACCTTCAGTCCAGACTTCTCTAGTGCTTGCCAGACCTGTACAATAAACTGTACATCTCCACTTGAATGTCACACAAGGACTTTGGGTTCAGTGTGCCCAAAATTAATTTTTGATTCCTATCCCAAACTATTTGTCTACTTTCTCTAATAAAATGGAAAAAAAGAAAATTCCAACTCTATTAAAAATTGCTATGAGCCATTGACATTTCCTTCTCTTTACTCTGAAGTCATCCAAACAACAGGTTTATTGATTCTCCTCTTTTAATACTCCTATAGCAACTACAATTTCTTTAATCAGACAATCATCATTTATCACATGCATAAACATATCTGCTTCCAGAAGTATAAAATAATAAACTTGTATTACTTTCCTATTGCTGCTGTAACAAATTACCACAAACTTAGTGTCTTAAATTAACACAAATTTATTATCTTAAAGTGATGTATGCCAGAGTCTAGTCACAACCATATGGGACTAAAACCATGGTTTCATCAGCTGTAATCCTCTCTGGAGGTATTAGGGGAGAATTTGTTTCCTGGGTTGTTGTAAGAATGCAACAGTTCAGTTCCTTTTGGCTATAGAACCAAGTTCTAATTTTCTTCTAGGTTGTAAGATAAAGGGTATTCTAGCTTCATGACACTGCCATATTCTTTGGCATTTGCCTCCTGTCTCCATCTTCAAGTCCAACAATGGTGGTTCAAATCTAGCTCATGTTGCATCTCTGTGACCCATTCTTTAGTCTTCTCCCACTTTTAAGTGGGTTAGATTGAGTTAACCCAATAATTCAGGATAGCTTTCCAATCCTAAGGTCCTTAACCTTGATCACATATGCAAAATCCCTTTTGCCATTTAAGGTAGCATAGTCACAGGTTCTGGGGAAAGGCTGTGGACATTGTTAGCAGCCACCACTTTATGTGTCTCTTTGCCTACAGATTTGTCTTCTTCCACTCATACTGTATATTGCTAGTTGAATATTGCTAAAAATGAAAGTCCAATTGTGTAGCAATCCATTGTACCTATAACCCCTTCCCTAAAGATATAAAAACAACTCTAATTGATTTGCTATTGTCTTCCCATTCATTGCAGATTCCATAAATCAACATCTAAAGCAAACTTTCCTTCTATGCCTGCCTTACCAGATTCACATCCTTCCACCCACCTACTACCTATATGAGTGTCCTGTAATTCATACCGATTAATCAATACTCACCACAAAAAAAAATCACATTTCCCAAGATCTTATTTAGACATGTTAGTCCTACAATCAACTTATTACCCACCTCAATCTTTGTTTGATAAAATATTTTCAAACTTTCAAACCAAGTTCAGTATCATATCATGTCTTCCAGAGAACCTTCAACACTGTCTCCAGCTTGCGTTGAATGCCTCCAAAATGTTACTTGAAGTTGATCATGTTTTCTATGCCTCATATTTTAAACATTATTTTATGATGACCTGTTTACTTGTGTGACAGTGGACAGAAGACTGAATATATTATTGCTAATTTCTATTTTTATATTCACTTGCTGATTAATCTACTAGGTGAGAATAAAAGAAGTTAAAATTAGGTTAAGTGGCTGTAAAAGAAAAGCATGAGAAAGGGGATAAGGGAGTTTGGAAGGGAGAATAACCAGCCCCAGAAAGAGAGGTGAATGTGATTTTAAAGAAGAGGACCAGGAAGATCTTCCCTGAAGAATGGGGTTTTATTAGGCGGAGAGAGAAAAGAGTTTTTACTGGGGAAGGGTACGAATTTTGGAGGCTAGAGGGAGGCCTGTGGTAAAAAGAATAATTGACCATGTTACCTCAGTGTCAAAAGAGACTTTACATATTTGACTAAAGTAAAGATTCTGAGTTGGGGAGATTATTCTGGATTATCTGGATGCGCCCATTATAATCACAAGAATCCTTAGAAGGGGGAGATGAGTGAGCCAATAGCAGAGAGAAGCTGATGTGGCAATAGAAATAGAGGTTAGAGGGGTGTTGTTACCAGCATAGGAATGTTGCCAGTTTCTCTAAACTGGAAGAGGCAAATAACAGGTGCTCCTTAGAGGTTTCAGAAGGTATCAGACATTTTGACATCTTGATTTTAGCCCAGTGAGACTGACTTTGTAATTCTGTTCTCCAGAAAGTAAGACAGTAAATTTGTTTTTGAAAAAATTGAGTGTGCAATAATTTGTAAATCGAAAATAGGAAACTGATGCGTACACATCATCTTTCTTCTTGGAATAGACTGATCCCGTCTTTCTCTCCATCATCAATGTTCAGATCAATGTCTGGGACATACCCAAAGCCATGCGAAATCTCTTCTCTAATTTTCCTTTTACTCATCTCATGTGTCTTTGTGTATGTTTTGTGTGTATGTACGTGTAAGATAGAATGAAGGTGGAGGGATTGTTTTAGGCATGTATGTCGTATGTATATGACTTTCTTCATAGTGAAGAAGCCAGTCCTGGACTTGTCCATTCAGGTCTTTGACTATGGATGGAATAATCATAAAATGTATCTTCCCTAACTGGGGCATACGTGAAATGACACAGGGTACTGATAATAATTACATCAGGAAAAGAGGTCTAAAAAGAGTTTTCCTAAACAAACTGGGTGGTATGGCCACCCTACAAATAGTGGAGTTTCCATTCAAAGAATAAGGAGCCAAGGAGAACTGTGAATTAAGTCATTTTTCTAGGGCAAAATCTAAACTATATATGATCATCAAGTTTAAAAGAACTAATCCAAAGAAGAAATATGGAAACATTGATTAAAAAAAAAAAAAGATGAAGAATGAAAGGAATAGATGGGTCTCTTTCTTTTATGGCTTCTAATACCCATTTGTATTTATTTATACCTTGCAATTATGAAACTTCAAGCTAAAGAAGTTAGCCTATGGGGCCAGTAGTTGGCTAAATCATTGATGATTTCCCAGAGGCCTCCTGAGTTTCTTATGTACATATGTTGCTTTCTACTTGAGTTTTCAGTAAGAAACACAATTCAATGGATCAATAGTGAATATATTATTGATCGGCTGGTTTGACTTCTTTCACTGACTGAGTGATAGCATAAACTAACTTGACCACTATTTGTTTTGGTGTGATAGAGTTCCAAATATTTTTTTTCTCATTTTGTTTTATGTTTATTTGATTGGATTTTCAGCATGTTGATGAGCCTAAATTAAATAAGAAAATTCCATTAAATAAATATTTACCCATTCCATATTTTTATTATGAGGCAAATATGCCAGAAATTGGGTTAGGATAATCAATTTTTTATGTACTCTCACTGGTAAAGAAAATAATAATGTGAGTAGATAAAAAATGAAAGCAATTTAGACAGTTCTGGCTTTATATAAGACAGGAACCATAAGTCCTTTATCCATTTAATATTCCATTTGTATTATTTATAGATATGTGTTCCAATTTATTTTAAAAACTTGTCACTACTTATAATTCTTGACTAACAAAATAATCTTAGAATGAATTCATGTTTTGTAGCATTTCAACTAATAAGTATTTAATAACAACAGAAAAAAAAGTATGTGTAAATTCAAAGGGTTTGCAAATTTGGGGTAAATTAGAGATCAGCTGATAATTTTTATGCAAGGTGGTAAATACAAATATGTTAAATTATCAGGCTTCATTAAAGATTTAGTCACATAATCCCATAAAAAATATATTAAATTCTTTCCTCACTGAGTATTTCATTCTTTAATCTCTGCTTTCATTTTGCTTTCCCAACAGAGAAAACATGATTTAGAGATGCCTTACTGATAGTCTCAGTAGCATTAAAATAGGGCTGGCATCACAAATACTTAACTTACATAATGAGATAATATTTCCCAAGGCATGTATCACAGGGCTGTATTACATACTTTGTCGTCCTCCTGCTTCATTACACATTACATGGTAAATTACTATGAAAACAGGATCTTTGTTTATTTAAAGTTAATTTTCTCCAGCTGCTTCATTCAGTTTTTAAATTGTAAACTACTTGTGACAGCACCACTGTCTCTGAGGAAGAGGTTTAAATGTTGCAAATGCAAAATCATGACTTCAGAGTAGTAAAAAAAAAAAAAAAAAGGCCAGACTTGAGGGTCAACACTAGAAGCAAAAACCCTTTTGGCATGCAATTTTTTTTTTTTTTTTAATGTACCAGGAGCTGGGGATTGAACCTGGGACCTCAAATGTGAGAAGCAGTTGCCCAACCACTGAGCCACATTGGCTCCCCTGAGTTGTTTTTTTTTCATTTGTTTTGCTTGATGTTTATTTTTGTTGCTGTTTAGGAGTCACCAGGAACTGAACTTGGGACCTTCCATGTGGGAAGCAGACACTCAACCACTTGAGTCACATCCATTCCCTAAATTTCTCTATTTTTTTTTTAAATGGCCAGCTCTTTTAGAGTTGGTCCAAAGAGATTTCATAGCACAGTTGTTCATACACTTTTCAACCAATCTATTTTCTTAAAGCTAGTCAAAAGGCAGCATGATGGTGGTAAGAAAGCACGCTTAGGATCAGAAATATTCTGTTACTTAAATTACCTAAATTATTTTAATTTAATCATCTGATTAACGGCATTACTAAACATCTTTCTGTGCCAGTGAGGAAATGTTTCTTAATAAATAACTCTTCTTACAGGACTCTTTCTTGCCCTAGTAAGTTTGGTAAAAAAAAAATTTATATATATTTTTTCTTTTTTTCCTGTTTTCCAATCCTTGGCCCAGTTTCAAGTAAAGAAAAGATGGACAAAAATCATAACCTAAGATTATTCTGTTTAGAAAGGGATTTTGTTGATGTTGCCAACAATAATCTATTAATAACCCTTATCAAACCATTAGGGCAAGATATTCCTTTTAAATAAAAAATAATAATAAAGGAATAACATAATCATAGTCCCAATGAAAAGACAAAACCAGTGTTATCTGTCCTCTACAGAAATAAGGTAAGGATTAGGGAAAATCTAGCAGTATATCAACAACTTTGTTTCTGCATTTTAATTTCCCTTCTAATTTTTCCCAGGCAAACAAAGATGTATATTAATAATATGCCAAGTAGCGATCTTATGTCTTACTAAATTTGTAATATCCATCTAATCAAGAAATATTTGTTTAGCTCTGACTAGGAATAAGTTCTGGTGATGGTTATATGAGAAATTAAGAAAAGTTTACTGTTAAGAAAATAACCCAGAATGTTTTACAGAATTTATAGAATTGAGACAAGTATCACGATCCCCATATGGCAAATACAGAACATCTGTCCCAGAGATTAATATACATGGCCAAAGGACCTCTTACATGGAGTGAGAAGTTGTACTTGAAATCAAACCCAGAGCTAACTGACTTCAAAGTTTGTCTTCTTAATCCCATTACTCACACTTTAGGTATAGTGCAAAATGTCTGTCCTAAATAAATTTATACTGTAGTAGGTAAGATAAGATATATCTATATACACTTATTTATTTAAATATGTGAGTGTGTATGTCCATGTAAAACAACTAAAATTTCTAAGCAAGGTATGCTAAATGTACAAAGAATGACTTGATCCCTTAAGAAATTTCAGAGAAAAGAGAAACAGAGATGGATGATTAGATAAGAATTTATGGTTTGAACCTTGATGAATGTGGAAGATTTTTCACTCACCAGTACTTTGGCGTGTGGAGGAATTCTACATGGGAAGAGTAGTTTGAGGAATGTAACAGAGGAAAATTCAAGGTGTATTTCAATAGACCGGTGAATAGAGCAATTTGATTGCTATTTAACTTTGGAAGGTAGTAAAAAAAATAAGGCTGGAAAATAAATCTGTGACGAGGATGCTACTACTTTTTTTTCAGGTCTTTTTTGGGATGGTTCTGCGACTATCAAGATAGTGTCCCAGGCTTCAAGGAGTTTATAGAAATTAAGTATGATTAAAATAAGCTGCACAAATATAAGACAGTGTATAATTATGATGGGCATCTGTTCTTGTCTGGCCAGGATTTTTTCCATATATGTGGTACACAATGTCCATGTGGCTCAGGCCAGGCTAATCAGCAGACTTCATTCTCTTTAGCATAGCAGGTAGCTGAAAGAGCTGCAGGAAGTAAACAAGCCCAGTAAGGGAATATCCCAGGAACTGCTCGATGTACAGTGGACAATCTTTTTCCACTATGACTGCTGTTAGTCACTGAGGGAAGGAATTGCAGAAGGAGAGGAAGAGGTTGTTGTAGATGGCTGCAGACTCCAGAAATGAAAATCAAATGGGAGATAAAGAAAGAAAGGCCTAAAGAATTTGCTTACGGTTCCTGGCCTCGACTTAAAATCAGGAATTTCATGTACTTACAGAAACATATTAATTTTCTTTTATTCCCCTTTGATCTATTTTGAGTTGTGTTTCTATTATTTGTAACTTATAGCTAAGAAAGCACTATTCGATTAAAAATGAGTTAATCGTGTGGCTCGCATAGGTATTTTATGACATTTTAAAAGAAGAAAATTAAAGTGAGTCATCTGGGATTTCTGATGAAGAGTGTGTCCTCCCCAATTCAGCTCTAAACACAAAGAGTGAAGTATTTTTAAATGCTTTTAACTAATCCCATAACCAGGATCACAAAGGAGAGGAAAAGACTTGGGAGGATTTCTCCTTTTAGCCATGAAGAAGGATGACGTTCTGAAATCACCTTCCAGTTATAACAATTAGACACCTGGAGAAAATATAAGAAATAACTATATTTAGACCCTGGACCACTTGCAGCACAGGACTGTGATTCCAGATAAAGGGCGACAGATCAGATGAGCCAAACAATTGCCTATATTCTACAATCAGATAAGTTCCAAAGGGAGCAGGAGGGAGAGAGGGGCAAGGGTCACCCAGGAATGTTACTCTCATAGGAGTCCCAGGGCGTGGAAACACACGGCAAGCAGACTGGTAGTTCCACCCTAACATCCACTTAGTTATTAATAAAAGTGTTGGCACAAGTCAGTGGAGACGGGACCAATTTGCCAATAATTTGTACAGAAACAACTGATATCCCAAATGAAAAATATTAAAATTCAATTCTTAACTCACATCTTTCGCACCAATAAATGTCATGTGGATTAAATACCTGCCTAAAAATAATTGAACATATACAACATAATCTTTGCAACTACAGTGTAGAGAAGGAGTTGTTTTTGTTTTTAAGATATAAAGCCATAAAACAGGAAAAATTAATAAATATGACTGAACTAAATTAAAAACCATAAGACAAAAGACACCATCAATGAATTAAAAAGATAATCCATGTACTGGAAATGCACACTCACACACACATTATGGGTTAGTGAGTATGCAAATAGCAAGATCTTATCTTCAAGCACCATGCTTCCTTGTCTGGGTCCAGATTATGTGACCCTAAACTTGCAGAAACACTACTAGTGTCCTGGTAGAGTATGCACATCCAGAATGCATTCAGTGGAAGCACAGATTGTCAATTCTGAATTGGGATTGGGTTTGACCTTACAGAAAATGTCCAGGAAAAATGAGGTGGTCTGTAACCTAGATCCTGGAGGGGACTGATTTGAGCATAGGAAAATATTCTAGCTCTAAGTTCAAACCTTTGAAATTCATGGCTGTATATGATTCAAGGAATCCCAAATCATACTGCAATGGCCGTGCATACGGGGGGGTAGACCTGCATCGCCCCTGCGTGTGTAGTGCTGTAGAGTGCAGCCTTCCCCTAGAAAAGTAAATATCTACTCTATCACTTGTCACACTTCATTGGAATATTTTGTTTCCCATGTGTATATTTCCTGCCAGATGGTGAGCTCCTTTGAGGATACAGATATTCTTTTGCATATGTCTGTCTTCCATGGCTGGCAGATAGTGAAATGAATAGATGCTCACTAAAAATTGTTCAAATACACAATAAAGAATTAGATTTCAAATTGTTCCCATGAGTAAAACTAGTCAGTGAAACACCATGAAAACTATTTAAATAGTATTGATTATATGTGAGATATTTGGCAATGTGACTCCCCTGGTGTGGTCTGGGTGGTCAAAGCCTAAGAAGATGAATCTGGCTTTAAATCTGCTTTGTACCACTTACTGGTATGCAATATTTGGCAGGTTAATTTAATTTTGAAATCTATGATGTATGATCCATAAAATTTAGATTTAATCAGATCAGGATTTCAGCATTTATATTTGGGTTCCATGAAAAGCAGCATTGAGATTCTGGTAAATAAAAACACTTAATTATGGAAGACTACACTTAACTTTAAGTGCAATGCTGAAGAATTGTCTTCAATAAGTGTAGAAAAATAAAATGATAACAGTTGAAATGTGCAATATATCTTTAGAGTTCCACTAGGAAGCATACCTAACCAAAATAGAGATTTTATGTAGGACAATGTGGACAATAAAATGAAAGGGATAAATACACACCCATTTACTAGCTGTGCGGCCAAGAAAAAATATATCAGCTCTTTGAACTTTGGCTTTTTTACAAGTCAAGTGATGTTTAAAAATGTTACGTTGTGTTATTTAAGGATTAAATGTGATAGCACCTACATACCTAAGCACTTTTCAGATTGTGTTCATTCATTATTACCAGACCCAATATAGTCATGAACAAAGGAGTATCTTTATTTGTTTATTGGTTTCCTTGCTTGCCTGTCTGTTTATTTATCTATTAACATATTTATTTTTATTTCAGTGCTAAGCAACAACTTTGGTTAAGGTTGTTTTGCCTGTCTTGAGAAAACATTAAGCACAATTTGTCTTCCTATAATCTGATGTTGTAAGAAGATAGATGTCTGCTTTTGTTAGTCACTGATGCAGATGGAAGAATTGACATCTTGTTCTCTAATTAGGTAAACAAGCTCTATGCACTTCCCCTCATTGCCGGATTATATAAAGGCAGGTGTTTTTGGTTACCATGTTGATTAAATAAGCAACGGACGCTGATGGCTAGCTGCTCAAGTCCTCAGGCACTAGAGAGCAATTGTTTTGCCAACAGAGTTGAACTTTTAGCCTTGCTTATTTCCAGCAAAGTGTTATCTCCCTTGTGGAAGAAATTAGTTAAAGCTTATTAGGAAAGTTCAAAGAGATTCTTCAATGGCCAATAACTTTTAAACAGCTTTTCTAGGCATACAGTAAATTAATTAAATATCTTTGGTATTGAATAGAAACAAATGATTTTGTAAACCTAATGTACATGCTGTCTACTTGATTTCTAAAGGAAAAATTCTGCAGTCTGGAAAAAATGAAGAATGAGTATTTAGAAAAGTAAATATATTCCAGGATTAGATGATGAGAAAGAAAGGTCAGCAAGTGTGTGATTGAAAGAGTACAGCTTTGCAAGTCAAATGACATCATTAACAGAAATTTGGACTTGCTATTGAGGTAACTGGTTATGATTCATTGTATTTCAGAAAATATAAGGTGAAAAAAGATGCTCGAGGAGTATAGATATGCAAACATTATGATGATAGTGTTGGTAGTGATAGGATGATGAAGATTTACAAAATTCTTTGTAAATAGAAACCTGTACATTTGATTTGGGGAAAGAACAACATCACTGATACTATAAAAATCCAGAAGAGAAATGATTTTTGAACTGAAATATTAAAGAGAAAGTAGAAGGATCTGGAAGTTGTAACACTAATTATGAGGCCAGGAGGCTTCATTGAGACACCCCAAATCTGCAGAGACCCTCCACCTCACAATGGCAGCTTTTCCATCCAACACCAGACACAGATTCATCTTTGGGTGAGTCTCAGAACCTCTCTGAAGGATCCTGTCCATTTTTCTTCTGCCTGGAAATACTCATGTTAGGTCAGTGGTCCTCTCCAGCATCAGGGAACTGTCCCCATCTCCTGACCTTCTTGGCTCTGGGGACACATGGTCCAGAGTTCAGTCTCCAGCCATTACTGGCCTTCACCGACTTTCTTGGCTCTGGGATGCTCCATTCTGGGTTCAGTCACCTGCCCTCTGGCCCCTTAATAGTCTGGAAGTGAAAGATCCATGGATACTTTTTTTTTCCTTCCACAACCCATTTCAGACCAAAGCCCTGAAAGGTCTCTGAACTCACCCACACCTCACCAACCACAGGAAACTCCCAATCACTTCCTCCAAAAGAAACCCCTTTCAGGTGTCTCCTCTGCAACCTTAAAACTCTCTATTCTGGAGGAGAAATCAAACCAAATCAGTTCATTTTTTACTCTGCCACTATTTGGCCTCAGTATAAATTAAACAACAAAAGCCAATGGCCAGAACATGGAACTTTTGACATTCAAGTTCTCCAGGACCTTTAGAACTTTATCCAAAACAATGGCAAGTAGTCTGAGGTTCCCTACACTCAGGCTTTCTTCTTTCTCCATAACCATCCCTTCCTCTGCCAATTCTTCACTACCTACCAAATCCTCTTTCTCCACAGCTGGGCCTCCTTCCTGCATACAAAAACCCCCTCCTCTGACTTCTACCCCTCTGACCATGCCCCACTCCCACCACCACACATCCCATCAACACCCACTGAATCAAACCCACAACCTCCTCTGGAGCCAAGCTCACTGTGCAAGCAGGGAATCCACTGGAAGTCAGAATATGCCAGGACTCTTAAGGTTAGAAGTCATCACTACCCAGTCAGAACCATCCCCTGGCTCCAACCTCCCAGACCTTCTGGGACTGGCAAGAGACAATTGAAGGTGCCTAGGAACCTCACAAGTCCCCATGCCCATCTCCAAAGCAAAACTTCAGGTAACTCTAATGGTAGCAGGTAAGCCAATTTCATTTCTTATTAATACAGAAACCACTTAACTCTGTACTTCCTGAATTCCCCAAACCCTTAACTCACTCCTCATGTCAACAGCCTTGGTAGATGAAATCATTTTACAATTCCTTGCAACCCCTCTCTTACCATACTCAATGAGAAGCCACCTGCTCACCCACTCATTTTAATGCTCCCCTGCTGTCTAACTCCAATCCTTAAAAAAAAAAATACCAATAAACATTTTAACCAGGCTTAGAGCACAAATACTCATTCTTTCTCCTCAAAGCCCACATGACATCTTCCTTCTCTGTCTAACAGACCTACCCCCAATCCTTCTTCCTCTGCTCTCCCTTTTCTGCCAAGCTCTGTCAATCCTGAAATCTGGAACACTGAAGTTCCTATCAGTGGTACCCACTGCAAACCAGTCATGGTTCAATTAAAAAATCGTACCCATACTCCTTCAAACCCCAATATCCTGTCCATCTTGATATCCTGCAAAGTATTAAACTTGCAATTACTTGCCTCTTACAAGTAAGATTTTAGCTTACTTCTGAACTTTGAGTTCTCCTGAAGAGTAATAATCCAAAATACATGTATTACATATCTTTCTATCTGCACGGCTGAATTAGAGCTTGTAGCAATTTGATATGGTTCATGAATTCTGAAAATAGATATTGGATTATGTTTGTAAATTGTTCTGTACCTGGGCATGATTGAATTATGATTAGGGCTTTGATTTGGCACATCACTAGGGTGGTAAGTCCCTACCCCTTGGTGGGTGGGGACTCACAGATAAAAGACATGACAAGGGACAGAGTTGGAGTTTCTGATGCTGGAGTTTTGAGCTGGAACCCCAAGGGATTAAGCACACAGAGGAGCTTGGTCTTTAGGAAAGAGAGAAGGCCCTGAGAAGAGAAACAAGCCATTTACCTAGTAATCTACAGCTGGTCTGTGGAGAAAACAGAGGAACTGAGCCGAGAGTGAAAGGAACCCTGGGAAGAGAGGAACCCAGGAAGCCTGAACCCTGGCAGACATCAGTAGCCATTTGCTCCAACACGTGGCAAAAGACTTTGGTGAGGGAAGTAACTTATGCTTTATGGCCTGGTACCTGTAAGCTTATATCCCAAATAAACACCCTTTCTAAAAGCAAACAGATTTCTGGTATTTGTATAAGCACCCCTTTGGTTGACTAATACAGGGCTTAACTACATTTATACTCCTCAAATGTTCCTAACTGGTTGCTGATTATTAATAAAAGAACAAACTTGCATATTATAGGCATCACTGATTCCAGAAAAAATCTTAAAAGCACTAAAATCAGAGATGTGAATAATGGAAAGCTTAAAAACAGCCATACCTAAGGATTAAGAATTATGAGTTAAGTTATTGAGCTTTATGTTTTGTTAGTGTGTCTTAATTCTTTTTGCATTTGCCTGTTTGTTCAGTGTATATTTTTATATCTCTGGATGGTACTATTAAATTGATAAATAAAAATTATTAAAAGAGCTCTACTCAAATAGCCAAAAATTAAGTAAGTACGTATATTAATAAATAAATATGGATACTAATTTGATATGATAAAAATAATTATAACCAAATTAAATCACTAATCTGACAAATTTGTTTAATTTTGATGGTAACTGTATGTTGTAACTTAAGTATGGTAGGTATATAGAATGTGTTTTCATTATTAAGGAAAAAGAAAGTAATTTTATCATAAGATAAAATGACTGGTTATTAAGAAAATAAAATGTGAAGAAAACCTGAATGAATACAGAAAGTGTAGAAGGTGTGTGGATAAGAAATTTTTGTGGTTAAAATTGAGTAATATTTCATAGGGCTATCAAATAGTACACTGATGCGAAGTTAAAATTTTGTTCTTTCTCCAAGTTTCTTAAATCATTGATCTATTTTAGTCAGTGTACCAAAACAAAACAAAACAAAGAAAGTCTATTTTATCAAAATAACTTCTTGTACTTTAACCTTATGTTTCCTTAGCTGTTTAAAAAGAACATAATGTTTAAACAAACCCTACAACTTTTAACATTTTGCTTTCTTGAAATCTAGTCCAGAATAGTAATTTTTTATTTCATACTATTACAAAAGAGTTATTCTTTTACCTTGGAAAAAAAATAGTTTGTGTCACAGAAACAACCTCTTAAAATAACACCACTGTTGTATCAGCAGTCCTAATTGCTAGTTTGTTGCCAGTTATGTGACTAGCACTTTGTTTTAAAACTTGTGTTTCCTTAGGCAAGTCAATCCAGCCTACATTAACCATCATGTAAAAAAGGCAATGGTGAATTTTGCAGTACTTCTCAAACTGTGTGCATAACTCGATCGTCTATCTTGGCCTGGTGACAAAAAAAAATCTATGTGAAAAACCTGTAGTTACAACAGTATTTCATTATATTAATAATATTATGTTAACCAATAATTCTTTTTACAGAATTAAAAGAAACAACAGACACAGTGGTATCTTATCTTAAAATTCGATAATAGGCAAACAATTAGAACAAACTAGAACATTCTTGCTACTCTGTTAAACTCTTAAGTGCTATTAAAGTATAATGTTTTCCCACATCACAAACTCCAAAACAATTAATAACCTTTTTGTAGTTGTTGGAGTACTAAAACCCTTCATCCCTCATTTAACTCAAATGTTAAAATCATTGTATGTGTTAATCAGAAAAATGTGTGCATGTGCATGGAAATAAGCATGCTCCCCACCGCTTCCCAAGCAGCTTTTAAAACAATAACACAGGGTCTAGCAGTAAAGGGGGTAAACTCTAACTTATCCTGTAAATTAAATGTAGCCAGCTCCAACGTTAACTTTAGCTAGAGTTTGTGGCAGAGGCAACATTCCAAACAAATACCGTTTTGGTGTAATCACAATTGTAAAAGGGGCCAAATTACAATATAGCCCCTTAATTAAAAGAAAAACAGAAACCAAAAAGCAGCTGTGCACTGCATACCACACCCTGTTACAAGTAAAAGGCTTAACCCATCAGTGTCTAATCACTCTGAAAACCACCATCCCTATGCAGAAGTAAATTGCAGATACTGAAAGCAAGTCAGACAAAATAAACTGTTTTAAACATCAGAAAAGCGTGCCAGCAGCAGCAGGTAACTGCCTTTAACGCTCCTCTTGAGACTGTTAAAGCAGATACCCTCACAAATATCCAGAGCCATGCCACTGAACCCTGAAAACAGCAGAGCGACTCCACAAGAAAAATAGACATTGTGGCTATTGAACCCTATGGCAACGCATCCAGCTGACTGTTGCTTGCCAACAGCTCATGGACATCACCCACGAATAGTCATCATACTCACTTCAACAACTGTCCATCAGTTCCCTCCCCTTCTCGGAAGGGCCAAGGTATCCTTTCACTACTGGAAACACTGCAACGGACTCTTGTAACCAACCAGGTACTATTTGCTGCCTAAAAAAATGTAAGTGCTCTATATGGAATGCCAGCTTCCCTACAGCCCAAAATGAAAAGTGACAATAGTTTGTTGTTGCCTATGCTTCAAACTATACAAACTGGTAAAAATAAAATCATTTTAACTGTAAGCCTATGCTACCTTACTGGTTGTGAATCTTAAATTCATGAAAAATAAAAATCACTCAAAAACACTGTTATGACACCACAGTTAGTAATGTAAAGCCTCCTATTTCCACAAAACTTTCCACTAAAACTCTTCTTAAGCCTAAAATGATTTTTAACATCATTGAATAAAACTCACAACCCACCCAGGATCTCATGGTTAGCACTCCGCTCATAACTCTCATTCTCCTCACATCCACAGGTCTGTACAACTGGACTGCCACCCATAAGCATGCCAATAATCTGCTAGGAAATACAGTACTACCTGCCACGAGGCCACGGTATCTCAATGTTGAAACAACATAATCCAACGGCAACCCATAATGGCAGAAAGTAGCCAGAAGAATCTCAATGCCCCGCTCCCTCACCTTCCCCTTTCAAACTATTTTTAAATTTTCTCTAACCAAAGTTGGGAATGTTAGAATGGAACATCTTGCCTCCTGAGTTCGTATGTGCTCAGACATCAGACGTGCTGTTCCAGCTCCATCTCTTTTCACACCCCCCACTGAACCACAGAACATTCTCTCCGCCAGTGATAAGGCCGTCCTCAGAAAGACACTCCCTACCCTGAGAACAGCAAGCATGGTGCTTTTCCATCCCATATCTTTGCGCCCCTCTCCACCCCTGCCCAACACCAGTTCAAAAGGCAACCCCCAATGCAGTCAGACAGGCTGAAGTCTCACTTTCAAACCCCCTCCAGGCTGGCAACTTAATAAACTCCTGCCTGAATCTTAATCTGTCTCTGAGCCCCTTTAACTTGGAATCTAACAATGTGAACTAAAATATTGAAGGGAAGGTAGGAGGATCTGGAAGTTGAAACACTCATTATGAGACCACAGAGGGGCTGATGGAGTTAAAGCTCAAATGGACTCTTTTTTTTTTTGACAGAGTCATTTAACCTGGTTGATTTAGGGGGGATAGGGAATTGAGGAGAGATAAAAAAGGGACCTAAGGAGGAAAGGCAGAAAACTTAATAAATTTCCATACAAACACCACCTAGTAGGACAAACTGGTACAGCATTCTGTTGGACACATGTAGGTAGGTTATCAGTAGGCAGCTGGTGCCTACTGAAGTGATGGGAAAGCAACTTGCAGCTCTCACCCATCAGCTATGGAAACAACACTAGCAGTTTGCCCACTGACTGTATAAACAAGTCATGGAATGCAGCTTACAATGTCCACCTAACAGAAGAAAAGGAGAAAAACAAGATATTCCCACACTACCCACCCATTTTCATGTCTTTCATTGGAGCAATAGCCAGGAGCCAATCACCACCAGATGGCAACCCCTAACCCCCTAAGAGAACCAGATCACCCAATAAAGCTTCCCCATTTCCTCTCAAATATGGCATTCAGCACAGAGCCTCTGGAAATCCTGACTCCAGAGAAAAACAGATCTTCCCAGGAACTCGCATTACTAGCCAGTCCACCTCAGCTGTCAGTTGGAAGCCACAAAAATTTTCCCTGAGCCCTCAAACTTCATTAACTCCCTTTTAACAACAGCCTTAACAATCAAAACCTGCTGCCAAGAGGAAGCAGGGTAAGGAGGGGAAGGAATAGGGTCCAGAAACAGATTCACCTTTTAACTGCTGTCTTTAGAGCTACCCTGACACTTCAGGGCTATCTGAATTCAGGCTTCCAGGTCAGCAGGAAACTGCTTCAAGTGTGGAGAAGCAGGCCCTTGATCCAAGCTTCCCCGCCATAGGAACCCCCCTGGGCATTGCTCCAGGGAAGGACAGAAGGGGCCAGGGCCAGGCATGACACCCTGGGCATCACTGCAAACCATCAACCTGGAGAAGCTTCAGGTCAAGGTGATCCTTGACATGGCAGGTCAGATCATTAATTCCTTAATTGCCATAGAAGCCACGTGCCTGGTCCAGACCTGCCACCCTAGACCTCTTTCACCTCGTTCATGCCTGATATGAGGGGTAAAAGGGGAATCAAGCTCTAGGCCATTCACTAAACCTCTCTCCTAGAGAATACATGGTATCACCAGAGAAGGAAATTGTTAAAAGCCCCCGCAGCACTCCAATTCTTCTAGCTTAAAAGTCCCGCAGGATTTTTAACCATTGTAAGAGGTAGCTAATGGAGACACAGAAACAATTCCTGCCTCATTAGCGGCAGAGCATCCCTGGTTGCCTTAGCTCCTTGCCTAGCCCAGGGATTTTCCTGGAGGGATGAAGCTGAAGGTTTTACTGGGCACTTTGTGAAAGTAATCCTAGAATTGGGCATTCTCTCTGCTAAATAAGTATAACATTCTCTCTTCTGTTCTTATCTGTGCTTACTTTAACTTAGTCTGCTCATGCTAGGAACTTGTAAATCAAACTTGGAGTTTCGCTTGTTACAAATTGAATAGCAGTGAAAGGTAACTGAAAATTAAGTCTTTAAATTTCAATTTTATCTTGCAGCTGGAGTTGATGTATCAAAGAAATCACAAGTGGAATTAGTTCAACTTCTAGGTAAACAGAGAAACAGCAACAACCATGTTACTAACAAAATAATTTTAGTTTAAAAATTTACTGAACACTGAAACTAAAAGTTAAGACAAGATCATTATAGAGATGCCTTTGTATTATCAAACTTTAGCAAAATTGCTACAACTGGATGGACTTGGCTTAAACCAATTTTTATGATAATAATTCTAAACTAAGTTTGCCTTTGCTTATGGCTATTTCAAAACTGGCTTCATCTTTGTAATGGTAACTGTGCTTCCCTGTTTTTATCACCATGACTTAGGGGAAGGCAAATTTGAGACACCTTGTCTCTGGTCCTTTCACTGGCACAAATAACCCTGCTTTCCCTAATACCTATCAAAGTATAAGCTCCAATTTACCTACCCCCAGCAAGTGTCCAGAGAAACCTCATAACCTTTGAGAAAATGGCTGACTAAAGTCCTTAGCCCTGGGGTTGGATGTCCACTCTTCCAGTCCAGCAGCCCCCAGAGTCTTGTTATCTCTGAGAACTAGAAAATCCTCCCACCTCGAAGTTAGAGGATCTTAAAGGCATCAAATCAGTGAAATAAACCAGTTTTCCTTAAACTGCAATAACCTTAGGCAGTAGACACTAAACTTTGTGTTGCCTGTCCAAGGCCTGCCAAAGTCAAAATGGGAAATATACAAAGGTTTAAAGTAAAAGAAAATGTTGTCGATTATATTTTAAACCATGGGGAACACTTTGGGTAAAAGTCAGTAACTAAAAAGAACAAAATACTTGTGAAAAGCTGTGTAATCACAGTGCAGTTTGAAATAATCAGAAATAGCCTTCCAAGAGACCTTTTGAAAATGTTATTTCACAGTTAAGCTTATTTTGTAAGGGAATTAAAATTATGAGTAGTATTAGTGAGCTGTGTGTTTCTGTGTCCCTCTATTTGTGTCTGCCTATTTGCTCAGTATATATTTTCATACATCAGATGCTAATAACAAATTAACAAATGAAAATTCTTATAAGAGTTCTAGTCAAATCGTTAAAAGTTAAATCAGCACTTGCATGTAAAGGAATATTTCTGGAGCCCACTTAAAAGACAGATGTAATATGGGGGCATTTTCAGGACTTAGGAATTGTCCTGAATGGCATGACAATGACAGATACAGGTCATTATGTATCTTGGCATAGCTTATAAAATTGTGCAGGACAGAGCGTGAACTACAATCTAAACTATAATCCATGCTTGGTGGCAGTGCTCCAAAATGTGTTCATCAAATGCAATGAATGTGCCACACTAATGAAGGACGTTGTTAATGTGGGAAATTGTGAGAGATGTGGGGAGCGGGCATGAGGGAATCCCCTATATATTTTATAAAACATGTATGTAAACTAAATATCTTTTAAAAAATTAAAATTAATAAAAAGTTAAGCAGAATAGAAATCTGAATATAAAACTAATAGGAATGGAAAAATTTGAACTCCTAGACCTGCCCAGCCCCCAGAGTCCTCTTCTCTTGAAGAGAGCTATGTGGGAAAAGGCTGGTTGTGAAAAGATAAAGAAATGCCATTTTAGCTGGGCTGGGTGTAACAAGACAAGCAAATGCAAATTTAGCTTAAAACTGTTATCTACTAGACCAGGAAATTAAGAATCATAGTTGGTCCTGAAGTCCCCCTATTTAAACATTTTAACAACCTTAAAATAAAAGTAATTAATAATCACTTAACAAATTTCTGCAAAGAAAATTCCTTGATATCTATGGAAAAAATCTTTTCTAAATTATAATTAAGACAAATTAAATAATTATATATATATATTCCAGAACCTATCAGTCAGTATGCTTTTAAAGTTATTCACACTTTTAAAATTTTATTAAAGAAAAAAGGTTAACCTCATGTGGAGGAAGGGAAAAAGATTTCAGGCATAAACTAATTATTCAAATTTTATTTAGCTTGAATATAATCTCCCTAAGTTTATAGGACACTAATAAAATGAGTTAAGCATTATAGATATTAAATCTTTAAGATGATGAAAATTGTAAGTTCGTGTTTAATGAAATGTAGATCTGTCTTAAAGTGAAATGACTAGTTTCCACAGAACAGAATGAGGAATGTAAGACAAGACTTAAATGGACAAAGTAAATCTCATTGACTACTAACTATAATTTAATAAGCTTATTTAAAGGTAAAAGTACCTAGTTTACATGGACACAGTTGGTTATAAAAAGTTTGCAAAAACATCTTCTAAACTGAAGTATTTAAATGACTAATTCCAGAAAGCCATTAACAAATAAAAACCTAAATTGATATTGATAATAAAAAGCCACTTCATAACAGAGGAACCTGTCAGAGGCCACCTCAGTCTGCATGTTAAGGTGGTGGTAGAAAAAGTCATCTTGATTCCTTTTGGAATCTTAGGTTTTCATAAAATAATGGAGAAAGTAGGTCTTTTCCCTATGCTCCTAAAGTCATATTGTGTCTCACTAATGTACTGATAAAATTGTAAAATAAAGGCAACACATTTCTGAAAACCATCCCTATAAGCTATCAATGCTCTAATATTGCATACTACTAGATATTTAAAAAGGAAAAGTTATAACCAAATTAAATTATTCCTCGGACAAGTTTTGCTTAATTCTAGTGGTAATTGTATATTATAAGAGGTTTGCTTGGAGACAATTTTCAAAATTATTTTGGTAACTTAGTTATGTAAGGTATATAAAATGTGTGTATTTTTATTAAGGAAAAGAAAAGTAATTTTGTCCTAAGATAAAACAACTGGTTTTTGGAAAGAAAAAATGCGAGACAAAACCTGAATGAATAGAGTGCAGAAAGTTTTCAAAGAAGGAATTTTTTCAGTCAAAGTTAGATAAGACATAATGGGTTTGTCTCCAAAGTTTTAAAAGCCTTTATACCAAAAGCATACTGATAAAAAACTAAAATTTAGTTCTTTTTCTGTTAACGTGACAAAGTTTCTTAGATCATTCATCTTGTTTAGTAAAAGGTCATAACAAATTTTCTCCTGAGTAATCAGAAGTTGAGTAATCAGTATAAAATAGCTTCTTGTACTATGTAATACTTTTGTTGTGTCCTTAGTTGTGTAGAAAAACATGTTTTCTCTATTAAAGGAACATAACATTCAAACTTAACAACTTTTAATATTTTTCTTTCTCAAGATGAAACCCTAAAATGTATCTTTTTATTTCAAACTATTGCAAAAGATTTTTTTCTTCCATCTTAATAAAAAGTAAAGTAATAAAAGTAGTCAAGTTCATTTAATATAAGTTAACTGAAAAGTGCTTAGAAAGTGCTACAAATATTAAAAGAAATTAGCCTTCTGTTGGTCAGAGTTATATGAGTAAGGTATTCATATTAATACTTGAAGATTGTATACAGTTTTAGGTAATGTTTTCTGCATGATAATTTTAAATGGCAGTAGAGTGCTATTAATCATGGTTTAAAATATTTTGAAGATGATATATGCCACAGAAACAACTTCGCCACCTGGGAATCAAGAGGCAGATGCTCTAGCCCATTTCTAAATAATTGGTCACATCCCTGCAAAGGAGCAGCCGGTGGTCACATAAAAAGAGTGACCATCAATCCATTAACATTCAGTGTTACTACTGTGAGAGCATTACTTCATTTATTTTGTCCTTTGATTTTTGTTGCCATACCATTCTATCATCTGTCTTCATAGCTTTTAGTTTACCCTTACTAGTAATCTTCATTTCTAAACTCTTTGAACACCCCAATCAAAAAAATAGACTGATAGAATGGATAAAAAAAGATGAGCCATCTATATGTTGTTTACAAAAGACCCACCTCAGACGTAAGGACACTAACAGGTTAAAGGTGAAAGGTTGGAAAAAGGTACTCCATGCCAATAGTAACCAAAAAGGAGCTGGAGTAGACCAGATAAATGTAAAATAACAGTATTATAGTAATGGACAATAATTACTCAGAGCAACTACTAAGTTCTTCCCATGATCAGTATTATATAACTTCCTTCATAGAAAATAAACACTTGCTTTTAATTGAGGAGGACTGTAGAGGAGATTTTTTTGGATACTTCATTTTTTTTAAACCTTTTCTTATGCATACTCCTTAATTAAAATAATCTGGATCAATAATGATTCAGCATGACTACTGTTGAAAAAGATTTTGAGTGTTTCTGCCACATAAAATTAAGAGTTGGCTTATTGTTATCTACTTGTAATTCATTCCAATAAGATATGAAGAATTCCCAAACAAGAATTTGATTATCCAGAAAGAATTATGGCCTAAGTGGGAATTAAATAACTAAACCAATAATTTATTTCATTCTTAGAGATTATTATGCCCAATGGTTAGATCTGTAATATAAAAATGAGAATTATGATATAATCAATTTCTATTATATTAGAATTATTATTTACATTTATAAAATGTTCATTGCTATAATATTTCTTATAATTGATTATATTAAATCTAACCTGGTCTTGCACTCTCTTCTTCAATTTGTAATTTCTTTCAATCTATTTTTCTATTTATTTTATCATTTTTTAATAAAGGTCTTTTTAACAGCTAAAAAACAGTCATTGATTATACAGTTTGGATCATTATATGGTATGTGAATATATCTCAATAAAACAACTTAATAAGCAAATAAATAATTGTGCAAGAATAACCAGAAATTGCAGCTATGTACAGCAGGGGAAACAGAAAGACTGAGAATTTCCTTGTTTGTTAGTCTGATTATTATTATTGTTATTATTGCAATAATGAAAATGGTTTGATAATGATTGAAGTGAGTAACATACAACAACATGATTATACCAAATACCATTGATTGTACACTTTGGGTAAATTGTATGCTTTATTAATATGTATCAATAAAATTGATTAAAGAAAAAAAAGAGTGGCCATCACGGGGCTACTATGGAGTGATGCATGGCTAGAGCACTGGGGACTCCTCTAAAGTAGTCTAACCTATGTTCTTAACTCCAGCCATGAAGGTGCCTTACAACAGGAAAATATATTCATGTGGCCGCACTGTAAGGGGAGAGTTTGTCAAACTCTCTTGAGCATTTAAACCAGGCCCCCAATACCATGTATGGTGTCTCTCTATTTGAGTTATTGGCTGAAAGGGTAGCTATGACTCCTAAAACAATAAAGTATCTGCCACATCTGGCCATGCTCCTGCAGTAAATGGGACTACATTCTGCTTTGGACTCCTATGGCTTTGCCAGCCAGGGATGGCACAATATTTGCTCCAGACTGCCTCTGTTTCATAGTGCTGGAGAACACTATGCACCAAGCTTTTGGAACAGTGGAGCCTACCTTCCTAGCCTCTCTCTAGGATCAATGGCACTGCAGCATCCTAGCTGTGTAAAGAACATACCAAGTGGAGCAATAATTGCCAAAGAAATGTGAGTAGAATTTAAACACATTAAGGCCAGCTCCCATGAAGGGACAACATGTATGGTATTGCAAATGTGGAGCTTGCCCATTGGTAGTCCTTAAAAAACCTATGGGAAAAACTTCAACTGTCATTTTGCTTACTAGAGAAGGTCTCCCTATCCAGTTACCCACTAAACGCATCCTTACCCTTATCCTTACCTAATAGTTAATAAGTATAAATCATAGCTGCTCTTCTAAGTGGCAATTTCTAAAACCCACAAATTCTTATAGTTACACTGCTTCTGATAAGCATGTCTCTTCTATTATCAGAAAACATGCCATTAAAAAGCCCACCCATCCTTCACATCAGTTTGGGATGGCCTCACCTGAATAGTGGCAAAACATGGTGCCCTGGATGCTCAAGCAGGATTTTGCAATAAAATCCATTAACTATAATCCTGACCCACCAGAACCAGCTGCTGAAGCATTCAAGTACCAGCAATCAGAGAGCCTGAAATATCTCTTCAAGAAGCAAAAGCTAAGTACCTGATGACACCACCCTCACAGCCTTTACTTTGTAGATCCCCCATTTGTGTTGCTTTCTCCTTATAGATTCTATTATTGCAACAGTTACAACAATCTTCCCTTGGTGAATATGATTTGTTTAGCCATTAACATGACAATCTTAAAAACTCTTCTTTTAATTAATCTTCTTGTCCAGATCTCTAGACAGAACAAACCAGTCCCAAACAACCTTTGTTTAACTTCATCCAGGGGGCTGCCACTCTCTTTGACCTAATTTCTTGCTGAATCTGTACTCTGAGCTCTACATCTCCACATGTATGGTGTTCCTAGCCTTCAATTTAATATGGAATGGGGCACTTTGCTGCTAGTAAATGGTCTTTTACTCTTAGTGAACCCTCATATATTTAAGCTCCTAACTCAATTGATCTTTTCCAGGGTTGATGTGTTCTTTAAAAATCTCTGCTGGTATGTGTATACCACTCAGTCTCAACCATTAAAGCAAGCACCCCTCCTCCCAGCCCCAGTCCTGCAGTAAGAGTGTTTTGCATCCTGCCAGGTGAGGACTATAATACCTAATCAGCAGGAAGCAGATATGGAAGAATGACACCGCCCTTCAGTTTCCCTTTAAGATTAAGGGTGTACAACATTACAGAATCGAGGCAGGATAAAATAAGCACATAAGGGGGAGATGCAGAAAGCCTAATACATTTTCACACACATACCACCCAGGAGAAAAAAGTGGAACAGCATCCTGTTGGGCGCATGTAGGTAGGTTATCCATAGGCATTTGGTGCCTGCTGAAATGATGGGTAAGCGACTTGCAACTTTCACCAGAAACAATGCCTGGCCATGTGTGCCCACTGACTGCATAAACAAGTCATGGGAATGCAGCTTACAAAGTCCACCCAACAGAAGAAAAGGAGAAAAACAGGATATTCCCACACTACCCACCCATTTGATAGGCACCTTGTGGGAGCAATAGCCAGGAGCCAATCTCCACCAGACAGCAACCCCTAAGAGAATCAAATCACCCAAAAGGGCTTCCCTGCTCTGTCTCAGATATGCCAATCAGTCCAGACCCTGGAGTACTGTACCCCTCTCCCCCAGAAAACAGAAGACCCCAGGGCAGAATTTCACATTTTTGCCCACCTTACACTCCAAAGGCATACTTGTGTTTTCTTGCTCTACTCCTCAATAAATTTTCTGCTTGCATAATTAATTTGTGACTCATCCTTGATTTCTTTCTTGCGATAAAGCCAAGAACCTAGGCACCATTTCCAATAATAGGTTAATGTGGTAATTTTGAATTTTCACAATTTGATGCAATTTCTTATGACTATTTTTCAATATCTAGAAATATTGGCTGGATGCTAGGACTGATGGTGTGTTGGTCATCAGAAGTGTTAATATTTTATATATTCATAGCAAAGTTTTGAATGATATGAAACAAATCTCCACCTTTAACTCTCATTTAGGAAGCAAATGAGAGAACATATAAACAGAAAAGAGGCATCAAATATGTTAGATGATAGATCTAAAAAGATATTGCAAGGGTTGTGTAATATAATAAATATAGAAATATTCAACAGGAATGAAACAGAAGTAGTGTAAACTGCTTCCAAAGCCCAGCTTCATTAGCTGAAAATGGGAGAGATGGGCTGTACAGAACTCCAATTTAAGGTTTGCAAATTTTGCATCGAATTAAGAATATGCCACATTTCGTAGTATAGAATTAGTCATATGTAAGCAAGTGTGGATTTTCAGAGGTTTAACTTCAGTATCTGCAGATACTCCATATATCTTATTGTTCATCATCAAAAGTTTTTTTGATATCCTCCTTTGCCAAAATGGACTAATAAGGTCAAAAGTTGCATTTTTTTTCATAATATAAAAGAATTGGAATTCCATAGATGGCCATAAAATGCTCTAAGCATGGGAATAGAAAATGTACCATGTATTATATAAAGCTGCAGGGGATAGAAAAGACACAAGGACTATAATTATGTGGCCAATGGGACTAGTTAAAGGTTTTTCAACTTTGTGATAAATTATCAGACTTCTTGCTAGAAGAGAGAAAACAGAAGAAAGAATATTGTAGATGTAACTACCCTTCAACAGTTTATCTCAATTTGAGAATTAGGCCTCTTTATGTTTCATATTAGACCTCCAAAAGTTTAACACTCATTAATACTCCCAAGCTGTTCATTTTAAATTAAACCCATGGGGTCCTCTGCCCTTTAATGTGATTCCTAATGAGAACTTACATATTGCCTAACTCTCTAGTTCCTAGATCTACTTTCCCAGTTCCTTGATGAAGACAGACCATAGCAAGCCAAAGAATTGCACAATTCTCTATATTCCATAACTGTTTCAGGATTTTGCCCATTAATCATAGGCCTAAGATTCCAATCTCTCATCAGTAATCCTACTGTGTGATGTTATTCTCCTCTCACTTCATTTAGCTAGGCTTCCAACCATCACAACTGTCAAAAATTACAGGGAGGAAGCAGACTTGACCCAGTGGTTAGGGCGTCCGTCTACCACATGTAGGTCCGCGGTGCAAACCCTGGGCCTCCTTGACCCGTGTGGAGCTGGCCCACGTGCCGTGCTGATGCGCGCAAGGAGTGCCGTGCCACACAGGGGTGTCTCAGCGTATGGGAGCTCCACATGCAAGGAGTGCACCCCATAAGGAGAGCCGCCCAGCGGGAAAGAAAGTGCAGCCTGCCCAGGAGTGGCGCCACCCACACGGAGACCTGACACAACAAGATGACGCAAAAAATTAAATACAGATTCTCGTGCCACTGACAACAACAGAAGCGGACAAAGAAGAACACGCAGCAAATAGACAAAGAGAACAGACAACTGGGGGGGGGGAGGGAAGAGTAATAAAATAAATAAATAAATCTTTTTAAAAATTATAGGGAGTTTAGCATCTCTTATTAATTTTTAAATGTCTGATAGGAGGTTACTTCCCTGAAAAAACATGTCACAAACAACAAAAACCTATGACTAAATTGGGACAATGTTACAATCCAGATCTATTTTATGAATGGATCTTATAGACCAAAGAATATTCCATTGATAATATATAAAATTAGACATTTTTCATGTATCTAAATACAATTCTAAATCTAAATGCAAAGTGCAATACAACAAAATGTTTATAAGGCTTATCACTTGGAAATGTATTAAATGTGGTTTTTGTTTGGTTTTCTATAATTTTCTTCATTTTATAAATATTTCACAATGCACACCTGTGACTTCTGTAATGAAAAATTGGCAAACTAATTTTTAAGCATAAGCATAGACATGTAAATAATTATTGGATATAAATGTATTTAAAATTCCAACAGCAATAATTTAAAGGAGTGAGGATGATAGGTAATTTTTCTCTTTAATTCATTTCTAACTTTTCTACAACATGATTATGGAACTAATGTAATCTTAAAAAGAAATTTTTGCAAAGACAAATGAGGAGAAAGTATGGGGCAATATAACAAATGTAGATTGTCTGTCAGGCTTTGGCTCTTCCCCAACAAGGGTGTGTTTTCCTGGGTTCCAGCCCAGGTTTTCACCCATTGGCCCTCCATGAACCTCTTAGGACTAAGACGAATGACACATTCTTGCAGTGAAATCTAGGTGAAATAAAGTCGAACATTTAAACATATGATACAGTTATAAACGCATTTAATGTATTTTTATATAGCACCTAATATATTGACTATAAAATTTTATGAAAGTATGTTGTTCATACATGAACATACATAAACAATAAGTGTACAGCAAAAGTTGTGAACTTACAAAACAAACATGCACATCATCATATAAGGCTCCAATACACCACCCCACCACCACCACTTTGCATTGTTATGAAACATTTGTTATAAACTATGAAAGGGTATTGTCAAACTATTGCTAACTCTAGTCCATATCTTACATTTGGTATATTTTCCCCCAGCCTATTTGATTATTAACACATGCATTAGTATTATATATTTGTTATAGTTTTTGAGAGAACATTCTCAAATTTGTCTGTTAACCACAGTCCATCTTCCACCACTGGATTCCCTATGTTATACAGTGCCATGCTTTGTATAATCTATTCAAAGTGTACACTCAGTGGGTCCCCTTTTCATCACAGAGTTGTGCTATCATCACCTCTGCCCATTTTAGAACACTTTCATTACTCCAAATGGAAAAATCCAATTCAACCTTATATTTCTCTACTGCTATCCCTTAGAAATTATATAAGATCATCTTTGCCATTGCTGCAAAAATATTACTATTTACTGTTAACTATTGTCTGTAAGTTACATTAGTTTCAATTTTCCTGTGGATCACCATATTCTTAATACTTTATAAAAAAAGAACATTTTTACACTGATACTAATAACTACAGTCTTCATCCACCACTGAAATCACTATAGAAGGGTACATCCTTTCCTCCAGAGCTTCGGAGGATGAGAAATTCAGGTATGTCAATGGTAATAAAATGTCATAAATGAGGTTTACACAAAGCACTGTCTTAGTACAGAGGGGGAAATATTGTTTTACTAGTCATCATTTAAATACCTGGGTGATATTTCAGCTGGATTTTGATTGATATTTATGCATCTTTCAATGACAACCTAAAATATGTTGTCCAAATACCAAAATGAATGGATGAATGGACTTTGAAAATATAAGATATTAACTCTTGAAATTATATATATATACATACACACACACATAATCCAGAAGAGGAACTAAAGCAGCTATTTTTCTCTCATGATAAGTGAGCATTTCGATGAAGACCTATAGTGTGAAAGAAACACAAATATTCTTGAGGTTGCCTGCAGATAGAGATGAAGAAATTAAGAAGATAGGCAACCAGGGGACAACATTAAGTCTTTGAGATTCCCACCTATTCCACGCATTGGGAAGTGATGATGGTGGAGAGAATGGCTCTTCAGAGATTGAGACCCTTCTTGTGGTCAGAGTGGAACATCATTTACATCAGAGGGTCCCAGCAGGACAAAATAGCCTTGACTTCTTCCATGTCCATTTGCCTAGAGCTTGACCAGAAAGTCAGACCCTGGATATACCATTTTATGGAGCTGGGTGGCTCTGGTTGGGAGCAACCAATCAGGCAAGGGTCAGACAGTTTAATCACACTAAAGATGTCCAGGGGTCCAAGCAAGATCTTCCCAGGTTCATCAAGGATAGTCAGATAGTTGGTCCCTGGACCATCAGTATCTACATTCGCTCCGCTGCAAATAATTTGTGCTAGCCAATTGTAAACTTATTAAAACCTTTAGCCTCCAACCATGTATGGCATAGCCTAAAGAAAGGAAAGATTGTTAAAAGAGAGATCTTACTTATAAGGGATGGGCCGCTAGAAGGGGAATTTTTCAGGTTTTCTCACCAAAATAGAAAGAAGGCACACAAAGTATTGGACATCCAAGTGGATGGTTAGATATAGAGAGAGATGGGGAAGGGAGAGAGAGAAAGAGAAAGAGGAGGGGGGGGAGAATGTGTGTGTGTGTGTGTGTGTGAGAGAGAGAAATTAGAAATAGTTTTATAGTTTTATCAGTCAGTCTCAAGGGTATAAACTATGATTTGTTTCCTTTTCTTACCTTTTCTGTTTTGACATGTGGTAGGGTGTTTGGGTCCACAGGTTATATTCAGGAGCTTATGGAGTAGTTTTTGGGTTCAAATGGTTTCTTTTTGTCAGGTCATGACTGGATTCAAGTTCATAAAATCAGATTACTCAATATAAGTATTACATGGTAATTTTGAACTGGTGTGTACATTCTGACAAAAGCATGTTTATCTGAAAAGTAATACAGAATATTTGGTTCTAACAATAAATACCACATGTAAGGCACTTACAAAAGTGCCTTGTACACAAGAAGGTCTCATAAATTATTTAATTTGTTGTTATATTTGGTAAGATCAGGGTTAGATTTTCTGTATAAAATATGAGAAAGAACCAATTTGAGTGAAAGAATAAGCATTATTTTTTTCCCACCAAGTACTCATTATGGTGAGAATGATTTCACTGCACTAAGATGTGACTTCTCAAGTCCTGTTAATGTATTAATCCCCTGGAGTTTCAGTATTTGGTGATTATATTTCAAAAATATGGAAAAGGGTGGGCAAAAAAAAAAATAGATGAGTAACTAAAAGAAGAAAAGAATTAAATATCTTGTACTACTCATAATGAATGGAGGAAAAAAATAGGAAACAATTTCCCAAATATATTAAATAGTAAAAAAATTTGAAACTGTTCTTTTCTCACATCATAATGCAAGAAACAAGACCTTTTGTTGTTATTCCCAGACATGATTACTTTCAAGAGTAAAACTGGGACAAAAAGGCGCACTTTTCCAATATGTTTAGTCCCCCAAATCAAAGAGTTCCCTGGCATTCATTAAGGTCTCCTGGCAGCAATCCTATCTTCACAAAGAACCCTTGTTTCCAGGGAGAAGAGGAACCTCAAATTCCAACACATCTGTGTGTTATGTTTATCTCAAAGATTTTCAAAAGGATTGTGGGTCTGCAAAGCCAACACCTGATGCAAGTGAAAGAATATGATGCTATCAGGGAAAAAAAGCAGGTCAAATGGGAAGGAGTGAAGATGATGTTGCTTTAATTCTATTGACTTCATGCCAGTCCATGGTGACCGAATTCATTCTTTATTGCTGTTGTAGCAAATGAACACACATTTAATGACTTGCAGCAACACACATTTGCTGTCTTGCAGTTCTAGAAGCCCGAAGTCCAACACAGACCTCGCTGGGCTAAATCCAAGTTGTCCACTGGGCAGTGTTCACTGCCGGAAGTTTTAGGGGAGAATTTGTTTCCCTACCTTTTCCATCTTCTAAAGACTGCCTCCATTTCTTGGCAGTCTTGTGGCTCTTTCTTTGTTAGTAATCCCAGCAACACTGGATCGAGTCACTCGTACACTGCCGTCTATATCACCGTTTCTAATGTCACAACTTTCATCCTGATCACAAGCAGGAAAGACTCTGACTTATGAAAGCCCATGTGGTTAGATTGGATCCACCTGCATAATCTAGGATCATTTCCCCATCTCAGGGTACTTAACTTTAATCACATCTGCAAAGTCTCTTTTTCCATGTTATGTAACATTCTCACAGGTTCTGGGATAAACTTCTGGACATGTCTGGGGCCATTTTTCTGCCTATGCCAGTTACGTTATCACTCTATCCTTTTACCTAACTCTGAAATGATCTTACGACCTCCATTATTATTTTTATTACTCCTCTGATACTACAAGGTAAAATTTTTACTTTATTCTGACACAAACTCACATATGTAGACATTCAATAAATGACTTGGTCTAAACTTCCCATTATAAGATTACATCACACTGAGTAACTGATTCGTTTTTACATTTATGTAATTAGTATCTGCCCCCTCCACTGCAATCTAGAGAGTAACAACCTTATTTTTCTCATTTCGTGTTTTATCCTCAGTGGCTAAAACTGTGTCTAGCACAGATCGTGTCCCAATAAATATTTGTCAGACAAAAGAATGAATGAATACAAAGTCTTTATTGTGCATCAGCTATTTTCCAGGGCTAAATGCTTTGTGCAAGTGAAGGCAAGTAGGTGGAAGGATTACAGGGGCAGGGGCAGTATTAATATCCAAATCTTGCTGCTGCAATAGAGCAGCATAGTTTCGTTTTACTACCTAGAACCCCCTCATCACCACTCATCTCAAGTCACCATGTAGAATGCCTTATACTTTCACTCTAAGAGGGAGGACAAACCTAATTTCTGGAGCCAAGTAATAAGTGCAATGAATTTTCACCTACCAATTAGTAGATGTAGCATTTTAGTTCTAACTCTACCACCTACCATTTTTGTCATTTTGAAAAGTTAGAGGTTAGCCACTCTAGAAATGGATGAAGCCAGTAGCTGTAGAATTGGGGACAGCTTGGTAATTCCTTAACTTAAACCTCCTTTGGAAGGCCGATCCTGTGGCCTTGGATGCAATGTCGTAGTCCTTCAACCAGCCCTGGCATTGTCTCCTGGCAGACAGGGCAGAAGTGAAGTTACCCTTAGAGATTAAAAAGGCATAAATAGCCATGTCAAGACTCAAGACAGAGAGGTAAGAAAATAAAGTATATGAGCTCAGACAAATAATAAAACACCTCCCAGGGGACTAATGTATCTCCAGAGGGTGCATCTGTCTTTGCACATAATTTACATGTGTACCTCTATCCAGTGGATAATAAACTTTATTTTGTATGACATCTCTCATACTGTACTCCTAAATATTTAATAGAGTTAAATAATGCAGTTATGAGTTAGAGTGATAGGAGCCAACAGGGGAAAATTAAAAGCCAATGACAAACAGTATGAGCTCAGCTTTGAGAAGAGTCTAAGAATGATCTCCTCCTTACTTTGATGATTTCTCAGAAAGCAGTTCTGAGCACAGGTTGAATCAAATGTGTCAATAATCCAAGGATGGAAGAGTCAGTTCATTTTGAAGAACGCTTATGGCTTGGGCAGGACATATAGGCCCTCTAAGCCACCAATTCCCACCTGTAAAGTAGTAAAACCATGGGAGAGATGGCCAGGAGTCATTACTAAAAATCAAAATTCAGGCCCAAACTTTCTTGTCAGGTTTTCTTCCTTTCCCGTAACTAAAATTCTTTCTGAGCTTGTTTTACAGGCCATCAAACCCAGGTGCAGGAAGGATATCCAAGCATGTTCAGAGACACTTGCCGCTTGAACAAACCCTGAGATACTGGCAGTTAAAATCACCTTCCTTGAAATCAAGATTATGGGTATAAAGGGATATTGGAAGCAAATGAAATGTGAGGGGTCCCTCAACAAGGAAGATCCAGTGCACAGGCATATTTCATGTATTTCTATCATATATAGACAATTCTATAAACTATCAATCAGAATATGCCAACCCAAATCCCCATCATTGTCCCTGCCTCCCTTTGTTTCCATTCTACAAGTCTCCCTTCCTACCCAAGTTGAAGAGACACACTTGATTTTGCCTCCTGTCTCCTTGTGGGTTGATTACGCAATAAACACTTTCTTTTCTCAAGATCCTGGTGACACTGTATTTGGCTTCTGTGTGCATCGGGCAGGTAACACATTGCTCATAATAGTAAAACAATGTCTCAAAGTCTGTTGTGAGAATAAAATTAGCTAAAATAAGTAAACTGGCTCTGAAATGTATAATACACCGAAAGGAGTCTTCCTCCAAAAACAGAAAAGTAGGTGAGAATGTGTGCGTGTGTGTATGTATATATATATGAATGACATGAAAAGACGTACAGCTATAGAGATTAGCAAGATGAAGATGAAGATCATTTTTATTGCTGCAAACAAGGAAATCAAATCAAATAGAGTTTAGAGTTATTTTGTGAAGCAAGTGTTAGAAGGCAAGCCATCAGAATGTACTCTGTGGGAAATCCACAGAATGGTTGGCCTCCAGTTTTCCTCTGCAGCCTAAATTTTCTATTAGATTGGTTCAAAAGGAATTGTAGTGTTGGACTGTGAAGTATAAATCATTATAACTAGGTGCAAACACATCTTTATGAATCAAAATAGGAGCCATTACAAGCAACTCATTTTTGCCAATGAGAAATGTTTGTTTATTCTTGTAGCATAAAAATCCATTCTTTGGGATTTGACAAAGTCTTGGAAAGCATATTCTGCATCCTGCTGGTTGTAGAAGCATTTTCCCTGCAAAAATTTGTCAAGATACTTGAAGAAATGGTAGTCTATTGGTGAGAGGTCAGGTGAATATGACTGATGAGGCAAAACTTTGTAGCCCAATTCTTTAAGCTTTTGAAGCGTTGTTTGTGTGATGTGCAGTTGGGCATTGTCATGGAGAATTGGGCCTTTTCTCTTGACCAATGCCAGCTGCAGGCATAGCAGTTTTTGATGCATCTCATCATTTTGCTGAGCACACTTCTCAGAAGTAATGGTTTCGCCAGGATTCAGAAAGCTGTCTGTAGTGGATCAGATCAGCAGTAGACCACCAAACAGTAACCATAACCTTTTTTTTTTTTTTTTTTGGTGCAAGTTTGGCTTTGGGAAATGCTTTGAAGCTTCTTCTTGGTCCAAACACTGAGGTGGTCATTGTTGTCATATAAAATCCAATTTTTGTTGCATGTCACAGTCCAATTGAGAAACGGTCCATTGTTGTTGCATAGAATGAGAGAAGACACTTCAAAACAATGTTTTCTTTTTTTTTAATTTTTGGTCTGCTCATGAGACACTCACTTATCTGGCTTTTTCACCTTTCCAGTTTGTTTCAAATGCCAAACAACCATAGAATGGTCGGCACTGAATTCCTTGGCAACTTCTCGTGTAGTTTAAGAGGATCAACTTCAACGATTGCTTTCAGTTGGTCACTGTCACCTTCTGATGGCTGGCCACTATGCTCCTCAACTTCAAGGTCCTTGTCTCCTTTGCAAAGCTTCTTGAACCACCACTGCACTGTGCATTCGTTAGCAGTTCTTGAGTCAAATGTTATGTTGATGTTGTGAGCTGTCTTTGCTGCTTTACAACCCATTTTGATTTCAAATAACAAAATCACTTGAATTTGCTTTTTATCTACCATCATTTCCATAATTTAAAATAAATATAAAACAAACAGCAAGTAATAAGTTATTAGCAAAAAATTTAAAGTAAGAAATGCACATTAAAATGATGTGTAACATAACTACATTTATTTAAGAATGTATGCCAATCTCAAACAGCACATTTCAACAATGCAAAACCACAATTACTTTTGCACCAACCTAATAACTACTGACCAATAGCAGCTGGTTACCAGAATAGTATATTTGCATTGATTTTTCTACCAACCTCATTAATTCACACCTTCTCAACTTTTCTTATTTAGCTTTTAGCTGGTTTGCAATCATTACATACTATTTCTTAAAATAATATTTCTCCTTGCAGTTGTACCTCAAGGCCTACTTCCTTGAAGGCTTACCCAGTTACTGGTTCCTCTGGGAAGATTCACTGTCCTCCTATACAGGAACTTTTTTGTCCCTAGTCACATAACCCTGTATTCTTGAAGTGTGGTGTCTGGCCCAGCAGCAGCAGCAATACATGGGATTTTAATAGAAAACAAACCCTCAACCCCCTCCTAAGTCTTAATGCACATAAACATACCCTAATCTTTCAGCATGGAACATGAAAGAAGCTGACCCACTTGAGAGAGCTTCTGAATGGTGTAGCCATGTATGTATAAGGAGCCACAGAACATATGAGTTCTGTTGTGTCACGTTCATTTCACTTAATATAATATTTATGATATTCATCTATGCAGTTGGTTCGAAATTTGCTGTGAAGTATTCCATTTTACAGATAGAGCACAATTTATTTATCTGTTCATATGCTGATGCATATGTGCATGAGTCTTTCTCTAGGGCCACTATTCTGTTCCATGGATTTATGGATCTGCCTCTCTGCAAATACCACAGTCACTTAATTACTGGGCATATATAATATGACATGAAATTAGGCAGCCTGATTCGTCACACTTTATTCTTCTCTCTCAAGTGTGTTTGTCCTAATCTAGGGCCTTTCAATATAAGTTGTAAAATAAGCTTATAACCAAATAAAACCCCACAAAAACCTTACTAGAATTTTGATAAAATTGAATTAAACCTGAAGATCAATGTGGAGAGACCTTACATCTTTGCTATGTTGTATCATGAAAGTCAAGGTGTTCTGCCTCTCTGTTTTCTTAAATTTGCTTTGATTCCTTTCATAAGCATTTCTGTAGTTTTTAGCATACAATTTCCATACATGTTTTCTTTTTTTGTTTCTTTAATTTTAATTTTTAAAGAAGCTTTAGACATAAATATTGCATCAAAAATATAGGGGATTCCCATATACCCCACCCCTTCCCCTTCCCACATTTCCTTCTTTAGCAACATCTTTCATTAGTTTGATTCATTTGTTATAATTGAGGAACACATACTGAAGCACCTATTCTTCCCTCTCCCTCCCCACAGAACCTCTGGTGGCCACTGCTTTATATCACTGATACAAGTTCTTTCATTGCTATAAAAGTAATGTCTACTTTAGTCCATAGTTGCACTCCCCCCTTATGTTTATTCATTCCTCAGTCTTGAGGATTTGGGGATGGTGTTGCAGTTTGATATGGTTATGAATTCCAAAAACAGAAATTAGATTATGTTTGTAATCTGTTCTGTATCTAGGTGTGATTAAGTTATGATTAGGACTTTGATTGGGCCATGTCATTAGGGGGTTGGGGTGGGGACTCACAGATAAAAGACATGGCAAAGATAGAGTTGTGGGTTTTTGATGGTGGAATTTTGATGTTGGAGTTTGATGCTGAAGCCTTATGCTGGAGCGCCAGGAAGTAAGCACACAGAGGAAAGGAAAGCAAGCCCCAGGAAGAGAGAATCTGAGCCAGGAGAAGCACATAGAAGAATAGAGACAGCTTCTTAGACACAGCAGAAACCCCAGGGAGAGAGACAAAACTCTTCACCGTTCTGCCGTTCACAGCTGACCTTGTGGAGAGAAGTAAAATCTAGAGAGTCTTGTAGTCTACAGCTGACATACTGGAGAAAATAGGAGCTGAGCCCTGGGAAGAGAGGAACCCAGGAAGCCTGAACCCTCACAGACATCGGCACTCATCTTGCTCCAACACATGGAAATAGACTTTGATAAAGGAAGTAACTTATGCTTTATGACCTGGTATCAGTAAGCTCCTCCCCCAAATGAATACCCTTTATAAAACCAACCCATTTCTGGTATTTTGCATCAGCAACCCTTTGGCTGACTAATACAGATGGTGATGCCCACTCAGTTTCTGATTGAGAGGGGTTTTAGATCCCATGGGGCAAATGGATGTAACTGTCTTGCTTGCAGTTGGAGATGCTCTCTGTTTTGGGGGGATGGGCATTGTCTGCCATCATCCTTTTGTTATTAATATTTGTCCTGGGTGAGTCTTATGAACTGCAGAGTAGGTGTTGACTGCAACTCTGCTGAGATTCAAGGCTCAACTGGCATATGAGCAGACTGAAGATTTAAGCCTCTGGGACACCTGTTTAACAAGAATAACGGTAATTATAGGTTCAAATAAAAGAGGTAGATGAGCCATGTGTAGAGAAATTATAAATGAGCCTAACTCTGTTACATTGGGGAGCATATATTCCAAAGTAAGGTCAGGCCCACAGACACGGTGCTGAATTCCTAGGTCATCTGCCTTGCCGGTAGTGTCTAGATGTCTTTAGAGCCCTCAGGAGCCCTGCTGTTTGAGGCACTGTTTACTATGGCAGTCAAAGAGATCCTGCTGGGACTTGCATAAATGTAATCTCTGGAATGACCTCCTGATTCACTTTGAAATCTGACATAAAAACTCATTTTATTTAATATTTCCCCTTTTTGTCAAGGTCTTTTTTCCAAATACATCACTAGTCAGTGCTTGGTAATAACCCCTCAATACCAAGCTCATTCCTGGGAATCAAGTCCTATGTAGGAGGGAAGACAGAGTTTATGTGATGAATTTGGCTTAGAGAGAGGTTACATTTTGAGCAACAAGAAGGATTTCAGGAGGTAACTCTTAGGCAGTTTATAATACTAGGCTAAATTTCAACGTCACAAGAAAAGGTTCATAAATACAGTTATCAATAGCAAGGGCCTGGTGAAATGGTCTATCCTCCCTCACTAGGTACTGCCCATGTACTCGGGGGATTCTTGCCACTATATTAGAGAACGTAGCAGGACTTCTCAGGATGGGCATTCAATATCCTTGTGGTTACTGTGTGGGTCTCTATCCACCGACACAAAGCCCCATGACCACTTAAACATATCGATATGCCACAGAGAGGCATGCCCCAGGAACACCCCTCCCACACATCCCCCATCACTGACAACCCGTACCAGGGATTATCCCCTGCCACTGTTATGACTCTTTTGTGACCCAAAACCTCCCCAAAAACAACGTGAAAAAATAATAAAATAAAATAATAAAAATAACAAAATGAAAAAATAAAAATAAAATAATTGAAAAAATGTCACTGTCTTTCATCACTGTAAGATCTATTGTCTTTTATGTATCGTGACAATTCTTCTGTATGTTCTCCCAGTGTCTTATTTTTCAAACTTTATTTTATCTTCAAAGAAATTTTAAGTTACAGAAAAGTCACATAGAAAATATAGGGAATTCCCATACACTCAACTCCCTCCCCCTCTCCCACTCTCCCCTAATTATAATAATTTACATGTGTATAGTACATTTGTTGCAATTGATGTACAATATTGAAGCATTGCTACTAACCGTGGTCAATGGTTTATATTATGGTTTTCAGGTTACACCATACAATTTTATAGGTTTTGTCAAAACCTAAAATGTCCAGTATCTATCATTGCATGATCATGCAGAACTATTCCAATGCCCTTAAAATGCCCTATGGTTCATCTCTTCTATTCTTTCCTCCCCCTCCCCTTGGGACTTAGGGTAAATAAGAAGTTTCAATTTTTGAAGAATAAGGTTCATAGTTACATGCAATAATATTGAAGCCTTGACATCTTTACATGTTGGTCTGTTTTCTTTTATTAGGTCTTGACTATGTTCTCAAGAGATTCTTGCCCCTCTACCTGAGAACACAGCAGGACTCCCAAGGATGGGAGTTTATTATTTTCTTGTTTATTGTGGTCTCTACACACCTAAATAACAAACTAGACAAAATATACATTCTCATATTCCATGGAAGCTGTTCCAGGTGTGCTAAATTCCAATATCCCTCAATCCCTGATGCCTTCCACTAGGAACCCTCCCATACCATATTTGCATAAAGAACTTCCCCACAATTGTAGTTTAAACCACAGACCTACAAATCCCCTGCGTTCATCTGCTCCTTCCTTCAGCCCTCCCCCCAGTTCCATGGATAGTCCAACATAACCCCGAAATCGCCCTCACATTCTGGCACCATTAAACCCAATCACATCACTGCACCACTATCATCCACTGCCAAACCACCCCCTTCCACCTTATCATGGACTTTGCCCATATTAAGTATTGGCTCACCACCGTCTACTCCCTTTCTGTCTTCTGCTAACCTATCCTCCAGACTCTCGCTCTGTGAATCTGTTCGAATTGCTTAAGTCTTATCAGTGAGGTTAAGTAATATTAGTCCTTCAGTGACTGGCTTTCTTCACTCAACATGAGGTCTTCAAGAGTCATCCATGTTATCCCATGTGTTAATACTGCATTCCTTCTTATAGCTGAGTAATATTCCATTGTATGTATATCCACAGTTTGTCTATCTGTTCGTTGATAGACACTTGAGTTGCTTCCAACTTTTGGCAATAGCAAATAATGCCGCTATGAACATTGGTGTGCATATATCATTTCTGTCTCTACTTTCAATTCTTCTGGCTATATACACATGAGTGGGATTACTAGATCACGTGACTGTAATTATCTTCCCGAGGAACCACCAAACTCTCCTGCACTATGGCTACATCATTCTACATTCCCACCACAGTGGATAAGGGTTCCCAATTCTCCACATCCTCTCCAATACTTGTAGTTCTCTGATTTTTTTAATAGCCACCAGTCTAACAGGTGCAAAACGATATCTCATTTTAATTTTGATTTGTATTTTCCTAATAGGTAGTGATTTGGGGCATTGTTTCATGTGCTTTTTAGTTGTTTGTATTTCTTCTTTGGAGAAGCATCTATTCAGATCTACTGTCCATGTCTGTCTTTAATTTTGAGATGTAAGATTTCTTTATACATGCTGTATATTAGGTTCTTATCAGTTAAATGATTACCAAATATTTTCCTCAATTAAGTAGGTTTTCACTTTTTGATAAACCCCTTTGAAGAACAAAACTTTTTAATTTTATCTTTCTTTGCTCATGCTTTGGGTGTAAACTATAAATATAATGTAATATAACTATAAATATCCCTCTTAGCATTGCTTTTGCTGAATCCCATAGGTTTTGATATGTTGTGTTCTTCCTTTCATTCATTTCAAAGTAGTTACTCATTTCCTTTCCAATTTCCTTCTTGACCCATTGATTGCCTAAGAGTGTGTTGTTTAAGTTCCATCTTTGTGCCTGTCCTGGTTCTGTCTCTTACTGATTTCCAGCTTTATTCCACTGTGGTCAGATAAATTACTTTGTATAATTTCAATCTTTCTGAATTTGTTGGGAGTTGTTCTGTGACCTAATATGTGGTCAATCCTGGAGAATGATCCAGATACACATTATAAGAATTTATATCCCTCTGTATTTGGATATTATATTTGCCTATTAGATCTAGATCCCTTAATGTATAATTCAAGGTCTCTTTTTTTTTTTATTTACCTTCTGTGAAGATGTTCTGTCTAATGGGGATAATGGTGTATTAAAGTCTCCCACTATAATTGTAGAGGCATCTATTTCTCCACTTTGTTTCCGGTGTTTGCCTCATGTATTTTGGGGCACCCTGATTAGATGCATAAATGTTTATGATTGTTCTTTCTTCTTGGTAGCGTACCCCTTTTATTAATATGTAGTGTCATTCTTTGTCTCTTACAATATCTTTACATTTAAAGTCTATTTTGTCTGATATTAGTATAGCTGCACCAGCCTTTTTTGGTTATTATTTCCTTGTAATATCATTTTCCAATCATTCACTTGCAACCTCTTTGCATCCCTGGGTCTTAGGTGAATTTCATTTAGACAGCATTTAAGTGGGTCATATTTCCTAATCCATTCTGCCAATCTGTGTCTCTTGATGGGGAATTTAATCGATTAGCATTTAATGTCATTTTTGTCAAGGCATTAGATACATTAGCCATATTTTCTTTGGTTTATATATGTCACATTTTGTTTTTAATTTTCTTTTCATCTTTTTGATTATTCTTACTAATAATCTTCCTTTCTATGGTCTCCTCTGACCTACTCTCTCCTGTTTTTTTGTTTTGTGTTTTTTTTTTTTCCTTTCCACCTTCAGAACTCCCTTTATTATTTCTCACAGGGCAGATTTCTTGTTGACAAACTCTCTTAATTTCTATTGTTCTGTAAATATTTTGAGCTCTCCCTCATTTTTGAATACCATATTTGCTGGATACAGAATTCTTACCTGACAAAGTTTTCTTTTAGCATTTTAACTATGTTGTACCACTGCCTTCCAACTTCATGATTTCAGATGAGAAATCAGTACTTAATCTTATTGAGCTTCCCTTATATGTGATAAATCTCTTTTGCTGTTTTCTGTATTCTTTTTGTCTTGAGCATTTAACTTGATAATTGTGATTTATATTGTTTGGGGTTCATAGTTCTTCCTGGACATGTACATCCACATGCCTCAAAAGAGCTGGGAAATTTTCAGCCATTATTTCCTCCAATACTTATTCTGACCCCTTTTCCTCCTCTTCTCCATCTGGGATGCATATAATGTGTATCTTTGTGGTTTTCAAGTTGCCATGGGGCCCTGCTGAATTTTTTCTATCTTTATATCTATCTGTTCCACTGTTTATCTGATTTCAGCTGTATGATTTTTGATGTTATTAATTCTCTCCTCTGCCTATTCAAATTTCCTGTTATGTGTTTCCACCAGTTTTTTCTTACATTGTGCCAATCATCACCATCAGATCTGTTATCTTTTTGTGTACAATTACAATTTCTTCAGTATGTTCCTCCAGTGTCTCCTTAATATCCTTTATCTCTTCCTTGACTTCTTCATGTTGATTCATGATATTTGTTTAGACATCCTTGATTACTTGTTCCCTGTTCTGCATGTCCTCCTCATTTTTGCTTTGCTCATTAGACTGGGCTATGTCTTCCTGTTTCTTAGTATGGTTTGTAATTTCTTGCTATTGTCTAGGTATCTGTTTATGTTGATGGGCTTATTCAGATGGTTAGCGTCTTTATACTCTAAGGTTTTATTTTATTTTTTATAAGTTTCCTTTTTGACACTTGGCTCCTCTTATTCTATTTCCTTGTCTTTAATTGTGTTCCCTTGAAAAAATATTATGACCATAGAAAAGGAAAGTGAAAAGAAGAGAAAAAGAATTATAATAGTATTTAAAAAGATAGAAAAGGAACTACATAATCATCAGGAAAATAAATAAGTAAAGTGTGAAAAATCATTAAAAATACAGAGGAATAAGAATAAGGATTTTGGAATAAAGAAGACAAAATAAAAAAAGAGTAAAAGAGTAGGATAAAATAAAAT
Organism: Dasypus novemcinctus; assembly: GCF_030445035.2. Classification (NCBI taxonomy): domain Eukaryota; kingdom Metazoa; phylum Chordata; class Mammalia; order Cingulata; family Dasypodidae; genus Dasypus; species Dasypus novemcinctus. The sequence continues at coordinate 129,880,699 of NC_080679.1, read as the reverse complement.
ACTGGAAAGATAAGAGAGGAAGAAGAAAAAGAAGAAAAAAAAAAGACCAAACAAGAAAAGAGAGAATGAAAGAAAAGCAACAGAAGAGGGAAAAATGAAAGAAAAGAAAGTTTTAAAAACTGAGAAGAAAAAGTAAGGAAGAGAGAAAAAGGAAACAAAGAAAGAGAAAAAGAATAAACAAAAACAACTCGGGAAAAATGGGCTTACCTTTTAGTCCCCTTGGAACTGTCTCAGGCTGCCAGTGCTCATCCATCAATCACCCTGCAGCCTGTCAGTTACCCAGGTTTAGCAAATTAAATAAAGAATTTTTAAAAATGATAAAATATAAAAAATAGATCAACCTAAAAACAAAAAATCCTCAGTATACATGTTTCCTGCCATAAGGTGCTGACTGGGTACCTGGCAATCCAGTTGATGACTTTTAGGAGGAGGTACTGGGAATTGAACCAAGGACCTCTTGTGTGTGAGGTAGGTGATGTTTCTTCACCAAGCTATACCCACTTCACAGGTTAAACAGGCTTCTGAAAGCTTACCTGGTCTCCCTGCCCCCTTTCGCTCAGGCAATTTGGGCTTTCCACAGTTTGTTTTCTATCTTTCCTGGCTTCCTTCTCTCCAGGGCTGTTATGCACCTGTTTTCCCCTACCTCCTCACTAATTCCTAATTCCTCTTTTTCCTGGGGCAGCTGGGTGTGATAGCCTGCCTGATCAGATCCCCGTAACCTCTCTGGGATTGCTTCACTGCTGGATGGGGTCTTTGTTGAGATTCAAAGGGGGTTCAGCTGGTCAAACTCACTGAAAGGAGCCACTCTGCACTCTCCATTGGACCCCTCTTCCTCACAGAAAAGAGAATGTTCTTTCCTCTCAGTTGGCTGCAGTAAGCCAGGGGTTTTACCAAGGCTGTTTGGCTTGAATGTGGGGTGTATGTGCTCGCCCAGCCACGGTGACCAGTAAGTAATGGTTTTCATTTGGCCTCTTTGTCACTCTGTCTCTTTCCCTCCTGGATGATGTGCAGCACTCTCCTGGCCTGCAGATCCCCAAAGCATCTCCCTCAGATAGCTTTTTGCCCTTTCTCCATTGTTTTTGTAAGAGAGTTGAGCTCTATCTACATACTTCGATGCCATCTTCCCAGAAGTCTCAGTGTTCTTTTAATCACAATGTGAATGAGGCCATTGGTGTGTACAGATGTGCTCAGTGGATGGGCCCCTTAGGATCCTCACTTGTCATGCCAGTTCCCACATATCTGTTTAAAGGTTCTTAAAATTTTGACTTGTTTCTATCTTGTCTGTGGAAAGTTCCTCATCATCACACATGTATACATGGGTGAGAGCAGCCACTTTCTAAATAAAGACCTCCTCAGGTGCTGGATTTTGTTCTTTGCAGTGTATGTCTTCAGATATAAAATTAGCTTTAAGGAAAATCTGTTTTGTAACTTATTCACTTTAGTTTGGTTTCTTAAATTAGTAGATTGATCTTTGTAAATTTCTATACCTGAAGATGTGTGGTCCTCACCCTGAATTGAATTATCTGTTTATATCAAGCTGCCTCTCTCAATAAGCTCTGAAATACTTGAAACCAGGGACTGTGTTATATTCATTTTTGTGTCCTCAACAAACAGTAGAAACATAGAATAAAGAATACAAGAAGTAAATATTCACTGAATATGTGAAGGAAAGGTAGATGAGTACCACACTTAGATGATTTTCCCTAGAAAGTAGTGAAGAAAAGCCCTGATTCCTAGTCCATTAAGATGTATTGTCAAAATTTACCCTTTTGAGAATTTATAAATCACAAAAATGTAGACTTTAAAGGGACAGAGCTCTACTAGTTTCATAGCTGGTATTCAGAATTCTTCAACTAAGTTGGTAAAAAAATAAATCTCCAGAGTACACTTTCCTTAAAACCTCCATCCCAATGCTTGTCAAAATTTTCTATAAGCTTTTTCCTCCCATGTAAAATAATAAAATCTCTTCTTTAAAATATTCAAAGTAGTTGGAGAATGTGAACATCCCATTGTTCATGAAGTAGATGTGGGAATCTTAAACTTAGATTAATGTTCTGAATTAAAATAAAGAAACTCGAGACTGCCTTTATAATTAATCCCCTTCTCTGGAATTGGATCAGAGAAAACACTTGGCAAATGATTTTAAAATTTTTTCTAAAGACATTTATTTATTTATTTACTTATTTATTAATTATTTTAGGAGATACTGGGGATTGAATCTGGGACCTTTTATGTGGGAAGCAGGTGTTCAACCACTGAGCTACACCCATTCCTTACAAATGACTTCAGTATTTCTAATCAAGCAAATAAAGAGGAAAAATGTATTTAGGGTATTTTTAATTTGTTTTTCATTCTGCCAATTGTAAAATAATTTCCATAAATCAGAATAAGACTGAAAAGTATGCATTATTTATCTCCCTTCTTGCATGGTCTTTTTATAATACATACTTTCTTATTTGGAAAAGACATAGAAGAACAGTTGCAGTGAATGCCAAAGCAAACCACTTTTATTTATAATCTTTCTTATTGGTACTTGGATCTGGACAAATTCCAAGATAACTTTCTCCACTGACAATGATGTCCAGGTGTGTAAACTATAGAATATCCTGATGAGGAAGTAAATCACAGATATTTTTTGAAGCACAGATATCTCAGCTTTAGCTCTGATCCCAGTGATAAAAAAGCCCTTTCATTGTCAGAAAATGCCACTGATCTCCAAGTATTAGATTACCCTTAAACCTATTTCCTTATAACAATAAGCATTGAGATTCGTCAACCACCACTGAGTTATAGATTTTTTTCTGGTCTTTCACCAATTGCATCTTATAAGTTGTGACAATGCAAATCCACCGAGACCAAATCAAGCCAGTCCTGGATGAGCCAGGGAGATAGTCCAGGGCAAGTCTTTCAGACAGACTGACAGTTGCAACTGAGGATACCAAGAGCAGAAACAAAAAGTCATGGGGGTCCAGGACCAAGAGAAAAATTTCCAGATTGAAACCATCTAATACAAGTATCAAGTTGGATCTCTGCCTTCCCTCCCTTCTTCTGTATAAAATTCAATCTCCTCAGCAGGACAAACAAGTCACTTATTATCTGATTTGCTCCGCAGCTTCAGTTCTTGTTACAAATGCAGAAATTGACACCAAATGTTCTCTCACAAGTACATGATTGCAACGTCTTTCTCCACTTGGTCTACCTTTTATTTCAGCATTCTTATTCATCCTTCAAAACTGACCTCAAGTACTACCCTGCCTGATTCCCTCATCTGGATTTTTCTTCCCTGACTTGGTTACTATATGGTGTGGTAACTATACGACTGCTTGTATTAAAAGAAGCACATGGAAAACTCAACTTTTACATTGCACTGGAGTCCCTTCTTCACCTCAGCTTTGTTGCTGGTGCTTCACTGAATTCCCTAACACTGAATTTGCCTGAATCTAAGTCAGTTTCTTCTTCAGTGATTCCTAAATACGAACTCACCGTGAATGCCCATCTCACACTTACCATTAGCCTTACTGCATCACCAATTATGAGGAGAAAGAACAACCTTTTGGAATCACATTCCAAACCTAAAATGGAAACCAGAAAGTCAAAAGACTAAGCTGAATGGATTGTTTAGGTTTTCAGTTGTGGGAAACCAGTTATGAATTAACCTCCTACAGATAAAAAGTAAACCAATGATGGTTTAATCAATTTTCACAGTCATCTGCAATTATCTATCCTCATGTTTTATAATTAAGTTTATTTTGCCTTTTACGATTTCCCCCTTGGTAGTAGTTTGTATTCCACTAAGAAGGATTTAAATGCAGAAAGAGTAATGTGAATATGGCTAAAATCTGTTACTGTTCTTTATTTCAATGAAGTGGCGATTAGGAACTTTTGAAGATTTGTTTCACTCATGCAGATTGCTGTACAAGAACTGCTGGATTCTAAATTGAAATTTAAATTAGTGAAAACAATAGCCAGTGTTTTTTTTTTTTCCTTAAACAAAGTCCAGATTTCGTTATCATTTTTTCTTTGAAGAAAATTATGCATCATTTTTTTCCTTGTATATTTCTTAGAGTTTATTGTGAAAATGAATGGATTACCATATGGAAAGTTTCTTTATAAAATAAAGGTCACAGTTACCTCATATCTTCTCCATTCGCTATAGGAAGACAAGGAAATCTTTCAATAAACTGGGAAGCAGGCAATTAGATTTTGAATAATTTGAAACCATGTTTCAAAATAGTCAGAAACTTGAAAATGGTCAAAGTTAACAAGGTAAGATTTTGAAAATATCTCACTAAGCCCAAAGACAGATTTCTTCTTTCTTTGGGGCTACTGGGTAGACCATCTCAAAGCCCAAGATATAAGATGGATATTCCTGAAATCATTTCTTCTTCTGAGCATCCAAAACCAGACTTTCTCTTTCAATCTTTCACAGCATGCAGGGAAGGAATACTAAAATGATTAAAGGGTCAAAGATGGATTTGTGTATATGTGTATGTATCTGCCAGAGTGAATGTGCATGATAACCTGGGAAGTGATCAATTAGCACAAAGGCATCCAAATGTATATGTAAAGGAAACATTCTCTAACAGTGTAATCAACATGAAGTTTGGAAAATAACACAGGTTTAGGTGCGACATACTTTGACTTACTAGTTGTATGATCTTGGGTTATTTATGTATCTAAATATCAACAACCAAATTAAAAGCAGTGGTGATAGCATCTACTTGAGGGATGATGGCATTATCTGAGGTAATATATGAAAAACATTTAGCACAAGTGTTTGGCATATAGCAGGAAAATCAATAATTACTAATTCCATTCTTGGTTTCCTTCTCACCTTCCTCCAAATTTTGCATGTATATTGTATCTAGTTAAATCCTCATATCTCCACAAAGCCTAAACCTAACCACTGCTACTGTCCTTAAGGTCTGAATTCTTTCAATATATTCTTCCTAAAATAAATTAAGACTATTTCTTATCTAAGCTTGTTTGGTCACCATTGCTCTCAAAGGATAAAAAAGTGTGTTTCTAAGTTAAGTAGTAAGATCACTGAAGAACAAACACCTAAACTCAAATGAATTTTATTTAGTTCTTAATCTGTCTCCCACATTGCTAGTGTCTAATAACTACTATTATATACCAACCTCACCCCAAGAGGTTGAGTAGCTATCCTTGCCCACGCTACATAAAAGAAGTAACTGCTTAATCTCAGAATTCTCCATGGTTTTACCTGGCTTTTCTTCCACCTAGTACTTACCTCCTATGTAAATACTATGGATTTACTTGTTTATTAACTATTTCCTTATCACTCTCCAAGCTAGAATGAGAGTTTCTTGAAAGCACACATTGTCATCTCCACCATTATATCCCTCATGCTTAGGACAGTGCCTGACATCATCAGTAGTCAATAAATATTTACAAAATAAATTATGGTATGTTACTTTGACAGCATTTCTGTTTGGAAACATATCCTGATTGAACAATTTTTTTTTTCTCTTTAGCCTATTCCTTCCTTTTTTTCTCCAGTACTATAGGCAAATGCTGGCTTACAGTTAATTCTCTATCTTAAATGTTTGTCCCCTTTGTCTTCATGTCCTTGATTTCTTAATTTCTTCAAATTTTCAGACAAAAGTACTCAAATTTAAGTATAAAATACAGTTACTTTCTAAAACATGTTTTATAATTGAAAAGAATGATTTTTGAGAGGGCTTGCAACATATCTTAGTTCTCAGTAGAACTCAGCCTAGAAATGAGGCTCAAAGCAAGATTCAAAAAAGGTCACTGACATATATGGCCCCTACTTCCATCCTCAAATTTCTATTAATTCCTATTCCAAAGCTCTCTGGTTCAAATGAAACATTTTCAAGTCTATGAATATGCCATGCTTTGCCTTAACTTTATGGCACTGTTTTGCTGTTCTCTCTAATTTTAACATCTTCCCTTATATCTCTTTAACTGGCAAACTTACTCATCAAAATATAGCGTAGACATTGCATCCATGTTGTGAAATAAATTTACTACAAACGATTTCATTTTGCAAGAATATTTTTTTTGCTTGTATTTTCCTCTCAGCTGAGCCAGTTTCTGGAAGTCAGTAAAACAAGTAAAGCATTCCCATTAACTTGCCTTGTATCTTTTATAGTTTGTCTTCTAGTTTTCAAATTCCAGTTCAGATGTCATTTATTATTCATTGTTTTCTTGACGTCTACCCTACTCTTAACAAAATTTATTGCTTCCAGATTTGTACTCTAAAATAATTATTGACCAGTCATAATACTGCACCTATAATTTCATTAGAGTTATCTGTTTATGTGTAAATTTCTCTTGTGTGACTAATTCCACTCAGACAAGAAGTCGAATTTTTCATTTCTGTATTCATTATACTGAGTAGAGGGCCTGATTATAACAGAAAGAAAATAAAAGTGAAAGTAGGGAAGAGAAGGAAAGGAAGAAGGAGAGGAAGGAGAGAAAGCAATGAAAGAAGAAAAGAAAAAAAGGGGATGGAAAGTTAGGGAAGGGGGAGGAGAAAATTAAATAGTGCAAAGATGTTGATGTATGGCTATATTGTCAGTCAAAAACATTTGATTCATTGATTGATTTGTATATTCATTCTCTATAGAAATATATGAATTAGAAACAATGACAAACATGATAGAAAAAAATGTTGAAAAAATGTCAAAAAATGTCCCAGTTTGTCATTCCACCTCCTGAGGCATAAATAAAGGATTTGTTGAGAATGTAATTACCCCAGTCTTGTGATATAATGATCTTTTATTACAGTTTATCAGATTCATGCATTTTCCATAATGAATAACAAATAGTTCCACAGCAAATGCCTAAGAAAGGTACACTGTTAAAGCAGGATTTTCTAAAGGTCAGTCTGTACAGTGGTATTTATGTATATTCTTTAATCCTTCCAAAAACTACGGTTTATTGTCCTTGTTTCCACATGATGAAACTGAGGCTCATAAACCCTCAGGAACAGCTGGTAGGTCTAAGAGCTGGAATTCCACAGGCCATCTGACTCTGGAGTATGAGTTCTTAACTCTTAGGCTGCATAATAAGCACTCAAAATGTTAATTATTATTTTTATTTTTCATGATCATTTTACCATTTTTAGAATACTATCATTTTTTAATATTTATAGACATTGGAAATGAAAGAGACTGATTGATTCACACAAAGTCTCATATCTATAATGTGCTGAAACTAGCATTCAAATCAATTCCAGGGACTTCCAAAGCAACCACGTGGCTTGCAGCATTGAGCATACCTGTAGCACAGTTGTCATGTAAGAATCATGGTGGGTTTGAAACCTACTGGTTCTACTGAAAACACTGATAGTCTATTGGGCAGGGCATATCATGCACAGACAAGAAGCTATTGTATAAAACATAAATGCAGTTATATAAGAATTCTAGGAATAAAAACAGCATGCTACTTGGGGTTATCTCAGAAATCTTCTTAAAAAGGGAGCATAAACACTACTTTTACAAGTTGACAGATGATAAAAAAGCATAGTGGTAGGTTCTTAAAGAATGTATTATAGTTTTTTTAATTAAAATATTTTTTAAGACTTGGTTTAGTCAAAGAAATCAATTAGATCACTTTGGGTCATCATAATGATGTAGACATAGACACATGCCACATTTTAACCTCTTATTAAGTAAACTATGTATGCTCATTCCATCAGTGTAGCTGCTATAGTGACTTATAATGAATTTCCTATTGGAATATTGGGAAAAAAAGTTACTTAAACTTCTGTCATTGTGTATTCTAGAAGAAGCTTGCCATTCTTATCTGAAAAGACAAGACTAATCTTTTTTAGGAACTTCAAAAATATTTTTCCATGGTGACTGACATAAGCACACTGAGACAATACTCCTCTTGAAAATTAAATATAAATGTCTTTTCCCAAATTCCCTTCACGATCACAATTATACATTTAATGGCAAATAGACTCAAGAGTAAAAAGGAAACCTAATAATTGTATCCTGGAGTCCAGTTACTATCTATAGTATAATTCTTACTTTAGTTTAGAGAATGTTTTAGGTTTTATAAGTACTATTTTAGAAAAAGTTCTCCGATGTTCTTGAAATTCATAGTCGAAAGACTGTGGTTAAAGTCAACCAGAACAGAATTTAAATTTCAGCTCTGACACTTCCTGGCTATAAGGACTTGTGTAATTTAGTTTTTAGTCTTCAATGTCCAATATGATTATACAAACATTTCGGGGACTTTGGGTTATTGAAGGAGGTCACACGAGAAATACCCAATTACATGTTTTTCAGGACTGCCAAGAAGCAAATACCAAGAATGGATTAGACATGTAAGAGATTTACTTGGGGTAGGGAGAGAGAAAGCAGAATGTGGGAATACCTTCACACCCAATGGAAGTAAAAAGCTTGAGGGAAGAGGAAAAGGAGGATTGGGTAGGAAGAATCTAAAACACTAACAGCAAAGTTCTAAGAAAGGTAAGGACTGCTCAGTGGGAATCCTCAAGCTAAAGTTGCTTCTTGGAAGCCCCTTGTTTCCTCAGACTGGGTCTCTACTGGTAACACTCTTGCTCAGTCTCTGGCTAGGAATAGCCCACATGAAATGGCTAGGAATAGCCCACATGAAAAGTGGACCCTGCATGCACATGATGGGAGAGCCACAGGGGAGTGTTTGGGGTCATCAGCCTATTATATTTTTCCAACAGGGGAGGTGAGTTGCATATTTTTATGGCAGCCACACAATCTAGATTTTGGCCCATGATTTATATGTTATATATGAATGTTTCTAGACCTTTCCACTTCCATTCCACATTTTAGAAAGTCTCTCTTTCTCCCTCCTTCTCTGTCTTTCTCTTTCTCTTTTTCTTCCCTTCCCAGTCCAACTTCTCTCCCCAATTCTCATTTTAATGATGACCTCTGACAGTTTTTGATATGATATTTAGAGAGAACAAAACTTCTTGGTACATTTACGTAGGAAGTGTTTTAATATTGCTTATATACCTAATATTTGGAACATGGCAAGAAAAGTGCTACAGAGATTTTTCAGAAATTGCCTTAAAATAATTGCTTTTTTTGCCAAGGTTCTACCACAATCCCACATGTACATTTTACCTCCTATTTGGATTCAATGCTACTGGGAAAAGACAGCAGGCAGTGCTCAAAGATCCATACAACATAGAGTGGCTGTGCATCCAACCAAGCATATTGTGAATTCATATGGCAAAAAATTGCACAAGTTCTATCCTGTTACAATCCTTTAGATTGAGATGGACCTCGATCACTCTCACAAATGGATGCTTTGGACTTGTGATATCATTCTATCCCTCAGTTTATCTGGACATTTTGACAATTTCACTGCAGTTGTCGCTAAATTTAAATTTTTACTATTTTCCTGTGAATTACACCTTGCTGATGCTACTACTCAATTCCCTTCTCTCCACTCATAAATATAATCCACCATCCAATTTAAGTGGGAGATATTTAATATCATCTTAGATTTTACTTTTGCTTAATTTTCATCCTTCAAATTTTTTACTGCCTGCATTGTACCACAGCCTTAGGTAGGAAACCTTACCTTCTTTTCCTGCACAATCTTCTCACCTCTCACCTCATACACATTAATTGTATCTCAGGCTCCATTGGATGAACAATTAGGCAGGGCCTTTTAGATCCTCTTTGGTGAGATAGATACAAAGTTCATAAGCTGTAGGGAAGGATAGAGTTTTCAATCAGATGCCCTTTATTTCAAGTACTGTCTCAAGCTGATCTGACATGTATATTCAGGAGTCAGGGAAAATCTTAACCTATTTTAAGCATTGTGGAAAAACGGTAAAAAAAGAGTATCTAACTCACGCATATATACATACATATACACACTTATATACATAAGCATTTACATACGATGAAATATTAACATAGAACATTGGTGTTTAATAAATAATAGCTAATATGATTAATAAAAATATCCTCAATGCTTGCTTATTCACTTATGATTTGTAATAATTTTCCATCTTTACATACTATTGCATCATAAGTATACTGTGTAGAAACATTCATGGTTTTAAAATAGCTTCTTTGGTGATTGAGAATATTTGAAAAAAAAAAAAACATTTGAATGACCAGCTCTAGAAAAGGCCTGTGTTAGATTGAGTAGAGAATGGGAATCTGTGTAAATATGCTCATATTTGCTATGCAAAATAACATATAATCTCTCTAAGGGGACAGAATATGAAAACAAAAAACCCATTAGGAACAGAAGTGACTCAAGCAGTTGAGCACTTGCTTCATATATGAGAGGTCCCAGGTTAGGTCTCTGGTGTCTCCTGAAAACAACAACAACAAAAGCAAACAACAAAGCAAATGAATGAGAAAACCAACTCGGAGAAGCCAATGTGGCTCAGGGGTTGAGAGCCGGGTTCCCACATGAGACTCTGGGAACTCAAATGAAAAAGAAGAAATGAAAAACAGCGTTAAAATAGGCAGCAAAGATTAGGCCCTGACATGTTCGTCAGAAAAAATCTGATGAGAACAAAATATAATGAATTCTCTATAAAAGAGGATGGTCAATGACAGCTTCATGAAGCAATGGTCTGTTGGATCTGGCAGGAATTTTGTGAGCGCTACATTATAAATAGCTATTATTAAAAATTAAAAGCTTGTGATAAATCACCTTCTTCAAAATGGAAAGCATTTGGGATTGAACTTCCACTAGGAACATTCCAGCCTTGGCCTGATGATCCTTGATGAAACTTGCTAGAAGGCACCTCCACTGACTAAAAAATGAAGTACATAAACTTATAGTTAAATAAACTAAATACAAAGTTGATACTTAAAGCTCATCACTTCCTAATTGTTTTATTACATTTCGCTCTTCTTTATACTTTCGATACTGTTTATTATCTGTTTTGTCCAGTTGGTGGATGCACTATACAATGCCGTGCTGCTGCATTGCTTGCCAATTCTACGTTCAGTGACAGCACTCTGATAGAAATCGGCCACGGTGGGTAGAATTGGGAAAAGCTACAAATCTGGGCTTCCTTTATTATTTTGTTGATTGTCTAGAATTGAGCCAATGAAGAAGACGTTAATAACGGGGATTAACTTTAGAAGGTTCTTGAATTTAATGTTGAAGCTGAAAGTGGTTTCAGTTGAATGAATAGACTGGTTTAATGAGAAAGAGTGTAACAGTAGATTACAGATTTAATGACAATACATTTATTGGGAATAGAATTAGCTGACTAGGATGCAAGTCCATTTGTCAAATCATTGTTGAATTGCAGCCATATGTTGGTTACAGATCCAAGAGTTTAGCAAAAATCAGCAAAAGCATTTGTGAGAAACAATAGGCTATCTGGAAACTACAACGTAGTGTATTATATGATTGTGTGATTTATTATTTTGTGTGATCTATGTGCTACACATTCTTTATATCAGTAAAATTGGGCCAGTTGTTAAATATTTACCAGTACCATCACTACAAGGAAGTTAAAATAAAGGGATAATTTGTGAACTGATTTAACTTTCATCCTTCCCTGCATTTCTATCCCTTTAGTATGGATTTATTTTTATCTTTCTCCTGATCTGCTGCAAATGTATCTTAAAATATGACTAGGATTTTATAGCATAAGTCATAAGAGATGAAAAGATAACATTTTCCAGTGCTTCTAACTTTCAATTTATTTTCATATGGATGCCCAATGAACCTAGCACACTTTTTTGAAAAATCAGAATTTTCATATGGTACTACTGTGCAAAATTTGCTGCAAATCAGATGCTTCATTCATTTGTGACTCTACACTATTCTATTCTTCTATTCATCTTATCTTGTGCCAGTGCCATGCTGTTTGATTACTCTGGCTTTATGATAATTATTGATAGCTGGTAGACAAAGCACTTTCACATGGTTGTTTTTCAAAAGTAAATTGGTTAATCCTGGCATGCCACATTTCAATTTAGTTTTCACATAAGCTTACCAAGTCACTTGGTGTTTTCACTGGAATTTTAATGAAGCTATGGATTCAGTTAAGGAGAAATAAAATCTTTAGAGTAAGGAGTCTTCTGTTTACATGGCACATTCCACCATTTATTTATGCTTTCATAATTTCTTTCATTAGTTTTTGAGAGCTTTCAAAGTAGAGGCCTTGCTTACTTTTGTTAGAATTATTTTTCATTTTTCAGTGTTTGACATTTTTATGCCCTTGTATTGAGGTCAATATTTTTATTTATTAATTGTTTTTTGATAATATATCCTTTGTGTCTAAGGGATCTTTTTAATTCAGTCAACAACTACTTAAATTGCTTCTCATTTATTTTGGATTTTCTATATCCACTTATACAAATTAATGGAGGTTTTATTAAAGTATCTACCATCCTTATAACTTTCACTTCTCTTTCTTGCCTTATTGTATGGTCTAAGACAATAAGTATAAGGGTGAGAGCAAAGTATTTTGGCTACTTGTTGCGGTCACCCCTCCGGCTGAAGTGTGGTTTGCTGGCCTGGCAGGGGAGCGGCCGCGGTAGGCCTAATTCCGCTGCCCCCATAATAGGGTGGTTGGTCGGGCCCACCGCCACCCCTGAAGGAAGCTCGGCATGGGCGCAGAGTGCCCTCGGGTCTCCCCTTCTCGGCAGCCATGCTTCCACGGCCGCCCCTCCTCCCAGATGGCGCCACCCGATGCCTTGTGGGGCGGCACCTTTCTTCTTCCTTCTCCCTGCGCAGGCGCAGGGCAGAAAATTCCAGTCTGCCCTTTTCCCCTCCCCTGACAGCAGCAACAGCCAGGCGTGGGCGGAGAAATCCAGTCTGCCCTTTTCCCCTCCCCCGACAGCAGCAACAGCCAGGTGTGGGTGGAAAAATCCAGCCCGCCCTTTTCCCTTCCCCCGACAGCAGCAACAGCCAGGCGTGGGCGGGAAACTCAAGTCTGCCCTCCACCCCAGCAACAGCCGCCACCAATCCCTAAACCCTGCCCCTTCCCCCAGCAACAGCGACAGCCAATCCCTAACCACCACCCCTCCCCCGTCCAGTACCGCCCACTGACCTTTCGCCGGCAACCAATCAGAACAGGGCGTGGCTTCGACCAATCAGCCTTCCCCAGCCCCTATAAAACTGTTGCCTCTCCCTCAGTAAAGTGGACTTGCGTGTTTACCTTGTCTCCGCGGTAGTTCTTCTGCCGTGCGCCCTCCAGTCCTGAGAGCCCCCGACAAGGGCCTGGCCTCCCTTGTCCCCAGTTCGTCGCCTGCTTCTCTGGGTGACCCCTTCGTCGCCTGCTTCTCCGGGCGACCCCTTCGTCGCCTGCTTCTCCGGGCGACCCCTTCGTCGCCGGCTTCGCCGGGCGACCCCGTCAGCCGAACCGCGCAACCCCTTGTGAGACCGATCCCTCGTCTGCTGCCGGACCGACCCCTCGTCCCAAGTGGGACTGACCCCTCGTCCCAAGCGGGACCGACCCCTCGTCCAGAGCTGGACCGACCCCTCGTCCGCAGCCAGACCCCACCTCTACCGACCGAGCTAGCCGCCGCAGTTGGCGCCCAACGTGGGGCAAGGCAACCCCACCACAGCCTCTGCATTGCTGCTCCTGAACCTTGGTGACCTCATATGATCCACGGCGGTCTGGGAGAATCGCTGGATGGCTTTCTCCTTCCATGTTGGGGGCTTATACCGACCCGCTATGATTAAGAGGCACCAATAAAACTCTCAGGAGCGCGTGCCTGAGCACCTCCACCCCTGCCTTCACCTCTGCCTCCTCCCCTTCACGCTTGCTCCCCTTTGCCTTGCTCCACTGCTCGTCGTCCCGCCCTCCCCTCGTCAGGGCCTTCTCTTGGCCCGCGACCACCGTCGGAGCCCCACCGGCTCCGACCCCTCGTCTCACCGCGCACCTCGGCTCCCATCGCCGCGCTCTCAAGGTAAGGGCCCCTTTTCTTATCGGCTCCAAAAGGCCATTAGCAATGGGTCTCCTTCGTTTATAAAGCAGTCTCCTACAAACCACAAAGCTTCTGTCTTAAACATACCATTTTCAACCCTATCCTCTAAATGATCTTCTCACTTCCCCCACAGCCTTTAATACTTTATTTCTTCCTCATAACCTTTGCTTTCTTGATAATATTTTCCGCCATCTGTCTAGCCGCTACCACCCCAGAAGATTGTAACCACGGCCCCCCATGCCGCCATCGCTCTCAAGCAGCTCCAGCCCTGCTAAACAGCCCGCAACCCGCTTTCCCCGGCCCGCGGCCTGCTTTCTAGCATCCAATAACGCTTCTGCTCTTGCCTCCCCATACTTCTGCAGAGCTTCCTCCTGTCTCGACCTCACTCCTCTTCTCAGCCATCCAAAGCGTCCTTTCTCGTCCCCCGCCCCCCTCCCTTTTTGCTTGAACCCCCATTGCGTTGCAGATTGGGCCGCCCCATGTCGGCCCGCCCCGTTAACATCGGCCTCTCTCGCACCCATGGAGACTTTGGCCTTCTTGTTGCCCTCGCCTATGTCTCCACCACTCCTGACGCTGCTGCCACCACCGTCGCTGGTGCCCTGACGCGACTTGTCCTCACCGCTGCGATCCTCTAGACCATCACACAGTACGTATTTTGTCCTAAAGTAAGATGGCTAATTTTTCATAAACTCTTGAAATTTAATTTGCATGCGGCAAGTGTAAAAGGTATTGTGATAACTTTACGTAAGGGAATGTGTTCTGTAAGGATAAAATTTATCTTCAATAGTTTACATTAAGGTATTAAATGGCTAATTCCAAAAGGTCATTCTTAAATATACATTTATATCCCCGTCATACTCACCTCCCTCTTCAGCCCCGCTTCCCTCATTGCTTACTGCCTCTTGGGCCTCAGCTACTTGTTGCTGCTGCCATCCTGGTCCTATTTGAAAAGAAGGGGGAAATGCGGTCACCCCTCCGGCTGAAGTGTGGTTTGCTGGCCTGGCAGGGGAGCGGCCGCGGTAGGCCTAATTCCGCTGCCCCCATAATAGGGTGGTTGGTCGGGCCCACCGCCACCCCTGAAGGAAGCTCGGCATGGGCGCAGAGTGCCCTCGGGTCTCCCCTTCTCGGCAGCCATGCTTCCACGGCCGCCCCTCCTCCCAGATGGCGCCACCCGATGCCTTGTGGGGCGGCACCTTTCTTCTTCCTTCTCCCTGCGCAGGCGCAGGGCAGAAAATTCCAGTCTGCCCTTTTCCCCTCCCCTGACAGCAGCAACAGCCAGGCGTGGGCGGAGAAATCCAGTCTGCCCTTTTCCCCTCCCCCGACAGCAGCAACAGCCAGGTGTGGGTGGAAAAATCCAGCCCGCCCTTTTCCCTTCCCCCGACAGCAGCAACAGCCAGGCGTGGGCGGGAAACTCAAGTCTGCCCTCCACCCCAGCAACAGCCGCCACCAATCCCTAAACCCTGCCCCTTCCCCCAGCAACAGCGACAGCCAATCCCTAACCACCACCCCTCCCCCGTCCAGTACCGCCCACTGACCTTTCGCCGGCAACCAATCAGAACAGGGCGTGGCTTCGACCAATCAGCCTTCCCCAGCCCCTATAAAACTGTTGCCTCTCCCTCAGTAAAGTGGACTTGCGTGTTTACCTTGTCTCCGCGGTAGTTCTTCTGCCGTGCGCCCTCCAGTCCTGAGAGCCCCCGACAAGGGCCTGGCCTCCCTTGTCCCCAGTTCGTCGCCTGCTTCTCCGGGTGACCCCTTCGTCGCCTGCTTCTCCGGGCGACCCCTTCGTCGCCTGCTTCTCCGGGCGACCCCTTCGTCGCCGGCTTCGCCGGGCGACCCCGTCAGCCGAACCGCGCAACCCCTTGTGAGACCGATCCCTCGTCTGCTGCCGGACCGACCCCTCGTCCCAAGTGGGACCGACCCCTCGTCCCAAGCGGGACCGACCCCTCGTCCAGAGCTGGACTGACCCCTCGTCCGCAGCCAGACCCCACCTCTACCGACCGAGCTAGCCGCCGCACTTGTAATCTCAGTAGGAAAGTTTCAGTATGTCACTATTGATTACGAGATACACTGTAAATTGGGGGTAGGTGGGTATTCTTTATTAAATTAAAATTATTTCCCTCTATTCCTGGTTTAGTAAGAACCTTTGTCGTACATATATTTTGAATTTTATCAAACGTTCTTTCTGCCTCTACTAAGTTATGCTTAGGGGTTTTCAACCTTTTCTTTTTAATGTAGTGAATTACTTTGAATAATTTTGGAATTCTAAAGCACTTCTACATTCTCGGAATACAGCTTAATTGGGCATAGAATTTTATTCTATTTTCACTGTGTTTGACTGGCTAATATTTTCCTGAAAAACTTTGGCCTCAGCTTTGGCTTTCTGGTAATATCATTGTGAGGTCTGAATCTTGAAGTGAAGCTCAGCTTGGCCTGAGTTCCTCCAGCCTTGGATACAGACCAGAGATCCCCCACAGAGGTGAGTTAGAACCGCATGCATTTCCAGGCACAGGGGTCCAAGTGCTCAGAGAGCAAGGAGAAGTGGGAGGGGTGGAGGCGTTCACAGAGGAGAGTGCTCCCAGGGGAAAAGGGAGATCAGCCCAACCGTCGGCAAGAAGTATACCCATGTTCAAGGCCGTCTGTTTCCTGGACCTCCCAAGGACAAAATATACTTTCTGGGTTGGCCTTGTTGGTACTCCAGAGCAAGATTCCCCTAACAGGCAAGAAACTGGAGGCATCCTGCAAAAAAACCAGACTTCCCTACAGGAAGTAACTTGAGTGCTTGGCACATCTTTCCTTTTTGTCCCCAGCCCTTCTATATTCTTCACACTTTCATTGTTCACTCTTGAAGAAATGTCCTTTTTTCAAATAGTAGTATTTTTACACTGAGGAAAAGAACAGTGTGTAAACCATTCAACTTTTAGCTTTAGGGCCTGTGTCTTCATCTTTTTAATCATAGGGTCTGGCTGAGAATAGGTAACTAAGGCATGTCAAATGAGCAAACAGTTATCCTTATCAACTTAATGACATCACTCCTGGTCATCTGAGTTTCTGTGATTTGAATTACTTTATTCTGAGTCTGTGAACACATTTTATCTAACATATTATCATTATGTAATAACTGTGCTGATTTCTGTTCAATACAATATAATTGATTGTGTTCTACTGATCAGTTACCTAAAGGGTACAATGTTGTACCAAGATCTGAAGATTTTAACACTTTGTATATAGTCTTGCAAAACTCTCAATTTACTTGAATGGTTTTAACCTCCTGAGACCTCAGAAAATCTCTGTATTTAAATGGTCCCTTGAACTGACATTTCTTCTTTGAAAGGAAACAATCTGAGAGGTACAGTTCTTATTAATCGTACTTAGATGCAAGTCTATAATATTGTACATATAAAAATTATTTATAAAAGAAACCTTATTTTAATTGTTAAGGAAATGTATTTAGAATAATTCTATATTGAACCTGTGCTATGTAGTAATGAATGTAGGCTATGCCATTTTATTATTTAAAACAAAGAAAAAAAAAGACTGGGGTTGTGAAAATAAGATTTTGATGTAATTATACTCCAAATGAAAAGTGATGATAAGGAATAAATGGTTACTGACACAAAAACTCCTATGAAATGAATAGTAAACAATTTTGGCTACATATTTTTCTTTTACCCTTTCAACCTCTGACATATCCTAGAATCTCTCAACTGATTTTTCATTTCTCATTACAGCCCCAGATTTTCGGGGTTCTGTGAGAAAAGGGTACTAATTTAGTTGTTCTAGTCACTATATCATCTACAATAAGAGCAAGAGTTTAAGAATAAATACCTAAAGGTAATGGAAGAGGACACCAACCTGCAGTTGTCCCAGAATATTTCTTACATATACTCTGCCAACTGGTATTATTTTGAAACTTGGAGTGTATTCTGTTTTATAAACTTACAGGAATTTAATCAGGATTAAAACAAGATAGTTTATGGTGACTCTTTAATGCATTGTGTACATGGCCAATAAACATAACACTTAATTCTTTCTCATACTCTACCTTAATTCACACACACACACCACACACACTAGTACAAGGTGGTGACTAAAGAGAAATATCAGTGAAAGAAATCATTTAAGTAGTCAGAGTTAGGCAGTATTTGGAATATTTCTTGTGATGATGAAATACTTATTTTGGTGGCCATGAATGAGGAGGATTATAAAAATAATCAATTGTGCACAGACATACATTTCTTATTTATTGGAAAATCGTTTATTTCTAATTTCATTTATAAATTATGATAGTTTACTTGTTAGACATGTATACATAAGTAGGTAGATGAATGGACGAATGAATAGATAGATAGATACATATTTGACAGAATAATATTTTAGAGTCTTAATCTACATGCCATCTTACACATAAAATCTCTTCCCATGTGCCTGGCAACTCTCGCTTTAACCATCCCAGAAAGCTGGACATGAGCCACCCAGTAATTTGTGAAGAAGGGACCATCGTAGAGCCAAGAAATAAAGGAGGCAAGGTTCAAAATGAACTTCAAAGACTTGGTTTAAGTAAAGGTTAAAATTTAGATGCACAATTGCTGAGAGAATATTTTTCCCATCCTCTGACTCAACACTACCTTGTGGACAGGGGGTCAAGGAGAAAAGGGGGTACACAAATGGAAACTGCACGGGACATGTGTGCAGTTGTGTCCCTGGCAGTGCCACAGAGGTATATGGAGCTGAATCGGCATCCAATTTCCTTTGGATGCTCCTTGAAGAGGCTCTTCCCAACAGCTCGTGTTTCATCTAGCCAGGAATCGCAGAGGGAATGATCTCATCTGCTGTCTAAGACCCTCTCCCAGTGGACCAGCCCCGTATTTAATGGCCAAACATACCTTAAGACCCTCACAATAGAGACCGTCAGGGAGCCTCAGCACTTGGGAGGTTAAGTAGTAAAGAAAAGCAAGACCTTCCATTTCATCTAACCAAACTAGGGTTAACCTGTCAGCTCGAGAGCCTAGGTAGAGCCCAGGCAGCAGCGGATTGAGCAGTCCTGCAGTGTGTCCAAACTAGTGACACGGGGGCCTGTAAATGAGTCATGTCCAGGCTTCCCATGGATCCCGATGACTTGGAGCTTCATTGTCTCACCTCTCCAACAGTGGAAAAATCTTGGACGACAGCCATAGATACAAGGATCAAGGTCATGTATTTCTGTGGACCCCCTCTCTGTTTTCAAACTAAAGGACGGCCACTCAAAACATCGTTTTATTGTAAGTCGTATGAGTTCCTTGCAAGATTACTAAGAATAAAAGAAATTGCTTTAAAAGTGCTCCTAGGAGCCTGTGCTGGAGTGAGGAGGTCAGCTGGAAAATGGCCCCATCCCCCCGACATCCTCCACCTGAGCAGCTCAGCTTTTCAGCTTGCCCATCCTGAGATTTCAAATAAGATTACAAGGGAAAAAGGTTCAGGTCTAAACAACTTTGTATACCATGAAGACAATTTATTTAAGAGTACTTATTAATTAGAGAACACTGAAATATATAAAATTATTTTCATTTTCATTTTCTGTAAAATGGGAATAACAACCCTGCAAATTATCATGAGAAAATTTTAGATGAAATGAAATAATGTATTCAAAAGGGGTGTGAAAAGGTAAAAAGCCCCATACATATTTAAGGTCATGTTTACTGGGTTTTCTAGACCGACTTATTGGTCATTAAGTGCTACAATGGGCTGACTTGTGATTACTTATGGTAATGCTTTCAAAATGCTTAGAATTTTAGTTTTTATGTTACTTACTGGCAGATGCTAGATGCAGATTTCTGAATTTCTTAATTTTTAAGCTATTTAATTTAATTGAGGTTCTAGCTAAGTCTGTACACACAGATGTCCAATTAAAGTTTTATATATAAAATATATATATAACTGAAATATATATATACACATATAACAGCTGTATATACAACATTCAACAATTATATATGTGTGTGTATATATACATATATATGTATAATTTAAAAATTCCATACATGCATTGCAATGTTAACTGGAATGTTGAACTTTGAAGAAAAACCCCTTGTAAATGTAAACTATCTTTATCAGTCCGTCTGGACCAGCTAGCTCAATTGATTAGATTAGTATCTAATGAGGCCACGATCTATCATTTGCTCCCTTAGAATCCTTTGAGTTTTACGGGGTATATGATTATTGACTGGATCTTATCTAGGACTGCATTCAGTTGTCACTAACAGAAATCACTGAGCCAAAATCCAGTGGCAGTAGTGGTGAAATATTACAGCTTCCCAGATACAGTCCATTCCATTTGCCAAAGATTTTTAAAAGCACACGGCCCTAAGTGCTTCTGTAGTATCATTTCTTCATCTGAAATACACACATTAAAATATAAAATTTCTATAACATCCTAATTGTGTTTCCAAACAAATAAAAATAAGAGCTACCTTATTTAGATGTTAAAAGGAGATAATGCACACGAAGAAATTCTGAAATGTCATACACTATACAAATGTAAAGTATTCATAATTGTGTTGCAAACAGTGTTGCAAAGTGGCTATTTAGCAATGTGCTCGTTGGATTATAAGGCCAGAACTGAAGTAATTTATTAAATAATTAAATAGATTTTATTTTCATAAATACTTAAATAATTCATTTTGAAGTTACCTCTCTATATCTAATATTACATTCCTATAATGGATATTATTACATATCAACAGATTAGCCTCTTAAACAGTTTACTTTCTTTCAGTACACAAGTTCATACCCCAAATGCAAATGCAAAGCACTATGTACCATTTCTTCTAAGAGTTTCTGTGTAATTTATCATTCCAACTGGGGCATTTTTGAGCATGATGATAATTACTCGATGATATCAGATGTAAACTGCAACTGTCCTGGGCAAACCAAGTCATTTTGCTTACCTAGTTATAGCAGATTTTTCTGGAGTATACCCTGAGTGCTAAGGTTCTAGCTGGTTTCAAATCTAATGGTTCAGCTAAAGAACAGGTGATTTTGTGGCTAGCCTTGGCACTACAAACCAGCCCTGGTAATAAGGGCTGAAGTAGAGATGCTGAGGGGCTAGTCCAGCATTGGTTAATTTCCGGTGGAAGGTTACACAGTATCCAGTGCTATTCTCAGTGCGATTGTGACTGACCCAACCAGCATGTTTGAATTTATCCTCTTTCTGGTCTTAGTCTTTTCCTTAACCCGAGGTGGTGGAGAATAAATGTCTTGAACTCCTAGACTCCAAGTTTCCACCAACTCTGCTAACGGCATCTCAGCTTCAAAGTGGTCAGTGGGTCTCTTTGTCACATGAAAAAAGTTATGATTTGGGAAAGGTGCAACAAAAGAGTTTCTTTAGGTGACTAAATGTCCCTACAATAAATCAGGCACTAAATCTATTTCAACCCCAGCAAAGAAGCATGGGTCCTTGCATCATTGGTGAAAAATTGCTTGTTCATGTTTCTTTAAGGGAAGGCAATTTGGAGGATTGCTCTAATATCTGGATCAATTATGCAGCTCTCAGTCTCCACCAAGTCTGAGCTTATAAAATTGTATTCTTAGAAATCAGTATTGTTTGCGTTCTTATACTACAACCCCTCTGGACATAGGGTATTAGAAAACCAACTATGAAGTAGTTTTAATGCTGCCAACTTAAATACCTAAAAATATCCTCCAGGCCCTCAATTTAGGGTAATGCAGATTTTGTTTTCATTTACTCAGTTATGATGCATTCAACAAACAGTAGTGCTTCCTATGATTTAGGATTCATTCCATACCCAGGGGATACAAGAATAAACAAAAGAACAAGAACTTTGTCCTCATGGTGCTTACATTTTAGAGTAGAAGACAGATAAAAATAAATGAATGAGTAAACAGAAGTTATTTCATGAAGTTTTCTATGAAGAAAATGAGGTAAAATGCTACAAATTATTTTGGGGGGGGGTGAGAATAGTTACTTTAGGGACATCAGGCAAGGCATTTAGGAAGAGATAGTATTTGATAGTGGACCTAGAAAAAGAAAAGGTCTGGCCATATAAAAAGCTGTGGAAATGAAACAACCTCTTCCAGAGCAACAGGTGGTGGAAATAGGCTGGCTGGGTTTATAAAAGAGAAGAAAAGGACAATCAGCCGCAGTAATGAGTGAGGGGAGAATGTATATAATGAGATCAGAGACGGAGTCAAGAGTCAGTAGATGCGGAGCCTTGGGCATCCTGGTAAGGAGTCTGGATTTTATTCTAAGTAACAATTGGAAACTGCTGAAGGAGTTTTGGCTTGGGGGAACATGATATGGATTTTGTTTTTAATGTGAAAGAATCATTCAGAAGATATTATTGTGGGTCCATTTCTTAAATAAGAGAAGGTATGAGTTGAGACTAATGTGCGTAAGAAGAAGGAGAGATAAGTGGAGTCAGGGTATTTTGGGGTTACATTAGGTATATTGGATTGAATGTTGAGGAGGAGTAAATTCTAGAATCACAAATAAATCATAGGACTCTGGTCAGAGCAAATGGTACATAGTGCACCAATAAATGGCGATGCCATTTAAATGAGATGGGGACAACCAAGGGAGGAAAATATTTGGTAATGTGTTGAGGGGAATAAAACATTTTCATTTTGGAAATGTTAAATTTGAGATACCCACAGCACATTCAAGGAGACATTTCATGCATGTAGTTCCATTTCCTAGGGCAATGTACAAAGGGGAAATCGAGCATGGCCTACTTGACCTTTACCTTCTCTTTATTAGGGTGCCTAATGTCAGTGAATTCATGATGACTTTCTGAACTGACTTATCTCTCAAACCTCATTCACAATATAAAAGGAAAATGCATATTTACTCTCTCTTCGGATGATTGTTTGTTATGCTAGCTCGATTCACTATATATAATTATTACATCAGGGATTCAGTTTGGGCCTTTCAATCATTTGTGGAAGAAATAATCATACTTGGAGGCATGTAAGCAGAATTAATAGATTAGACTGAAGGAAAGAAGATTTTTCTGTTTGTTTTATCTATCTCTGTTTTTCTCTTCAAGGGCCTATAAGATAAGCTATAGTGGAAGCACTGGCAGATGCTCAATTTTTCCCTTATAATAGTCCTTGTCTCTTTCTTTGGCTCTTCTTTCTTCCTGAGAATTTTATGCTTGAGAAGAATAAAACCCTAAATTCAATGAAGACATATTTTGATGAATGATATGTGGCATATGATGGGGCATCAATATTTCTCAACAAGAAGATAAATAATTTAAAGAAATCCTTTGTGATGACCTTGGAGTTGGGTACACTCAAACCTCCTTTCAAGAGAACCTGCTGTTCTTGGAGTAGATGGACAGCTTAGAGACACTGTACCTTCTGATCTGTTCTGAGGATCACACTGAAGTCACACATCCCTTGGCCACTGCTAGTCAATGAATGACCATGGCTAGATTACTGGAGCCAAGGCATTTCTGCCTGACATAGAAAGGTCTACCAGACAATCTTTGCTCAAAGGATTACATAGTCTGGTTTAGATTCTCAGGATTGTGCTCCAGTCTTCTAGACTGATCTTCTAGTTTTGTTTTCTTATCCTGTCCTCCTTCTGTACCTCTCTCACAGATGTCAGACAGAGGTCATGGTCTGAAAGATCCACACACCTTTTCCTGCTTCCTCTAATTTTATCTTTACAGGGTTTTTCCCAAAACAACCAATTTCATGTATAATTTAGTCTTGGCACCTGCCGTTTAGAGGTCCTGAAATGGCAAAAGTCTGAAAAGGTAAGAATCAAATATTTGTAATCAAGGAATTATTTTGTTCATTTCTGTGTTTGCAGGATGCGGTACAATGTCTAGAAAAAATAATAGCTTACATTTGTGAAGCATTTGCTAGATGCTAGATAGAATGTTAAAAAATACACATGAAATTTCTTATTTTATACTCATAACAATTCTATATACTAAGTACCACAGATTAACAAAGGAGGAAACACAGGTAATGATTGGTTAAATTATATCCAAGAAAAATGTCATTTCTATAAAATAAGAGAAGAAGGATTGGATAATAAGACAATATATAAAATGGAAGAGGGCAAAAAGGTAGGCAGAAGTCAAAAGTGATCTAGAAGATGTAAGGAAAATACATTGAAATTAAAAAGTGTAAAAGGATCCATTAAATGTGAGAGAACCAGAGCTTGTTCATTTTTATATGCACCCACAGTGTGCTATTTCTTGGCTCCAGAGATGGGGGGCTGGCAAAGCAATGGTTCTCATGCATACAAAATATTCAGACAAATAGGGGGAAATAAACTAATAAGCAAATAAATATATAATATAACCTTAGGAAATAATAAGATAAAGTGAAAAATTTAAAGGGATAGAGAATGATGGGAGTAGGAAGTACCGGTTAAAGTTGAAGGGTCAGTATAGGTCTTTCTGGTTCTTGATATTTTAACAACTGACCTAAATGAAGTGATGAAGAAAGTCATGATAATATCTCTAAAAATAGTATTTCAGAACAAAGAATAACAATGATAATAATAATAATAATGTGCAACTCTTAGAGATGGAAGCGTGATTTACATGTTCATGTCTGTGTAGTTGGAGCATTCTGGAAAGAGTTAGGCAGGGAGACAATAAAATTTTAGGAGTGATCAGTGGGCAGATCATGAAGGCTAAATTTAAAGTACAAGAAATTGAATCAGAAGTGGAAGATTGGGTTGAACCTACATGAAAAGAAGTAAATGATAATAAAATCAAAATAGTTAAACAAAAAGATGGGAAAATGGATGCATGTTATATAAAGAAAATATGTAAGAGAATAAGAGAAAATATTGTATCTAAGGTGAATAATTATACAAGTGGAAAATATCAAATAGGCAGAGTAATAAAATAATCAGGGGAGAAGTGAAAGAACTAGAAAAAAATAATTTGGTATCTGAAAAATTATAATTAAAATTGACCCAAATCTAGATGCATGGTGTGAAAAATCTTGAACTTTAGGGGAAAAAATGGATATGGTCCACAGTGAAAGAAAACTTGATTGGTCCCAGGCTTTCCTCCCAAAACAAGCATTACGTTAGGCAACAACAACTATCAAATTTTACCAAGCATCAAATAATGTATTTTTTTCTCTAGTAAACAATTATGATAAGGACTTCAGGGTTGACATTTCTATTCTTTCAGCAATTTAACCAAGTTGCTTCATTGTCTTCTGGTATTACATATTTTCTGAAGACATAATTTAAACTATTGTTTCCTTATATGTTTCTCTATGTTTTGTGTTGTATTTCTTTGGATTCTTTTGTGTTTTTTTTTTTAATTCTTGTCTTTAGATTTTGAGTTTATCCTATTTGAGTTTTTTAGAAATTTTTAGCCACTATTTATTCTTTTTTTTTTTTTTCCTGTGCCTATCTCTTTCTCTTCTTTTTGGGAATCCAATGACACAACTGTAGACTTTGTGATATTTTCCCAGTATTATATCACTGCTATTTACATTGAGTAATTTGCACTGATCTATACTCAAATTAGTTGACTCATTGTTCTGTCATCTTCATTCTGCTACTGAGCACATGTGGAAATTTTTAAATTGCAGTTAATGTATTTTTTTCAATTCTAAATGTCCATTTCTTTTGGTTTTAAATTTTCTATTTCTCTGCTGAGAACTTCCATGTTTTCTACATTTCCAAAGGTATTTTCTTTTAACTCACTGAAAAAACAACAATGCTAGCAATTTGATATATTATTTATGTATTACATAGCATGCAGATGGGATGGGATTAGATTAGATTAGAAATTATGTAATAGATAGATAAATTGAGAGAGAAAAGAGAGGAAGATTACCTTAGAGTAAAGAGTGCATGTTATTATACTAGGAGTGCCATACATTTCAATGGAATGTAATCCAGGGATGCCCAGGAATGGTCTTCTGATAAAAATGCATCGTACAGACCTATGGTTCTTGACTTTGGGACTTTATTTCCTTGGAACTGCAAGACTTATCTTTTGGCTAGTGTTCACCTTTCCTTGGTCAGACTAAACATGGAATATGATGCATTCTATACTAGACAGCAAGTAAAAAGATATCAAGAGTGAAGTTGATATTGCCAATATCAATGGGATTGGCTCATAATGGATTTTGCTGCTGGTTTTGCACTCCTGGTTGATATCACAAACAAGTATAGGAAGTAACAGAGCGTTGATATTAAAGCAAGATCTAATGAATGCTGAAATAAAATAGATTCTCAATAAGTATTGTTTAATTGACTGAACCAAATTACTCTTACTCTTCATTCATCTGTACCTAAGCTATACCTAGAAATTAAGTCAATACTTCACTTCACCTACATGTATAATTAAGTAAGCTTCACGTGTTTACCTACTACATCATGTACATGAATATGTCATATTTCCAAATGACTTAGATGCTCATTCATTTCTTATTATATTTCTACATCAGGATTCTCAAATTCAAATTCCTCCATGAGACAGATGGTTAAGGTAAATGACTGCATATGAGACAAGAAAAAAAAAAAGTTGTGACTGTGAGAACTGAAGGATAAAATCTTGTAGAAGGATAAAATCTTGTAAAAGGCATTCAGGTTTTAAAAAAATAAAACAAAAATTGTAACAACAAAATCGTTCAGCCAGACAAAATACATCTGTGAACTCTATGGAGCTTTTGAATCTCTCATTTGTTATTCCTGTTACATGGTACTAATCATGTCATAAATCAGTAGTCTACTTTTTTTTCCTATAGATAGCCAGATAGAAAGCACATTAAATTTTGTGGGCCATATAGTATCCTTTGCAACTTCTCAACTATAATGGTGCAGTGAAAAAACCATCAAGAGTTTGTAAATGAATGAACGTGGCATGCTCTAATAAACTTCATTTATAAAAGTGGCAGCGGGAAGTGGTTGTGGCTTAAGTGATTGGGCTCCTGTCTACCAATGAGAGGCCTCAGGTTCAAATCCTGGGGCCTCCTGGTGAAGGCAAGCTGGTCCGTGTGACTGTGGAGAGCTGAGAGCAGACAGAGAGAGCAAACAACAATGGGGAAGTAGGGGAGAATCAATAAATAAAGTAAAAATAAATAAATCTTTAAAAAAAATGGCTGTGGGTGTATTTACCCTATGACTTGTAGTTTGTAGATTCCATTCATAAGTGGAACTCTGAACTAGGATTTAGGAAAAAAGTTCTAATTCAAATTGTTACTATGTTAAGAATTTTTCAATCATTTATTACTTCAATCATGCATCCCGCTTTTATACTTCTGCTCATTTAGTTTCAATGGTTTTTAAATATGCCATCATTGGTTCATAGAGAAAGCTACTATTTTGTTTTATAACTTTAGTACTCCAAATGGATATTTTCCGGGAACATTGTGTTTTACATTGTGGTTGAGTTATATAAAAAGCATCTACAAAGTACGATAATGGACTTAGCTGTATTATCAGAGCATGATCAATATTGTGTGCATGCCTTCTAGGTCCTTCCATGATGAAATGTGACAGATCAATGCTAGACACTCAAATAGAGGAGAGGTCAGCAACAACACAGAAAGGGATGCAGTGCAGTGACAAAACACCCCTAAATAAATCCACTTCTAGCAAAGCCACGAGATTAGAAACATTCATAGGGAAGTGGATTTAAAGCCTTTTTACCTATAAAGATGGAATAAAAAATTGGTATTGTTTTTGTTTGTGTGTTTGTTTTTATGTAGTGTTTTGTATGTTTACAGTTTTGGCTTTTGGATTCTCTATAGCACATCCACAATTTGTCTTAGGCAAGACTTGTCCGTGAATTTTTAAAAATATTTTCCACTCATGCCCAATCTCCACACAACCCCCAAAAGAGAACACACTTCACCTGTATTGGGGTTTCTTATTCTTTGGCTGATTTGGATTTATATTTTACAAACAGAAAAAGACATTATCTCTCTCTCTAATAGTTCCTTACTCAGTGAATATACTACCCAATTTATCTAAGAATAGAAAAAATCCTGTTTTCTCATCTACCAGGTGAGTTGTTTAGTTACTTACCTAGTTGTTGGACTTTTTTGTGCATTCCTTTTCTCATCTCATGGCAGCAATTTATGTTTCTTAGGCAGAAAGAATGCTCTGTGTTTCAACAATATTGAAAGAAGTGTTCCTATACATATTAAATTATTATTTAATCCATAATAAAAATTAGACTAACGGAAAGAAGCTCTTATTTTCTTTGTCTTTTCCTACCACTTTAACGAATGTACCAAACAGGTTGAGTGCCTTTAGAAACAGTGATGATTTCAAAAATGACTTGTTTCATTATATGGAAAGTCCTTTGGATATTGAGGACACAGATATTTATATATTAAAACTAATTTTGAAACTTAAATTTGATATATGTTTCACTCATCTATTCCTTTGTGAGTGCATGGCTGGACTTTGAACTCTTTCTGTCTCATTTCTTCTCATTCCACACCCCAGTCCCCAGCTAAATGTTTTATAAGCCATTACACTACCTTCCTTTCAAGTTTATTACATTATTCCCTACAGTGAATAACATGGTTATAGTTGCAATACTGTTTCTTTTATAACATTTTTGGGTTTGATTCTTCCAATGCATGCTTTTAAAAAATATATCCTGTATGTCTATATAAGGACAATTGGGCAAATGTTTCAAAGCTTGAGGTGATCAAAGATGGGTATATCTTTATCATTAAAGCTAGGTATATTGCTTCAGTTTATAGAAATTTTGAAATGGACAAATTGAAAGTCTTCAACTAAGCATTGTACTAATCCACAGGGTGCATAGATTTTTATTATGTCAACCTTATTCCTTTGTTCTAAACTGAATTCAGTGTTAACATCATGTGAATATTTGCTGTAAAGACTTTTCAGAAGATAAGCTAGAATGCTAGATGGAATTTCTCAAAACCTATGACTGGTATGAGAAATTAGAAAATTCTGTAACATATATCACCAACATGTCAAACATGGATATCACTGTGTCAGTAGAAGCAAGGTGAAATTTTCCCTTACTAATTTTATGATTTTCAGCAGCATATATAATTTTATAATTAGATACAATGTGGTTTCATAGAGTCAATCGCTGTTGAAAGTGTGTTCTTAAAAGTAGTGTTCTGTATCATTTTTGTCCTGTATTTAAGACACTATAAATATTTTTAATAGGTTTGCAAATAAAGTAAAAATTGCTAACATAGTTCAAATGTCCTATTGAATTGGGCACTTTTGCCACAATATACTTGATTCGATGTTAGATTGGATCTTTCCCTATGGACTGGATCTTCTATTCTCAATTTATTTTCTCTTATAGACATCACCCTCTGAAACAGCTGATAATTTTGCAGGTAACACCATCTGACTTTGACAAAACATCCTCCCAATTAACTTAATTATCTTCTGAATTTTTATTGGGAAGTCTCAACAGCTTAAAGATGATCTCATTTTGCTTCATCTATAATTTCAAAAAATTTCACTCACAATGACATATTTTATATCAACTATTCTAATTATTATTTGGAGATAATACTATGTAGCTTAGCAAGTCATTCATTTAGTCAATCCATTTTAAATTATCTAATGTTACTATGTCCCTGGCACTATACTGCTTCTGTTCAAGGAGTTGACATTACAACTCCAATAAAATCGGGACGGAAAGAAAGAAGGTGGCTTGTCCCATAATCACTCAGCTCTCTGCTTTGGGACGATTTGTGACTGTAATTGAGAGCCAGAACCCAGCAGATCTCAGCAGTCCTGAGAAGCTGTGTGTGCAGAGATCAGACCTTGAGGAATCTGATGTAGCTGATATAGGGAAGGGCATCAGAGAGGATGGCACTGAGGAGAAAATGGGCTCCAGAAATTCATGTGTGGATCATGTTGCAAGTCCATGGCTGAAGACAATGTGGAAAATGAAAAGAGAACGATTAACTGAGCATTGGTGAAAAACAGCTACTATGGATTTGGGAACAGTAGAGAGAAACTAGAGATTAAGACGTCCTGGGAGGAAAACAGTGTCAGGGGAAATGATAGTTCTGCCTCTATAAGAATGGATAGATCATTTTGACATTTCATTAACCTCCCTGGCATCCTGCTGAGACATGATAAGTACCATGCGTTAGGGTAAAATCTACAATCCATGCAAAATCAGCCAGAGAATCTAAACAAGATTAGCCAGAGACAAAGTTTGAAGTTTGAGTAGTGCCATGTTAGAAAAACTTGAGAAAGACCATGGAATTTCCACACAGCCAGAATAAAACAAACAAACAAAAACAAGTAGAACAAAGCTTATAAACGGTTCAAGGGGTCTGCTCTCCTCTGACTGCTTCAGGCTGAGAGGAGACTTAGATATTACGGTGTAAATGGAAGGAATTATTTTGCTTGGAGTTGTAGATAATCCTTGTTTTGGGGATGGAACTTGTCCATCATCATCATTTTGTTGGTTGTCCAGGGCATGCCCAAAAAACTGGAGAGTAAGAATTGGGTGCTATTCTGCTGGGATTGAGGGCTTAACCAGAATATGAATAATATAAAGATTTAAATCCCTGAGAGATATATTTAACAGGTGTATTGAGAATTATAGGTTCATATAAAAGGAATAGAAGAATCATCAATAGGGGAATTATAAAAGAATATAACTACATTGCACTGGGGAAATAGATTATCATATATCCCAAATAGGGCCTGCCAAAGGGATGTTGTTTTCATGAGACTGTACGACTTGCCTCTGGTGCCTAGGTATTCCTAGAGTCCTTGGGAGCACTCTCGTTTGAAGCTTTGTTTACTGTGGGACTTAGGGAAATCTGTCTAAAAGTTGCATAAGTGTAACATCTGGAATGACCACCTGATTCACTTTGAAATCTTTTAGCCACAGAAACTCTTTCTATTTGATATTTCCCCTTTTGGTCAAGGTTTTTTTCCAAACATGTCACTGGAGTAATGAAAACATTCTGTGATGAAAATGAGATCCACTGAATACACGTTTTGAATGGACTGTACAAAGCATGGGACTGTAGAACACAGAGAATCCAGTGGTGGAAGATGGACTGTGGTTAACAGGACAAATATGAGAACATTTTTTCTTGAATGATAAGAAATATATAATACTAATATAGGTTGTTAAAAATTGGGTGGGTTAGGGGGAAAAAGAACCAAATGTAAGATATGGGCTATAGTTAGTAATATTTTCACGATTCTCTTTCTTAATTTGTAACAAATGATTCACAATAATACAAGGTGTTAGTGGTGGGGAGATGTATGAGAGACTTGTAATGATGATATGCATGCTTGTTTCGTAAATTCACTAATTTAACATCAAAATCCTTTCTAGGTCATTACAGAATCATTACATTATTAAATTATCCACACATTTCATTCAAAAGGGTGAGATTGGATTTACAATAGCCAAGAAACCAAAAAGAAAAATCAAGTCTTAATGCAAATTCAAAATAAAAGGAAAGATAACAATAGGCCTAGACTCCAGAAGAGTGAACGAGTAGACTTATAAAAACTGAATGTTAAAATGCCTGTGGCTTATTTGGTATGAAGTTAAATGTCCAGAGAACTGGAAGATATTTAAACAATCAAACTGATATTGAAGATCCACAAAATACAATGACTGGAAATAGTATATTTGATGGTTTGGAAAGCAGGTCAACTATTACTGTAAAGAGAGGATTATTTAAGCAGAAGATAAATTAAATGACAATACCAAGATTAAAAAGGATGCAAACTAAAAGGATAAAAGGCAGAGAAAAAACCATAAATTCAAGATATAATAAATGAGTATTAAGTATCTCTAATCCAGATATATATATCCTGTCCAAAAACTTTTCCTATACTAATTTTATGAAAATAGTCTACTATGGTTTCTTGTAGAAGTAGTGGTCAAAATTTTCCACAAAATATATACATAACACCAAGGGAAACAAGCAATAAATTATGGGAATTTTATTGAAAACTTTAAAAAGTTTAAAAGGCGTCCAAAAAAAAAGTTACTGTTCCAAAGAGCAAAAATAATACTGGTGGATAACTTCTCAACAGAAACAATGGAAGACAGAGAAAATGGTCATTAATTATTGTTCTTCTAAATAACACATGGGATAAAGAAGAAACCACACTAAGAATTGGAAACTATTTTTAACTGTATGATAATAAATATAAAATAAATTAAAATGTAATAAACAGCTTAAGTCATACTTAGAAAAAAAATGATATGCTCAAAGCCTTATATGAGAAACAAAGAAATGATAGGATCAACAATCTAGGTATCAATTACAGAAACATAGAAAAATAATATTAAACTAAAAAATAATAAATTGATGACAATAATAAAGATGATTTCAAGAAAATAACAAAATAGAACACCAGACATATAATAGGTAGTGTAACAAAAAGTTACTTTTCTGAGAGAAGACTAATAAAATTGATAAAACCTTAATATAGATGAACTAAAAAAAAAAGTGATCAGACACAAAAACTGAACATAGGGAATAAAAAAAATGGAAATAAATACAGGTCCTACAATTATTGAAAAGTTAAAGGGGTATTATGAACAATATTAGGGTGATGAAAATTTAAAGAAAGATGCATTTGTAGAAAACCAAAATTTGCTTATAATGGTGTAAGAGAGAGATTCTTTAAGGGTTCACCATGCCTTTACTTTTAATCTCTCTGTCTTTATGTCTTTATATTTGAAGTGGTTTACTTGTAGACAGTATATATTGGGACTTATTTTGGTTCACTCAGGTAGTTGTCTCTTAATTGTTGTGTTAAGACCATTCACATTTCAAGTGATTATTGATATAGTTGGATTAATATCCACCATGTTTGTAACTGTGTTTTAGTCATTTAGCTTTTCTTCTTTTCCTCTTATTTTATGTTTTGTCTTCAACTCTATTTCTGCCTTCTCTGTTTTTAATTGAATATTTTATGATTCCATTATCTTTCCTTTGTTAGTACATCAATTATATTTTGTTTATGTTTATTTTAGGGGGTGATGTTTTCCTAGAGTTTGCAAAGTACATTTACAACAATTCTAAATCCACTTCTTTATTTCCATTTTAAGAATCTAAATTCAAGAATACTTTATTAAAAGTTTCGTTTTTGTTTTTGTTTTTTTTAATCCACTTTTAAATAGCACTATGCCACTTCATGGGTGGTATAAGTACCTTATAACAAATTATTCCCAATTTCTCTATTGCATCCTGTATTAGTCAGGATTCTCTAGGAAAACAGAATCAATAGGAGATATCTGTAAATAGTATGAGAGTTTATGAGTCTCTCATATGACCATGGGGATGTACAAGTTCAGGTTCTGCAGGCTGCTGCAAACGAAGGGGTCCAATGAAAGCCCAATGAATGTCCTTGATGAGGTTCTGGGAGATGTTGACTGTCCAGAGACGAGATGGGAAATTCACTCTGAATGCTTAAATCACTTCCTCTCTTAAGGCATTCAACTGATTGGATAAAACATCACTCATTGCTGATGGCAATCTCCCTGGTTAATTGTATATGTAATCAGCTATCTATGCAGTAAACTCACTGATGACTAAAGCCCATAAATTTCCTTGTATTACAATTAGTCCTGTGCTTGCTTGACTAAACAGCTGGGCACAATTACCTGGCTGAGTTGACATATTAATCTAACTGTCACACATCCCTTATAACAAGGAATACTATATATACATATAACACTGAATATTTATAACAGGTGAGCTATAATCATGGAATATATGCAATATATTGTGGCAATTATTACTTTGAACAAACTGTTACCTGTTATATCAAATTAGAATGACACTTTTTACCTTCATTTATTCCTTCTCTAACCATCTCCCTTTCTTCATGAAGTCCAAGTTTCTGATCTATATATTTTTCATTGTCTCTGAAGAAATTCTTTTAACATTTTCTGCAAGGCAAGTCTACCAGTGCCAAATTCCCTCCAATTTTGTTTTCCTGAGGAAGTTTTGATTTCTCTTTCCCTGTTGAAGGATAATTTTACTGAATATAGAATTCTAGGATGGTGCTTTTTTTTAAATTATTGATTTTTTAGCACTTCTTTCTTGCATTGTTTCTAAAAATATGTCAAATATAATTCTTATCCTTCATCCTCTATAGATAAGGTGTTTCATTTCTCTGACTTATTTCAAGATTTTTTCTTTGACTTTGATTTCTTTCAATTTGAATATGATATGCCTAGGTGTATATATGTTGGTATTTATCCTTCTTGGTGTTCTCTAAGGTTCCTAGAAACATAGGTTGGTGTCTGTAATGAAATTTAGAGAATTCATAGCCATTATTACTTCAAATATTTTTTTTCCTGTTTCTTCTTTTCTTTCTCTTCCTTCTGTGATGTATATTCCATTAAGCATATGTTACACCTTTTAGAATTGTCCTACAGTTCTTGGATATTTTTGTCAATGTTTTTCAGCCTTTCTTTTCTTTTCATTTCTTTTTAGTTTGTGAAGTTTCTATTGCCACATCTTCAAGATCACTGTTTCTTACATGTAAACCCATCAAATGTATTCTTCATTTTTGTTTTCAAATTCCAACTCTTCCTTTTGCTTCTTTCTCAGAGTTTCCATCTCCTTGCTAATATTATTCATGTATTCTTCCATCTTTGTCTACCTATTCCATTAGATCCCTCAGCATTTTAATTATAGTTACAAATTCCTTGTCTGACATTTCCAAAATTTCTGACTTAATATGGCCCTGATGCTTTGACTCTATCTTCAGACTGGGTTTTTGTTGTTGTTGTTGTTGTTTTTCATTTTCTTTTATTATGCCCTTTTTAAAAAAAGATTTATTATTTTTAAAAATTTCTCTCCTCCCCCGCCCCCACATTGTCTGCTCTCTGTGTGTTCTTCTATGTCTCCTTGTAATTTGTCAGCAGCACCTGGAATCTGTGTTTCTTTTTGTTGCATCATCTTGCTGTGTCAGCTCTCCATGTGTGCGGCATCACTCCTGGGCAGGCTGCACTTTTTTTGTGCTGGGCAGCTTTCCTTGAAGGGCACACTCCTTGTGTGTGGGGCTCACCTACTCGGGGGATGCCCCTGCATGTCATGGCACTCCTTGCACACATCGGCACTGCGCGTGGGCCAACTCACCACATGGGTCAGGAGGCCCTGGGTTTGAACCCTGGACCTCCCATGTGGTAGACAGATGCTCTATCATTTGAGCCAAATCCACTTCCCTTATTATGCCTTTATTTTTTTTAAAGGTGGATATGATGTCTCAGGTAAAAGGAACTGAGATACATAGGATTTAGTGTAATGTTTTGTTTATCTGGCTAAGAGTTAGGTTGTGTCTACTGTTTCTTGTAGCTATAGAAGTCAAAGGCTAAAACTTCCTCTGTTATCTAGCTTTTGTCTTCCTTGTTGTCTTTGAGTTTTCCAGGTGATTCATTCTTAGACACTGTATGAGGATTGCAGTTCTTTCCAGCTGTAATCCCTTGTTATTACACAGGCACTCTATTGATGCTGTGGTAAGTTGCAGGTGGAGCTTAGCCTTCTATATTTCTATGATTTGGTCTTTGCTGGCTTGTACCCCTGGGATGTGACCTTCACAGGTGTTTTCCAGATGCCCTCCCCGACCTCACCTTCAGTGAGACATGGTTATTTTCCTTTCTGCAGATCATTTAGGTAGGGGTAAAACTCATATTCACTAGTCTCTGGTGAAAGGATTTCCTCTGACAGCCAAAATTTGTTAAAGAAAGCAGAATGCCTTTGGGGTATTTCTAAATGGTTATTTTCTTCTCCCTGCCCTGGAAGTATGAGGGGGTTTTTCTCTGATCTTCACCCTGCAAATCTGTTGTGTTTCCTGGAGATAAAGTAGTTTTGGGACTCTCTAAGGCTGGAAGTCCAGGATTTTCAGCTCCCAAGATACCCAAGTTCAATCTCTAATAATCAGTAAATAACTTTTTAGTTGTTCCTATCAGGCTCCGGTTGCTCCAAGGAAACTCTGACAATCTGTATTTGCCTGTATCTCCAGTTTTCTGGGTTACGATTTGTCCTGTGACTTCAATTCTCTGGTGGATCTAAGAAGAATTGCTGATTTTGTTTTACTTTCCAGCTTTTTTCTTAATGCTGGATGGAAGTGGTAACATCCAAGTGCTTTTCATGTTGGGCCAAACAAGCAACTGATCTTTTGATAAAGAAGCAAAGGAATTATATGGAACAAGTATAGTCTTTTCCACAAATGTTGCTGGAGCAATTGTATATCCGTAAGAAAAATATAATGAACTTAGATGCAGAAGTCACTTTTCTTTCCAAAAATTAACTAGAAAAGGACTATAACAGTACATGTAAAATATGAAACTATAAAACTTCTAGAGGAAAACAAAGGAGAAAATCTATGTGAATGTAGGTTTTGCTGAAAGCATAATCCATGAAAGGAAAAATGTGTAAGTTGGCCTTCTTTAAAATTAAAACATATGCTCTACAAAAGATGCAGTAAAGTGAATGAAAAGACAGTCCATACACTGGTAGAAAATATTTGCTAATCATACATCTGATAAGTAACTTGTGCCTGGAATATACACAGAAGTCTTCCAACAACTGTGAGAAAACAACCCAATTTAAAATTTGGGAAAAAGACCTGAATAGATATCTCACCAAATAAATATACATATGTCAAATTAGCATATTAAAAGTTGTTCAACAAATATTTGGGAAATGGAATCATTATCATTGGGGAAATGGGAATTAAATCAGAAATGATATACAACTGTATACTCATTAGGATTGGTAAAAACTAAAATAAAATAAACAGGCAAACAAAAACTGATAATACCAAATGTTGGTGAGAATTCAGAACAATAAATTTCATTACTGCTGGTGGAAATGTGAAATGTACAGCCACTTTTGAAGAAAGGTTTTATGTTTCCTATAAAATTAAACATTTTATCAAATTCTTGGTATTTATGGTATTTATGATGGCTAATTTCTTTTGTCAAATTGTCTAGGTAAACAGATGGCAGATGCTGAGAGTCACTTTTCTCACTGTAGGAGGGGGAAGTTGGACTTAAGCAAACAGGGAAGGAAGGAATGAACCATACATACTAGGTGAAAGTTGGAGACATCAGTATAAATTCATCTTTAGTTTAATTTGTCCATCCAAGATCTGTAAAATCATATTTATTCCTCAATACTTAAAGCAAGTTGTACATCATTTGAGACGATCTCTTTGATCATATGCTCTGGCTTCCAATCAGAAGGTGATACTTTTTTATCTCTATAGCATCTTGTGACTACGTTTATAATAACATTCATATGATTATAAATATAGCCTACTTTGGCTGTTTATTTTTTTGTCTCTTTTACTAGACTTATATTCTTTGAAGATACTAAATCTATCTTAGTAATGTGAGTATCTCTGATTTCTTCAGGATATTTGGTTAAGTCAAAAATTAAATGGATGGGTATATAAGTAATTTCTAGTTCATACTTGATTTCATTGACTGGCTCAATCTAAAATGACACTGCTTTAAAATAAGCATAGGTCCTTAGTAACAATGAGACAAAAGCCTCTGGATTCTGAATAACTTAAAATAAATTTATTATTCCATAACATAATGCTCTGTACTCATTGGTAGGCAAAATAATCAGAAATTCTGGCATGAAAAATAGGCTATAGATAGATAGATAGATATTGATAGATAGATATATTTGAAAGTGGATTAGTAGTTGCTATGTTAAATCAGTTAATTATTTGAGCAGAGTTTCATTTAGCACTTTTTAGAACTGGGGTCTCTCAAAACATTAAGGGACAAATGATGAAAGGATTCTTTCTCTGCTTTTTAGGATCTTGCTGTGTGCAATGAGAAAATATACAAATAACAAATTACAATGAAATTAATACTTTAATAATGATGTTTAAGCTTCTTGTGATACCTGCAACAAATTACCACAACTTTGGTGGCTTCAAACATCAGAAATGTATTCTGTTACACTTGAAAGCCAGAAATTCAAAATCAAGGTATTGGCAAGGCTAGATCCCCTTTGGAGAGTTTTGGTGGTAGAAACTATTCCTTACCTCTCCTGGCTTTTAGTGGCTTCTGGCAAGTCAGTCATTCCTTGGCTTGTGGCCACACCCCTCCAATGTCTGCTTCCATCTTCACGTCGCCTTCTCTGCGAGCATTGTATAATCTCACTCTGCCTCTCTCTTGTAAGGGCACTTGTAACGGAATATAGGTTCCATCCAGATAGTCCAGGATACCGTTTTCACCTCAATATCCCTGATTAATTACATCTGAAACAACACTTTTTTCTAAAGTAGCACTCAGCTTCCTGGGAATTAGTACCTGAGAGCCATTATCAACCTACCATTATCCCCTGTGACTATGTCTGAGGAGAAATTTGAAAATACTCTTTTTGAACAACATTCTCAGCCTGCTTCCCTCCAGAAGAATATGAAGACTCCAAAGATCTTTTCCACATTTTGAATACTTTCAGCTTATTTCAGTTCAAGCTATTTTCACTCCTACAGGTAAAACCATCTCTGAAAATGAGTATCATTTCTTACAAATACGAGTCCACGCTCCAATTCCATGCTTTGGAAGAGAAAGCCTCATTCATGCTTCTTCTCCTCATAGGCCTTTCTCACTCAGCTTAATCATTGCTATTGTAGGCACTCTGAGCTTCTGTGGATCAATGCTCTTCTATTTCCTCAGAGTCTTACTTCCAGCTGTGAGAGCCAATAGGCACCTCCTTGTTTCCATCAGAGGTCTTAACAAAGGCATTCACTCGATTTTGCTTGTGCTCCCTGGAAGCATCATAATTTGAGATTCTTCTGCCAGTTGGAGAGATTGGAAAGGAAAAAGTATTATTTGCCCTCACAAAATTGCTGGCCATTGCGTTTTTCCTTTAATTTCTATTTGCAAGTTTTCCATTATTTTGAATTCATCTCTTCTCTGTAATACCTTATCTCATGCACTGCTAGTAAAAACTACATATCACTTTAAACAGGCTTCTTGGAAATCTCCTTGCTCAAATCCAAAAAGTCAGTAGTTGTTTATTCATCTACTGAATTATCAAGACAAAATTCCTGCCAAACTTTTCTCTACCGCCTAACCTGGACCACAATTTTTCCAGCTCCTGCAGCAGTTTCCTCACCACCTTCCACTTATTTTAGGTATCCATGCATGTATCTATTGTCACAAGGTCGCTGCACAACAAACTATCCAAAACTCAGTGTCTTAAAGTGTAAGTTAATTATCAGCTCACAAGTCTGCAGGCTTCTTTTAACTAACAAGTCTGAGTGTAATTTTTGTGCACTTGGCTAGGCTTTCCCACATATCTGGAGGCCAGATGACTGTTTGATGACCTAGTATTAGTATGGCTTCTGTAAGAAAAATGAGGTGATGTAGCTTTATCCCATATGTCTTGTTCTCTAGCATCTGAGCTTAGGCATGGTATCATGGTGGAGAAAGAGGAGAAAGTAAAAGAAAACTGTACAAATATGTTTTCAGACCTCTGCTGTGCCACAACTTTGCATAACCCACGGACCAAAGAAAGTCATATGGCTTAATTTAGAACGGAGCTAATTGAGTCTGCCACTTGATGGGAGGAGCTTGAAAGTCAGATTGCAAAGGGAGTGGCTGTAGGGAAAGGTCAAGAATTTGGGTCATTAATGCATTTATATGTCACAGCTTTATTTCTCTCCAGGTCCTAGAAATAGCTAACCAGACCATTAAGGAAAGATTACCTACTTCTTACAGTAAACTCAAATCGCTTTATCTTTTAGGAAAATCTAACTCAAAGGGGCTTAAACAGTAGTAAAGTGGGTTAATCATGGTTCCAGACCATCACAATAAAGCAGATATAGCCATAAAGCAAGTCACATACATTTTTGGTTTCCCAGTGCTTATAAAAGTTATATTTACATTATACTGTAGTCTATCAAGTATACAATAAGATTATGTCCAAAAAAACCAATGTACCAACCTTCATTAGAAAGGGGATAGAGAATGGAAAGTTGAGGGTTAATCCGTGCAGAATTGGTAAAAAGGTTGTAAATCTTTGGAATTGAATAGAGATGGTTAAAGCATATAATGATGTTTGTAACTAGCAGTGCTAGTATATGGATATGAGAGTGGTTGGAAGGGAAAATCTGAAGTCATGTATATTACTAGAAGGAAAGCTAAAAACTGTAACATGGGCCTATGTAAGATAGCAAAACCTCGTGTAAAACACGCATATGGAGGATATTGTATAAATAAGACATTTTACAAAATATAAACACAAATGTACCAGAGGAAAGGAAAAAGAAAAGCAAGGAAGGCATAGAGAGATTAAGAGGTGATGAGTTTTGTTGCTGGTTTGCTGTTTATTATTATTATTGGAATAATGAAAGTGCTCTGAGAATGATTGGGATGTAGAAATGCAGAAATATGTGATTACACTGAACACCGTTGATTGTACTCCTTGGATGGATTTATGCTCTATTAATCTGTAACAATAAAATTGATTTGTTAAAAAGAAAAGTAAACAGACACAAAGTGAGCACACGCTGTTGAAAAACTGGTGCTGACAGACTTGCTCCACGCAGGGCTGCCACAATTCTTCAATTAATGAAACAAGCAATAGCTGCGAAGTGCCAGTAAAGTGAAGCACACTAAAATGAGGCGTGCCTGTATTATGGAACATTCAGAGATAAGATAAGCTTTAGAATTGTTAATTTGGTGGACACATTTTGTTCATTTCTTCTCTATGCGTCTGCTCTGCTAGCTTCAGCCTAAGACAAGATCCCCTTTTGGTCATAGAATTATTAGACCAGTAACCATTGGGGTTATATGATTCCTCGTTCATGCCTAGTAGGAGAGAGAGAGTGCTCCTACACAGCATTAGAAACAAGAATATTAAGATTTACTCAGAGTTATTTGGTTTTGGTTTGATGGCCTGGCTCCTAAATGTAGCAAGGAGGGGAAGAGCCCAATTATGGCTTCCATGGGAGCATAGCGCAGGGTCTACTTTCCCCAAAGCACGTGGGCCCTAGGGGGAAGAGTGAATACCCCCCAAAATTCTGAATTGAGCTAAAGAGGGAAAAGGAAGGAAGGAAGGGGCATCCAACCAATACTTATCTACTCTGCTTTATCTAGCAAACTTTCAATAGCTGAATCTCCTCACTGTTCACAGAGAAGAGTACTTTTAATGCATTACCCATCTCTATTGGGGTTTTGTTTTGTGTCATTCATTTCTAACAAGTTTGATAGTTTGTTACTATAAAGAAAGGTACAAGCCTATGTATGCTTAGAATCTATATAGGTATAAATGCTGAAAAGATAATCACAACAAAATCTTTGCCACAGTGAATCTCTTGATCATCTTATTTGTTGCTGTGTGTTCTGTTAATGTGTGTGTGTGTGTGTTTGTGTCTGTGCAGGCACATCACTTCAGGTTTTTATGATTGTATATATGAGTAAGAACTATGAAAAAATCCTGGAGTGCTTAATTATAATACAGAATCCTGGACCTAATTAATCAGTTCTACTCAGTTGAAAATTGTGGAGATAGAGACCAAAAAATATTTTTAAAGCACTCCACCCACCAAAAATTCTTAAGCACCCCAAACTTTATAACCACCCATTTTGGCATTTAGATAGGAAGAAGGCAGACTAATTTGCTCAGAAAATTAGGGGGTATTTCTGTGCTGATTGGGCTGATCCTATCCTCTCTTTATATAGATAATAATACATTTACTTTTGCCAATTAAACGTTTTTCCTTCCATAATTCTTAACAAAATATTGCTAAGAAAACATTACTTCTTGAACATAGCTTTGTCTTTTTTTTCCCTACCCCATAATGCTTTTTATGGCCATGGAAAATAGTTATAGTAAAACCTTTCTATTGCAAATCATTTATGAAACCTGCTTAAGTACTGTCATCAGTGGATTTACGGATTGATTAGTCATTTGCTGTGGCTTCTGTAAAACTCACGATAGATTTGACCATATCCGATACTGTAGTATTTCAAACAGCAAATTGCCTTATATATTTTGTGACAGGAAATCTTCATGATTTGTCAAATCGCTTAAGAGTTTTGTTATTTTTATAACATCTACATTTAGTTATTATATCATTCATCATTCTTCTGAATCAATTTTCCACAAATAAACCTGGAAGATATTTTGTAATACCATGTATTTTTGCCATTTAAAATTTTCATCTTTTTGAAATAGTATACTGATCACACAAACACACACAGAAATATGCAAGTAAATTTTCCTCACCAATATAATTTATATAAAGACATGTAAGCAATAACTCTTTTTTCTCCCTCTCTTCTCCCTCTTTCCCTCCCCCTCCCCCTTCCCCCTCCCCTTTCCTCCTCCCCTCCCCCTCCCCTCCCCTCCCCCTTCCCTTCCCCCTCCCTCCAGCTGTCTTTGCTGTCTGTGTCCAGTCACTGTGTGATCTTCTGTATGTATTTCTCTTTTTTGTCTTCTCTTCTCATCTTTCTCCCCTAGGATTCACTGGGATTCAATTCTGGAGACTTCTGATGTAGAGAGAGGTTCCCTGTCAATTGCGCCACCTCAGTTCCTGGTTTCTGCTGTGCTTCACATTGACTTTCCCCTTCATCTCTCTTCTGTTGCATCGTAATCTTGCTGCATGACTCGCTAGTGTGGGCTCTGGCTCACCATGGGCACTCAGCCCTCTGCATGTACACTCAGCTTGCCATGTGGGAACTGGCTCACCATGTGGGCACTCTCACGGGCACTTGGCTCACCATGCAGGCACTTGGCTTGCTGCATGGGAACTTGGCTCACCATGTAGCCATTGGGCTCACTACATGGCACTCAGCTCACCACATGGGCACTTGGCTCACCATGCAGGCACACATTTTCTTCTTTTTCACAAGGAAGCCCCAGGGATCGAACCTGGGTCCTCCCGTATGATAGGTGGCAGCCCTATCACCTGAGACACATCCACTTCCCAGCAATAACTCTTGACATCAAGTCTCTTTACTTTTACAAAATTATCTCCACTTTGTAGATTAAAAAACTCAGAGACTGAAAAATAAGCTTTTTACTTATTCCCACAGAACCAAGTGAGTAGTAGATGCATTTTTAAAATACTTGTTTTATCTTAGAAGTTTTAGATTTACAGAAATTTCCAAGAATATTACAGAGTTTAGCACCAGTTTCCCCTTTGTTCACATTATTACAGTACGTTTGTCACTGCTGATGAATCAACAGGGACATTATTTTTAACTAATGTCTTTATGTTTGCTTCCTTAGTTTTTACCTAATGTCCTTTCACTGTTGCAGGATCCAATATTACAATTAGTACATGCCTCTCTACTCTAGATAGACTTGTCAGTTTCTCATATTTTCCTTGTTTTTGATGACTTTGACAGTTTTGAGGAGTGTTGGTTACATATTTTGTGAGTTGTTTGATATTGTTCTCATGATTACACTGAGGTTATGGTTTGGGGAAGGAAGACTACAGAGGTAATGCGCCATTCTAATGATATCAGATGAATAAGACTGGTGATATTGATCTTGCCTCCTGGTCATGGTAGTGCTTGCCAGGTTTCTTCATCACAGAGTTACTTTTCTCCACCACTTTTCCATTCTGTGCTCTTCAGAAGGAAGTCACTATTCAAATCCCACACTTAATGGGTGGAAGTAAGGATGTGCTTCTTTGAGAGGGAATTAGCTGTATAAATTATTTGGAGTTCTTCTATTTTGAGAGCTACATTTGTTCTCCTCT
This sequence comes from Dasypus novemcinctus, assembly GCF_030445035.2. Lineage (NCBI taxonomy): Eukaryota > Metazoa > Chordata > Mammalia > Cingulata > Dasypodidae > Dasypus > Dasypus novemcinctus. The sequence goes on along the minus strand of NC_080679.1, from coordinate 129,837,109 downwards.
CTTTATTTATTTATAAAATCATTTATTTATATCAGTATGGACACATGGATATTTATTTTATACATTGGGTTATATATGATACAATATTGTTTTGTTTTGTTGGTCAATTTCTTTTTCATTTGTCTCTTATGTCCCTTTGACATATCATCATTGGTTTGCTGAGCATTGCCTTACTTTCTGGTACTATAAGATGCTCCAAGTTTATCTTGTATATTCCCTGATTCAGACCTAACAACTAGCCATTTCTGCAAGGAGCTCTGGTTCCTATAGAAGGGTACTCCAAGCCAAACAACATATGTAAAGCTTCAAAGATTAGAGAAAAAGTTGTGCATTCTGAAAATGCAACTAGCCCATGGAAGAGTAAAGGAAATTAGTCCAGAAAAGTAGGAAAGGAAGATCTTTTTATACTCTGATAGGGTTCTCAAACCAACTCCCTTCTTTGGTCTTTTCAGGTTTAGCAGGAGATTAGAAAGCTTTAAGGTATATATTTTTAATTTATAGAACATCTTTTTGAACCAACCCTGTTCCTGGGGTATATGCTTCCAAACAATGATTATTTAATGAGACACTCTTTCTTCCTACTATCTCGTAGAATGAAAATATGCCACTAAACATTGATGTCAATGAAAATTTCATTGAGTTATGAGTTATATAATGCATTAAGCAGTGCATTGCCTAGCAACTGCCAGTTACTAGAACCTCTTTCATATGAATTCATGGATAAGATTAAGGAAAGTAATGGGTGCATCTAATCTGTTTTAGTGGGTGAATGATTAGATTTCTTGGAAATAGCCTATAAAACTAAGTTGTTTTTGAAAATCATGATACACATAATAAGAAAAAAAGAAATATAATGAAAAGAGGCCAAAAAGACATGTAAATGTTGATGACTTAGTATTGGTAGTTAATTTTTCATCAAGAAACGGGTTAAATAACACCATCTGTGTTATAATCCAAGTTTTGCTGTAATCAGAAATATAAGTTAACCTCAAACATGCCCATGTTTATGTTTATAGTGATTACTTTAAGAGATGTGATGAGAGTGGAGAAAGAAGAAATGTTTTACCTTGATAATTTAGATGTTTTCCAGTTTATAAATGAGTACACACTACTTAGACAGATAAAATCAAATATTAGATTTTAATATTTTAAATATTCTATTTAAAAATTCCAATATTCCAAATATTAGAAATATAATGTGCAATACATTACCAAAAGAATTTGAGGTCAGGACAGTCTTTTGCATCAGGTAGGATAAATAACCATACTGACAAGATGAGCATAAGACATTGAGAAGGTTCCCTTGTACTTACTAGTTATAATCTAAATGGTTTCCGAGACCCATGTGTTAAAAAATGCATACTCTGGATTATATTAGACACTGCTCTACTTCTGTTTCCTCCATGAAAATAAATCTTCCGGGGCATCACAGCATATTTTAAACCTTGCACCCTCACTGTTAATCTATTGTGTATCCTCCAACACAAGAGACAGAGCAATGGGGAACACAAACTGTCCCTGGTGGTTGGTGTAGGAAAAGACAACAAAATAGGACAAGGGAAGCATATATTAATGAAGTGAAAGAGAAGTTTCAATGGAAAGTCTTTGGGACTTTCTAAATTTTATAAAAGCTAGCTGTCTAAGAAACACATACATTGAGCTACCTGGTTCTAGTCAAATATGTCAATGTATTATAAACTTTTTTGTAAAATAATTGAACACCGTCATATACCTTGTGATACTTTATCATGGAGAAAATTCAAAGAATTTCAGAGAAAATCAGAAATTTCCCTTACGCTGAATTGAAATATATTGGCCTCAAAATACACATATCCTCAAAATAAAAAGAAAAGAAAAAGAAAAATTCTGCCTTACTCCTGTATTCTGAAGCAAGGTGCTTTATATCTACAGAAGTGCACAATTCAATTTCTGCCTTTAGAGACTTTCAAAGTCCTAGTAAATATTTTACGGACCATTTTATGTTTTTTAGTAAATGAAGTGCATAAAGCACCAGAGAAACCAGGAAAAATTTGTTATTCTATTTCAATTTTACAACCCCTCTCACATTAGTGGTATATGAGTTTATCTATAATATGTAATGATACAGTACATCGATTCTAATAGAGTGTATTACAATATTCAGAATTCTCAAAGCGCAGAGTAATAAAAGTGCCTTCTACTACACCTATAATTTGAAACTTCAAAATATAAACAGGATTATATACATAATAGAAATAAATCTTTTAAAATACTTATCTATGGTGTTTTGGTAAACAAGAAAACTTTTATTGTCATTGGTTTGGAATGTATAATTAAGTTTAAATGTTAAAACTGAAATAGTTTTTTTATGTAACAGCTGAATCAATATTTCCACAAAATAATTCAGGTTAAAAAATCATCCTTGGGCACAAATGTAATTTTCTTTTCATAATCTTGATAGCTAAACAGAACTCAAACAACAGTAGGTAATCATTTAAAAATATTTGTCTATTTTATTATATTTCTGGAAAAAGGCATTGATAGTTGTAAATATTAATATTTTAACAACAAGTTCCCTAACTTGTGATATTATAATTTGCCATAAAGATCTTCAATATATTGTTCTGCACTTATAGTATTGTTTTTAAGGGAAGACAGAAGAGTGATATGTTTGGGAAGAATAAGGAAAAAATGAAAGTGATTGTCTCATTATGTGGAAAGAAAAAGATCAGGCAAAGAGGAATAGAAATGTAATATTCTTATCATTGAAGTTCACAGAGTCATACTCAAAGCACAGGCTTTTTGTTCATGAGGTATATAGAAAGAAACAATCCAGAAGCAGCAAAACTGAAGGACAATGAGATTTAATATTTGTTGGATAGTTCATTTTACCAACTCTTCTTGTTTTTTGATATTGCAGCTAGGTTTGACGGTCTTGTTAACTCATAAATTATCACTCTTACAAAATAAATGGAGTTGTTGATAGGTGATTAATTCGAAGGAATACTTACCAGAGTGACATTACACTGTAGGATTTAAATGGTTTCATATTCCAAGTTTCATGCTTACTTTCCATCTTTGACAAGACTCAGCTTTAAGACGTACGTCTCTCAAAGGGTTTCATTCACGTTTATACAGGGCTAGGAAGGGAAATCATATTAGCTGGAGCTACTGGCTGTGGACCTGGCACAATGATTTAACCTCTTTACCTCTCTATGCCTTAGTGTTGGCCTCTTAAACTGGGAAAAAATGATACTTACCTCTTTGAGCCATTGTGCAAATTAAATGAAATAATGCATATACAACACATTGCCCAGAGCCTCATACAAGGTCAGCACAGAATGGATGACCTCGCTGACTGGAAGGTCTAAATTCTAATGATAATGTAATGAGACTTTAGCCTCCTCTTTTCCCCATAATCTAGTATGTGTAAGAGAAAAGTAGCTAGGCAGTCTTGGGATATAGTGAAGGTCAAGCATATGGCAATTTAGTTGTGAGTGATGGTGGCTGGTTCCTCATACGGGGCTGGAGAAATGCTTTGAAAACACACAAGGGAGAGAGTGAAACACCGTGGCTTTCGCAGTATGTAATCAGGTGCTCAAACAAACTCTGTGTGACTGCTGCAATACCAGCTCTGTAACAATACCATGGGGATGCTTTTCTTAAACAATCTTCTCTCCATGGCTCCACGTGGGCTGTCAAAATGTCTCAGGGTGGCTATGTAAGGTACTCAAAGTGACTGAAACAGGAGTTTCTGAAATTTCACCGTTCTTTGACCCCTGGGCTTAGAGGTTGGACGGGCATCCATCCATGTGTTCTTCCTTCCCTGAAAAATACATTGATTGTTTGGAGTTGGATTTTCTCCTTCTGCACCAGGAAGGCACAGACACTTGATTTTTAAAAAATACTCGATGTTTAATATGTTTTTACAGCAATAAGACACTTTCCTGACTTTCTTTTTTTTTAATTTAGATGTCTTTACTGTGATCATCTAAATGAGCCTCAATGATGCCTCAGGAGATATGAGCGATTGTCATGACTCAGGGAGCAGTAAGTGGCTGTATGAGCAAAGGAAGGATGGACAGAATTAGGAAGTTGGTACAATGGAATGAAAACCAGACAGGAGGCACAATACCTGGGCACTGGGCCCTATTCTGAGAATCACAGGCTGTGGCACATTACGTGAATTCCTGTTCCTGAGTTTGGGTTTCATAGCTGTAAAAGGGGCCGATGGTTTTATTTATTTTATTGCTTTTATTGCTTTCATACTGCAATGAGGAACATGACTACACTATTCCGCATAACTGAGTATGATTTCATCAAGCCCAGGACCATCTGTGTAAAACCTGGGGTGCCTGGTAATGTGGGAATTCTTAGAAACTCTAAATTTACTGATCTAGAAGCTACGATTCTGTTACCCTTTGAGTTTTGGGATCACTTCTTTACCAAATCAGTTAGCAGATAATCTAAAGTATTGCCCTATACCCTTGCCACATTGCTAGCTCAGGTATACAGTTAGGCAGGGAGAGGACATTAGCTGTAACAACTTGTGGCCCCCTTCCCCAGGAGTGACAGCAACCCCAAATCCAGTAGACCAACCAACAAACAAAACTGCCAGAAGTCTCATAGGCAAATGAGAACACAAATTCCTCTCAATCACAAGAGCTTTAGTTGATTTATCTTCTTACCGTATCCATATCTGATAGCCCTCATGGAAACATCATCTATACTTAAGGTAAGGAGAAGAAGAGGAGGAGGAAGAAGAGAATGAAGAAGAAGCCATCCAGTAGACATGCTGAACATGCTATAAAGGGGTTTCTGAATTGCTCACCTGCCTAGTAGTTTGCCAAGCTGAGATTTGAACTCGGGTCTATACCATGCCAGTCTGTAGGATGTTAACCAATTAATGAGTTTCCCAGTCATTCCATCATGGGACCCTCTATTGTATTTCCTCCCACAGTTGCAAAATGGCCCAGGGTAAAATCTAAATCCATGAACTTAGTGGGCCAGAATCCTGCTTTCATGTCCAGTCAGAAGATCTGCCCAGAGAAAGTGAGGTTTAATTTGAGATCTAGAAGAGTGTTAGGTGCAAATTAGGGTGGGGTGGGTAGAGGGTAATTTTCCCTGCGGAACTAACAGCATATGTGAAGTTCCTGAGAAGTGATAATTTGTCAAATTGAAATGAAGGAAGAATAATATAACTGTGCATAAAACACTGTGATGTCGGAGCATAAAATATTAGAGTAGCAGTGACAAATATAGAGAGGAACGTGTGGCTTTGTATGACATGGGAAAGGGTGGTCAATGAGAAGCCAAAGTAGTCATTGTATTCCCACTCAAAGCAAAATATGAATATTTGCACAAAATACCAAATCTTATTCTAAGGTTTCTATAAAATAATTTATTAAACACTTGCACTCAATAAGATAGTTTATGTATGTTGTAATGTGTTCCTTAATTCCCAAAGATAAACACAACTTAAAATTAAGAATTTCATACTGTTTGCCACTGCAAATATTGAATGTAAATTCCAGGTCTCCTGCTAGGACTTGAGAGAATTGTCAGTTCTGCCGTAGAAGGTAGCAAGAATTGGGATAGATGTGATAAAGGAGACTGCGGGTTTTAATACGGAATACATGAAGCATAATGCTACTAAAACATATTTGGGTTGGCACCAGCCTTCTTCTTTCCTCTGACTATTGACAAAGCTCATAAATGAAATAAGGTTTCATTGAGTGTGACTCTACCTCAGGAATGCTCAGCATAGGTTTGAGTGGTGACCAAACAGATATGCTCCAGGATGGTCATGTTGTGAGAAAATGCAGATAGTTTCTCTCCTGTTATCAGGACACAGGTTGCATTAATAGGAACATTAATAAATTTGGTGCTGCAGAGCTGAATCATGAAGCAGGTAATACATTTGTAAACAGTTCCAAGAACTTTTGTGAACAATTTAAATCTTCATGCTCTCGTCTTCAGTGCTTAATTATACACTTGGAGAAGCATGAAAGCAATTTATTCACTTATTAAGCCTTGTTCCAAATAAGTGAATAGATTTGGATTCCCTTTATAATTAAAAAAATATATTTTCTGACTGAATTGTCAGATATTTTATAGCATTGTCTCATGGGGAGAGTCAAGTAAAGAATGTGCTAATAAAAAGATAACTCTTTTTAAGGTTCCAGGGTATTTCTCTCAGCATTTTTCAAAGTGAGGATTCTACAGTTTTTTTGACGACAAATCAACCAAGTTTACCATTACGAGTGGAAGAGCCATTAGATTTTTGCTCATCTCTGAGTAAAGTGGAAAGACCATTGTGCACAGAATAGATGTACACATGACCTAAAGAAAACTACTTTAACTTTGAGTTAAATAAAAAAATGTCCTCCTAGAACTTCTCTCCAGAGATCAGTGCACAAACATGGTAAAACTGAAAGCTCCATTCTACCACATCCTGAAATGTATTTCCATGCCAGGGCTTATGCATTAGACTTCATCTCTACTTCCTGTCTGCTCATCAATTTCACTGCCATGTCTCGTGTGTAATCCTAAGGAGGAGACCAGGTATTGGTCAGCAAGGCTGACGTCCTGACATTTCTTCCATGACGTCACACTCCCTTGCTGGATGTCTCTATTACCCATTGCTCTGAGAAAAAGAAAGAGAAGAGAATAAAAAATCTTTTAATCTGCCTCCTTGACCTTTTAAGAGAAAGCTCTGGCCATCACAGTACTCTATTTAGACTCCTTCAATAACCGCCCATAACTTAACAGGATCAAGTTCAAACTCCTTAGTGTAACTTTCAGAGATTTCATGAGTGAGTGCTCTACTCCACACACATCTTATCCTCTAGCTACTCCTACTTCTGTGTGGTTCCCAGAGCATGTGACGGCCTTTTATGCCTCTGTGCTCCGTTACTGTTATTTCCTCTGCCTAAAATTTCCTCCTTATAGAAAAAATTGTAACATTGATATAAACATAGTGGTTACCAGAGGTCCTGAGGGGAAGGAGAGGGAAGACTAAGTGGAACACAGGGCATTTTTAGGGCATAGGAATTGTTCTGCATGATATTGCAATGATGGATATAGGTCATTATACATTTCGTCAAAACCTGCAAAATTAATCAGTGCAAAGTGTGAACCATAATGTAAACTATAGACCATGGTTATAGCAAAGCTTCAATATGTGTTCATTAATTGTAACAAATGTAACATACTGTTGTAAGATGTTATTAATAAGAGAAAATGTGAGGAAGGAGGGGTAGGTATATGGGGATCCCCTCTACTTTCTTAGTAACTTTCTGTAATTTATAATCACTTTATTTTATAGATTTATTTTATTTATTTATATCACCCCACCCCCTCATTGTTTGCACTTGCTGTGTCTGTTCATTTTCCTTGTTTCTTTAGGAGGCACTGGAAGCCAAATCTAAGACTTCTGATATGGGAGGGAGGTGCCTAATTGCTTGAGCTACCTCTCTTCCCTGCTTCATTGAGTCTGTCATTATGTTTTACCTCCCTGTGTCTCTTGTTGTATCATCTTGTAGCATCAGTTTGCTGTACCTGCTCTTTGTGTCAGCTCGCTGTCTTCTTTAGGAGGCATTGGAAACCTCAGGTCCCTGCTTTATTGTGTCTCTTGTTGTGTCCGCTTGCCACACCTGCCTGTCACATCAGCTTGCTGTCTTCTTTAGGAGGCACTGGAAACCAAACCAGGGACCTCCCATATGGTAGGTGGGAGCTCAGTCACTTGAGCCACATCTGCTTCCTTTTAAAACTACTTTAAGGAAACGGACTTTGGCCCAGTGGTTAGGGCGTCCGTCTACCATATGGGAGGTCCGCGGTTCACACCCCGGGCCTCCTTGACCCGTGTGGAGCTGGCCATGCGCAGTGCTGATGTGCGCAAGGAGTGCCGTGCCACGCAGAGGTGTCCCCCGCGTGGGGGAGCCCCACGCGCAAGGAGTGCGCCCATGAGGAAAGCCGCCCTGCGTGAAAAGAAAGAGCAGCCTGCCCAGGAATGGCGCCGCCCACACTTCCCGTGCCGCTGACGACAACAGAAGCGGACAAAGAAACAAGACGCAGCAAATAGACACCAAGAACAGACAACCAGGGGAGGGGGGGAAATTAAATAAATAAATAAAATCTTTAAAAAAAAAAAAAAAAAAAAAAAAAACTACTTTAAAAATAAAGTTTATTACATGGAAAAAAAATACCCTCCTTATCATAAATATTCAGTTCTACTTCTTCCTCAACCCCAAACTAAAGCAGACAGTGCCCTGTGAGTCCCCATTTCCTATTGTACTCTCTGCCATCAGGATAGTAAAAAAGGAACTGACTACTTCCATTTTGGATGCCCTATGCCTACTTGTCTTACAGAAAGTGTGATGACATGTGTTAATTATGATTCTGCTCTCTCCACTCTAAAGGGCTATGCTCAGGACACATCTTCATTGTCTTTCACTCCTGAAGCCTTAGCACTTGGCACAAAATGGTATCTTGATATATATTCGTGGAAGGAAGGACATCGGTGAGGTGGAAAGACATATGTGCATTTATTCTCCCTCACATATATGTATCTTTTAAACATTACATGCAATTGTAAGATACAGGTATTTTTTACTTTTATTTTTAGACACTCAGCCAACAGATGAAGAGCATCATTTGGGCTGGAGGTTTCCAAGCACCGCTAAATCCGCAGCTTCTATGTGAACTGCTGCTTCTACCTGAGGGGAGGTTGGCCCCGTGAGTGAAGTGGCATGTGGTTTAGGTATATTCCAAGAGAGGACACTCATCTCTTTCCAGGAGTCTGGTATCAGGAATTGTAAAGAAGACAACCCAAGGTGATTCTCACTTCAAATAATGGTCCAACGTAACGTTACCTCACAGGAGCAGGGAAGACAGAGGGAGGGGCACAGCACGGGGGCTCCACAGACGCACTTGCTGGGCTTGGCTGATATGAAAAACCAGAGCAACAAAATTATACCCAAGAGTTGTCAAATATCATCTTTATGAAGAAGAGCCTATAATAGTAGTGATGGTAATGATAATAACAGCTAACCCTGATTTAGTCCTTTCCGTCTGAGAGGAACTTGGCTTGCTTCAACTCATCTAATCCCCACAAAAATCTCTCAGGCCATACCATCATTATCAAAGGGAAATAGAGGCATAGAAGAATTTAAAGAGCTGACACCTCTCTGTTCTCCAAGGTGAGGCCTCTATTTTAAAACTCACAAAATTCATAATTTTGTTTGGTTCTCTCCTACCCTAAAATTCTAAACCATGATCATGCAGTGTTCCTCTATCAGCAGTGTTGACCTCCAGCGTGACCTGACTTAGAGGAGGCAGGAAAGGACTTTGGACCAGAGAGGGCAAGTGCTAATCTCAGCCTTAGCATTGACCGGATCCTTAGACTTACCCAAATCAAAATCCTGCTGTCACCCTCAACTTCCCTATGGTCGAAAATTATATAAATGAATTTATGGGGCTCATAATCTCTTGTCAGAATTACAGGTGATATTGTAAGTCAAATTCCTGACATGTCGCAAACTCTCAAAACCAGAGCTAGGAGAGATTATCAGATGTAGAAAGGTGAAGACCTTCCAGAGAAGATGAGAGCAAACCGTGGTGACTGTCTGGGAGAACGCCCTCACATGCAGCTGAAATAAAGTGAAGTATCTGTATTTTAATCTACTCTGTTTTGTTGTTCAAATTTTATTTATAAATATATTTTTTTCATTAGAAACAACAAAATACATATCTGCTCAGTCATATTAATATCTGCCATTTTTAATTACTTAGCCTATGTTAAGCACAGTGATACACATTTTACGCTCCTCTCTGAGGTAACCCCATCTTTGACAGCATCATAGTCTCTACATTTTCTAGTTTCACTATCAGCATCCAACCTTGCTACCCTTGGTGTATTGGGCATTCTCTTTTGACCTGCTTATCCTAAGGGTCATCTTTGGAGAAAGGTATGGTATATCAAAGAAGAGCAGTGTGCAGCCTCATGATGGGAAACTTTGAAAAGAGCAATGTGAAATGATGAAATACAAGGGAACTCTCCTTTCCAGTTATTTCTACTAAAAACAGTAACGGTAGAAGTAGACTGAACCTATCAGGTATCACACTATGTTAAGAGCTTTAATTGTGTAGACATTTAGTATTTACAATAATTCTTTGAGGTAGATGCTTTTATCTCCCCATTTTACACAGAAGGAAAGCAAACCATGAATGTGATTGATTTCCTGCCCAGTCACATAGAAGGTGGCAGAGCCAGGATTCCAACAAACTCATTAGCTTAAACACTAAGCAAAAAGTGAAGTAACACCACTGTTACTTAGTACATGTGAGTGGATGAAAATGAAAATTTAGTCTCTAATAGTCTTTTTCACTAAAAGGAAGCAGGCAGTGGCTGTGCACCATTATGTATTTTGTGCACTACACAACTATATACTCCTGCTCTACTCAGTCCTGAGACTTTGTAATCAGCTATATCTGCCAGGTGGAAAATCCACCTATTTTAATTCTCACAAAGACCCCATATAGATTACATGTACTTGGAGACAGGGCTCTTTGGAGAGTAGCTTGAAATTTTTGGATCATTATCTTGCAATTGCTCAAATTTAAGGATTTTTCAAAAAGTCAGGGAAGCACAAAAAGAGAATGGCGCTTCAAAAGGTGAGGCTATGACAATCTTTGCATCATTAATAATAATTGATTATAATTTATAGTTATTTGTGAAATAGTTTCAGTTTCTAATGATATATAAAATGGTAAATTTGATATGGAGTATATAAAAAGACATTAAGATAATTGTATCATAAAAGAAAGGTGAAAATTATGCATATATAAACACAAATATTTAAAACCGATGAATACATGAGTGATATATACATATGTATTATTAATATTTTTTGTTCTCCTTTTTGGGATGTATGTTTGTTTGTATAATTTGGAAGGAGAAAACATAACATTTTGTGAGTAAGTCAACTCTTCTTAGAATGAGTAGCACCTGCCGAAATGGACAGATCAATACCATGGTAAAAATAATAACCACTAGAAAAAGGGCATGGCAGATACCCACCTCTGGTGCTGATGTACCAAGAAGGTCCAAAATGAATTAGCCAATTGTTTCCTAAATGAGAGTTGTCTAAGAAGATTTGAAGTCTCATCTCCTCATAGATGATACCTCTATGGGACCTTGTTCTTTATGATGAGAAAGTGATAATGCATTCCTGACTTTGCGGATACACAAACGAATTGAGTTAATATATCACAATGTACAATAATGGTATGACAAGTCAGTAATTAACTTATGGTAAAAAATCCAGACTTTAAAATCTAAATTCTATATGAAATATATGAATAAATTTTGCTTGACATAACAAGTGAAACCTAATTATAAAACATCAATGGTTCAATCTGAAACACGTTGGAAGGTACTCCAAGGCCTAGACAAGGAAAAAATTAATCCATCCTCATTCCCAAAGTCCTCAACTTGGGCGATTTTAAGGTTTTACTTTACCCCTGGGTACTACAGAGATTATGGAAAGACTATAAAAGTTTAGAAAGAAAATCTGGTAAAATTACTGTAGCCCAGAACTGAAAATAAATAAGACTAAGAATAATGACTAAAACAGAAGTTACGAAGAACATATTTAAATCCTAAGAGTTAGCAATTTTTATAATCGGTTTAGGTGTAAGTGCATCAATGTGTTCTTAACTATTATATTTTTTGTTTCTTTTGTCTGCTTAAAGGTAAATAACATTTCATTTTAATTAATTACTGAGAAAAATGTAATTATCTACAATAATTTTCTTTTAAGTTCAAAGAAATGCCATGTGTTTAATTTTTTGATTCATGAGTTTTATAAGTTATAGGGCAATATTTATTTTGATTTTGATTATTTAATGTATGAATAAATTTTTATATCATTAACTGTTTAATACATAAATGAATGGTAGCTTTCAAATATATTTGTAAATAAATTAAGACAAATGCATGTATTAAGAAGTTTCTGCACACACAAAAATAGCCCTCAGAAATTAAAGAATTTCTGAACAATTCCTGTTTTTTTAAAAAAAGAAAAGCAACATTTATTTGACTGAGAAAGATGAAGAAAAGCTTCCAAATAGAATTAACTTAATATTATTGATGCTAAGGTTAACTAAATATAACATAGAGAAGAGAAAGTTGAAAGTTTCCAGGCCAGATTTCAGCAACAGAAACTTCTAAGGCACATCTCTTGAGGCTATAAGCCTGAAAAATGTAAGTAGTGAAATAGTTGCGAATAAATACTGATAAAATGGGTACAGAGGTAGCAGCCTTGGATGATAATCTCTTTCTTTCCTTCTCTTTTTGTTTGTTTTCTCTTTGATAGTTGCATCAATGGATTATTTTGAAGGTGAAATTAGAGATAAACTCTTTGAAAGAGTAATTATAGAAGACACACAGATGTAATTTGAATTGGGAGGCAGAAACAGAGATCAACTTGGAGGCATATGCAAGAATGGCCAATGCCTGAGCTTGGGTGGCAAAAATTGGACAGCTAAGGACAAGGCAGACGTGAACAGTACAGCAGGACACTTGGCAAATTTCCCTGTGTGTGAAGGAAGAGGACAGGCTAAAACTGCTGTTATCCTTGGAGCCTGGGAAATAGCTATCCAGAGTTCCATTTATTTCCCAAGCAGAAAGTCTCCTATTATTCCTCGGAAAGATTTACCTTAGCAGCCTGGCACTTAAAATGGCACACATTTAAAGACACACACACATAGCACTGTCATTTTCATTGTGAGTCACTCTGGGAATTTCAGGTAGCCCCATGGTAAAGTCAACAGCACAGTAAAATAAATGTCTCTCTTTAATCTTCAACCCCATAAGGAGATGTTTGTTATGTCAGAGAAAAACATTTTTACTTTGGGTCTCTGAGTTCATGTTGTGGACAATCGTTTCCTAGGGTGCTTGAGCGCGATGAACTATAACTCTGATATCTGTGACATTTTAACAAGAGGCAGCCAGCAATTGTTTGCCTGAAAACAAATCTTCTACGTGTAGAGCTCAGGTATTAAAAGCATGGTAGCTTTGAGAAGATCGGGGGCCTCAGGATATTGAGTCCATTAGGAAAAAAAATAAATTTAAGGAAATTAAAAAGCAATTGACCTGTTCTCATCCTACATTGAGCTCAGTCCAAAGGATGGACACATTTAAAAAGAGAACTTGCTTCCATTCCAGGTTCCCTCTGTAACCCTGTCTTTCAAATTCTACCTCCCTTTGAAACTGACGTTTGCCAACTGGTGGCCCTCAGGCTGGATCCAGACCAAAATAAAAGGTTTTATTTCTAAGAGTGTTAAGAAAACAAAAATACTATTTTTTTAAGTTACCCAATATTTGAAAAATCAGAGAATTTCATGTATAAATACATATTTGTCCAGGACGATTTGACAACGTCTGGACTCCTTTGTGGAAAAAACTGGCTGAACCTGAGTAGCGAGCACTTCCTGGAGGTACAATATGAAGTCTGGCTCTGTCTCAGCCCACTCCTTACTGTCTTACCCCTTCCTTGTGGCACCCGCTTGCATCACGTCTGGCGTTGTAGAGCATTTGGGTCTGAATCCCTGCTTCAAGGTATATAGCTCCATTCCCACCTCCTCCAGGACGACTTAACCACAACAGCCCCTGCAAAGTGTTCCTAAAACCTGCAACTCATATGCCAGAGACCGAGCACCCCATCATTACATGGAAACTTGGAAAGATTCAGAATCGCAGGTCCCACCATGGGGTACCTGCCTTTTAACAAGATCTCCAGATGGTTTGTTTCTGCATTACAATTACTGCACTGGAACGTCATTCTGTGTCATACAAATTAGCACTTTGTTTCCTTCTCTATTTCATATCCGTATGGTATGGAATAGTTCACCAACTAAAGTTTGAGCATCACAAAAGTAGAGACTGTATCCTGTGATACTTCTTTGGTATGCTTTGCTTCATTTACCAAAGGACAGTGGACACAGAAAGTAAATATAAATCCTTCATCTAAAATAAATATGTCGCTCTTTTCCCAAAATCTGTACCACATTTATGACCATAGATAAGATGCAAGATGACTGCCTAAAGGCTAGCATGGTAGTAGCTACAACTCTATCTCATTTCATTCTGAACCTGTTCCTTTTGAGGATTCATTTGACCAGATCTGTGGCGCTAGACATTTGGTGATTTCTTGTGATCCAAAACCTAAGTATTGTACTTGGTGTTTCAAATGCATTTTTCTTATTTTTCTTCATCCGAACTACTTGTACATATTTTGACCCTTCCAATGCCTGTCTACCTCAGGTAGGATGCCTTATTCTTGACTCAACAGGGCTAAGACCTGGCCTTGGTTCTCTGTCATCTCAACCAAACTATGTAATATTTTTATTTACTCTTGGGTCTAGAAAGTATGTCTTATTTTTCAAGATAACAAAATAATAAGCATGAATTGAACATATATATATAGAATTATTTTATTTAAATTCATCTCTGGGATGGTAGCCTGTTTTTGTTAATAAAGTTTTATTGAAATATTGCCATACTCATTCATTTCCATATTGTCTATGGATGCTTTCACACTACAACAATAGATAGAAGTAGTTGTAATGGAGCAATATGACCCTCAAAGGACAAAATATTACCCTTTGGCCCTTTCTGAAAAAGATTGAAAACCACTGAAATAATCAATATAGTGAAAAATAATAATAATTCTTTTGGTACTTGGCAGAGAAATGGCTGCTTGATTGATTTTTCCAGTTTTTAACATGCCCTGTGTACTTAGCAACAGTGAGTGACATGGAAAAAGTAAAACACAGGAACTGGCTTTTAAAAGGAGGCAAAAAGGTCACCTCGTGTTTCTTTAACATGTATCCAGACAACCTATCATTCATGTGACTGCCAAACTGCCAAAAGTGTTTTGAGCTCTAAGTTCTCAATTCTCTTCCATGTGGCAAACAAATAATTTTTAACATAATCCATTTCTTTACATTATGTGTTCAGCAAATATATAGAACATTTATTTTATTTATTCAATCACCATTTCAACAAGAGAGCACCACGACTATAACATGTCCATAATTCTAGACTAGGTACTGTGGGAAACAACCCAGTTAAAAACATGAGTTGCAATTCTCCGTCGTGAAATTGAGAACCCAAATAGTTTCATGGGAATAATTGGGCTGCATAAACTGTATCTCCATTGATCACCAGATTTGAATAAACTAACGTGGCTGGTGAATATCCATTTTCTTAGTCAATTAAAGATTATAATCTTGGAAGAAAGATTCAAGAAAATCTAGGTTTAAGTGAACCACATAGAAATAGCTGAACTCTATTTTAGAACCTCAGCCTTGTATCAAGGCAGTCACCCAGGGCATGCATAAAGAATAGGGTAGCTAGAAGTGAGATCTTGGGAATAGGTAGCTCCTGCCAGAAATGTGTGATTCCTGCCAGATGTGGTATCTAGTGTCCAGAGATGGTCACCAAAAAACACAGCTCTCAATATCCATGCTCTTGGGTGATTCTCTTCCCCTTGGAAATATGGACTGTATTTAAAAATTTATTTTTGAACAAGAGAAGAAGGGATTAGTCATTGTTCAGAGTTAGGGGATTAGGTACTTTGCAGTTTCTGCCTAGGTCTTAAGACGACATCTTCTAAGACAAAATGTCATTTGGAAATCTTACTGCTATGAGACCATCTTGTGTGACAGAGACACTCTGGAGGATTAGACACCACATAAGGAGAGAAAGTGGAGGAGGAATGCCAAAAGCAAAACATATGAGGGAAGAATCCCTCTTGGAAGTGTTACCTTCAGACCTTGATGGCTCTGCTGATGGTACAGGGAACAGAGATAATCTGCCCAGCAGAGCCCTTTCTAAATTCTTGAAAATTGTGAGAAAAAAATTAATTGGCTGCTCCAACCAATACATTTTGGGGGCAGTTAATGACATATCAATACATCAGAAAGAGCAGATGTATACACATCAATTTTGGACTGATGTGGTCAGGAAAGTATGAACTGGGAAGCTTTGTATAAGCCTGATAGTTTATGATGGTTAGGAATTGATTAAATGTAAATGTGGGGAAGAGGCAACTGATATTGAATTTAGAGCAGGGCTCCAGAGAATATATTAGCAGGAGCAGGAAAGCAAATATGAGTGAAGCCTCTGGCCCCTGGAAGGTTATATTCTTATAGGTGGTGATGGATATGCTAAAATGATAATGTATTACTGGCACAATGATAGCAATCTGGTTAGAATAAAGTGAAACATAGGGAGAGAGCTGTGACATTGAGGATGAAGGTGTACAGAAAGATTTCTTAAAGTAGGTGCTGTTTGCTCTAAACCAATGAGGGCACAGGTGCAGCTGTGTAGGTACATAATCAAAGCTCATTAGGACAGTAATGAGAGGATCAACCCGGCTAGAAGAGTTTCATCAGTGCTGGAAGTAATGGGGAAAAAAACATTTTGGAAAACAGAAGAGACGGCCACAAATAAAAATTTCCTGAATCTGAACAGAAAGTAAATGACTATTCTGGTCCCTTTGGACCCATCGACTATGTTTTCTTCTTTTTCCTGTTCACTGAGGGAAATACCTGGAATGCTTTAAACATGTCATGAAATTTATAATGAATAGATTCTCTGATATCTACCCTCAGGACAAAATATGTTCCTAGGAAGGCAAAGAAATTTGTCAAGTCACTGCTGATTAGGCTTCCCTGATGAACTGATACAGTAAGTCATAAGAGGAGCTAGAAGGCAGAATTGGGGATCTGGTGAGCCCCTTTGACTACTATGCAATGTCCTTCCTGGGGAGCATTAAACACGTAGGGACAATTGAACATTATATGTACTTCTGTCGTGCACAAGAGAAGGGGTGAAGAATGTTGCAGATAAACTGCCTGACATAAAAACCCTGAAATCCCTTTAGGGCTACTCTAGATCAAAATAGTGATGGAAAAAGATTCCTCCATTTTTCTTATTAAAAGTACCACGAGCAGAGTGAATCCAAAGAAACTTACTCTTCAGATAGTGAAACCATAAAGAAAATGTATCTAAGAATACAGTCAGTTCTTCTACTATAATTACAGCACTCCTGTAATAACAGCACATTTTGGTTGAAAAAGAGCTTCCAGTTAACTGATTTTGCTCCTCCTGAACTCCAATTTGTCCTCTGCTGGAGCCAGAGGGATGTTTTGAAATGCAAATGTTATAGCCTCATGTCTTATAAAACATTTTGATGAAAACTGCCTAATTCCTATGACATACACAGCTCCTCTTGATTGGGGGTCTACCTACCACTCCATCTTTCTCTTGCACCAAGGTTTCCACCAACTGCCAACACACACACACACTCAGAAATGCATAGGCACATTCGCAAACACTTGAGCTCTGCTGGTCTTTCAATTTCTCATATTTACTCTGCTTCCACTGGACACTGACATTAAATGATGTTTTCCTCCACAGGGAATTCCTCCGCCTCCTTTCACTTAGTAAATTTATTAATCTGAACGTTCGAACTCAAACTTTCCTTCCTCTAACAGACTGTGCTCATGCCCATCAGAGTATATCATATGCTCTCATGATATCACATCTTCTTCTGGATGACAGCAGTTGTTTTTCATTGCGATGTGTGAGTATATTTAAACAATGCCATGGAAGGTACTAGAGTCTAACCATGATGATGGCAGGATCATGTGATAGAGTCTGGCACTCAATAAAAAAATATTGTTAGTTGAAAGAACCAAATGATTGTTTAGGATTATGTCCATCCATTAGTTTTACTGGGCCCTATGGTGAGAGGTTCAGTCCGAAACTGAGGTGAGCATGTGATAAGGATGAGCTGGGACATTGGGATTTATAATTGACATTGACGGCAGGATAAACTTACTGACCTTCATCAACCAACACTGAGTCAAAAGCACTTACTGGTAAAGGAAAGAAATGGCCCAGTACCGTATTTTCGATTGATCTTTGGATAACATTCTTTCTGGACCAATTTTTAATAAGCATTTGGACCATTAGGATCAGGTTTCTAGGCTAATGTGGTCCACTATGTAAGTACTCAGAGAAGGAAAAACACCTCCAGTGAGCCACAGCTGAAGGGAAGTTGCTCTACTCTAGGTCTAAATTCTTTTGAAGACAAATGGCAGATGTGCAGGGAACTATTTTAAAAAGGATATGGCCAATTTGGGCCATATCTGTAGATAGTGTGTTTACAAAAAAATGTTTACTGGAGATGATATCAGGACATTTCCTGGGTCATCTGTCCATGTTTGTTTAGGGCTAGTTTAAAACCAATATAAGGAGTTTGGATTCATGTGAGATGAATTCAAAATTATGCAATCTTGGTCGAAACAGTGGATTTCTGCTCCTCTCAAGCAGTTGGGTTAAACATAAATTGAAAATATATTTACTATATTTTTCAAGTGTGTTTTTTCACTTACCTTATAAGGAAAACAAATATTGAGAGGTTAAACAAAATTCGTTTTCTCTTTTTTATAAACATCTTTAAGAATTATTGGATAATCAAATTTGACAGAGTATGTTTGCCATGAAAGTCAGGAGCAATGAATCTCAGTCTACAGAAAGCACAGCTCATAATTGTATCCTCCAAATCAGACAAGTTTATTCAGTCTCTTAGCTCTCCTTTATTTATTGTTATTACTTGAAACTCAGCTCTCAATATGCCACTGACTTTGCTATTCTCTTGTTTCCAACTATAGAAGGTAACCATCACATAGAAGCAGAAAGGATACAAAATCAGGGAGACAGGGAATGGGAAAATAGAAGAGTCTGAAGACTGGCTGAAATAATAGCAAATATTTATTTTGGCCATCCATACTGAATGCACTCCTTTTGCATTTAATGTATAAACAGTACATTTTGTAAGACCAATATCCTGATATAACATTCCATGAATTAAGTGTTTTTCATATTTTATACATGAAAATCATGTAACTTGTTTTATCTTATAAGTGTAGGGCTGAGATTTCTACCTAGTTCTGTATCATAGTCTAACCACCTGCCTTTTTTTTTTTTTGGTGCAATGCTGATTAAAATACTTCATGAACAGTGACAATAAGTAAATATCAAAGTCTTCGCAGTCTTCACACTTTGAGAAATATGCAATTATTATGCTCAGTAATTATAATGCAAATGAATTAAATGATACAGCAAAAAAAACTACTGAAATTCAGGCACAGATTGTCAAAGTACATAAAAAGAAAAAGATTAAAAGAAAAAAGTCTTGTGGTTAGAAGATGAACCATTACAGAGAAGCTACTAAAACTCCAAGAACTGTTAATACTCAGTAAACGTACCAGAGGTGAAAGAGAGGGATAAACGTTGGCCAATGATTTGGACAAATGTTCAGCAGCCATGAGATCTACAAGAAGTGGTTTGCAAGATCTTGTTGTCAATAAGAAGATGGATATTATAAAACCAAAACCAATATTTAGGCTAGGAATTGGATACTGACAAGTGTCTTTAGGTTTATAGTCAATGACAACCCATGTCTGGTTCTTCAGTTCATCCTCTAAGCTCTCCTTACAAAATATATCTAGAACCTGATGTCCTCTCAAAACCTTGACTTTTAGTACTACACTCCCAGTCACTGCTGTCCACTGCCTGGTTTACTTCATCAATCCCTGCTCTCCACCTTCACTCCCTTGGTTTATGCACAAAAATTCCTATGATGTCCTCCTACATATAAGTAAGTTCTTGAGACTCCCCTCAAAATCCTGCAATGACACCCTATCTCACTCAGAGTTGAAGCTCAAGTCTTTAAAATGGTTTGCAAGACTGTAATTGACATATCGCCACTTGCCTCTCCAAAGTCATCCATTACTAGTTTTGCCCAAGATCTCTTTACTCCAGTCAAACTAGCCTCCTTGCTTTTCCTCCACAAAGTCAAGTATGAACTCACCTCAGGGCTTTTGTACTGGCATTTCTTTTATATCTCAGACGAGAAATGCCCCCATCATGATTAGCCACTTCCTTCAAGAATTTCCTCAAATCTATCCTGATTAAAGAGATTTATACACTGAGCCTCCTGTTTTTGCAAACTCTACTCATTTCCATCATCATTCTCTTTTTTTTCTACTTTTCTATGAATTTTATCTACTGTAGGGTACTTTACAATCTGCGTATCTATTATTATTTTGCCATTTAATTACCTGCCTTTCATGCCACTGGAATGCACATGCCATGAATGCAAGAGTCTTAGGTGCTTGCATGAGCACTCACTAAACACGTAATCATGGATGTTTACAAAAACATTTAAATTTTAGGACAAACAGACAAATTCTTAAGAAAAGGACATAAATCTGATTTAAGAAGAATAGAAAACCTAGATCATATGAACATTTGAGACAGATAATAAGTAGAGCATAGTCACCAATAGAAAATCTTTACTAAATATTCAAGGAACAGATGATTCCAATCTTACACATATTCTTGGAAATATACTCCCCAGCTCATTTATAAGCTAGTATATTCTTGACACCAAGACCAGAAAAGGACAATATGAGAAAGGAAAAATTTTAATCCAGACTCACTCACTGACATAACTGCAAAAATCCTAAACAGCCAGTAAGGATTTAATTCTATTGGATGAGTTATTGAGGGAGTCTGAGGAAAATTTCTGCTTCTCAGCAACCAAACTTAGATACAGTGCATTCTTAAAGATACAGCTGGACTCAGGTAAGTTAGAAGATTTCTTCAGGGTTCATCCACAACACAAATCTAATAAAGAAACAAGTGAACAAACAAATGAGAACTGACCTCTGGGTCTATGAACATTGAAGTAATGGGTTGTTGCATCTTGGGTGTCTGAGAACAAGGAGGCGGATACCCAAGACACAGACAGACATGGCAGGGATAAGGGCACAGAGGCTCATCTCTGTGTTGTAGGGAGCTATTCTGGGTTAGCAGACATCAAGGAGAGTTTTGTCCTGGGGCTAGATTCTTGAGACAATGCTAGTGAGACAAAGAATATTTTTCTTTGGAACAGCAATCAGTAAGAGAAATAAATTCTGAGACCTACACACAGAGGGTTGAGAGGGGAAAGTAGTCTGATAATCGATCTAGATACCAAAAAGAGTCAATCATTTTTGCAGAAAGTTTCCAAAAATCTCAACCCAAAGAACTTCCACAGATCAAAATCCAACTGTCCCTTACCAACAAAAGTTGCAAAACACATGAGGAAGGCCACCCATTAGTGAGAGTCAGTTTGAATGAGAACTATCATCTTCATATCTGAGAATTGGAATAATTAAGTTTCAAATATAAAATAGAAATGTAAGGAAAAGTAAAAAATCTACAAACTCTAGTTGCAGAGAAGAACAGGCAACCAGAAATATTGGCACTGAGCAGGCAGACTTGGAAAAAAAACAGCCACATGCAGGTGGAAAAAAATCTAACACCAAATGGTAATGAGGAATGAGGAAATGTGTGGCATAATGAAAAATCTCATTCATTGCTGATGGAACTGCAAATTGATAATATCCTTGGAAAGTAGCTTGGTATAATATTAAATGAATATGCATATATCCTATAATCAGAATTTTCACTCCTTGGTGTAACTTGGAAAAAGTCTTGCATTCATGTACCAGGAGTCATGGTCAGAATTATTCAAAGAAACATTGTTCATTATTTTTAAAATGTTAGAAATCACTCAATTACCATCAAATTATAAAGAAAAAGATTATATATATATATATATATATATATATATATATAAAATACTATAAAGGAGTGAAAAATAATCAATTAAGCTACATATCCCAATATAGATAAAAACAGGACCATAGTATTGAGTGAAAAACAAACAAGATACATAATAATATACACAGTATGATTCAATTCAAAACAGGCAAATCTAAATTGTAACATTATGGATAATTAACACAAAATCAAAATACTGTTGGGAAGCAGGCAGGGGATGGTAAAAGGAAGAGGTACACAGAAACTTCAGGTGTTCAAGTAAAGTTCTAGTTTTGAAGGTGGTGAACACATGGGCATTTATTTACTTTGTCTTTGTCTTCTTATTCTTTATAGTGTACATGGATGTCATATGTATATATATTCCTCAATATGTGTATCTAGAATATTCATTTCAGTTATTTTAATGAAAAACAGGTTGTGGCCAGATGGTGAGAGCAGCATTTGAATGTCATATATTATATTTGGAACTGTTTGGAACAGTTGGAGAAGGCTCACATTCTCCTGGAACAAGGGAAGAGAGGGGAAAGGAGAAGCTGGTGCTGTGGACATGCAGGCGCAGGAATTGTTTGGCCAGTAGGACCTTGTGAACTGCAGAGTAACAGGTCTTCTAAATGAAGAAGATATTCCTCAGCCTTAAATAAATAAGCACATAGAGAACAGGGGCTCACTATTATTATGCTTGTCAGCAGTTTGTGAGAAGCTGGAAATCTGAGTTTTCTTATGAACTCTCTGAACTTTTAAAAGTTTCCATTGTCATAAAGCACATTTGAGATTCCCACCGGCCAGGTCTTAGTTGCAGATAGCGAGTTAGATACCAGTTGTTTGATGGTTGTACTGCATGTGATAACCCTAGGGGAATCCTAAGCATCTGAAGTAGGAATGGGATCTAATCTTAAGATGGTGAGAAGATTTTAGAAGAACAATTGAGAAGCTGGGCTTCAAATACATACTTGAAAAAGTGGGAACAATGGATGACAAAGGAGGGTGAACAGAAAGGGATGGCACCTGTTTAGGTAAGCTCTAGTGAGAAAGGGCAGGGGCATGAGAATTCATTGAGGAGGGTGGGTGTGGTAGATTGTAATTAAATGGTAACAAATGTAACAAATGTCATGTTGCTAATATTAATCCATGTTCCTGTGTTTGAACCAATAGTACATAGGACCTTTGAAAGGTGTTATTAAGTTACAGTGTGGCCAACTGAATCAAGGTGAGTCTGAATTCATATTACTGGAGGCATTAGGCCCAGAATCCAGAAGTCAGCAGAAAACTAGAAGAACAAATGCAAGAAGAAGGAAAGCACCATGTGATGGGAAGCAGAGATGCAAACCAAGGAGCCTGAAGAACTGTGCCAAGCCAGTGCCAGAACACCAGACACCACAGGGGGAAAGGATGGCTTTGTTGATACCTTGATTTTGGACTTCTAACCTCTGAAACCAACAGACAATATATTCCTGTTGTCAAATCAACCCATGCGTGATATTGTCATAGAGCCAAACCAACTAAGACAGTGAGTAATGGGAGTATTGTGGGGCTGCATTTTAGTAGCATTTAAGCATTGTATTCCAAAGAGGAGAGCCTTTCAAGGCTTTTTGGCACATTCTGTAGGTCAAGAAATTAGACAGTGCATGGTAAGGACAACTTTTCTATAATCCACTGTGTCTGGGGCCAATGTTGGCTGTTGGGTGGAGACCTCAGTGTTTCTCCACATGAACTGCTGGAGTTTCCTCAAAAACAGTGGCTGGTTTCAAAGGCAAGAATGCTGAGAGAGGAAACAAGATGGAATCTCTATGGCCCTTTATGGCCTAGACTTGGATGTATCACCTGGTTCTCTTCTGCCACATTCTAATCAGCAAGGCAGGCACAAAAGTCTACCCAGTTTTAAGGGGAGGGAAAATAAACTCTGTCTCTTCATGGGGAACAGAAAGATTCTGGATGAACATGTGGGACCAGAAAAAAATGTGTTTTGGACACAGTCCACTGAGTATTTTTTTGAGATAATTGTAGGTGCACATGCAGCTGTAAGAAACAATACAGAGAGACACTGTATGCCCTTTATTCAGATTTCCTCAAAGATAACATCTTGCAAAACTACAGTACTGTATTGTATTGATGCACTCCACCTATTTACTCAGATATTCCCAGTCTTTCTTTCACTCGGTATTGGAAAATATATTCTACTACATGAAGTAGATGATAAAGCTAGACCGAAGTCATACCAGTCTGGCTCAGAAGCTGTGCTCTTTACCACTATGGTATTAAGTCTCTGACCACTGTATTCTTGCAAAGTCCTTAAGAAAAATAAATATGTAAAGTAAAAGCATGCTTGCAAGCCCAGTATCCAGCATCGTTTAGATTGAATAGTTGGTTTAATTTTTTTTTTATTTTTTTTTTAAGATTTATTTTTATTTATTTAATTCCCCTCCCCTCCCCCGGTTGTCTGCCTTCTGTGTCTTTTTGCTGCGTCTTGTTTCTCGTTTCTTTGTCCGCTTCTGTTGTCGTCAGCGGCACGGGAAGTGTGGGCAGCGCCATTCTTACGGGGCTCACTCCTTGCGCGTGGGGCTCCCCTACGCGGGGGACACCCCTGTGTGGCTCGGCACTCCTTGCGCGCATCAGCACCGCGGGTGGGCCAGCTCCACATGGGTCAAGGAGGCCCGGGGCTTGAACCGGGGACCTCCCATGTGGTAGACGGACACCCTAACCACTGGGCCAAAGTCCGTTTCCCTGGTTTAATTTTTGTATATCCAATAATAACAACTCCAAAAGCCTCCATCCATCCCTTATTTACCTAATCCATTTTGTCCATAGCTATGTCTAATCGATAAATTAGCCTAATAAAGACAATAAAAAGAGAGTAAATAAAAGAACTATAACAATGCTATGACCATTTGCCACATTCTGATCATTTGCTGGGCTCTATAGTACATATTAATTATTCCCAATCTCTGATCATCACAGAAGCTCTTAATGTTAGGTATTAATATTCATTCCCTTTGTACAGATAGATAAATCAACAAATGGAGAGTTTAAATAATACGCATAGTGTTTTCATCTTCTAGGTCATAGCCTATATTATAGTCTAGATTCATCTAAAATAAAATTCCATGATCAAAATGTTGTGTTTTTTTCTTCTTCTAGAAATAAAATGTTCAAATAATAGAATAAAGAAAATCTTAGATTGAGGGGTAAAGAATTTTCTTGTTAGTTTGTTTATTTTTTGTTTATTATTATTATTACTGAAATAATGAGAATGTTCTAATGATGACTGTGGCGATGAATGCACAACAATGAGATTATACCAAATACCATTTGTATGAATTTTATAGTTTACAAATATATATCAATAAAATTGATTTGTTAAAAAATAGAAAATCTTACTGAAAAAAGAGCCCACTTTCCTATTCTCTGCCTAATCCTTATTTGGCCCATTTTGAGTTACTATAGTTCAGGTTATAAGTAGATTTGTAATTCAGGTTGGATGGTAGTGACCTTTGTATATTAGGTGGCTTTTTATACCACTCTCTCCATAGCCATGAAATATTGAAGCCATTCTTAAATGATATTTGAAATTATAGTTAAACCTCTAGATGTATGAGTTGAACAGTGGTAGATTTATTTTCATCAAAGAATTAAAAATACCAGTAAGAAATTTCACTAGTTAATTGGTAGGATTGAACATTGCCTCTATAGTCAGGGATTTACAATTGTAAAGATTGTGTGCATTTTGTTGTCAATATGTCAATTGGAGGAAGCTTAAGATTGGGTAACTTTTCTGAAAACCCTAACATTTCAGTAGGTTACAATTCCTCCAAGAAAACAAAATTCAACTTTTGTATGTAACTTGACCTTTAAAATAAAACCTTTTTTGGAACCACCTGCCAAGTAGAAAAAGTAAAAATTAATCAATCAACAAATGTTTACTGAGAACTTGCCGAATTGTGTCAGACAGTGTAGAGCACATTAAATATAAGGTTCTAGCTAATTGCCATAAATAAAACCATACTATGTAGAAATGCAAATGCAAGCTAGTACATAAATGCATGTTATAATTCCTTAAGGACTTCAACTAACAAGGCATAAGACATACAATGGATGACTGATGATCAGAGAACTTTTTATTTATTTGAGGCTTTTTTTCCCATTCCACCCTTTAAATATTGACGTTTTTAGGTATTGTCCTTGTTCAAAAGAGGTTTGATAATCAAAAACCCATTTTACATGCATTCTCTTCTATGAATAAAAACAAATAAAATGATGCCTGCACAACTATTGCTTAGTTTTGCTGGAACAGCAGGAGTGCCAAACTTGCAAACTCTTAGCCAACGTGGAATTGGAATGGTTTGTCAATGCTAGTAGACTGCCAGTGACCCACACCGACCATCACCCCCACCTCCCATGTGGTTCCCACTCATCCATTATGTGTGGATTAAGCACTGCCTTCAAGTATTCTGATGTAACCTCTGTGACCCTGTTACTATAGCTTCCTGAAGAATGGATGTGCTTTCCCTAGGTAACCAATTTCGTGAAGTTGTACCTCAGGTCTTCATATATTTAAGAACATAGTAGGTTTCATTAAATGAAGGAGTCTAAGGATTTTCATTTTCTGAAGATTTTATTTATGTTTTTAACTTTCCATGTTTACAAGTTCAGAAGTAGACTGTTGCTGCAACAACAGTGCAACAGCACAATTGCTTCAACCACCGTTGATTTATCTATGACAAAGAAATTTGCATCTCCAAACCAGAACTCTATTCTGTTCTCAACTTAAGTGAATGAAAGCATCTAATTCCTCTCTGCATCTAACATTTATGGCAGGGTAAGGTGCCTGATAACACCATGAAAAAAAGAATGGACTTAGCTCCCTCTTTGAACCTGGACTAGTCTTTGAGTACTTTAACCTGGTTTGCTTCATCTGAAAGAGGATGGGTTTAGACTGACATATTCTTATAAGTTCTTCCACTTTTGATGTTCAGTGATTCTAGTTCCAAATTACCAGATATTTACCAACTGTTGTATAATATGGTAGAAAGCTATACGCTATCACTGTTTTCTCTATTTCAATTAATGACAGAGCAATTAAATGCTAAACTAGTATGCCACAATCAACTCTATACCTCAGAGTAATTCTCAGTTAAATTATAACAAAAGGCATCAGCCAACATCAGAGGCATTCTCTGAGATTCTTCCACTCAGCTAAGAGCTTCATGGCTCTTTGGGGCAATACGATAATGTCTTCTACTACCCCGAGGAGAAAAATTGTCAATATCACATGTTGAGTTATGAGACCATTGTTGAGAAAACAAGCCTCATATTAGAAATGAAAATAGATGTGCTGCAGCCTCACCCTCTTAGGAGTTTTATAAATGGATTTGAAAATGATTTTGTCATATTTAATAGGCTCTGTTCATTTATGTGAAATGAAGAGTTCAGCTACCCACGGACCTTTCTACTTTACTACCACTCAGTGGGCCCAGTATTTTCCTTCTGCTTAATTCATTCATTCAATCATCAGGGAAAGAGAGAAGGGGATCTTTTAAAAGGTATCACTTTAGTGTCTCCTATATGGCATATTTTAATCACTTTATTTCCTTATTTATTATACATATCCACTCTTGTAAGGTATTAGAAAGTAATATTCTAATTCTTAAAGAGACCTGAAGGGAATAGTGTACACAAAAATGAGTCTAAGACAGTATATGTTGAAATGGCACATGTGTCTTCAGAACAGTGATTATCAAAGGGGGTCAAAATACAGTGAGAAGCCCTAGTCTTGTTTATAGAGGATGCTGTGTTACTCACAGGCCACAGGGACCTCGGTCCAAAGCTGACCCAGTCACTGAGGGACAGTGCTGCGTGGTGGTTTAGGGCAGTGGCTCTTGACCTTAGACTGCTATGAGAATCACTGGGGAGTTTGTTGAATTTCCATGGTCTTGACCCCATCCCAGGTGGTGAGGCTTATTCAGTAGATCAGGTTGGAGACCCTAATTTTTCATTTCTCAGGGTCTCAAGTGATGGATGCTGCTGGTCCAAGGGTTACATTTTTGATAACCCTTGTTAAAGCTGGGCTCTGAGGCCGGTCTATTGGAGCATGAATCCCAACTCTTGTTAGTCAGTTGTGTGGTCTTGGGTCTCAGGTGTCTCATTTATAAAATGGGGCTAATGATGGCACATACTTCATAGGTTTTTAGGAGGAGCCAATATGTCAATATAGGTGAAGCATTTATAACAGTGCCTGCTATGCAACACTAAATATTAAATATTACTTAACACTAAGTACTAAGTGGTACCATCACCTCCACCATCACCATCACCTCCACTTCAACCACCACCACTATTACCACCACTACCTCCACTATCTGCCACCACTAGCATCACCTCCACCACCACCACTATCATGGCTACCTTCACCATCACCTCCACCATCACCCTCGCCTCCACTTTTACCACCACCATCATGACCACCACCATTATAACAGCCACCTCCAGCATCACCTCCAGTATCACTATCATCTCACTTCAACACCACCACCACTATCATAGCCATCTTCACCACCACCACTATATAGCCACCTCCAGCTCCACCTTCACATCACCTCCAACATAACTACCAACATCACAGCCATCTGCACCATCACCTCCACCACCACCACCACAGTCACTGTCATAATCACAACCAGCATCACCTCCACCACCACCAAAATTATCATGGCCACATCCACCATCACCTCCACTTCTGCCACCACCACCATCATCACTACCACCACCACTATCATGGCCACCTCCAGCGTCACCTCCACATCACCTTCACCCTCATCACCACTATCACAACCACCTCAAACACCACCTCCACCATCACTATCACCTCCATTTCTACCACCACCACCACCATCATCACCACCATCACCACTATCACAGCCAGAGCCACTATCACCACCACCATCACTACCATCACCTCAAGGAATTTATAACACAAAGAACATCCTGGACTTAGATGGATAGTCAGACAAGAAATAGACAGAAAAAGGATACAGAGTCTGCTGTAACACAAACCACCTCTAAATGGTCTCAGTATTTGCTAAAAACTGCATCAAAAGCACAAATACAATTCAGTGACAGAAAAAGAATCATATGCATATTGGATGTTGTTGAGTCAATTTCAAAAATCACATAGACCAGGTGTGTCCTGAGGAAAGGATTATGCTTCTCTCATCTCCAAACTCAAATGCTTTACACAAGTCCTGGCATAGAATCAGGTCTCACTTGCTGACTGAATGAGCCAACAATCTCTGACTTTGTAACATCACTTTACTACTTGATATCTGCCTCTTGACATAGGGAACTATTTGCTTAAAAATTGCACACACACATAAAGCAAAAACAATATCTATACTTTCTCCACATTACATATGGAATTCTAGAGGCAGACAAAAGCCAATTCATTTATCCTTCAACAAGCAAGTAAAATGTAGAGTCAAAATTGAATTCCTGTCCTCTCAATTGCTTTGTTCTATTCCACTGATAGATTCCCTAAATGCATCCTGAGTGTGGAAGTAGAGACAATTGTATATTACTATTCCAAGGAAATAAGTTTGCAGTAGGAGATGAAATTTATAGCACGTTCATCAGTGCTTCTTATTTTTAAAGAATTCCTGAGACTATCTCCTCTTTATTTCTACTTCCTGAGACTTTATATCTGAGGAATCCTGCTACAGAAATTGACAAAGGGCCCAAAAAGATTAAAAATTACAGTATAATTGCTATTTAGAAATTGTTCAAAGACAAGAGCATATTGAAAAGCTGGTTATCAGTCTATATGGGCCAACTAAGACTATAGAACCCTGGTTCTTTGTGGAGATCCTAGGCCTGTTTGAAGAATGGAAGAATGGGCTAAATGAATGGCAATGTCTTATGGTTTCCTTCCAATCTATTATTATCTAGGATTTCAATCCTGGAAATTCCTCATATTTTACTACATAGATAAATGTGTAATCATTACATAGAATTTCCTCATTAAATAAGTTTATTTTTCTCCCAATAGCCAGTAAAACTTCAGCTTCAGCATTCCTCAATTAATGCAGTTTCATCTTTTTTTGGTCAAATATACACCATAGCCTATATAAATATAGATTGCCCTTCCTTCTGAATCACAAATATCACCCATGAAATCGTAGACCTATTAGAGGCATTAACAATCATTTAAATGACAACCACCACATGTACTATTATTTGTTCATCTTGGTGTGCTTTATACCAAGCCAGCTGGATTACCTGTACTTACGCTAATCCCCCACCTACTTTGGAAAATGCTGCTTTTCTTTTGCAAATGACAAAAATGAAATGTTGAGAATTTAAGTAAGGTGGTCTTTAATTTCCTGTGCTGGACTGATCTTCCCATGTGTCGAGCACAAATTCACTTAAGGTCCATAAGGCTATCTCATTCTTTGGAGGTCAGTGAGATAGCTCACACCAGAGCCATGATCAGAAGGCTGCATGTCAGTTACTTACTACAGCAGAGCACAATTTATTTCTAAGTAGAGGATATGGATTTCACACACATCATCTTTTTAATTTAGTCAAAGAAGTAAATCATACCCACACGTTAGCTCTTGGATGCATCCTAAACATTCCTTCTCCCTCTCCAAGAGCTGCTTTCCACTCTGGTTTCTTAGGGCTGGCTGGACCTGATAATACGTCAAGGAATTCAGCCTACCTGTTCACCTGCAACCCTCTCCTGTCATTTTGTCACGGAGATAGGCCTGCCTTCCCCTCCAGTCTTTAATCTATCTTTAATCTCAGTGTTCATGGCTTTTCTGCAATTATTACCTCAACTAAATGCAGTGTTATCTGAGTTCCTTTGAATTCTGGGTCAAAGCTGAATATGTGGGGAGACCTTTGAGGATACATGGATGACCTTCCAAGGCTTGCTATTGGGGTGGTGTGGGAAAATTTTTACCAAGAGTCAGCAGAATTATTCTAGTTCGCAAAACTAATTCAGTGGCAGAACTGAGAATCTGGAGTCTTAATTCTCAATCCAGGATTCTTTCTATGTGACAGTGCCAGTTTTATGAATCTATTATCAGTTGCATTGAGTTGCCCCAAAGGACATGTTTAAGTCCCAACACCCAGTTCTATGACTTTGAACTTCTTTGGAAATAAGATATTTCATTTTTCTTTCTTTTTTTTATTGTTCCTTTTCTTTCTTTTTTTTCCCCCCTTGTACTTTTTTTTTAAGGTATTTGAATGTTTTATTAGTTAACTTGAGGTCATATTGGAATAAGGTATATCCTAATCAGATATGACAGATGCCGTTATAAGAAGGGGAATTGGAAACAGAAAGATGGTGGGGAGAACTTTAAGAGATGGCGGAGGCAGAAGCTGGCCAACCACCTGAAGCTTAGAAGAGGCAAGGACCAATTCTACTCTAAGGATTTTGGACTTCTCACCTCCAGAACTGTGAGACAAGGAATTTCTGTTGTTTTATGCCATCTCATTTGTGGTACTTTGCTAAAGTACCATGAGGAAACTAAGACAGTACCTAAGGAGTTAAAAGACTTTTCCATTATCCCTCTATCCCAATTGTTGGCACCCTTTCAGCACATGCAAAGAGGAAACTAAATAGGTTAGTTTTGAATACCTGCTTGCAGAAATAAAGGTAGTGAAGGGATAAATCTGGACATAGGGATCATGGAATGCTAGTATTAGCATAGCACCAAACTGGGAAGCTGCTTTGTACCCACAGTTCCTCTCCTGTCAGGGCAACCATGCCCTACACATCCGTGGAAGCGCAGTAGGACTCTGTCTACATCTAGCAAAGCAACCACTATTAAGAGACTTGTGAACGAGCAGGGGCCCTACAGTTAACTTACAGACCATTTCTAGGAAACACCTAAGTTCTTCTTTCAGCCTTCATTTATTTTTTAGATAGAGATGGATTTATATGTCAAAAATCATTCTCTCTCTTATATATTTACAAGCCTTGTGCTTTCAGTATTGCAACATTTTGAATTTTGGTTTTGTTTGTGGCCTTTAAAATTGGTACCTTTATCAAAAATGTCCTCTGTTACTCAGTACCTGTCAAGCTTAATTTAGTTGTGATGTAAAAGAGTCAATGGTAGATTTAAAATTCTAAGAAGGATGGAATCAGAGATTGTGTATGTTTTTTTAACAGGGTGTGGAGAGTGATTGTATAGATTATAAACAGGATAGAAGTGGGTAAGAAGCATCCATTGGCAGGTTTTGTTCCTCTAGACCAGATCAAGTGTCCTTAATAAAATTATCTCCATGGCCTATCACATCTACAAAAATCTCTCTTTTCTTCTCTTCATATCTTTGTCTCTCTCTCATTATTTATCTATCTATTTATCAATCGATCATCTTTCTCTATCATCTATCTATATCTTCTCTATTTATATATATCAATCTATCTCTAT
Source organism: Dasypus novemcinctus (assembly GCF_030445035.2). Taxonomy (NCBI): domain Eukaryota; kingdom Metazoa; phylum Chordata; class Mammalia; order Cingulata; family Dasypodidae; genus Dasypus; species Dasypus novemcinctus. The sequence goes on along the minus strand of NC_080679.1, from coordinate 129,804,955 downwards.
CTCTATATGTGTCTACATGCTCATCAATCTTCTTACATATCTCTCTCTCTTTATATATATAGAATCGGTATACCTATATTCATTTGCAAGATTATTTTTTTAGCATCAATTTCTTCATTAGATTCCAGTCTCCATGAGGATGAATAACTCTCTTGCTTAACAGAGCCTGCCAAAAAGCCCAACTACCAAAGTTCCATTATTATCTACCCCTTTCCTTCTCTCGATAGAATGATTTTGGATAGGGAACTGATACTTAAAGCATACAACAGAGCAGAGAAAACAATATTCATGAACCAAAAATAAAGCATAGTTAATCTAGTGAGGCTTTGGTCTCCAATTTTCCTTTCCTTGGCATCTCTTTTCCTGCTGCCCTGAGACTATCCCTGTCTACACTGATGCTCTTTCAGTATAACCTGCTCATATACAGTCATTAATTCAGGGATTTTCCCTCCACATGTTATCCCAGACCTCTTTGCCCTTCTCTAACCCACTCTAAGCTTGTTGATTCTTGGTCTGATTCCCATAGATCCTTGTTAGATGCCTGGATAATGTAAAGGGTTTAATTCGGTTATACAATAATGGTTGATGGTGACAAACAATTACTCCTCTTATTTAACATTTGAATCCTAACAATTATGTCAATGTTTTTACATCGAAGAAAACCCAGGGGTGACATTAAAAACATTAAACAATCAGCATGGCAAGGTAATTAACATATAAATCATCACAGGGTTTTGAAATGTATTAAAATATTCTTCCACGTTGTCGTATAAACAAATCAAATGATAACAGTTATAACTGCATATGTTGTCATGCCATTTGTTTGTTAAATTGTTCCAGTACTCTTGAAGCATCTATTGATTTTTATAAACTTTTATTTGTTACGGCTTTTATTTAGACACTGGCTAAATAAAGCCCCTGTCTGAGCCTTGATTTGATATGGCAAAACACAGCAAGTTCTTCTAATGAAAAAACTTCCCCATTATATTGAAAGTTTGGTCACCTGGGAGCAGGCAGGCAGCTGCTCCCTACCTTCTCAAGTGCCAACTCTCCCAGCCTAAGACTCTGCAGGTTCTTTCAACCCTTGTTTTCCCCCAAGCATCATTCAAGATAGTACTTTCTAAGCTCCAGTCTCTCTCTGGCAGCCATTTGAGGAACAGGAAAAGATTCAGGGAGGATGAAAAGGGAAGGAGCACTAGCCATGTCTCTGTGGTCCAATTAGGAGATGTCCCTTGCAGCTTGTGGGGTGGCAATTGGTCTTAGGAAAGGAGAGAAAAGAGAAAGACACTTGATTTCAAGTTGTCCAACTTTCTAAATAAAGAAGACTCCATAAAACACTTCATGTTGTTTATTCACCTTTAGTTACATTTGTGGAATAGCTATCCTACAATTATCTCATTTATGATGTGACAGAGACCAACAGATCCAAAGTGTCCAGGATGATCTCGATGCCCCCTGGAACATGATATCATCTCAGATAAGTCCTATTTGACTTGCTTTTCAGATCACCTGCTCTTCTCCATATTTCAGTTATTGAAAATGATGAATACACCCATCTTTATCATTTCTACTATATTTTAGAAAGCAAGCTATAGAAGAGTAGTAAGCCTACGTTCCTTCTTTAGTCTTAAAGGGATGTAAGAGAAATAACTGCTTTTTTTCTTGACATTGGGTTCAAAACATGTAATGGAGATAAGCCAGAAGTCAGTCTGTGAAAGAGGTCCACATTGAACTCATAATGCCCACTACTCCCCTTTGCTTGCCAACCCAACCTTCTCTTCTCTCCCACCTATCACTGAGTCAAGTTCTTAGTCAGAAACATGTATTTCTGAACTTTTCCTTCCATTAGGAAAAAAGTATTTTACAGTGGCTCTATAACCCCTCACTCAGATAAAACTGTCTGGTCAATCTCCAACTTCTCCAGTGTGATGATTTTGCAAAATGATTTCCAGATTGGAACTGCCTCATCAGGGCTCTCTGCCTACGGTTTATAAAATAAAAAAAAAAAAAAGTTATTCTTTATTAGTAGTGGTCGTAAGAGATGAAAGAGAGAAAGCATCTATGAATAAAATATTATTAGTTCATACTACCACTAGCGTTATAGGTGACTATTAAGTGTTTATGTATATATGTGAACATATATGCACATAAATTTACACATATATGTGCATACATACGTCATTTCAATTCTTATGTTTTTGAGGCAGTTATTAGAGTCCTGCCACGTAGGAAATAGAGATATCAAAGAAGGTAACAACATTTGATCTTCTCTTGATGATAGAATGTCTTACAAACATGAATATTAAGATAATCATAAGGACCAATAAATATTGTGAGAGTTTTTGTCACTTTTCCATTTCGAACTCTTGCAAGAACGCAATCTATAGACATGAGGACTTTAGTTGATTAACGGGGTCATCATCCTGTTCTACAAAAAATTCTTGTGTATTTTTCACTCATCACCATTATCAAATTCAATGTGTTTTTTAAATTATAGAAATTATGGGCTTACAGAAAATCATGCATAAAGGATTCCCATATATCACCTTATTAATATCTTGCATTGCTGTGGTATATTTATTATAATTGATTAAAATGCGTATTTAAAATTGCACTATTAACTGTAGTCCATGGTTTAACTTAGGGATCACTATTTCTGTTGTCCAGTCAATGGGTATTTAAGATTTTTGATTCCAGTAATTATATATACAACTTAAAACTTCCCTCTTTTAATCACACTCAAATATGTAATTCAGTGCTGCTAATTATGTTCACATCATCGTTATCTGTTACCAAAACATTTCCATCATCCCAAATAGAAATTCTGTACATATTTACTCTTAACTCCAGACTCCCAATCCATCCCCTGGTAACCTATATTCTAGATTCTGACTCTAAGATTTTGTTTATTATAATTAGTTCATATAAGTGAAATCATGCAATATCCTCATGTGTCTGGATTATTTCACTCAAAATAATGTCTGCCAGGTTCATCCATGTTGTTGCATGTATCGGGACTTCATTTCCTTTAACAGCTATAAAATATTCCGTTTTGTGTATATACATTTTGTTTGTCCATTCATTGGTGAATAGACACATCTTTTGGCAATTGTGAATAACACCACTAAAGACATTGGTGTGCAAATATGTTTGAGATCCTGAATTCAATATACAGGTATATACAGAAAAATGAGATTGTCAAATCATATGGTAGTTCTATATTTGACCTTCTGAGGATCTGCCAAACTGTTCTATAGAAGCAGCTCTATTTTACATTCCCACCAGAAAAGAATGAGTGTTCTTTCTTTTCCAACACTTGTAATTTTCTGTTATTTTAACAATAGCCATTCTAGTGTGAATAAAGAGGTATCTCATGGTTTTTATTGCATTATCTTAAAGACTAATGATGCTCAGTATGTTTCCAGGTGATTTTTGACCATTTGTATATCTCCTTTGGAAAAACGACTATACAAGTCTTTTTCTCATTTGTTAAATGGACTGTTTGTCTTTTTGCTGTTGAGTTGAAGAATTTCATTACGTATTCTAGGTATTAAACTCATATGAGATATGTGTTTTCCAAGTATTTTCTCCCATTCTGTAGGACTTTCATTATAAAGTCCTTTGATGCACAAATGTTGTTGCTGTTTTCAATTTTGATGAGGTCCTTATTTATCTATTGTTTTATTGCTTACTATTCAGTTGAAAAGACTGAGAATCCATTGCCTAACAGAAAATACTAAATATGTTTCCCTAAGTTTTTTTCTATGAACTTTATATTTATGGTTCTTATTTTTAGGTCTTTGATGCATTCTGAGCTGATTTTGTATATAGTATGAAATAAGAGTCTAACTTATTCTTTTATAAATGGAGATTCAGTTTTCCTAGCACCATTTGTTGAAGAAACTATTCTTTCTCAATTGAGTGGTCTTTGTCACCTTGTCAGAAATCAGTTGACCATAAATCTGAGGGTTGATTTCTGAGCTCTCAATTTTATTCCATTAGTATATGTCTCCACTTGAACTAGTACCATGCTATATTGATTTCTGTGGCTTTGTAATAAGTTTTGAGTTAAGGATGTTTTGGCCCTCCAACTTCATTCTTTTTCAAGATGGCTTGGCTATTTTTGGGTCCCTTACTCATCTATGTAAATTTGATGATTAGTTTTTCCATTTCTGCAATGAAGGATGTTAGAATTTTTATTGGGATTGTGTTTAATCTGTAAATTACTTTGGGTAGAATTGACATCTTAATTATATTTAGTCTTCTAATCCATGAACATAGTATGTATTTCCATTTATTCAGGTCTTTGATTTCCTTGAGCAATGTTTTTTAGTTTACTGTGTACAATTCATTTTTACATCCTTGACTAGATTTATTCTAAACAGTAGATTCTATCAGTTGCTATTGTAAATGGAATATTTTCCTTGATTTCTTCTTATGAATGTTCATTGCTAAGGTAAAGAATCGCTACTGATTTTGGTATATTGATATTGTATTCCCTCACTTTTTAAACTTTATTTATTAGGTCTAGGAGCTTTGTTGCAGATTTTTTATAATTTTCTGTATATAAGGTCATGTTATCTGTAAATAAGGAAAGTTTGACTTCTTCCTTTTTAATTTGGATGTGCTCTATTTACTTTTCTTGCCTAAATTCATTGACTAGAACATCCAATAAAGTATTGAATAACATTGGTGACAGTGGGCATCCTTGTCTTTTTTCTGATCTTAAAGGGAAAATTTTCAGTCTTTCATCATTATGTATGATGTTGGCTGTGGAATTTTCATGTATGCCCTTTCTCATGTTAAGGAAATTTCCTTCCTTTCCTAATTTTCTAAGTGTTTATATCCAGAAGGGATGCTGGATTTTGTCCAATGTTTTTTATGCATCAATTGTGATGATCATGTGGTTTTTCTCCACATTGTTTTGTTAATGTGGTATATTATATTATTGACTCTCTTACGTAGAATCACCCTTGCATAACTGGGATAAGTGCCATTTGATCATGGTATATAATTATTTTAATGTACTATTGGCTATGGTTTGAAAATACTTTGTTGAGGATTTTTACATTTATATTCATAAGAGTTATTGGTCTGTAATTTTCTTTTCTTGTGGAATCTATATCTGGCTTTGGAATGAGGCTGATGTTGGCCTTGTAGAATGAAATAAGAAGTGTTTTTTCCTCTTCAATTTTCTGGAAGAGTTTGAGCAGGATTGGTGTTCATTCTTCTTGGAATGTTGGGTAAAACTCCCTTTTAAAGTCATTTGATCCTGGGCTTTTTATTTTGGGGAAATTTTTGATTACTAGTTCAGTCTATTAGTTATTGGTTAGTTGAAATCTTCTATTTTTTTTTCCATCAGTGTATGTAGTGTGTGTGTGTTTAAGAATTTATCATTGTCATCTAAGTTATCTAATTGTTGTCATACATTTGTTCATAACATCATATTATATTCATTTTTATTTCAGTGGGGTCAATATGTCCCCCTTTTCCTTCCAGATTTTAGTAATATGTATCCTCTTTCTTTTTTACCTTGTCAGTCTAGTTAAAGGTTTGTCAGTGCTATTGATCTTTTCGAAGAACCAGCTTTTGTTTTTTCTGTTTTTTTTTATTGCTTTTTATTCTCCATTTCATTTCTTTCTGCTCCAAACTTTGCTATTTCCTTCCATAGGCTCACTTTAGGTTTAGTTAAATCCAATGTATGTTTGACTGATGATTTTATAAAATAACTGAAAAAAATCAAAAGAATAATATTTCATAATATAATACATGAAAACCATGTGAAATTCAAATTTCTGTGTCTATACATAAAGTTTTACTGGAACACAACTACACTCAAGTATTTATGTCTGTGACTGCTTTTTTCCCTACAACATCAGAATTAGGTAGTTGTGAAAGAGGAGACCTGACCAACAAAGCCAAAACCATTTACTCTCTTGCCCTTTCTAAAAAATGTTTGCTGATTCCTGAACTACAGATTGCTGACTCTCAAGAACACTAACCAGCAGCCCAGAAAGAACTTGGCAAAGACTGCTGTGCTCACACAGTGTCACGCAAGGGTCAGTAAATACAGGATAACTATCTTTAGTTTTCATACGGATGTTTTCTTTTTCATCATGATGTAGAAATTACCATATGGAAGAGAATGCTTCAGCAATTGTTAATAACAGGCATGCTGTTTCTACTCACAGAGAATTAATTAATGCATGTATTTGGAAATCACTAAGCAAACTGTAATTAACTAACAAAGTGATGAAATATTTATAAGAAACAAACAGAAAGCTATAAACAAAGTAAGTAGATTACAAAGTGAATATATTACACTAAACATTATATAAAATCTTATTAAGATACATATTTAATTTTACAGTTTGCTTGCTGGTTTGGTAATTTGATTTCATTGCATCATTTACTATTTGGGGAGGAGGATATTGTTTTCATTTGTTGATTTAAAAATCTTTATTTAGAAATGGTAAAGTTGGAAGCAGTTTACATTTAATAATTTATTGGGGTTATTACATGTAATATATATTTATATATTAGATATGAAAGCAAATACTGAAGATTGTAATTCTTGGAGGAGAAATAGAAATTGATTTGTATTTACTTTTCTTTGCACAACATTCTCCATGTGATAAATATTTAACATTTAAATGCATTCAAAATTTACTTCCAGATTCATGGCACTTTTCTTTCTTTATAAGCAAAATTCAAGGATATAAATGGTCAATGAATATTTCTCCCTCTGAAATGACAAGACAGGGATTGTTCACAGCTATTTCATAACATCAATTCTGGATTTTTTAAGCTTTTGAATTATATTCCTTAAATCAATAACCAAATTCAAATTTGGGAGAAAAACAAAACAAAACAAAAATGAAGCCAGGATAAATAAAGCGGTGAATTAAAACAAGTAGTTCTATTTTTATTCAAAATTAGCATGTAACTACAAAATAAGTAGGTAAAATTTCTTGTTTGATTTCTAAACTACATCTATTAGCATTTTAACCATTTGTAACAAAGATGAAATAATGGCATTAGGACATTTACTGGAGAATAGAAGGTGAAGATATGGGTTTTCTTGCTAATCTAGAGGGAGGAGGCAAGGTAGAAAAGTGATGGAGAAACTTAATGCTCAGATAATTTGCAAGAAGTCTCATTCTAAGCAATGCTTTGTATATATTCTTGATTGATGAAGTTAAAAGGAGCCTTCAGTTAGAAATCTGGATATTTTGAGAATGCAGTTTGGAAAAAGAAAATATTGGTCATAGTGAGAGTCAGACACAAGACTTCAAGAAATCAGAATTTCTAAACTCCAGAAGAAGTGGGGAAAAATTGTCAGATCCTCTTATAGATCATTATATAAGAGGATAGGAGGCTAAAATGGTGATATTCTAGCCACATGGTTTTGAATAATTTCATTAGAATAAAGCCAAAAGAAACAAATTGGTGGCAGAAGTTGCTTTCTGACTTTGGGAGTCATGGTTGTTTACAGTAAAAGAGTAGAATAATAGAAAATATCAACTTAGAGAAGCATTTTTGTATCTTGAAAATTATTATTATGTTAAGTGATTATGCATCTTCTACTTTTTATTGGTTTCAGGGCTACTCTGTGCAGTCTGCAATGATGTGCCCTGCTACTTGAAAGAACTGTTAAGATATTAGTGTTTTGTTCCCAATGACAGAATTCTGATAAGTCTCAAAAACCATTCTTTAATTTGAGAAGTGGAAGAACTGGGAATGCTTATCATAGATATCTGAAGGAAGTAATTAGCTGCCTTCCCATACTGAATCCTAGTATGTGCAAAAGTCTTAGCTGTTACAGAGGTTAACAGGCAGGCAGTGGATCAAAGTGAATTGAAGGAAGATCTTGGCTCAACCAACAGGATATCCTCATATCAAAAATAACTTGGCTTCTCAAAGTATTGAGGCCCCCATCACTGGAGGTGTTTAACAAGAGCCAGTGCACCATCTGTGCAGAAAATGTGTGCAACAGTTCTTTATTGTAGCAAAACTTTGACAAAGGGTTATCTAAAGAATATTTAAGTATTAGGGTTTTTTTTTTTTACATAAAGATATTTGTTCTGGCTCCTGTACAGGGTGTGTGAATGGAATTTTTTTAATTAGTGGAAAAATTATTTTACTGAACATCAATATTTGATTCAAATTACAAAACCATTTTCCACAATTCTAACATTTTCAAATTTATTTACATGATCTCTTGACCAGTCTGATTATCTTAAAGTCAAATGATTTTAATGTGATCTCAAGAAGAAATTGTCATATGATTTTCCCCAAATATGCAGTCCATTTAGCTTAATAGAGGTTCTGATAGAAAGGACTCAACACTGTTTCCCCTCAGAAGCTTCCTGCCATGCTGGCCACTCCTGTAAGCAAATTTATAGCACTTTATCCACAGAAAGCATCTCATCAGCCCCAAGAAGGCAGAGGGATGACATATTTAAAGTACTGAAAGCAAAAAATTGACATCCAAGAATTCTATATCTGGCAAAAATGTCTTTCAAAAAATGAGGGGCAGGGGAGTGCTGACGCAATGAGTTTATGAATTAGCAGACACAATGGGCTTAATTGGTTGGGCACCCACTTACCACAAGGGAGGTCCTGGGTTTTGCTCCCAGTGTCTCCTAAAAAAGATGAGCAGACAATGAGCAGACACAACAAGTGAGGCATCGAGGAGACACAATGAACAGAGACAATGAACAGACAATGAAAAGACACAGCAAGCAGACAATGAACAGAGAGATGAGGGAGCCATCTTGGGGTAGGGGGGAAATGAGGCACAGACTAAGACATTTCCAGATAAATAAAACCTGAGGGAGTTTGTCATCACTAGGAAAGTCCTTCAGGAGATGATAAAGAGGGTTCTGTTGGTTGAAAGGAAAAGATAAGAGACAATAGATTGAAGCCACATGGAGGAAAAAAGATCCCCTGTGAGGATAATGACATGGGTAAATATAAATTCCCATTTTATTGTATTTTTGGTTTGTAGCTCCATTTCTTACTTCCTGCAGTAACTAATAGGGAAATGCATAAAATCCAATGATCACTTGTGGTTTAGACTCACAATTTATAGACATGTAATTTGTAACAAGAGACACATAAATGTGGGAGGACAGAGTGTAGGAACATAGTTGGTGAACAGTATTAAAATTAAATTGGTATCAAAGCAGTGAGGGTACCAAATATTGTGAATGTGATGAATTCCATTAAATGGTATACTTGGGAGTGGCACAGATGGGGAAATTTATGTTATATATATGCTCACACAATGTATTTCCACAAATAGAAAGAGCACGAAAAGAGTTGATGACAATTAAATGAAATACATAATCCTGGATTATGATTTAGCAAGGGAGGAGAAAAGGCTCAAAGGAATACTCTTGGGACACATGAAAAATTTGGAATACAGACTGTGAGCTTTACATCAATGTTACATTGCTTGAACTTGATACCTGCACTTAAGGTGGTTACATAAATGAATATTCTTTTTCTTAGGAAATGTGCATGGTAGTATTAAGTATCCAGGGAGTGTGATACATACAACCTAAATCAAAGTGTTCAGAAAATGGATTTATAAGTAAACAGACAAGCAAATATATAGCTAGATGATTGAAAGATATAGATAGATAGTTCAATGATAGGTAGGTAGTTAGATACAGAGAGAGACAGAGAGATAGACAGATAGATAATAGATTCATTGGCAAATGTGGCAAAATGTTAAAATTGGTAGATCTGGGTATCTGAGCATGTACGTACATGTTGGAATTCTCTTTATGATGTTTGTATTATTTCATAATTGTCCTGTAAATTTTAAAATATTTCAAAATAAAGAATATATATATATATATATATATGTATATATACATACATGTATAGACACACAAATACACGTACATAGAAATCTGGAAGGGTTTATGTTAATAAGTTATAGTGTAAATTTACATGTTTAAAAAATACATTCTTTTCTTCACTTCATCACTGTATTTCTTAAAAAATATATTATTTCATAATCCAAAAACAAACTATATGTATTATTTTTCCTTGTTCTCAGTTTTCATACTGTCATAGTGATTTCATCCCTTTATTTTGCACAGTTCTCTGGACTTCTCCACTTTGCTCCTAAAAGGTTTTGCTCAACCTGGGACTCTTTCCCCAATGACAGTGGAAGTGACATGGATAACAGCATGTTTTTTTCCCCCAATGTGTCAATTTTATTAATTTTCAGGAATTTGAAGTAAGAAATTGATAATTTGTTATAATCCCATTTTTTATTAGAAAAATTGTGAGTATACAGAAATATCATTCATAAAAAAGTTCCTATAACCTCCCTATTATTAATACCTCACGTTAGTGTGTTATAATTTTTACAATTGCTGAGAAAACATTTTATAATGATAGTAGTGATTATACTCCATCATTTAGCTTAGAGTTCACTGTTTGTATTGTACAGTTCTATACAACCTAAAATTTCCCTTTTTAATCACATTTCCATAATGCATGTCAATGCACTAAATTATTTGTGCAATGTTATGGTATCACACCACTTTTCTGTCCTCTTAAATAAAAATTCTTACAAACTGAGCATTAACTTCCTTTTCCCTAATGCCATCCTATCCCCTGATAACCTAATTTCTAGATTTCAACTCTTCATTTTGCTTGTCCTAGTTGTTTTGTATCAGTGATTTCATATAATATTTGGTCTTTTATGTCTGGCTTTTTTCTCTCAGAATGATGTCTTCAAGGTTCATCTTCTTTGACACATGTATCAGAACTCTGTTCCTTTTTATAGCTGAATAATATTCTATTATATGTATACATTTTGCTTGCCCATTCATCAAACAAAATGCCATCTTTTGGCACTTGTGAATAAGACTTCTATGAATATCAGTGTATGAATATTTTTCCAATTCCTGACTTTCAATTCTTTTGGGTGTACACCTAAAAGTGAGATTTCTGGGTCCAATAGTAATCCTATACTTAACTCTGAGGAACTGCCAAACTGCATTCCACAGCAGCTGCACCATTTCACCTTCCCACCAACAGTGAACATGAATTCCTATTTCTCCACAACCTCTCCAAAACTTGTAAATTTCTGTTTTTTTTTTTTTAATAGTAGCTATTCTAATGGGTGTGAAATAGTATTCCCTTATAGTTTTGACTTACATTTCCTTAATGGCTAATGATGCTGAGTATCTTTTCTTATGCTTTTTGTTCATTTATGTATTTTCTTTAGAGAAATGTCTATTCAAGTCTTTTGCCTATGTTTTAATTGGGTTGTTTGTCTTTTTGTTGTTGAATTGTAGAATTTCCCTACATATTCTAGATTTTAAACCCTTATCAGAAATATGGTTTCCAAATATTTTCTCTCATTCTGTATGCTGTCAGTTTATTTTCATGATAAAGTCCTTAGATGTACAACAGTTGTTAATTTTGATGAGGTCTCATTTTATCTATTTTCTCCTTCATTGCTTGTCTAAGAAGCCATTGCCTAATGCAAGGTCCTGAAGATATGCCCCTACATTTTGTTCTTGGAATTTTATATTCTGGTTCTTATATTTTGGTCTTTAATCCATTTTGTGTGTATGTTTGTTTATGGTATAAGGTAGGGGTCCACCTTCATTCTGTTACATATGGACATCCAGTTCTCCCAACACCATTTGTTGAAGAGAACGTTCTTTCTCCAGTTGAGTTCTCTTACAAGATAAACAAAGGAACAAGAAATGATGGCCAATCAAAAGAAGAGGATGAAAATCCACAAGCATTAACAAAGAAGACCAGACTGTGGATGTTACAAAGACTTTAAAAATGGTCTTCAATATGTTTAAGGAGATGAGGGAAAATACATAAAATAACTAAAAGATCTAGGAAAACAATGAATGACAGTTATAAAAATCTCAGCAAAGAGATGGAAATTTTAAAAAAGAACAAAACTCATCTATTGGAGTTGTATTTCACAATGACTAAATTGAAAAATTCCTTGGAGGATTTCAATAGCAGGTTTGGAGCCGGCAAAAGATAGAATTAGTAGACTCAAAGACAAGACAATTGAAATTAGTTAGTAAGAGGGTCATTAAGAACAAAGAACAAAGAAAATAGCCTACAGACTTGTAGGACACTATCAGGAGTATGAATAGGTTCATTATAGGAATCCCAGAAGAAGAAAAGTGAAAGGGGCATAAGAAAATAATGACAGAAAACTTCCCAAACTTAGAAAAAGACATGAAAACGCACATCTAAGCAACTCAGGAAACACCAGCCGGGGTAAGCTTGAAGCGAACCAGCCCCTGACACATTCTGGCCAAACTGCCAAGTGCAAAGGATGAGGAGAGAGCTCTGGGGAAGCAGATTTGCCTCAAGCCATTGGACGCCTGCCTACCACACGGGAGGCCCCAGGTTTGGTTCCTGGTGTCTCCTAAAGAAGATGAGGTGGCACAGAGAGTGGACAGCAAGGGCAGAAAATGGGGGTTGGAGGGAAGAATAAATTAATTAATTTTTTGAATAAAGAGAGAGTTTTGAAAGCTGTAAGAAAATAATCAACATGTTGCATACAAGGAAGTCAGAATTAGATTAAGTGCCAGTTTCTCATCAGAAACCATGAAGGCAAAATGGCAGCAGGTTGAAATACAGTGCTGAGGGAAAAAAAAAATGTCAGCCAAGAACTTTATATATGGTGAAACTTTGTTTCAGAATTGAGGAAGGGATTAAGACATTCCCAGAGAAAGAAAAGTTGAGGGAGTTCCTGCCTATAAGCAATACTGAAGGGAGTTCTTCAGTCTGAAAGGAAAGGGCACTAGAACATGAATCAAAGTGGCATAAAGAAAGACTTCTAGTAAAGGTAACCACGTCAGTAATTATAAATGCGAACGCTATTGTATTTTATAATTTTGGTATATAAATGTACTTCTTACTTTTTATAGATGCTAAACTGTAAATGCATTAGAAATGATGATAAATTCTATGGTTTGGGGCACAATTTACAAAGACAATTTATAATAAGTACAAAAGAAGTTGGGTGATGGAGATTTTCTATGTATGCTATTGAAGTCAAGTCAGGTTGGCCTCAAATCAAATATGACTCTTACATATTTAGGATGTTAAATTTTAACCCCATTGTTGTGGAGCCAGAGAGATTCAGTGATCACATATGAAAGGCCAGGACTCAATAATAGTTTTGGGAAGGAACATTTATTAACGACCAGCCAGGCTCAGGAACTTTTCAGTTCAAAAACCCAAACCCCAAATAGGATTTTTGGATTCCTTTTATACAGAGGATTGTAGGAATCAGGAGTCAAATGGTGCTTTGTTTGAGGACCGGATAAGCTTGAATTAACACATATTCCCCACATTCCCAGTAAGGTGAATTAACATATTTAGTTTGAATTCTCCCTGAATTGGCTTTCTGGGATGGGAGGGGTTGGCACGGTTGTGAAAGGGGGGGCTGCAGCTGTTACTGTTTGACACACACAGCCCAGGTTATTCATGAAGAGATGCACAGCCCCCCACATAGCCCATATCATTGCCCCCGTGATGCCAGCTTAACCTGCTAAGCTTTGGCATCACTATGGTTGGAATTATGAGGTGGATGGCTGTTTGTTGCTTTGGTTGATTACCCCACTTATTAATTTTCCAGTGAAGGCCCAAAGACAAAGCCCCTGGGTAATATCCAGGGTTTTTCCCTGTTTTTAGAAGAAGTTTTTGCTCTGGACAGCAGAATTTTGGGGGTGGGGGCCCTCCAGTAGCCATCCTGGGGTTACCAGTGTTCACATGGATTTCTTGCCAGGCTCCAGATTCATCCATTCATTTTTTTTTTTTTTTTTCATTTTCCCTTTAGAGAGTTTACACCTTTAATCTTAAAGGGCTGCTGAAGGGAGATGATCTTTTTTCTGTAGTTACTTCCTGGCTGTGGTCCCTACCTGACAAGGTGTAAAAACTTTGCTATTTTATTTTAACTGGAGGAAGTTGGATCTGGCATTTTGTATGAAGTTGGATGAAATTTTCACATGGCTAACAAGATGATCATTCCGAAAGAAACAAACTTAATTAGAACTTTGGGAATACATGTTTATTTTGAGAAGACACTGGATTATAGAAGTGGAAAAGTTTAGGCACCTGCAAAGAAGGCACCTTTTTAAAATTGGTGGGGAACTGTTTAGCGTGCCTTTTTAATTTTTTCCGTAGTAAACTTTTTTATATCTGTGAAACATTTAATGTCTGGGTTCACAAGAGGATCATCTTTTAAATCTGGCTTGAGTAGTTTTAGTTAAGGATTTCAAAGCAAGAGTGGAGAAAGGGTCCTTCAGGATCTGACTCTGGGCCCTCTACCAGTAGCAGGGTGGCTGGGTTAAGCGTTTGACACACCCTTATTTGCACTTCAGGGGTTTCTAGCAATTAAGCATTTAATTGACTGGCTAGCAGTACGCCACTGGTGGCCCCGGGCCTTAAGCACATTCTTTACCTGGTATGGGTGAAGACTGTGAGAGGTTGGCCCCAAGTTAGTTTGGTGGCTTTTTAGATTAAAAGGGCTGTTGGCCCCACTGCTCTCAGGCAAGACGGCCATTTTTATCTTACAGACATGTTTATTAATTACTCAGAAAATGAGTTTACCAGGACTTTTAACATGTTTAATATATTTTTGTATATGCTTTAATAACAATACCACCATAATTATTAGACATATATCTAGAATAGGATATAGGCACAGTACTTAATACTAATTAATGTACTACTCAATGCATAAGTTTTTCTTTGAGCTATAATTAATAGATTTAAGTTTCAGGTTTGCAATACCTTAAATGTTATCTCTCCATGAGAGTAGGCTATAATGCCAATTTGTATTTAATTTCTACATATAGTTCTCTGGTGGTTATGGCTCCACTTGGTATGGTCTTCACACAGTGAGTAATCCACAGCACCATTGATCCTAGCGAGAGGCTAGGAAGGTAGTTTTCAGTATTCCACCAGCCTTGTGCACAACGCTCTTTGGCACTATGAAACAGTGCCAGACTGGAGGTGATATTCATTGTACATTTGGTTGTACCAAGCCACCGTTGGCTGCTGCAGAAGTTTGAAACTGCAACATAGTTTCCATTGACTTCAGGAGCAGGACCAGAGATGTAGAAGATACCCTTTATTGTTTCAGGGGTCTGTGACCAATTTAGCCAATAACTCATTTGGAGAGGCAAGCTGCAGTGTAGTCAAGACCTGATTTGAATGCAGAAGAGAGTTTGACAATGCTGAAGTTTATCCCTTGATCTTTATATACCTTTTAAACATTTCTAATGCAGTGTGTTACATATCACATGAACTTAACTTTTTAGTACTTTGCTTTTTATTTTTACACTTTTACCTGAAGATGTTAATTAGCAGATATTTTACTTTAGCAATAGAGGAAAAACTTTTTCCATTTTTAAAATGAAAACAGAGGATTCCCAATGGAATCAAGGTAACTTTTCATTATCACTACTTGGAGATGTACATGGAGGTGACTTTTAGACAGGTTTTATTGTTATGAAGTTTTTTTTTTTGTTTGTTTGTTTTTTGCCATTAATATTAATCTAGGTTTCTAGTCAATAATGGCTTTCTAGAACCAGAGCCATTTAAATGCTTTAGTTTAGAAGATACTTTTACAAACTTTTTATAATTGACAACAGCCACAGACTGGCTAATTTACCTTAGATTACAATGAACAACCAATGGAATTTACTCTACCCATTGAGAAGGCTGTCCTACATTTTAAAAATTTAATTTCATTAGACATGAACTTAGAATTTTTATCATTTTAAAGATTTAATACATATCTTAATTTATTAACTTGTTATTTTATAAACCAGAGATAACACTCCAGCTAAATAAATTGTTTTAGCTTAATTTGGGCTCTAGGAATATTCATCGAATATGTAGTTGAGTATTTTAATTTTTAACAATTTGAATAGAGCTCTTTTAAGAATGATTTGTTAATTTGATATTACTATCCCAATGTATGAAGATATACACTGAGCAAATAGACAGACATGAATAGTTTGACATAGAAACACAACTTAGTTACTTAAAACTTCCAATTTTTTAAAAACAAGTTTAACTGCAAAACAACATTTGAAAGAGCTCGTGGAAGGCTTTTTTTAAAATTTTAATTTGCACTATGATCATGCAGTTTTGCACAAGAATTGTTTTTTAATTAATGACTTATAACCAAAATGTCCAAATGTTTTTATATAAATTTTTGTTTTAGAACCATAAGCAGAGGCAAGGAGTAAGCCCAGACTGGCAGTAATCACAAGTCAAAGCAAATTTTGTTTATAATTATTGTCACAATAGTTGAAGCCTTGGGATAGGTGAAAGTAGTAATAAAATAATTATGATTAAAGATAAGTTTAAGTTATAATTACTGTTTCTATAGTGATCACTAAATAAACTTGAAGTAGTCATAAACAAATGTAAATTCGTTTAAGATTACTATTACTATAGCTGAAATTTAAGCTACATTTACTCCTCTGTAATAATTTCAGTTATTAGTTTATATATATATATAAAGGTACTTATACAATGATTTTAATTCTTAGTTTCTAGAGAGTTTTCCTTAAAATTAATTTGGGTACCTTTATTTATTAATTATTCAATTAAAATAATTTTATTTGTAAAAATTCTGTGCAGCCTTTCCCACCTTTTCCAGCAATTCAATAAATTTCACTTGTGAGTTATGCATTAAATTTACCAGGAAGACAGTATTAGCATACAAAGATTTATTTCCAGGTTACCTTTGACTGTTATCTAACTTATAACAGGTGAACTTTATTTTTTTTAAAGATTTATTTATTTATTTATTTCTCTCCCCTCCCCGCCCTTCCAGTGTCTGTTCTCTGTGACTATCTGCTGCATCTTCTTTGTCTGCTTCTGCTGTTGTCAGTGGCATGGGAATCTGTGTTTCTTTTTGTTGCGTCATCTTGTTGTGTCAGCTTTCCCTGTGCACAGCACCATTCCTGGGCAGGCTGCACTTTCTTTCGCACTGGGTGGCTCTCCTTATAGGGAGCACTCCTTGTGTGTGGGGTTCCCCTATGCGGGGGACACCCCTGCATGGCACGGCACTCCTTGTGTGCATCAGCACTACTCATGGGCCAGCTCCACAGGGGTCAAGGAGGCCCAGGGTTTGAACTGCAAACCTCCCATGTGGTAGACGGATGCCCCAACCACTGGGCCAAGTCCACCGCCCTCTCAGGTAAATTTTAAATTTGATTTTTTAGGTACTGACAAACTGACAAAGTTAGAATAGATTTTAAAGTTGAACACAAAATTAAGCACAGATTAAAAGAAAATAATTTTATTCCTTTGCATTTCTGGGCAGTCTTAGACACAAGAGAGGGACTGGCTAAATTTTAACATGAAGTTGCCAAGCCAAATTGTATTTTTTCTTCGCAGTTTTTTTATGACTTTATTGTCTGACACTTTCCCAGTTAACCAGCCATCAGAGGGCCATTAGGTGATTAGAGGTTCATTGTTTTAGCTAACAAGCTTTGGTTTTCTGAGGCAATAAACTTTTTGCTAGATAAAGGCACTTTACCAGTTATATAGGTTTTAGAACATTTTAAAGCATTTTAAAACAAACCAGCAAAAAGAAATTCAGAAAGACAAAATATAGGCAGAGGTTAATCATGCAAAATATTTTGACCTGTGATCACCCTGGGGAAAGGAATTTCCATTGCATTCATCCTGGCTCTGCCAGGGACCTTTCCACCTCCCCCATCCCAGGCAGCTGGGTGTGGTCAGACAGGAAGGGGGCTTGCAAAGGGGTTGACCTGCTGGGAGGGGTAAGCCCCTGGCTCGTCACTATTCCCATGCACCCCCCAGAGGAGGGGGCCGGAGAAGGCAATGACTGGCAATCCTAGGACAATGGCTCCTAAAAAACCTTGAAGAAGCTTTGCAGGCCTGGCATTCTTCCAGGTGGTACCTCTGTCTTGGCAAGGCCATGATTCAATCCACTGTTCTATGACCCAGGCATTTTAACTGGGACCAGATTTAATAAACCTGGGTGCACAGCATGGGCACAACGCAGAGAATTCCCGAGCCCTGGCAAATGGCAAGAGCAGTGCAAAAGAGCAGGAAAGAGAGTGGAGCACTCACGTGTTCAGACTCTGTAGTCTGCTTTATAAACTCTAATTATGCTCTTCCTTTGTTAATGGTAAACCAAAGTTTACCATTTTACACAATCTAACACTATTATCTGGAGGCATGAAAACACAAACTGGCATTGAATAAATACAGACAGAAGTACAAAACCCATCAATCTCAATCCGACCCATAATTTTTATCCCTCCTGCACAGCTGCCCCTGAGCTACAGCCTATCAACTATTGCAATCCTAGGGAGGGGGGTCTTTCAACAGCAAACTTTTAACAGGACGTTTTGTCTACCCCTGCTGTTTACAAAACAAGCTCATTTGCAATCCAGCACCAAAGCTGGATTTCTGGCTCAACTTTCCACTGTTTAACTCATATTCAGAGCAAGCAAAAACGAATCCATTTTCCTGTAATCAAGATTTTCCAAATCAGACCAATTTTTCAAGATGCATTAGTACTTAAACCCATCAATGTCCTTTTTCACTATAATCAAACATTCACTATCTTATTGGAGGCAGGACCAGAATCAGATGCTAACACACAGTTAACTAAACTTAAACATCAGGCTTTTTTCTTTTCTTCAGGCCTGGAGAAGATGGTTTCCCCCAAATCTCTGGAGGTACTGGGGTCCTCTTTTTGGAGGCTGATCAAGTTTCCCTTCTAATGTTTAAAGTTAGGTTTTCCTGACACTATGCCCACTCCCCCCCCCCCCCCCAGGGGTTCTACCGGTGTGTGGAGGTTTTTTGTTTCCAGAATTTCTTTTTAGACCTTCTGGTGCATCCAATTTTTCCCAGGAGGACTCCGGTGGAGCCTACATCCTTTATCTGGACTGAAAGGAGTCCAGGGGTGCCCAGATTTGGGGTTCACCTGAGCCCTCCCAGCTTCTTCGGCAATATCCAGAAAGCGTAGCACAGTGCTCCCATCTCTGACCTTCATTGTGATTCCAGATGAGCCCCCAGAAATACTGTGGAAGCAGAGATTCAATGAGCATGTCTGGAAGGTCAGGACTCAGTAATTATAATTTGGGGAAGGAAAATTTATTAATGACCGGCCCGGCTCGGGATCTTTTCTGTTCAAAAACCCAAGCCCTGAATAGGATTTTTGGATTCCTTTTATAGAGAGGATGTAGGAGTCAGAAGTCAAATGGTGCTTGGTTTGAGGACTGGATAAGCTTGAATTAACACATATTCCCCACATTCCCAATAAGGTTGAATTAACATATTTAGTTTGTATTCTCCCTGAATTGGCTTTCCAGAACTGGAGGGGTTGGCACGGTTATGAAAGGTGGGGCTGCAGCTGTTACTGGTTGACACACACAGCCCAGGTTATTCATGAAGGGATGCACAGCCCCTGCCCATAGCCCATATCACCATGAAAACCACAAAGAAAAAGATGAAAAATATATCCAGAAGGAAATGAGAAAGGACTCAAAAACAGTTGAGGCACAAGGCTTGAGACAATAGTTTACCTGCTGTAAGACCCTCCGTGGAACACTCAGGAGAGGGAGAAGTCTGTTTCCTAGGAAGCAGAGAGGACATTCAAACTCTGTCGGGATCCCTAAGGCCACTAGCAAGCACAAGCCAGGATAAGACGCAGGATCAGAAAAGACAGGGAGAGCCTGGCACTTTGCATTTGCCTTGGGGATAATTTAGGACAATGGTCTCAAATTTAGCCTGCCAAACAGTGATGTAAAGGGACTCATTCAGGAGTCGGAGGGCACAGAGAATTGGCTCCCAGAATCACTTACATCCATTGCCCGCCCCCCCACCCCCAACAATGTCCTGTTATCAGTCACTCTTGCTTTTGTCTGGATCCTTTCCTACTTCTTCCCAACATCATATCTAACTGAGCTTTGCTTACATTCTAAGATTAGATCAGAAATCACTTTATCCAGGAGGCTTTCCTTAGTCTCCACCTCCCTGGAGTTGTTTCCTGCCTTCTGTTTCCATGCTGAATCTGAGGCACCCTTATTCCTTCACATAGATATTGAGGTATAATGATCTATTTATGTGTTTATGGGCTAATTGAAGACATGCACTGTCTTTTGTTCTATTTTATTATTTTTCCCTCATAGTCTCTATATCCTAAAAAAACATCATAGTGCATTTGGATATATATATGAGTGGTGAATGAATGAATGAATGAATAACTGAATGTTGAAATGCTGGATCAAAGACAAGCCTGTACTCTTCTGTTTCTTCAGGTAAGCCAGGGACCTAAACAAGATCTGAACAAGATCAGCTTGTGGGAGCTTTTATATTAATAGCCTTAAGCCTACCTGAATGGTAATTATAGAGGAAAAGCTTTTGTGGGGGGAAAAGCTATTTTTAAAAGCCAACAATGCATTGCATCTGTGATCCACATTAAAAATAGATTAAACATTTACTTAAAACTCTATCCTGACATGCTAAGGTTTTTTTTCTTTACCCAATGTATGAAAGTGATTTGCTAAGAGCTTACTACTTACAGCTGATTACCAGAAAGTAATATATTCTTCCTCATTCCAGAAATATTCCTCCAGCAGCCAGCTTCCAGGGAGAACAGAGAGAGTATCAGAGGCATCATGCAGAAATTATTTTTGTACTACTCATTCTATACTAAAATGATTTCCAATGTCTCCTTATTTATGCTCTTTTCTATGAACACATTTGCAATTTGAGTAATGAAAGATTAAGATGATTTCAGACATCCAGATATGTGTAACATATAAATATTGGTCTAACTGTATAAATTGTCATCTTTAATTAAGATTGCACCCAAACAAAGAGATAACTGTCTTAGAGGTTTTTATGAGAATTTTCGGTTTGTTCCTTCTTAGAGTTTATGTACCAAAATTTCATTCTAAGCTTCCAAATGCCAGTACTATTATTCATTCAGCCATATATACTAACATGTTACCAATTTAACAATGCTATTGAGAATAAAAATAATACTTGCCTAAATTTTATCACTATCAACTATAATCAGTGTTAGAAATTATCATTGGCAATGCAAAAACTCCTGGATGTTGTGCTAATATAATAATGTACATTAGTGCTTTCTTGCCCTTTGGAGGAATATGGTTACATATAAAATATAAATATGCTTGCTTTATATTTATATACAAACCATGTAGAGAGGCTACGTGCTTCAGTGGAAGTATATTCTTGCTAGATGTTAAAAATGCTTGTCACAGTGCTGCGTTGGTGACCTTGGACAAAACATTTCTTCAGTCTGTCAGGGTTTCAGCTGTAAAATGAGGACTGTTGAATTTCTAAAGTGGCTTTTCAATGGTTCCTAAGGTTTTCTATACCTCTAGAATTTAATATATATATTTCATTGTGGTGGACATAGTTTGGTGCTGGGTACTTGACAGTCACCCCCACACACAGACACACACACACACACTCTTATCCTTCTTGGCTGCATATAGAGCCTATTTCTCATTAGTGAGCTGAAAATAGCAGATACGTATTTTCACGTCCCCCACTTACCCATCTAAGAAATAGAAATGGATTCCAATCCTGGCCAGTGAGATTTGAGAGGAAGTCTGCAGTTGAAAATCCGAGAAGGCATTTCCTCTTTAATAAAATGGGAGGTGTGGGAAGAAATGCTCTTTTCTTTGCTGGATCTTCTGTGACTAGAAATCTCCCCTGAATATATTGCCATCAAGCTGACACTCTGAGAGACACAGCTGCTAGCTGAAGTTGGCAGGTGGAAATGACAGACACAAAGTCTCTCATTCCTGATGGTACTGCTGAATAAATGAAGGAATTCTGGAAACCCTTTACTCTGAACTATTTGTTAAGACTTGTAATTTGGATGTTGTGCCTATATCCAAAAGACAATATGTGTGTGTACCCTTCATTTCAACAGATATATTTCTTCTCTTTGAAGTTCTCACATAATAGACATTCACCTGAGAATCTTCAATGGCCTGATCTTTTAAACAAATGAGGTCTCTATTCAAATGTCTGCCTTTTCAGAGTCTTTCTTGTCTATTCTATCTAAAACAGACATTTTCTCATCTATTTTCCTTCTAATAATTATCAATTTCTTTAGTTATTTATTAGTTAGTTTTTCTTAATTGTGTATTGTCTTTCTTCCTCTAAAATGTAAGCTTCATGAGGGCAAGACCATCGTTCCCCATTTTTCTCCTGTTTTCATATCACTTAGAACAGGGTCTGCCACATAGCTGAAATTCATTACATATTTGTCCCATAAACTAATGATCATCTTAAATTAAAGAACATCAGTAAAATAAACTTGAGAAGTAAAGTTGTTAATTGAAATTTGGATGAACTATAAACTTATAAAAAAGCAAGGTAAGCATGGCTTATCTTTTAAAAAACACGTAGTTTGTAAAAAATGAGTTCTTTGGATACATATTTTATGTAAATATTTGATATTCTTGTTTACAAAGAATTAAACTTTATTATGTTAATATGTAAGACAAATATTTTGTTATGTTTAAGAAAAAAGTAAAGGAAGTAACTTAAACAACATAAAATTGATAGATTCACTCATTTTTACAAAGTTTTACTGAAAATAAATATGCAAATGGTATATGGATTAAAAGATTCAAAGAAATTTTTAAAAACTCATGAATGACTAAATGATGGGGATACAATAATGATAAGGTTTTACTTTCTATATGATTCCTATATGTGTTTTTCAGTGAACCTAAATAAATTTTGGATACAGTAAAGAGTTCAGGCATGATGTTCTGCTCACATGGGAATCAATGCACAGTTGGAAAAATGAGCATTTAAACAAATGAGTGAAAAATATGTTCTGGGGTTAAGAAGGACTCTGTTCTGGCTATAAGTTACAAAAAGCAATGTCCTGATCAAAGACAGGAATGTTCAGACTCATCCTTTATTACAGAGTAATCTCTCTCCACTGGGTTTCTCCTGCCCCTAAGGAGGAGAAGACAGCAGTGCATTCATGGAGCAATGGGGCATCCTCACTGATCGATGTCCAGGACCTTCTTCTGTGCATATGTATGAGTGGCTACTACCATCCAGGACAAGTCCCAGTTAGATTTCCAAAGTAACCACAAAACAATACCCAGTAAACCCTGTTCTCAATGAAAAAATTACAAAGTATACAAGTAGACAGGAAAGTATGACCTAGTAACAAGAAAAAATACTTTGGAGGAAGAACCAATCACTAATTAGAATTATTAATTCCAATTAATTAAGCAATAATTAGAATTACTAATAAAATCTTTGAACAATTCTCATAAATAGTAGTAATGAACTAAAGGGGAAAAGTAGCAAATAACCAAAAGAGATCAGGAAAAAGAACATAAGCACAAAATGAGAATTTCAGTGAGATAAAAATGATAAAAAGAACCAAATGAAAAGTCCAGAACTCAAAAGTAAAATAATAGAATTTTTCTGTTGAAAAATTCATTACAGTAGTTCAAATATAGATGGGAAAGACAAAAGAAAGGATGAGTGAATTTGAAGATTAAGTAATTGAATTTGTCCAGGTTGAGAGCAAAACAAAAACTGAATTTAAAAAATGAACAGAGCCTGAGAAAACTGTGGGACATCATCAAGCATACTGTGTACATCATAGGAGTCCCAGAAGGAGAAGACAGAGAGAAAGGACCATAAAAAATATTTGAAGATTTAATGGCAGAAAATTTCCAAAATCTTATGAAAGACATGAGTATTCAACTGAAATATGTTCAATGAATGCCAGGGAGGATGAACTAGAACAAACCTACACCAAGACACATTTTGATCAAACTATCCAATACCGAGGACAAAGGCAGAATTGCTAGCTTCCCTGACACCGTGAGATTAATACCAAGCACCAACAGGCAATGCATTTGGACAAAGACCTTGACCAAAAGGGTGAAACATTAAATACAAAAGAGGTTTATGGCTAAGAGATTCCAAAATGAGTTGTGAGGTCATGCCAGTGTTATTTATGTATGTCTCAGCAGATCTCACTAACTGCCACTATAAACAAAGTCCAAAACAGGGATGCTTCTGAAGGCTGTAGAATCATCTGGACACTATAGGCAAGGCACACAATCCCTTGAAATCAGGACCCCATTGGTGGGCCTTACCTTGGAGTATATGACAACTTATTTCCCCATTGTAGCTGAGTTAGACACATTTATAATACCCCTGCACATGTGTCTTCCACTCTTTTTGTTTGGCTCTTTAATAACACTATAACCTTTAAATATATGTCTCAGAAACATAAATCTGGCTGTTCACATGCAGGTTGAGCCCTGAATCTCAGAAGAATTGCAGCCAACACCTGTTCTCCAGTTCATTAGACTCAAGCAGGACAACTAAAAACATGATGCTGATGGGCAACCCCTATGTCAAGAAACAGAGTATCTATGACTGTAAGCAAAACAGTTGCTTCCTTCTGCCCCATAATATCTAAGCCCTCTCTCAATATGAGGCAGAGCAGGCATCACTATTCCAAAATCCTCAAGAGTAAGAAATGAACAAACATAAAGGGGGGATGCAACCATGGGCAAAGTAAATATATTAATACAGAACATGTAACATTGATAAAAAGACAGTGGTTACCTGAGGTTCTGATGGGTGAGTAAGGGAATAATAGGTGTAACATAGAGCATTTTCAGGGCACTGGAATTAAGTGTAAACTACAATGTGAATTATAGTCCTTGTCTAGTAACAATGTTTCAATATTTATTCACCAATTGTAAATGTTCCGCACTATTGTAAAATGTTACTAATAGGGGAAGATGGAGAAGGGGAGTGTGGTATATAGTAATCCTCTATATTTTTGATGCAATTTTTCTGTAATCTAAAACCTCTTTTAAAAAAAGTTTATTATATTAAAAATGTTTGATAACTATAAAAGAAAAAAGGGGAATAATTGACTGACTTAATAAACAGATATGTCTACTATATGATATGCAAAACAAAGTGTTTTATAAAAACCCTTCAAAATGAACATATTAACCCAGTCTGTAGACTTCCAATGAATCACCTGATAGAGAACTAATGGAGAAGATCTGTAGGCATTTCGAAAAGAGAGTGAAATATTGAAATGACCCTTCTTCCTCATGTACCCTGTTGAAAGTTTATATAGCATGTTCTTCTTCATTTCAGAGATATTAAATTAAAAGATTAGTATGTATGAGTATAAAACAAAGAGATGTTGTCCTTGTTGTGAATGTCAAAAATAATAGAGAATTGCTCACTTAAAAAATACAAAATTGTAAAAGCAGCAACATGTCACATATAAGAGATCCTTAATAAAATTAACATTTGATTTCTAAATATAAAGCATGGAGCCCAGAAGTTAATGGGAGGACATATTTAAAGTGTTGAAAAGAAAAAATATCAGTTATCTGAGAATAATATACATGGCAAAATTGATTTTCAAAAATGAGGAAGAAATTAACATTTTTTGTGCATTTTTAGGCAAACAAAAATTGAGGGATACCATTCCCACTAGATACACCTTACAGGAAATGCTAAAGGGAGTCCTCCATGTTGAAAGGAAAGGAAACTGAATAGCATTTTGATGCTGAATGAAGAAATGAAGATCTAGGGTATATATAAAATTGTGAATAAATATAAGTAACAGTTTTTTTAGTTTTCATTTTGTATGCTTTTACTTATTATAAGACATAATTAAAATGTACAATAAACAAGTATGAATCTGTGTTACTGGTTATACATATATGAAAATGTAACTTACGCAACAACAGATGAAAGAAAGATGGAGGGATATAGATATTGTGTATTTGTAGGCTACTGAAGTTAAGTTGTAAGCAATGTAAACTAAATTGTAATAGATTTTGTATACTGAATGTAATCCTCATCATAACTATGAAGAAAATATCTAAAAAACCTAAAAGAAAGGATATGTGATGCAAATTGCTCATTTTAAAAGATGATCTTAACAAAAAAGAAGCAGTAATGAAGGAAAAGAGGAACAAAATAAGTATACTATTTACAAAGAACAATTGGCAAAAAGGTGAATTGAATAATGCCTTATCAATAATTTCCTTAAATGAAAATGGATTAACCTCTTCCATCAAATGGCAGATAATGGAAGAGCAGAAAAAAAAAAACATGGACCAACTATAAGGTGTTTACAGTGGACCTATCTTAAAGACATAGATGCAAATAGGTTGAAAGTGAAAGAATAGAAAGAAATAAATGCATTTCATGGCAACTGTAATCACATGTCTACAACTGCAAGCAAGATAGTTCCATACATTTGCCCCATGGGATAAGCCCCCTCTCAATTAGAAACAGAGTGGGCCTCACCATCCCCAAACCCTCAAGATTGGGAAATGAGCAATGGACTAAAGTAGACTTATTATTCTATTATAAACTTATCATTAATTGTAACAATGGAAAAGCTTGTATCACTGATACAAAGGCAGTGGCCACCAGAGGTTCTGAGGGGAGGAAAAGGGAAGAACAGGGGTAACGGGACATTTTGGGGACACTGGAATTGTCCTGCATGACATTGCACTGATGGATTCAGGTCATTATACATTTTGTCATAACATATAAAATTGTGCAGGGCAGATTGTAAACTATAAAGCAAACCATAGTCAATGGTTAATAGCAATGTTTCAATATATGTTCATCAATTATAACAAATATACTAAAGTAATGAAAGAAGTTAATGTAGGAAAATGGGAGAGTGGGGAAGGGAAGACATGTGGAAAGCCCCGATATTTTTTATGTAACATTTATGTAATCTTAAGCTTCCTTAAAAATTAAAAAAAAAAAAATAAGAGAATGGGATGGCTACATTAATAGCAGACAAAATAAACTTCAAATAAAACTGTTACAATAGATAAAGAAAGGTATCATATATTAATAAAGTGTCATTTTAAAGTCTAACAATTATTAACAGATATGAACCTAACAGCAGCATTTGAAAATATACAAAGCCAACATTGACAGAATTGAATGAGAAAAGACTATTATACAATAATAGTTTGAGATTTCAAAATACCATTCTTCGATACTTAATAGAATATCTGAAGAGAGGTTCAATAAAGAAATTTTTATAGAACTTCAAAAACTTTTAAAGAATAAGATAGGGCATCTATTCAGGAGATAAGATTTGGCAATTAGGGCACCTAAGCATAAACAACAAGAAAAACAATAGATAAATTTGATTACATTAAAATTAAAATCTTTTTTACATAAAAGAAAATTATCAAGAAAATGAAAAAAGGACTTGTAAAATCAGAAAAGGAAATTTCAAACCACAAGAGTTTAACATCCAGGATATATAAAGAACTTTTAATACAACCACAAAGGACAACAACCTAATTAAAACATGGGCAAAAGACTTCAATAGATGTTACTGCAAAGAAGATATACAAATGGCCAATAAACACTCAAAGACTTGGTCAACATCATTAACCATCAAAATAATGCAAATTAAAACCACCATGAGATAACATTTGGGACCTATAAGAATAGCTATTATAAAAAAAAAACAAACAGAAAATAAAAAATGTTGGAGGAGATGCAGAGAAATTGACAGTCTAATGAATTGTTGTTGGATTGTATAATGATATGTCCACTGTGGAAAGCAATGTGGAAGTTATTTAAAAAGTTAAATATATGTTTGCCATTTGACACAACCATCCCACTTCTAGGTATACAGCTACAGATCATAAAATCACGGTCACAAACAGATACTTGTACACGGATTACTATAGCAGCATATTCACAACAGCCCAAAGATATGGAAGCAGCCCAAGTGTCCATCAGCAAATAAATGCAGAAACAAAATGTGGTACCTAAACAAAATAAAATATTAGTTGGTCATAAGAAATAATGAAATTATGGACATGATACAATGTGGAAAAACCTCAAAAACCTTATGCTGAGTAAAATAAGCAAGACACTTAAGGACAACAACTGCATGATATAAATTATAAGAGATGACTAGAAATAGTAGTACACAGAGACAGAAAGCAGTTAAGAGGCTACTGGAGAGGAAGTACTGAGAGATGGAAAAAAATGAAGACGTTAAAGACACATCAAAATTTAAGGTGGTATTTTTTTTTTCATCTTTATAAATAAGCTGTAAATTAGACCCATGTAGCCTCCTGGTTTCCTTTCATGAACAAGACCAACTCAACCTCTGTAACAGCAATGAGAAAACTGCCAAGAATTGTCCCAAAACAGTCAACAGAAACTATCACTGAGGAAGACCAGATATTGGCCTTTCTAGAGAAAACTTTAATTCAGCTATTCTAAATATATTAA
This sequence comes from Dasypus novemcinctus, assembly GCF_030445035.2. NCBI lineage: Eukaryota > Metazoa > Chordata > Mammalia > Cingulata > Dasypodidae > Dasypus > Dasypus novemcinctus. The sequence goes on along the minus strand of NC_080679.1, from coordinate 129,776,590 downwards.
AATATTTAAATACATGAAAATATTGACAGTAGTCAAACTGTTGAATGAACAGGACAAGAAGGGGCTTTTGAAAGCTGCAAGAGAAAATCAGCGTGTTACGTGGATCCAATAAGATTAAGTGCCAATTACTTATCACTAAGCACGTAGTCAAGAAAGCAGGTTTACAAAATATTTAAAGTGCTGAAAGAAATTAATTGCCAACCAGAAACCTTATATCTGGTGAGACTGACTTTCAAAGATGAGGGTGAAAAAGTTTCTTCTGGATTCCATCAAGATGGCAATGTAAGACATCCCCAGAAAACTTTACCTTCAGAAATAGCTAATAACAAGGCAAATTCTACTTCCTTTGATCTCCAGAGAATATAGAGACTGGAGAAAGACTTCACATATGCTGAGTTAAATAAAAACATAAGAAGGTAGGAGATTTGTGTCTCAGACCTGCCAGTCTGGACCCCTCCCCATCACTCAGTCCCGTGTAGGTTAAGAATCACCCAGCGGTAACAGTCCAGCCCTTGAACATCTACCCCAGTTGCTGACCACAGAGGCACCAATGGCAGTGACTTAAACCCTTCACATATTCAGACACAGGGACACAAGGCTATAGACCCAGGGAGGACTACACATACAAAAGAGTCCCCAGAAACAAAAAGGAGACCTGCAGCAGAACTAATGGCAAACAGGACACACATCCAACCCAGACACTAATTGCTTGATCACCTAAACAAACAAACAGAACAGAACAGAACAAAACAAAACAAAACAGTTGTTTTCCAACACTGACCCCATTTGGCTCCCTGGGGTGTGATACTCTTATGTGGAAATGAAAAGAGGCAGAAAATTCTCAAAGAAAACAGAAAGGAAAACCTGAATTGCTATAAGGCAGGTGGGCTCTGGGACCAAAAGTTGTAATGGAAAGGAGGAACAGAACATTTGAGAGCAGCTGAGCAAATCATAGGTGCGAGGGGAGCAAAATCGGTGCGCTCAAACACACACAAAACAACAATCAGCACAGACCAGGACTTCTTTAGAAAGAACAGAAGAAAGGAAATCTCCTGGAGATGAAACAACTGCTCATACAAGGCTACCTTAACATTTGCACTGCATGTCCAGGGCAAGAAGAAGGTGCAGAAGACCTGAAAGAAAATGAAGACTTAAACTCCACTTTAAATGTTCAGCTTAAAGTGGCCCAAACATTGAAGAAGAGCCTTAAAGCAAAGCCAATCTAGAATAAAACTCTAGGTAAAAGGGAAAAATTGACTTTCAGAGGTAGCACATCAAAATAATCACATGCATAGACATCAGCAAAAAATTACAAACCAGACTGAGAAGGTTGGAAGTTATAGGTCATTTAAGGGAAAAAATAAAACTTCAGAGAACATGCAGACTTTGGTACAACTAATCAAAGACTTTCAAATAAGTCTAAATCAATTCAAGGAGTTGTATGAAAATATAGACTAGAAATAAACTAAATGATATATAGAGAGCTAAATGATACTAAGAAGATAATTTAGGGACAAAAAAAGAATAACAAGTTTAAAAAGGACCTAGCAGAACTTATGGGGATGAAAAACACATTAATGGAGATTAGAATTACAGTAGAGGCAAACAATAGCATATTTGACAGGCAGAAGAAACAGGGAATTAGAAGACAGGGTAATTGAAATCATATAATCAGAAGAACAGATAGAAAAAGGAATAGAAAAAAAACTGAGTGACAGCTAAGGCGCCTGTTTGCTAGTAGGAAATATGCCAACATATGCATCATGGAAGTCCCAGAAGGATAAAAGAAGGCAAAAGGTGCACACAGAATTGTGAGGGAATAATGGCCCCAAATTTCCCAACTCTTACGAAAGGCAAATATACATACTGAAGAAGTACAGTGTACTACAAACAAGATAAGCCCTAATAAACCTATACTAAGACACATATCTAAACAAAATGTCAAATGCCAAAGGCAATGAAAACTCTAAAAGCAGCAAAAGAAAAATGAGTCATCACATTCAAGAGATTCTCAATAAACTAAGTGGCAATTCCTCATCAGAAACCATGGAACAAGAATACATTGGTATGATATATTTAAGGTACTGAAAGTGAAAAACTGCTGGCAAAAAACTGCTGGAAATCTGTCCTTCAAAAATGAGGGATAGTTTAAGATATTCAGGGATAAACCAAAACAGATAGTTTGTCGCCTAAATAACTGCCCTTTAAAGATTGCTAAAAGGAATTCTTCAGGTTGAAAGGAAGAGTTAGGAGAGAATGGCTTGGAGCAATATTAAAAAGTGAGTATCTTCAGTAAAGGTAATTAAGTGGGTAAATAGAAAAATCCAATAGTAATGTATCCTCAGTATATCACTCTACTCTTACTTGCTATGAGTTAGGACATAGTTGAATAAGAAATAATTGTATTTCCTTATAATGGTTGCACAAAATAGAAAGAGGTCGTGTGTAACAAAAACTTCATAAAGAGGGAAAATGGAGGGAGATGAGAGCAGAGACTGTGTATGCTTTTGAAGCTGGTATCTTCAAACTAGTGGATTACAGACTGGTAGTTTAATACAAGCTTCAAAGTAACTAAAAGTAAGTATTTAAAAATATATAGAAATAGAAAATTTTAAAGGATCAATAATTTACATCACACGAAAAAGAATTATACACAAAAGGACTCTGCAATAAAGGAAAAACAGAAAGAGAAAACAAGATATAAGACATGAAGTACAAAGAAAAAAATGGCTAAAACAAGTTCTCCATTATCAAGAATAAAATTGACTGTTAATAGACTAAACTAGTCAATCAGAAGATGCAGACTGGCAGGATGGTTAAAAAAGCCTGATCTGGGGATTATGGGAAGATGGCCATGGACTAACAGGCAGAGATAAATGCTCTCACATAAACAATAGAGATAGAGCCAAAAGCTGTCCAAGGAATTGCTTTGGGGGTCAGCAGACCAGGACAGTGCTACACAACTCCCAGGAAGGTGAAGGAAAGAGAGACAAAGAAGCCAAAAAGACAAATCTGAGTTACCAAGCTCCTGTGGCAGCTGGGAGTGCTCCCCTCCCCTCCCCCAAGATATTAATCTAGAGTAAAACTCTGGTCTCACTGTAGCCTACTGAGAGGGGAACAGACATATTTCTCCCTGTCAGCTGTTTCAAGGGAAAAGGAAGGGGAGGTTGGGATGCTTTACTTCAGTGAATTCTGCCAGCTGAGCCCACTTTGAACCTCCAGTCTGGATTTTCAACACAGGAACACAGAAAAGCCAGGACTGAAGCACTTCCATGGAAAGATGTACTGACTAGCACCATCTGCTGGCCAGCCTGGAAACTGTATGGACAAAAACTTTGAACTTTCTCTATCGAATCCCTGGGAGAAAATCTGTGCCCCACTACTGAGTCTCTGGCCTGATTTTGAAAACTTCAGCTGGACAGTGTTAAAGAATGAGAATAAGTTGAAAGACAAACAAACAAAGTATCAAAGAGCTGTGGAGAAAAAGAAAAACTACAGGCAAGAGAGAGAAATTAGCCATAAGAATAAATACACCAGCATATTCAGATGCCTAGACATCAGCTAAAAATTACAAGGCTTTCTAGGAAATAGGAAGAGATGGCCCAGCCAAAAGAACAAACCAAATATCCTGAAGAGATACAGGATTTAGGACAATTAATCAGAGATAATCACAAAAAACTTTCCTAAATCAATTCAAAGAATTTAAAGAAACTTTGACTAAAGAAATAAAGGATATTAATAAGACATTGGGAGAGTGTAAAGAACAATTTGAAAATCTGCAAAGGGAAGTAACAGACATTATGGGAATAAAAGGCATGACGGATGAGATTAAAACTATATCAGAGGCACATCAGAGCAGATTTGAATTGCTTGAAGACAGAATTAGTGATTTCAAAGACAGAACATCTGAACTGGAAAAGACAGGAGGACAGAAAAAGAGAAGAATGGAAAAAATGGAATGGAGTATCAGGGATGACAATGTGAAATGCACAAACATTCACATTGTTGGTGTCCCAGAAAGAGAAGAGAATGGAAAAGGGCAGAAAGACTATTTTAGGAAATAATGACCAAGAACTTACCAACTCTTATGGAGGATATAAATATCAATATCCAAGAAGGACAATGCATCCAAAACAGAATAAATCCAAATAGACCTACCCTGAGACACCTACTGTTCAAAATGCCAGCTATCAGAAATAAAGAAAGGATTCTGAAAGGAGCAAGAAAAAAACACAGCATCACATAAAGGGAAACTCAGTAAGATTAAGTATCAACTTAATGGAGATGAGAAGAAAGTGGTCTGATGTATTTAAGGTACTGAAAGAGAAAAACTGACAGCCAAGAATTTTGTATCTGGCAAAGCTGTCCTTCAGAAATGAGGATGAGTTCAAAGTCTTCACAGACAAACAAAAACAGGTAAAATATGTTACCGAAAGACCAGCTTTGCAAGAGATAATAAAGGGGGTGCTGCAGCCTGAAAGGACAAAACAAGGGTGAGAGATTTGGAAGAGTTTAGAAATGAAGATTATTGGGAAGGGTAAGCTAAAGGATAAGAAGACAGACAATAGAACAATAGAACAACAAAGAGTCAAAGGACAAAGTGGATGAAGCAATTTAAAGTTTTCAATCTTTCCAATGAACCCTGTAATATAGAAAGAAGACATTTCTTGGGCAAGAACACTCCAGGAGCAGCAGAAAGTGGAACATAGGATTAAAAAGAGTGAATCAGCTGCAGAAGTAACAGATTTCTCACCAAAGTCAATTCCTGACTATGAGTTTAAAAGTAGTGAGATTGTTGCAATTTGTGCAGCTATCGCTGATAAGCAGAAGACAGCTCCAACAAATAAAACAATGATTATTGCATCTGCTTCTGGGACTATAGAGGCTGTAAATGAGAAGGAAGATGGTGTTCCAACACCAGATGACTCTGTTTCTCTTAAGCCCCAATGAAGGAAAATGCATAGCATGAATTACTTGAATCTGTCCTTTTTGATTATCACTTAAAGTTTTAGACATAGGGGCATTTATTCTGGAGAAACAGGACAAAATTACCATTTGTAAGATAAATTTTTCTGATGAATCATATAAATCTAAAAGATAGCATTATTGTATAGTGTTTGGACTACGCTTTGATAAGTTATGGTTTATACTTATGATTAGAATTCTGAGCAAAATGAATTTGATGTATAAATTTAATTTAATTCAAATTTATGGATGGATACTTTTTAAAGACATAACTTGAAAAGCAAATTCTTGAATAGCAAATAAATTAGTCAGTGTTAATAAAATGTTGACTCATTGACTTTTGTTTTAATAAGTGATTACTTTCCCTCCTAGAATATACTGCTGTTACTCATCACTGTTTTCCTTGCTTCTGTAGAGTAAGTTTGCCACAAAGCTTAAAAGTTTTTAATATTCATTTTGATTCAAAGTTATTGTTTTTTATATGTGCAATCTTTGAAAGTTCAGCTAAAGCTGCATGCAAATGTGAATATTCTGAAGTTTCTCTTAATTCTGATTTGTGCTTAAGTTTTTGGTGTTAGAGAAATTGTAACAATGGGCTGCCTCCTTCAGTATTTGCTAGATGTGTAAAGGACTCACAAATGTCACAATGATGGTTTTATATTTTCAGATTATTACAGTAGATAGGTTAGTCCTTACCACAGTGAGTAATTTTTTAAATGTGCATTTTTTTTTTAGTGAGTGGCTTTCACAGATATATCATAATAAATTGTACTGCTACATTTTAAAAAAAGAGGGGATGAGGCTGGGGAGTACATGGGAATCCCTCATACTTTTGATGTAAGTTTTCTGTAATGCAAACCTCTTTAAAAGTGAAGTTTACTATATACATATTTGAAAAAAGCATGACCCAACTACTTGTTGTTCACAAAAGACTCATGTTAGATCCAAAGACAAAAACATGTTGAAAATGGAATGATGGAAAAAAAAATTTCATGCAAATAATAAGCAAAAGAGATGGGATAGCTGTATTAATATTGGACAAAATAGTCTTAAAATCTGATACAGGAGGCATAGAATAATACGACATATTAATGAAAGGATCAATACAATACAAGAAGAAATTTAAAAAATAAAGTATGTATGCACCTAACTTCAATGCCCCAAAATACCTAAGGCAAGTACTAGAAAACTTAAGGTAAAAATAAACACCTCCACATTAGTAGTTGGGGGCTTCAGTATACCCCCTTCACCAATAGATAGAATGTCTAGACAGAGGAGCAATAAGGAAAAAACAGAGAACTTTAACAGATGATAAATGTACTAGACCTAACACACATATACAGAACACTGCACCTCCAAACAGCAGGATAACATTTTTTCAAGTGCAAATGCCTGTTTCTCTAGGTTAGACCATATATTAGTTAACAATTCAAATCTCAATACATTTAAAACTACTGAAATTATAAAAAGCATCTTCTCTGATCACAAAGGAATGAAGCTAGAAAACAATAATAGAGAGTTGTCTCTTATTTATCCATATATTTTACCAAATATTTGAAAGTTACACAACACAGTCTTAAACAAGTAATGGGTCAATGAAGAAATCACAAGGGAAATTGGGAAATACATTGAGATGAATGAAAATGAGGACAAACTGTATTAAAATTTATGAGACACAGAGAGGATAGTACTCAAATGGAAATTTATAGCCCCAAAATAAGAAAGATCTCAAATTAGAGGCGTAACCACACACCTAAAGGAAATAAGAAAAGAAAGGGAAACTAAAACCAAAGAGAGTGGAAGGAAGGAATTAATTGTAAAAGCACAAAAAAATGAAATAGAGAATTTAAAAAAAAAACAGAGAATTTACAAAACCTAAAGTTAGTTATTTGAAAAGATTGGTAAAGTAAACAAATATTTAGCTAGACTGAGAAAGGAAAAATAAAAATAGATAGGATGAAAATTAAAAATAGAAATGAAAGGGAGAACATAACTGTTGACTTCCCAGAAATAAAAAGGATTTTTAGAGGATACCATAACCAACTGCATACCAACATATCATAGATAAAACGGACATGTTCTAAGAAACATGCAACCTACACTGACTCTAGAAAAATTAGAAGACGTCAATAGATCAATTATATCTAAAAAGATTGAATCAGTAATCAAATACTTCCCAACAAGGGAAAGCCCAGAAACCAATGCCTATACAGATCAACTCTACCAAACATTCTGAGAATAAATGATTCCAATTTTGGTCAAATTCTTACAAAAAATTGAAAAGGACAAACACTATATACCTTATTATATTAGGTCAACCATCCTAATATTAAACCCAGATAAATATACCATTAAAAAATTACAGAGTAGTATCACTTGTGAATATAGATTCAAATATCCCAACAAAACACTATCAAACACAGTCCAGCACTAAAGTATAATACGCCATGATCAACAAGGATTTACTCTAATTATTCAAGGGTAGTTTTAAAAAAGAAAATCAATTAATGTAATACACCACATTAACAGAACAAAGGGAAAAATCAATTGACAACCAACAACAAAAAAAAGGCATTTAAAAACTCTTCTGGATACAAACACTTAGAAAACTACAACTAGACTTTCTCAACATAATGGATGTATATGAAAACCCTTTGCTGAGGACATACTCAATGGTGAAAGACTGATAGCTCTCTTTCTAACATCAGGAACAAGATTAGGATGTCCAATGTCTCCAATGTTATTCAACATTTTGCTGGAAACGCAAGCCAGATCAATTGGCCAGGGAAGGTAATAGAAGGTACAAAAATTAAAATAGGAAGAAACAAACTTTCCTTATTTTCAGATGACATGATTCATAAAACAACATTCTGAAAAATGCCTAAGAAAGCTGCTAGAGCTAAGAAACAATTTCAGCAAATTGGGTACAAGATCAGCACACAAAAATCAGTAGGACTCCTATATACCAGTAATAAAAATCTGAAGAGGAAATCCAGAAGCATTCTACATTCAGTAGTAACAAATAATCAAATACCTAGCAATAAATTTAACTAAACACCTAAGGACTTGTATATGGAAAGTATAAAACATTCCTAAATAATGGAAGGAAGTTCCATATTCATGTATTGGAAGACTAAAGATTGTCAAGAGGCCAATTTTAATCAAAGTAATTTATAGATTCAATATAATCTCAGTTAAAAAAATCCAACAGATTTTTTGCAGGAAAAGAAAATCAATCATTAAATTTATTTGGATTGGCAAGAGGGCCCAAATAGTCAAAACCATCTTAAAAATGAACAGAGTTGTAAAACTTACGTTTCCCACTTTTCAAAGCTATTATAAAGCTACAGTTGTCAAATAGCATGGCACTGGCACAAGGACAGATATATAGAACGATAGAATTGAATTTGAGAGTTCAGCAACAGACCCTAACAATTATGATCACTTATGAAAGGGGTTCTAAGTCACATAATTCCATACAATGAAGAAAGATTATTCTCTTTAACAAGGATTAGTAGGGAAAATGGATGTTCATATGTAAAAGAAAGTAGGTGGGCCCCTACTTCACTCCAAATACAAAAATTAACTCAAAATCAATCAAAGACCTAAAAATAAGATCCAAAACTATAACACTCCTTGAAGAAACTTAGAGAAGCATCTTCAGGACCTTGTGTTAGCAAATGGTTTGTTAGACTTAACACCCAAAGTACAAATTCCAGAGATAAAATAGGCAAATGGGACTTCACCAAAATAAAAAAAAAAAATTTAAAAATTGAGCTTGAAAGGACATTATTGTGAAAGTAAAAAGACAACCCACAGAGGAGAAAATATTTTGAAACCACATGTATCCGTTTGATATTATTGATGAATTTCAAAAAGAAATATTGATTTATGTTTGTAAACTGGTCTTTTCCTCTGGGCATATGAAATTATATTTACTTGATTATAATTAAGTAAGCATCTTGATTATAAACCCCTTGGTGGGTGGGGGCTCACAGATAAAAACCATGGCAAAGGATAGAGTTGGGGGCTTTTAATGTTGGAGTTTTCATGTTGGAGTTTGATGCTGAAGCTGGAGCCCCAGTGAGAGAGACAGAGCCATTTGTCTGATAGTCTACAGCTGACCTTGTGGAGAAAACAGAGGAGCTGAGACCAGAGGAACCCAGGAAGCCTGAACCCTCATAGACATCGGCAGCCATCTTGCTCCAACACATGAAAATAGACTTCGGTGAGAGAAGTAACTTATGCTTTGTGGCCTGGTCTCTGTAAACTCCTACCCCAAATAAATACCGTTTATAAAAATGAGCCAATTTCTGGTATTTTGCATCAGCACCCCTTTGGCTGACTAACACACCACATATTAGCATAGTCAAATAATCCAACTAAAAATTGGGCAAAGACTTGAATAGACATTTCTACAAAGAAAATATAAAAATGGCTGAACACACCTTTAAAAAGGTACTCAGCATTATTATGCATTAGGGAAATGCTAATCAAAACCACGATTAGGTAACATTTCACACCCATTAGAATGGCTACAATAAACATAAGGGTAAATAAGAAATGATGGAGAGGATGTGAAGAAATAGGAACATTCCTTCATTAGATATAGAAATGTAAAATGGTACAGTCACTGTGGAAAACTTTTTGGCAATTCTTTAGAACTTTTTGTATAGAATAACCTTTTGACCCAGCAAGGTTCATAGTGACATTATTCACAACTGCCCTATAATGGAAAAAACCCAAATGTCTATCAACAGATGAACATACAAAAATTATGTAATACATACATATAGAATAGCGTTCAGTCATATAAAGGAATGAAGTTCTGATATATGTAACAACAGTCAGTGAAGGAAGCCAGAAACAAAATGACAGATGTTGTATAATCTTACTGATAAGAAATAGTTAAAATAAGTAAATTGATAGTGTCAGAAACTCTCTCTGAGCTCCAGGCTGGCATATGGCTTCTTTCTAGGCTCTGTTGCAGTCTATCAGGCAAAAGGTTCATCTTTCTTCCTGGGGCCACAGGATCAAAGTTCTTTCGTCTGCTGTGTCTATGGAGCTCTTTTTCTCTTTATTTGTCTTTTTCTGTGTGTTTTCTTGAGGGAGTGTTTTAATCAGCCCACCAAGCGGGGAAGGACTCAACCCTGAATCATGCCTTACTGACATGGTCGAATCAAAGCCCTAGTTTTAACATAATTTAATCAAAGACATGTCAGCTGAATCTATTACAATCAAAGGGTATCATACCTAGAGAGACAGACTAGGTTACAAACATAGTTCTTCATTTCTTGAAATTCATAAATAATATCCAACTGCTACAGGGAATATGCCATAATCAGTGTAAAAGTGGCTAAATTCTTTGGTGAAATTTAAAGAACATTAATTAAATGTTAATGAGTATTAGAAGATAGCAAAAATAGATTTTGATGGGATGATGGAATAGAGTATGGATTAGAGTGGATTTACTGATATTCTATTCATGAACTATTGTGATTAGTAATCGAAGAAAATGTGGCACTGGTGTGGAGAAAGTGGCCATGGTGGCTGCTGGGGGTAGGGAGTGGGAGGAAGAGATGAGACGTGGGGGCATTTTTGGGTGTTGAGTTGTCCTGGGTGGTGCTGCAGGGACAGTTACCAGACATTGTATGTCCTCCCATGGCCCACTGGGTGGACTGTGGGAGAGTGTGGGCTATGGTGTGGACCATTGACCATGAGGTGCAGCGGTGCTCAGAGATGTATTCACCAAATACAATGAATGTCTCATGATGATGGAGGAGGTTGTTGTTATGGGGGGAGGAGTGAGGTGAGGGGGGTGAGGGGTATATGGGGACCTCATATTTTTTGAATGGAACATTAAAAAAACAAATAAAGAAAAAATTTTTTAAAAAGATCTGGACTTTAGTCGTGAAGGGCAGGAGCATTCCAACTTGGTGCTTTCTTTTAGTCTTGGAGGAATGAGCTCATCTTTATTAGAGTTCACTTTTCTTCTTATCAGATAATATCTTGTTACTCAATTCCCCTTTTCTTTTAGTTACAGGTTTTTTATAGTAAATTTTCCTTGTTGAAATTACTTTCAGTTTCTCTTTTGATTAGACACAGTTTGATGTTCTTTGTTTATAAGAATAGCAATAGCTCATCAATTTTGTCTATCCTACGGTGTTTTCATTTTTAAATTTACACTTTAATTTTCATTTCCCTGATCCAAAATAAGTTTGCACAACTGATAATTTGATTATAGGCAATTCATATTTCCATCTATGAGACCATTTATATGGGTCTCATTTAATATAAATTAATCCTCACCACAACCTTGGGAGGTAGATATCATTTCCCCCATTTTATACTTAATCTCTGAGAAATGAAGTGATTTCTTGAGTTAAATATGTTGTCTAAGGACAAGAAATTGGCATTTATTGAATTTAAAGTGTCATCTTCAATTCCAAATTCACTGTCATCTTACCCCCTTATACTAAGTAATCATGCACAAGACATAAAAAGTGGAAGTTTACTATCATAGTTTAACAAGACGATGCTTGATTTGTTTAGAAATTAACTATGAAGCTATTGCAAGTGTTCATTATCTATATAGTAAGTCTTTGGTCTGGGGAGTAGGAGTAGGAACAGAAGGGAAATCATCTATTTTCCTTTAAGTAGTCTAGGAAGGGCAAAGGGAGAATATAAATCATTTGAAAGTTGGTTTCCTTTTGAGTTTCTGAATGAGTCAACCTAATTCTGAAAATCATCACTAACCTTTAAATATAGTGAGTGTCACATAATTTGGGTCATTAAATTTTTGATCATCTTCAAAGTGAATGATGAATATTTTAAAATTCAGTCTGATGAAGAAAGAAAATATCTCAAATTCAAATTCAGATAGGAATTCATTAATAGGCAATGTAAAATTCCCCAAACCAGACTTGCTCATATTTAGCTTTACAAATAAGATGTAAAATCTTGAATGACAGAGAGATGAATGTGGGGAAATATTTTATAAATCAGCACCTCAAAGGAGTTAAACATAATATAATTACATATCAAATCCATGAGCCTGATTCTCAGAAATGTAAAGAAACATGGCCAATTTTATTCAAAGGGACATGAGCAGTATACTATCCTTTCCTGTATTCTCTCTCTCTCAGTCTTACTCCTAAAAGAATATGTATAAGAGTCCCAAGACCAAATAATATCTATGAACTTCTCCTTTCCACTCTCTTTTTTTATCTAATCTGTCCTCTCTTTTGTTCTCTGTTCTTGGATTCTTGTTGTGTTCAATATTAATCTCTTAAAATCAGTCATGGAAAATACTTGGTAAGGATACTTAGCAATTGGAAAATATTCAGGCATAGTGGAATAAACAAAAATATAAAAATGAAGTTGCTAGGACAGGGAGTTATTTGAGCAGGGTAGCTTCTTGACGTCTTTCAAATTACCCAACATGGTAACTGCTTATTCGAATTAATCAGAGTTTACAAAACAAAAGAAAATTCAATATATGATGGGAAGGAACTCTATAAAACTCTTCTTATGATGCCAAAAATATCGTGAAACTGCATGAAAGAAAGATAGCTACAGCTGTGTGCACCCATGACATCGTCCATATGTCAACAAGCTTACTGCCACACACATAAATCTCAGTCTTTTGTTTTCCAAACAGTCATGTTTTATACATATGTACCCTTTGAACAAGTTGCTAAAGAAATATCTTGGTTGTTAAGTTTAAATGCTTTTACTTCTAAAAATATTAATAGAATCATTAGTAAAACATTTTAGCATATGTCAATGGTTAATACATGATTGTTTTAGCTGCAGTTCATTTGATCTGCTGTTCCTATGTATATTTCACACAAGATCTTCCTTCGTGATGCCATAATTTATTTTCTTTTTCTTGAATGTATCTGTGAGATTTTTGTAATTGCTTATTTGAGATTCTCTCTCTAGACTTTTCAGAAGACTCTACTGATTTTTAAAGATAGTGCTTGTTGCACCCACGGATAAGCAAAAAAGAGCTAGGACACCAAAATAAACTGGACAGTGTTCATTCATCTGGTCCACATCCAAGTATAGCCCGTGTTGCTATCCGGAAATAGTAGTTGTCTCTGGTTTATTTGTGGTTTGTGCCATTACATTTGTTGCCCCAAACTCAGAGTCATGGCTGTACAACTGTTGATCTAACATCAATTTTATCTTCATGTGATTTCTCATTAGCTTCCTAAGCCATCCATACTCCATTACTGCTAAAACCCTATCTTGTGGGCCTGACTTGAGTGGAAGTTACCCAAGAATAGAAACCCAGAACTATTTCAATTAGCTCTAATAGACTCAAATATTTCCCTATCCCATTCGAAAGCTGAATTTATTCTCTATGACTCTACTCAACCATATCTATCTAAATCTCTATTTCATCTATATGGCATTTCTTGCTCAATACACATAAAGGCAAAAGTGATTTTTATTAAAAAAGGATAAATTCTTCCCTTAATAAAATGAAAGCAGAACACTAATAAACCTAGCAATGCAGAGCTTGAAACATATTAACTATGCAATTCATGACACATTTTAAAGTACCAGTTTTCAGAGAAAACAAACATTGACATGAACCGGGAGACTAGGAAAATCTTCATGGACCTTTGAGAAGAAAATGGGTCAGTGACTAATGTTTGGTAATTGCTTTGAATATTACATCTTGGCAAATAAATTAATTTTCCTGTCAAATGACTCCATACTATTTTATCAAACAAAGACATGAAAGAAAGAAGCTAAGAATAGCCTTTGAGAGAATTAAAGCTACCTGTGAACATTATTCATAATTTTAATATGCATAATAACTAACATTTCAACTTGAAATCTACATCAGCCAGAGAATAATTTACTTGCACTAATTTGACCCTAATAAATTCCTCAATATGAAAATTAGTAATGTAGCATAAAGTAGAGGTATATAATTAATCTCATTAAATGTGCAATGGAAATATTGAGAAAGAAAGGATAGCAGTCATCTATTTGTATAATTTAAGTCATTGAATCCATCCATAAGCTCAATACAGAGCATAGGAAGCAGAATATTCTAGTGAAGAAGGAAAAGATGTGTGGTCAACATGCTGGATATGATTTTTTACTTAATTTATTCCCTCATTCGTTTATATAATTATTTACTTTTTTTAATTTAGTAATTGTCAGAGTCATTCATTTAGTAAACCTATGCTGAGGGAGCTCTGTGTTAGAGCTCTGTTCTAAAACAAAGGGATATTAAGTGGAGGACAATTGATTCCTAGCCTTGGTGTCTAGTGTATTGGGATCCCTGGGATCATGGAATGGCTTCAGTGGCATTCTCCAAGGACACTGCTTACATAGTATGGCCCATTCTGGCCAGCAGAGTCTACCTGTACTACTCAGGAGTGGTCTACCCAGTCATCTATCTATAAAAATATTGAGACAAGTTTATTTTCCTCTGTGCTTTATAAAGACAATAAAACTGCATGATAAGGATGACTGAACCATACTCTCTAGGTATATATTTGTGTGTGTGTCATATACTAGATAACATTGGCATATAGTGAATTTGAGTTTACAATGAATTAATGAAGTAGTAAAAATTCTCAGTCATGGAAAGTTTCTGATGTTGTTCCATGAACATGTACCTTGTCACCTCAATTGCTTCTCTTTGGGTTGGTGAACAATATGTCATTAAGAAGAAAATAAGAAGAATCTTTAATCCCAGGCAATAATTATAGACATACATGCTAGAGAGAATTGGACCAAAGAGTTTTAGAGGGAAAAAAAAAAAGGTTATTTTCTTTTGGTGTGAACTTGAGACCATTCTCTCTTTCCACATCCATAGCCATGTACCTCTGACTATGCCATCAATGGTATGCATTCTTAGCAGATCTGAGGGTAGAAGGAATATTTTAGTACTTTTGATGAGAACTGACATTTCATAATTGGGGTCTCAGGTGAAAGTATAGCTTCATTGGTTAGAAACATGAATGCCATGTCTCTTTCATTGTAAGACCATTTCATTTTTACCCTAGAAATAGTTTTTTTTTAAGTTATGCCATTTAATTACTTTATGCCCCAAATAATTTAGAGTAAATTTATTGGAGATCAATGGGAGCTAAGATTATACAGCTAAGCTGGGTGAAGCTGATCACAGGACTAAAACTACAGCAGATGCAGACACACCATGAATAGCCACGAACTCATGTCAGGACTTCAACAATGGCATCATGGAGTAGTAATTCTAACTTTATGTAAATAAATAGTTCAATACCAAAACTCTCCAGATGCATTTCTTGATTCCAGAAAGACCCGTCAACCTGAATAATGCAGCTGAAGTATAATTGATAAAGATAGTTAAAAGAAGTTTAAAGATGAAAACACATTTGAAAAACTGGGTAGAACTTTCAGGCTAAAATATAATATTTTTCTTTTAGGGAGGACTAAACATATACCCCCCAAATCATTCACACACAGCCCAGATTTTTAGAGGGTATTCAAGTTTAAAGAAATGCATAGGATAACATTTCCTAAGATAGATATCGTGGGATGTTAAAGTATATAAGAAAAATACTGCAACATCAGCTTTAGCAACTACAAAGTATTCTGTGGTCAAATATATTTCTGAAACTATGAATAAAAAAATTAAACAATTTTCTCAGCAAGATGTTTCAGAAATTTACTAACATACTAATGTTCATGTGCAACCCCCAGCAGAGAAATTCATGCAAGATTTCCCAAAATTTTGGCAACAAAATCCTTTTTTTTTTTAATGTGACAGAGTTTGAAAGTTTGTGGCTTCTGTTCTAAGTAACATCCTTTGGGAAATAATGGCTAAGAACCTCGTCATTCCAACATATATCGCTCTTTTTTATTTATGTATTTTCAGTTAGGAACTGAAATAGCACAAGAAGATGTTTTAAATTGTGCACAAAGTAAAACTTTGGGCAACTTGAGATCAATTCTTCAGACCGCTGAACAATTTCCTGTCTGTACATCAGCCTATAATCATGTATTCCTACTGATCCTTGCAGGTTGTGGAAGTGGGTAACTTAGGTCAAACCTGTGAATCAAAACAATGGTGATTTCATAATCTTGACTAAGAAATTCATCAACATTCTCTCCATTTCAATATCACATTTCAATGTGCATATATCATAAGCCAGATGGACTCCCATAACAAAAGATCATACCACAAATAGATCAATGTCTTACTTGTGTAAGTGTTAAGGATACCAGCCCACCTAAAATGTTTTTCTCAATGTATTCTCTGTGGTTGTTATAAAATCAGAACTTAAAACTATCTTCCTGTGAGAATGTCTAAGAAGAGACGTCTGGATTAACTTTGAAAGAGAGACACATATCTTGGTTACATTCAACTACAGGTGCGTCCTTGAAAGAAACATACTCCCCTTTTCAATGTCAATTATCCATTCTTGTTGTCAGGACTAAGTACAGGCCGTTGGAGTCAAATGATCTGGATTTGAATCTTTTTTTCCCCATCTTCCAATTATGTGATTGCATAGTAATGATTAGTATAAAGTGGATTCTCAAGATATATGATAATGATAATGAAGAAGAAGGTGAAGATGGTAAACGATTGAAGTTTAATGTGTTTTCAGGCTGAATGGATTAGGGAAGGAATATTGGGTACAGAAAGAAAGCTAGGAGACTATAATTCAATGAAAATGGGAGGAGGAAGATAGTGAAAACTTGACATATATTATGAAATAAATTATCCACATCTTTTAGTAATAATCATTTTATAAGAAAGGGAGAGATGAATTTACCAATTTTTATTTACTAGCTTTTCACAGAGGACAGTGATGGGGAGGCTGGGGTAGGAGAGCCTGTTTAGGTAGCATGAGTGGGATGAGATAAATATTACCAAGTGCATGTTGAGGAGGTGAATCCTGAATGTTTTCCTACCTCTGGCGGTGTACAGCCACACCCTGAAAGAGCTGTTAGATGGTGAGGAAAAACATGAGCATCTAATTGCTGGTAGTCAATTTCTCTCATTTCCTTCCCACTTTGCCTAGTTAAATCTTGCCAGTATCTGGAGCAATAGGGAACTTTCTCTTGCACATTATGTTTATACCCTAAATCCATTCAGATAAGGTTGCATTAGAAAAGTAAAGATTGTTCACTAATCCCGTGGGCAAATAGTTGTTCAATGGAAGGAATAGAGCCTGGAAGCATTAGCATTGCTGAACAAAGTGCACACATCTGTAGTCCAAATAAGTATAACTGCAAGAGAATTTTATGAGCTGTTAAACTCTACTCATAAACAAGCCTTCACGATAACAGCAGGGGTGATTTGTCCAAAAAGTTCAGGATTTAATATGCTCTGCGTACCCTCTTGAGTCCATAAAAAGGGGTTGTAAACGTTGGCTTCTGTTCTTTGAAACTTGCATTCAGGAAAGCAGAGTTGTATACGAAGGGAAATTAAAAGCGTAATGAAAAGGTAGAGGAGAAGAAAACTTAAAACTTATTTTAATGCAATATCTTGTCTGATCGCTTCAAGTTATTATTTATTTCTTTTTTGTTTTGCTGTTTCATTTGTTTCTTTGGGAGAGGCACATATATTATTTGGGAAGAATTCAAAACATTTTGCTTTATACAAATGGAAAAGCAAGATAAAATAGTCTATCTGCCCATAAATATTCATTTTTATATTTGAGTATTTAAAATTGAGCAAATTATGGCACTCAATACAAAATAATAGAATAAAATAATAAATCATTTTGCATTTCTGCATTTTAAATTCAGTGCACATAGGAAGAGCTTGATAAAAGCTCACTCAATTCAGAATAAAAATGATCATGTCTTGTAAATGACTATAATATTGCTAGAACAATTATTATTGAGGCTATCATTTTTTTTTTTACTTTTTAATTTTTTTAAAGAAACTTAGATTATATAAGTGTTATAAAAAAAATACAGGGAATTCCCATATGCCCTCCTCCTTAGCCCTCCCGCATTTTCCCACATCAGCAACATTCTTCATTAGTGTGGTACATTTGTCACAATTGATGAACACATTTTGGGTCATTGTCACTAAGCGATGATTTTAGTTTACATTGTAGTTTACACTTTCTCCTGTGCATTCTTGCAAGTTATTACATAATATACAATAGCTAATATCTGTCATTGATATGTCATTCAGGATAATTCCCAACTCCCAAGGAGCTATCATTTTTTAAACAAGGAAACTGAGGTATAAATAATTAACTATTTTACTCAAAGTCAGAAATGATATTATATCACCAGATATATGCTGTAAGGAGAAACCTAGAGTTTTTCCCACCCTTTTTCCTAATTAATTGCTTTAGAAACCTTGATCTTTAGGCTAAAAATATCAGGGTCATCTCAATCCCTTCATTGGTTCCAACTTGGTTCAACATGACTCAAAGGCAAAGCTGCTGAGAAAGTTTTCCTTGTTCCTAAAAATAACACAAGAAAGAGACAGGTACTTTTTCCATTGAGACATTGCTATATCTGGATATGGCAACTAGAAATATGAAAGCCATTTTTATAATCATGAGTAAGGTTAGCTTGAAAGTAACCAACATCACAGATTATCATAATCCTTAAATACTTACGTGGTATTCCTTTCCTAGAGCTTGAGTCCATCAAAACACAACCTACTCATAGTGGGAGCTGCTCAATAATGTCAGGTGAGGCTCACTTGACTTTCAGTACAGTGGAATCTGTCTACATAATTGCAAACATTAAGAGAGCATTGGAATAAATGATTCAATCATTTGGTTTTATGGAAATTATGAGTTCTAGTTTCATCTTTTAAGTATGATGCCATCAAGACTCAACTGATGCAGAATGTGTTCCAGATGCCCAAGAAGTGGGTTTCATTTTTTTCTTGAATAACACTGAATACTCATTGAATTAAATTGAATTAAATCTTGTCCCATATTCTGATACTTTAACTTCCTCTTTCTTGCATATTTGGAAGAACAATACATCTATGACAATTGAAAAGAACAGATTAAATATTGCCCACAGGCACTAAAATAAAAGTTACTGAGGATTTTGTAAAACTTCATAAAAGCTAGTTTCCCTATTGTTCAGATGTTACAAACATTAGAGACATTCTTTCTTGTTTAGGAATTTGACAAAATTTCTGTTTTGGCAGATGTTTGATTTGGTTTTTGTTCCAATCATGTCAGAGCTTGATTTAACTAAAATCTGTTGCATTGTGTGACTGGCAGTCAAATATCAATTCCCTAGCAATGGGGCTATATATCTGAGCTTTTAGAACAATCCATTGTCATTGCTCTCTTAGAATGTGTTTCTGTGGTTAATCTCATGAGATCTTGCTTCATGAGCCAGAGCACAGCAGCAATGCTACAATTAGGACTAGAAAGAAAGAGTGTAGAAATTTTTGTAAGTGTGAAAGCTATGACAAAAATAATGATCCAGACCAACAGACATTTCAAACAGGGAGACAGAAACCAGGGGTCTAAAGCCAAGTGGAAAAGATAAAGCCAAGAGGACGTTTCTATTTCAGACAATGAGAAGAGCATAGGATTTGGATATAAATAAATCTGGATGGAAATCCCAGCTCTATTTTCCAGCCTCTAACCTTTTCCAACTCTATTCCATTGTCTTGTGTCTCAGTTCTGTCATGTTTAAAATTGAGAAAATAATGTTTTTCTCAAAGAAAACAGTGATGAAAAGGAGATTTCCTGAGCAGTCTGTGTTTACTCTTAAATATAACCCATTACTATTGTTATGGTTACTTGGAAAGTCTCCAAACAACAGAAATTATATCTTATGTCCAAGAATTTCAGAAAAGATAAAGAATTACCATCAAGCAAAGAGGTTTTTGACTTGTTTTATTTTAACCTTCAACCTGAGGAAGTTATTGGCTTGCTCTCCTCTCATTCATGTTTTTTTTTGTTATACAGAGGTGCCAAAGACTGGTAGAAAACAAACAGCAAGGCATTATACTAATTTTGGTTCTACCAGGTGAGAACTGCTGTGCATATCATAGTTTTTACTTGGTGATAGTGAACACTGTTATTAGGAATATAAATGAGGTCAGATTGAGATAGTTGCCTAGTCTTGCTATTTCTCTTCATAATTCACACCCATTAAATATTACATCACTCTAGCCTCAAAGCAATGGCAGTGTTATAAGGAGACCTACAAAAGCTATGCAAGACTGTATATCAAGGAACCCTCAAAACAATAACCAGATTGTTTGCTCAACTGCACAACAGTGCACAATAAATAAATAGGCATGAACAAGGCAATGATCAAAGAGGAGCAAAGCCTGGAATTATATCTGGGAGACACTTCTGCTCTCTCCACCTTATAGAGAAGAAATGTTCCTGTCATAGGTGGCAGACGGCAGATTTGGGATTAGACTCAAGTTGATTGACACCCATGAGATCCACTTTCTCCACACAACTATCAGTACCCTATAACAAGGTTGCAATTGGTTGAGTTAGGTGGGCAAAATTTCTGGAACAAAGGATAAAATTAACAGATTTTATGAGAAATATAATTCATATTTTGTCTAACAGAAATGATAATCTAATTTTAGTAATGGAAAAATTAGTTTGGATTGGGAAGTGATGAAGATAATGTATAGAAAGTCATATTAAATAGATACATACGTGTTTAAAGCATATTTCTGTGAGTGTGTTTTTGTGATAACAGCTCTTAATTTTATTGGCAAAATATCAAATTTAAGGAAAATGAAAGCATAACATTCTGATAATTTTAACAAGAGTCTATCTTTTTATTGAGCCTTGTTCTAATAATCTGTAATGCAAGAGAATCCAATATAATGTCAGTCCACTGTCTATCATTATCTGTGTATTTCAGAAAAGATCATATTTTCATGGACTAGTTCAGGGTTTCTAATCTATTATCAATACATGTGGTTTCTATATCCTTATTAGATTGGCAAGTTATTTACATGCAAAAAAAAATTTATGTCAGTAAGTTAAAAGTTATTCACAATAGTTTCTATAATAAAATGTAATCATTTTCAGGTAATGGGAACTGGGGAAGAAAGAATGGGAGTTCAGTAATTTACATAATTTCTGCCTCACTATCTCTGATCTGTTATGAGATGCCCTGAGGAAGACAGTATGTCTGGGAAATGGGAACTCTAGAGAAAGAACTTTGATAAGACCTGTTTTTTTTTCCTAAATTAATTTGAAAGTGAAATTGAAAATCACAAGGTGATATTATATATTTAGGTTTCATCTTTATAGTTATTTGGAACTTAAGAATCATGAAACATGAGTGAAACTCTCATTACTAGTCACATGGTGAATAACACTCCAGCTTGTAAGAAGGTTGCCTTCCTGGTGATCCTCTCAAAAGTTTGAAAAACTTTGGAACACCCTTAAATTTGAATTTGCAGCGTGGTCTGTGAGCAAAATCCACCTATCAAATGTGTTTTGTTTGGTCTCTGCAATTTTGTTTAAATTGAATTAACTATTAATATTTAAACCTTGGCATTTGTGTAAAATACGAGTATATATCTAAGTCTCTATGATAAAATCCTGGGAGAAAACATTTTGAATTAAGAGCCTCTTAATTTAAAAAGATTAAAAAAAAGAATATAATTCTTTAAAACGAAATGATGATATTGACTTGGTGTCCAGAGGAGGAATCATAAGAAGTTGAAACCTGGACAAGGGATCTGTTACTGTCATCTGCTGAATTCCTGTGTTAATATATGGAGTCAATGTCAGTAGCTTATTGAAACAAAAGACATTTTTCCCAGCCTGATAAAGGAGAGCCTCTGCAGACGTGTATGATCTTGGATAGAGGGCAGTGAAAACCTGTGCCAACACCAGTCTGTATTACTTCAGCTCATTTTGTCCTTGAATTTCCTCGAGTCTGGTCATCTTGTAGAGGGCTATGAACTCTGTAGTTCAGTTCTGCGTATCTGCTCGTTTTTGTCTTTATCATATGTGGTAAGAATAAAACGGCCTCCAAAAATATCTGTGTCCTAATCCCTGGTGATTTGAATATGTTAAGCTACATGGCACAGGAAAATTAAGGTTACAGATGGAACTAAGTTTACTAATGATCCGATCTTAAACTATGGGGCTTCTTGGATTAGCTGGTGGGTCAAATGTAATCCAAAGATCCTTAATAGTGAAAGAATGAGTCAGAAGACAAAGAACCAGACAGACAGCAATAAGGGAAGGACTCAATCTGAAGATGCAGGCTTCAAAGATGGAAAAAGAGACCATGAATCAATACATGTGGTTCACCTCTAAAAACTGGAAAAAGCAAGAGAAGGGATTCTCCCCCAGAACCTCAAGAAAGCAATACAGTGTCTGCTATACCTTGATTCTTGCCCAGTGATACCTGTGTCAGATTTCTGACTAACAGATCTGAAGGACAGTAACTTTGTGCTGTTTTTAACCCACTAAGCTTACTGTAATGTTTGCTACTACAATAGGAAGCTAATGCAGATTTTGCTTCCTAAAGTGGAGTGCTGCTGTTACAAATAACTAAAAATGACTACCTGGCTTTGGAATTTGGCAGTGGACCAAGGCTGGAAGCATTTTGCAGAGCATGCAAGAAATTGCAGAGGTTAAAGGCTGCTGGTGAGGCTCAGAAGAAAGTTACGTACATTATATCAGAAACTGGAGAAAAGGGAATCTTTTGTTACATAATGACAAAAAAATGAACAACTTTGTGGGAAGCAGAACTTTTAAACTTGAAATTGGATATTCAGCCAAGATTTCCAAGTAAACTCTTGCTGACAATTTCATCTTGCTCCGTCTAGTAAAGTGTGAGAGAAATGAAATAGGTTGAGGGTAGAGCTGTTAAGCAAAAAGGAACCAGGACTTGATGGTGTGGGAAATTCTCAGTCTAATCAGATTTCAGAATACACTAAAATTAGGAGATTCACTGTCAGGAAAATATGCTGTTGAGAAAAAGGCATGGATGTGGCCATACAACCTTTTGCTAATATCTCAGAAAGATCAAAGTAGCAAAGTATTCAATCATACAAAAGTCTCTTTGAATAGTGAAACATAGATTCTCTCTGTCATCTAAGCAGAAGCCAAAATAATAGAGATGGAATTATGTAGTAAAGATCCGTAGAAGAATCTCTTTTCTAATGGAGTGATCCCAGTGACATACATGAGAGACACACAAGGTTCTTGAGAATTTTATAACTAACAAACCTGCTAGCAGTTTAGACCAAACAGGCCATAGAGAGTGGAAAATGAAAGAAAACTATGTGACTCTCAAAATTTCACAGATGAGAAACAGGCTGATAAAATTAATATGTGCTACAAATATATATCTGCCTTTCATTAGAAAGGAAGGATGACTCATAGAACAGAGTCTTGAACTCGAGAGATTATTACCCAGGACTTGAAAGCAAATGGAGTTTGCCTGGCTGCATTTCAAAATTTCTTTTTGCTTTTCATTTTTTCCATTTTGGAACAAAAGGTTTATAATTGTTTTCCTATGACTGTCCCTCTATCATATGATAATATTTTCTTTAGAATGTCAAAGGTCCACAAGAGAAGAATTGTGCCACAGAATGTACTAAATCCAGTGTCTCACTCTTAACAAATTTAGATAATGAGATTTGAGACTTGTAAGCTGATGAGACTTAGATTAGATTTTAGACTTTTAGTTGATGCTGTAATTGGTGGATACTTTGGGGAAGGTTAGGATGGAGTAAATGTAATTTCTGTATAAGACAAAAGTGAATCTTTAGGGGCCACAAGTTAGACTAAGGCAGAAAAAGTGGCCCCCAATAGCTGTCACTGTTCTGATTACAGGGACTGAGAATATGTTAAGTTCGATAACAAAGGGTAATGAAGGTTGCCAATGGATTTATGGTTGCTAACCAGCTGGTCTTCAAATAAAGAGGTTATCCTGGATTATTGGGACAGGTCAATGTCATTACAGGTATATTTAAAAGTAAAAGAATGAGGAAGAAGAGATGGAACCAGATATATGTTAGCATGGCAAAAAGTCAGCTCAAAGTTGACATGGAGGAAAGAGCTATGAGCCAAGGAACATAGATGGCATCTATGAACTGAAAAGGGCAAGGGGCATATTCTTTCCTCAAGCCTCCAATAAGGAATGAAGTGCATAGCACTTCAGTTTAAGCCCAGTGAGACCTGAGTTTGATTTCTGACCTATTTGTCACATTTTTTAAAATTAGAGCATTTGTAGGTTTACAGAAAAATATGTATAACATGCAGAGTTCTCATATAAAACCCTATGATTAATGCATTGCATAACTGTAGCATATTGTTACAATTCATGAAAGAACATTTTTAATAATTGTTTTATTAACTATAGTTCATGGCTTACATTAGGGTTCCCTGTTTGCCTTGTATCTGTCACATTTAATACATATCATCCTCAAAATAGAAGAGAGAACACTTCCCAACTCACTGTGTGAAAATAGTATTATCCTGACACCAATACCTGACAAAGACAGAACAAAAAATAATACTATAGGCAAATAGCTGTCATCCAGGTAGATGTGAAATCTTCAACAAAATATTAGGATATCGTCTCTGGTTATGAATAAAATTAATTAATTAATTTTATACCTAGACCATGTGGGATTTATTGTAGGTATGCAAGACAGGTTCAATGTTCAAAAATCAAGCAGTGCAATCCGCCTTATGGACACTCTTGAAAGGAAAAATCATATGATTATATTAATCTAAGCAGGAAAAGCATTTGACAAATCTAACATCTATTCATGATAAAAATATTCTCATCAGTGTAGTAATAAAAGGGACCTCCCTCACTTGATAAAGACCATTTACAAAAAGCTTACATTAATATCTTTATTGCAAAAGACAGAATGCTTTCCTTCTAATACTGGTTACAAAGTAAGAATATCTCCCCTCACCAGTTGTACCAGTTTGATATTGTTTATGAATTCCAAAAAGAAATATTGGACTATGTTTGTAAACTGGTCTGTTGCTCTGGTCATGTCAGATTGTATTGGATTCAGGGGTTTCACTTTTGCTTGATTAAATTATGACTAAGGCTTCAATTGGGCCACCAATGGGGTGGGGACTCACAGAGAAAACTACACGGCAGAAGACTTAGTCAGAGTTTTGTATGATGGGACCCTGTGAAGTAAACACATAGGAGAAGAACAGGGAAAAATAGAGACGGCTCCATAGAAATGATAGAGGCCCCAGAAAGAGAGAAAGCCTGATAGTCTACAACTGATCTTGTGGGGATACCACAGCAGCTGAGCCTGGAGAGGAACCAGCCCCGGGAGACAGATGAGACTTACGCAGCCTACAGCTGATATTGGACGATTCCGGGACCACAGAGCCTTAAGAGGAAGAGGGAGGCTGAACCCTTGCAGACATCAGCAGTCATCTTGCTCCAAACCATGGCAACAGACTTTGGTGAGGGAAGAAACACTTTATGGTCTAGTAACTGTAAGCTTCTTCCCCAAATAATACCTTTTATAAAACCCAACAGGTTTCTGGTACTTTGCATCAGTTCCCCTTTGACTACTAATATACCAGTCTTATTCAAAAGAGTACTAGAAGTTCAACACAGGGCAATGAAGCAAGAAAAATAAATGAATTATAAGAATGGAGATTACAAATGAGGAAATGAAACTGTTCACTATTTGCATATAGCATGATTGTGCACATCGAAAATTCCAAAGTATCTACCCCAATTATTACCCCAGGGACTAATAATTGAGTTCAGAAAATTCTCAGTACAAGGTCAACACTTAAGAATTAATTGCATTTCTCTTTACTAACAATGAACATATATATAGAAACCAAAATTAAAAATACAACACTTATAATCACTTCAAAGTAAATGAAATACTTAGAAATGTATGCTTAGAATGATGTACTGAATCTGTATGTTGAAAATTGCAAAATACTAACGAAAGAAATCAATCAAGGCCAAAATAAACAGAGCCTTAACTTGTTCATAGATTAGAAGACTCAACTTGGTAACAACATCAATATTCTCAATTTGGTCTACAGATGTACAACAATTACTATCAAAATTCTGGCAAAGATTTTTGTAGACATAGACAAGCCTATTCTAAAACTTATCTGGAAAGTTGAAGGCCTGAAATAGTAATAGTAATCTTGACATAGAAAATTAAAGTGGAAAGAATCAATTTACTCAATATTTATTCCCATTTAATAGCTACGGTACTCAACCCAGTGAGGTATTTGTGGAAGGAAAGAAACATAGATCAATAGAAGACCCAGAAATACTTGCACATGAATATGCTTAACTTATTTGTAAGAAAGGAGCAAATGCAATTCAATGAGATAAGGAGAGCTTTTTCAGCAAATGGCACTGGAACAGTTGGAAATCCATAGGCAAAAACATGCAATGTGATGTAAACGTCATACTTTATCTATAAAAAATTAAGGCAAAGTGAATTTGGGAATAAATGTAAACCAAAAGTTTAACTTTTATTTTAACAAGGGGAAAATCTATGGTATTTAAGATAAGGCAAAATTTGACCCTAGAAGCATAATCTCTAAAAGGAATACCTGATAAATTGGACTTAATAAAAAAAATTTTTTTTAATTTGTTCTGATAAAGTCCAGGAGGATGAAAGACAAGAGACAGAACAAGAGAATATTTGCAAACTACATCTCCTACAAAGGGTTAATATCTAGAGTGTATAATATCTTTCAAAACTCAATAGTAAAAAAAGAAAAAAGACAACCTAATTAGAAAATGAGCAAATGACAGGAATAAACATTTGATGGAAGATTAACATATATGGAAAATAAGCACACGAAAACACATTTAGCATCAGTAGCCATTAAAGAAATGCAAATGAAACCACAAGGCTGCATCACCAAGCACCTGTTACGGCTACAATAAAGGGTGACATCACCAAAGGCTGGGTAGGACGTGGAGAAACCGTATCACTCATACATTATTGGTGGGGATGGAAAATGGCAGCTTCTTTAAGATCTAAACATACAGCCAATCTATGATTCAGCAATTGCACTTTTGGGAGTTTATTCCAGAAAAATGAAAATGTATGTATGCAAAACCCTGGGCATAAATGTTTCCATCAGCTTGAAATTAATAGCCCCAAACCAGGAATAGCCCAGAGGTCCTTCAACACGTGAATGGCTAAACCAACCGGTATAACCATTTGGCATACCAACTGGTATATTCATACCACGCAGCACTGCTGAGCAACCAGCGAATGAATTGTGCCTGTCCTGACTTGGATGAATTATGCTGAGTGAAAAAAAGCCAATCCTGACAGGGCAAGTACTGTATGATTCCATTTGTATGTCATTCTTTAGTTGACAAGACTATAGAATGAAGAGCAGATTAGTAGTTACCACAGATCAGGGACAAAGGAGAGAGGTTCACAGTGGATATAAAAGGGCAATCCCCAGGATCTTTCTGGTGAGGAAACAGCTGAGCATGCTGGCTCTATCAGTGTCAGCATCCTCTTGTGATATGGTACTGTACCTTTGCAACATGATACCATTGTGAGGGAACAAGTCAGGAGTACCTGGGTTCTCTGTGTATGATTTCTTACAATTGTGTGTGAATCTGCAAAGTTCACATTACTGTGCATTAAACATTAATTCAGTCAAAATAAAATACATGATCAAAAAAAAAAAAAAGAGGTGAAGGAAATCTTCCAAAACTGCTCTTTCTCAATCTGAGTTTGACATTAAGTGAAAGTTTGAGATGAAGAAAACCATACTTCCCCTGGTCATTCAAATTACGATGATACAGTGATGGAGTTAGGGGTATGCTCCTAGCAGTGGCCTCTTTCACTGTATCTCCTGCTATTTGATATATACAGACAGGTTATTGGATGTATTCAGACTGGCCCAGCCAAGGTGCTCAATCCTTGAGACCGAATACCCCAGGGCCTCTGACAGCAGTAATGAGGATAGTAATACTAGTAGTTAATATTTACCAAATGCTTACCGTGTGTCAGACATTATTCTCAGGACTTTAATTACCTCCTAAGTTCATGAGCCGCTAAAACTTGTATCACATTTTTTTACTTAACCTAATTGATTTAGAGAGAATGTTAATTGATATTCAGCACAAACAGTTTGTTGGGAGATGCAGAGTTTTTAAAAGCCACTTGACTCAACTCTGACTTTTGGCCTAGTTAAGAAGCAGCTTCCCGCTTTCCCCAGAGGACTCCCAGAGCCCAAACCAATATCTGTGGCCACCACCCTCGCACCTCACCTAAAACCCACAGCTGTCCCAAATGAGAAGCTCGCCATCCCCACTGCCCCCGGATCCCGGTGCCTTCACCTTTTCATGTGTGTTTGCTTTAAACTAACCAATCCTTGACTCCCATGGAAACTCTACTAACCTCCACTCCTGGGCCACAAAAAAGGCACAAGCCCACAGGATCCTCTCTCTGACTGTGTTTTTCCCACCTGCTGACTGAGCCCCTGCCCAATTGCTTTTACCATCCACCCCTCACGCCCCTGCTCTCTCCCCAGGACCTGTGAGTAACAAACTATCTTTTCTCATGCATTATGGTCTTGGTTTCCCATTGCATGGCACCTAAACCTCCACTAGGACCCAAATTTAAAATTCAACTCAACTAATTTACAACACATAGGAAACCATTTGCAATGCAAATAATACATTTGCTTATATTTTACTACAATGCTATGTTCTTTTTCTTGAAGGAGGGGCCTGAAGATGATTTTGTTCTATAAGTTCACTTTTAAATTTATCTAATTCCCAGGAAAGTTGAAATCTAACTTTAAAAAGAACACAATTTTTCACTGAGAGAAAATGACTTTTATGATAGTTTTGCAAATATGCAAAGGTGTTTTTCAGAGAGGCCTAACACCTCATATTATTTTGAATTATACCGGTGCAATAAAACTTCAGAGACACACATGCACACACACATACATCTGCCTATCTATAGATTTATTCATGTCAGTCAGAGACACAATGTTTTGTAGCATTTTTCTCTGCAAGCCGTGAGTGATATGAAAGTCCATGTTCTTTGCTCATCTAATTATGACGACAAATGAAGAGTAACGAGTTCTTCAAATAGGAAAAGCTCCAAGTGATAGAGGTAATTCCTACTTACCTTCATCATTATATTTGACTTTTTTTCATTTATTAACCATCCACTCCATAGAAACTGCTCATTTCTTTGAGATCTAAACACACTATTAGCATTCTGAATGTATACTCTGTGCTCATGCCATTCCCTGACCTAGAAACCCTTCCCTTACCTGAAGATTTGACCAAGTCCCTCCCTTTCTTTCCATTAGAGTTAATATTCCATCTCAACCATAGAACCTTCCCTGGGTTTATGGACATCATTCACTCTTTTGAATACTCATTCATTCAGTCATATGACAGTCACGAAGTACTGCATTTCTTTAATTAAACTATGAGGCAATTATTGTACCAGTCCCACAACTGCTTTATAGTATATGTCTATCTATACAATGTATATGTAATATACATTGTGTGTATATATACTACAACAACCTGTCCATAGTGGACAACAAAAGCTAACAAAAGCAAATTTGATATTCATACTGTTTTCTCCATCCAGGCTTGTCAACCATCCTTAGCACCTACATGTCGTCCAGTTGAGAATTCCAGAGTGCCTGGACAGGCCATGGCTATTTGAGAGGAAATTCAGTTGATCAAAATGCATCACTTGAAGCACCCTAGAGACCAAACCTAAGAGTTAGAAAAAACTGAAATTTCATTGACTTTTGCAACATGGGACCACTGAAGCCACACACAAGCCCATTTATCACAGACAACTCTTAATACCACCTTTTTGAGATATTCTTTATTAACTCTTAATCTGATGGCTCTTACCAGGTTATATGAAGAACTGGGTGAAATGCAGCTTGCCGCTCCTTTCCTCAGGTGTGATATAAGCAGCAATCTCCAAAAATGTCAGAGGTGGATAACTTAATGTTGACTCAAGCTCATATTTTCTCTACAAGAAGGAATTCTGATTGACCCCTTTCAACTCAACGTCTTTCATAAATATAAAATCTAATTCAGAACTCAAATGCAATGCAGAAAGTAGGAAACACTTGGGAGGGTTTATGAAATTCTGGTCAAAAAGGTTTAAAGCAGCAGAAAAGAAAAGAAAGGTCAGAATCTGAATTGACAGTGAGTGAAGGAGGGGGCTCAGTTTCATTGAATCATACATTTCATATCTGCCAGGCCCTCCAATCTGTGCCCGTGGAGCAGAAATGTAAATTTTAATTCTCAGTTTTCTCTTAAAATCTTGTTGAAAAAGCTGGATCCTTCAAAGGGGAACATTTTTTCTCAATATCACTTATTGTCACAGGCTTCTTTTAGTACCTGATTAACTTATATTGGGACAAATTTTAGTTATTTTGTGACTTTGTGTTAATATTTCCTAAATGGACTCTACTGGACAAGCAATGAAATTTCGAGACAAATTGAAGTTGCTCAGCTCTACTCCTTCTAAACTAATTTCAGTGAAACTGGCAAAAGGATCCCAGTGATTTTCACATAAAAAGGAGTAAGGGAGTCTCAGACTTTCTTGGGTGTATTTACTTTGTTGAGCATTAGTATTTATGGTATTTCTGAGCAATTTGAGACTCACCAATTTTGAATAAACTTATTGGAAAATGCTTGAACTGGCACTTTTTTATTCCTGGGCTCTCCTGTTTTATTGTCTTGTTTGTTTAATTCTTTCCTCTTCCATCCTGTCTTCCTTTTTCTTCTCCTCCTATTGCTTCTCCTTCTTTTGGTTTGTTTTTGTTTTTCCTTACAAACAATATTTTGTAAATATCAACTATTTATATTAATAACACATTTCACATAAAGTGAGATGCCAAAATATTTTGTATTTTATTTAACAGAATTTTATATAGTGCATGATCTGTGTCAAATACTATTGACACATATGAAGCCAAATACTTCATACATTGTAATTCACTTAATCATTATAACATCTCCAAAAAGCAGGTATGATTATTACTACCTTTTTGCAGATGGAGAAACTGTGCAGTCTTTTGGTAAATTCCCTAAGGTCACACAGCTAGTGGTCAATATATCCAGGTTTCGAACCCCTGTTTCTTGGCTCCAGAGCTCGTCTTCTTCATCACTCTGTTATGTAGCAAGAACCCTTTTGTTACATGATCTAAGATCATGGTACAAACAGATCCTGGATCTGGGAGAGCCGCTTTTACATGCAATCATATAAAAAACATGGTTTTCCCGATTCCATGAATAGCACTTTTGTGATTTACATTTACAAGTCAATTTGAGCAAAAGAAGATCTTGCAGTACTTTACAAATATTCTACTGATGCATATTTTTCCAGTATTGGGCTTATGATTTGGTTTTTGGATAAATTTGTAGAAAATATTTTATGTGCTTCATGTAACCCTTCTAAATGGTGGTTTTGATCCCTTATTTTAATTGTCTAATTTTTGGTAATCTTGGATTAAAAAAAATCATTCATTCAATCAAGCAACTATTGAGTGTAACATTTGCTAAATAGCTGTGATAGATGCAGAAAGGATCAGCCATGGAGTCTACCTTCAAATTTTCCTACCAGGAAAACAGATATATAAAAAGATATTTATGAAAGAATGTGGTGGAAAATATATGGTATAAACAAATGAACAATTCTTAAAACAGCATGCCCACATAGTTAAAAGATATTTATATGTGGGAACAAAGTATGGTAGACAGAGGGTAATGGAGATAAATCTAGAGATAGAAGGAAGACGATAGATCCTGGGAGGTATTGTATAATATTCCAAGCAGATAATGAAAGGTATTTTTCTGTCTGTTTCTGACAATAGATGATGATGATAATCTAATATGTATGGACCCTTTACTATATGCCAGGTAGTGCTTTACATGTAGTAACTCATTAAATACTCAAAGAATGTCTATGAGCTAGGGTGCATTTTACCTTGTTTAGGTTAGCAGTGGGGTTCATTTGTTAAAATGCACAAATTTAGTAAATGGTGGAGTCAAGATTCATGCACAAAAAGCCTAGCTCCAGAGGCCACACTCTTAACTCTATGCTATATTGCCTTTTCTGAGACCTGACATAACCAGATTACTATTCATTTCACCAATTCCTCTAAGGGTCATGGTGGAAATGTATTTTTTAGGATCAAGGCTTACATTTGTAGAGTTAGGTAAGAATGCATGGCATTAGTAAAGGTCAGACAGGACTAGAGACTTAATGCCATTTATTAAGGAGAAGTACAGGAGAAAATGTTTTGAAGGTAGAAAAAGAAAACCTGGCCATAGATTGGATATGAGAAGCAATGAAGATAGCTAAGAGGGACTTCTAAATGTCCAGTTTAAGTGACTGAGTGGATGTTGGGGCTATAAAAAATATGTAGCGAATTTATAGGATTAATGTATTGACGGTCTTCTTGGCTGTACATCAAAAATCAAATAGTTTGGTAATATCCCATCAATGTCCACATTATGAAGAAAAATTATTAAATGTAATTTCCAATGCGTAGGCCATCTCTAGCAATTGTTTATGACTTATGTAGTAGTTTGAGGGTAGCAATGGAACTCCTGAACTTATCTCTTTTTGCATTTTACATTCTTTTAAACTAAATCTCCTCATCCATATTTTATCCTGTTTAATATGTTAGGCAAGCATCTCAATCTTTAGGAAAGTTTGCTCTCTCATTTTCTCATGGAAAAGTGTTGATAAGTATACAAAATAAAACATTATAGTAGGAACTGGGGAAGTTTTTAAGAATAAATGAAATTGGCAAAGGCCAATCTTTGTTAATGTTCTCAAAGAAGCAAACCTTTGGTTTTTCTGATTCTATCATGTTTATATAATTTAATATAATTATTTCCTTTCTTCTAGTTAGTACACTTTTCCAGATTGTAATGTATAAGTAATTCACTTTAAGAGCTTTCTCCTTTACTTGTGTAGGCATTCAAAGCTGTAAATTTCCTCCAGGATTCTTTATCCATACCCATTTTGATAGGGTATGTAGTCAAAATCATTTATTTCAACTTTTTCCATCAGTCCTTGTGATTTATTCTTTGACCCATAGATCAAAGGTGGTGTTTTATTTTTTAAATATTTGTGGATTTACGAGATATTGATATTTATTTCCAGTTTAATTTCATTATTGTGTGAGAACATATTATAAATGATCTTACATTATTTGATGACTTGAAATGTATTGGGGTTTGTTTTGTGGTCCAGTATGAAGTCTAACTAGTTGAATGTTTGTCATGTTCTTGAGTATACCGTGCATTCTGCTTTCTTTTGGTGGCAATGTTTGGATAGCTCTGATTTACAGTGTTATTCAAAACTTCTACAGTGTTATTAACATTTTTTTCTGCTTATTCTATCACATTCAAGAGAAGTAGCAAATGATCCCGTTGTGATTGTTGATGTGTCTATTAATTCTATCTAATAGATAGCTCTATTTATTTTAGTTCTCTATATTTTAATATTACTTGGGGATTTATTATTAGATGCATACATGCATATTTGTCTTCTTCTGTCTTCATGATGGATTGGCCCACTAATCATTAATAAATTTCATTCTTTTCCT
This sequence comes from Dasypus novemcinctus, assembly GCF_030445035.2. NCBI lineage: Eukaryota > Metazoa > Chordata > Mammalia > Cingulata > Dasypodidae > Dasypus > Dasypus novemcinctus. Next base: position 129,743,063 of record NC_080679.1, on the reverse strand, counting down.
CTGAAAATGTTTCACCTTAAACACAATTTTATATAAAATATAATATAGCCAAAATCCATTCATGTATTTAGTGTTTTTATGGTATATCTTTACCTATCACTTTAACCTGACTCGGTTTGTGCTTTACAGGTATCTCTTGTAAACAGTGTATTATTGTTTCTTAATTTAAAATCTAGCTCACAATATATGCCCTTTCATTTGGGTGTATTTTGATGTATTTTGGTTTAAGTTTAATGTTTGTTTTCTGTATCATCTATTGTCTCTATATTTGACTCTTCCTTATTTCCTGCCAGCTCTTTGGTAAATCAGATATTTTCTCTTCACTTTTCCACTTTATCTTTTGTATTGCTTTCATAAGTTTTCCTCTATGTATATGTGTTTTAATTGTTGCTCCAGACATTACAACATGCATCTTTAACTTACCATAATTGCTCTACATTCAAAATTTTCTACTACTTAACAAATAATGTAAGTACCTTGAATTATTTTACTTCAATTATCAATCTTCCACCCTTTGTCATATATTGCATTTCTACCTATCAATGTGACATATAATATAGTATATATTTATTATGTTTACATAGACAGGCAGGACTTAAGTATAATGAATATATTCAAGGGTCTGGTAGAAAAAATAAATGGTGATTAATAAGACATTTCCTTCATTGCTCTCCATCACTTTGTCTTACAATTACTTAATACTTCTTATCTAGAATTTGATAACAAATTGTCTATTTTTTCTCTATCTTCTGAGAGTTCTAATTACTATTAAGAAAACAGAGTGAGACATCAGTTTTCTTCACAACTGACACTCTCCATGATATTCATATTGACATTATGATTCAATTCTGACAGCTACTGCAAATGAGTTCAAGCCCTTCCAACACCAACTCCATTGCAGTTCTGACTCTAATTACCTGGGGTTGGGTCAGACCCCAGGAGCCAGCAATAGCCATGAGTTCAGGGGCCAGGCCACCCACACTTCTGACCAACTGGCCACAGTGGGTGTTCCAATGCCCCTTTGGTTTAAAAAATTCACTAGAACAACTCACAGAACTCATTGAAAGGTGGTATGACTATAGTTTTATTATAGTGAAAAATAATACAAACAGAAGACACCAAAACAAGAGATTCATAGGGCGAGATCAGAGAGGATTTCAACCACAGATTCTATGTTCTGTCTATTGGAGTCAGAACACACCACCCTTCTGGCATAACAAAGTGTATTGTCAATCATGAATACTCACCTGAGTTTTGAGAGCCCAGAGTGTCTATGGAGTTGCACTATAGAGGCATGCTTGATGGAATGAATGCCGATGTTGTTGAACTCAACCTCTAGCTGTCTCCTTTCAGGGGTTGGGCTAATATGAGGTGAGCCAAAACCTCAAGCCCTTCGTCACATGGTGGATCTTTCTTGTCTGGACAGCCCCCACCCTGAGACTACAGGTATGGCTGACCTGCCTTGTCAAATCCTTAGCATAAACATCCAGGTGTGGCCTGAAGGGCTTACCAAAAATTAAAAACTAGACACTCCTATCATAGGAAATACCAAATACTAAGATGTTACCTCCTTGTAGCTCAGACAAAGGCAGATTCTTTTTGGAGGACAAATTAATTATTAGATACTATCTTATTGGGGTAGACAGAATAATGGCCCCTAAGAATGTCCATACCTTAATCTCCTGAACCTATGAAAATGTTGCCTTACAAAACGACTTTACACATGTGATTAATTTAAGGAACTTGAAAAAGGAAAATTGTCTTGTATTATTCCAATTACCTTAATGTAATCACAAAGGTTATTCTAAGAGGGAGGCAGGGATGTCAGACTGAGAAAGAGTCAGAGAAAGGATATATGATGATAGCAGTGGAAGTTTTAATGATTCCATTGAAATTGGAGGTAGGGGTCATGAGCCAAGGAATGCAGTTGAACTGTTGGAAATGACAAGGAAACAAGTTAACCTTGGAAGCCTTCAGCAGAACACAGACATTTCAACACTTTTATTTTTATTTAATTTCATATTTCTGATTCCCCAGAATTGATAGTGCTTTTGTCTTTATTTCAATGCTAAGTTTGTGGCAATTTGTTGCAGTAGCAATAAGAAACCAATACAGTTATCTTCTTGTAAGGATTGCAATGTTTACTATAATTGCACTGGCTGTAAACTTAGTAAAAAACCACTAACAGGTTAATCTCAGGACTCCTCTTTCCACAGCCTCAAAACTACTTAAAGTGTGGATGGGCCAGGATCTAGGTTTTAGAACATTTAATTAGAAAAGGTATGGGACTAAGGTTCTATAATTATATGCCCTCTAATTTGGTTTAGGGAGATTATTCAAGGGATCATTACATTGTTTTTATATCAGCATTCCCTGACATTCTTGTGAATTCTTTAAAGTATGAAAGATACTTTGGAGACCAGTTACGTCCCCACATTTCTTCACAAAATATTTTAGAAGAAATGCAGGAACCTGTGAGGGAACAAATCCAGAGAGGATAGCATATGTCCCGTATAAAACAATGGTTTTTCAAATCATCAGAACAGATTCTGGAATGGTCCCTAAAGAAATTGGAGTGTAGTTCTCAGAAGAAGAGGAGCCATCCTAGTCATAGCCAAAAACATCTGCCCTCAAATAGATCCAATGTCCATGGAAGGTGGACAGGGAAGAAGAGTTTAGAAGTAGAAAGCTTCCCCCAAACCTAAAATATAAAACGTGTAATATAAAGAACCATGTATAAAATAAATCAAGGCAATAAAAGGTAGAGGATCTTCCCGCAAATGGAAGATTTGCTGCTCCCCAAACACACAAGGTTCTGCTCCCCTGCTGGCACAGTTCTTCAAAGCTAGTGAGCCTGATTCCTGCTTCCTTGTCCGCCTGTCATTTATCATAGTGCATTACAATGATCTGTTTATTATCAGACCTGTCACTGGACTGTGGGTCACTTGCCCCTGAGGAGAGTGAACACATCTGTATTGTTGTCTCCTGTATCCCAAATATCTACCAGGTACTTGGTAAAGCATAATGTCCAATGTTTGTTAATTGCCTAACCTTATAATCCTTCAGCTGGCATGATTCTTGTAATTTATTGATTCTCAGCTTCCAATACAATGCATTGAGCAGAGGAAATAGAATTTTTATTAATTTTGAAAAGAAGAGCAAGATGCAAAAAACAAGATAAGTACAGATTAGTATGTTTATATAACATTCCTTGGAAGAAGAGGCTTTGCATTTTGTGTATTGAAGAGTCAAACATATTTAGTAAAATTGCTGAGCCAAAGATGTGATAAATTAGATTTATTCATGGAAAGAGCTCTTAAGTGTTGGCCAATGCATGTTCTAGCCAATCTTTCCATGTCTTGAGTAGGTGAACTCTCCACAAATTTAAGGAATTGGGAAGATGATTGGTTTGCTCTGATGCTAAGTGATCTTGAAACCTATCATGAAGGAGATGTGGCAGAATTAACCACTTGTGAAGGTTGCATGAGGGAACTCTGTGAAATATGAGGCTGCTTATGTGATATTCTGTCTCAACTGTAGGGTTACTGTGAGATTTTTCAGTTCTCTGTTCCTATTTTAACCAACAGTCTGTGTCTATTTAAGCCATCAAGCCAATTGAGTGGAGTTATGTAGTGGAAAGGTTTCAAGTGAGAGTTACACTCACATTTAAAAAGTCATATTGCTGTGGCTTCCTCTGCTTAGCCTTGGGAGAAGAAAAAAAACCATAGATCAATATCTAAGTGCTTTTGCCAGGCACACCATGCACTTTCTCTTTTAACTGGTTCATAAAACTGAATTTCTGTCTACAGCAAAGAAGTTAAATATGAACTCCTTCTGTAAGGGCAGGAGGGCTAATTTTCTTTTCAGTATTCCATATGGCTAAATTTCACATAAAAATTCTCATGTGACCAGGACTAAGGCATTTTCTTACGGCACCACCAAATACAATGGAAACTTTAAGAAATATGACAAAATGCATACTGGGCCAGATCAAGGGGTCAACTTGCTCAATTTCCTTTTAATGTTATTTGCCTAATGTGTGTTCAGAATTATGGGATGTACAAGTCAAAAGAAAATGCCAGATCTTGGAGCACATACAAACATTTGTGTAGATAAAATATGCATAAGAGTAAAAGACAGGATATATTAATATGCCAAAAATAACTTTGATTATTTTACCAAGGTACAATATTGGAACTGATTTCTGTTATATCTTCACTTAACATTTAGCAATATATCTAACCAATCACAAACTCTCTCTCATGGCATCAGTCATTACTTTTAGTCACTACTTGCTCCACATCAGAACTTTCACCAAATATAAAACACAGACCAATAAATATTATTTATTTAGCACTCTGTGACATTTCCAAATTAACTTCATATGCATCATCTCTAAGATTATGGCTGTTCTAGAACACTCTATCATTATATAACAAATCAAGGCTAGACAGAATTATTTAGAGTTAATAGTAACAATGAGACTTGAAAGCAGAGTACCAGATCTGAGTTTTGGAAAGAACAGGGCACTGGCTTGTATCAAAGCTGTCCCCTTTTCCTCATGGAAGCAAAGTTTACTTCCATAAATATGGAAGATGGTTGACTCTTGCTCCTTTGCATTATCAGGGTGTTTTCCCTGAATGAATCTGGAGAAGAAAAATTCTCTCAGCCAGGATTATTTGGCCTCTCAATAAATGATTCTTCCTGAGTTGCACTATGGAGTTTTCCTTCAGATTTTGTTAAGGGATTAACAAGAAATATTTCACTCCAATTCATTCAGGAAGTCATATGCATATTGTTCATTGCTCCATTCACTTTCCACTATAGAAAGGCCAAAAGGGGCAAAATCTACCATATGTAAACACCAAGAGAAATAATTTTTCCCATGAGAGATTTGTTACTGATTTTTTTTTGAAGTTTTTGAATCAAGTAACTCACTGTTTACATTTTTGCTTTGGTCTCCAAGATACCATAACTGAATTTATGATTCAGTTTGAGAAACAGTGAATTTCTCTACAGCCATGATATAATTGTTCTATGTATCCAATAACAATTTCAGAAGCAGATTTGGTTTTCCATTCAATCACTATTTTCCCAGTCCTTTCTTTTGTACTAATATATCTCTGCTTCATGTTAGCTTACCCAAATCCTTTGATGACGAATATGAGTAATTCATAAATAAATAATAAGAAGTTCAATTATTTGGCATTTCAGTGATTATTTGATATGGTAAAGTAAGCATACTAAAAGAATCTGAATATTTCAATGAGAATTTGCCTTGCTGATCAAAATATAATTTAGTGTTTAGGATCCTAGGTTTTTCAGAGATCATTTTCTTGAAGTAAAAGGTCAGTAATGCTTAGTTACTAATATTTTGAAGAATTATTTCATTTTAGAAGCTAGTTCATTGACCCAATAATAATTTTGTGTCTTTTCCTTCCTCTGAAATGCTTTCATGCTTGTTGGATTGTATATATATATAAAAGGGTGCTTGGCAAAATAAATAAATACACATATAATAAATTGAGCAGAATCAATTCTCTACTTCATTCTTGTTTTGAAATGAATGCAATATAGCATCACCATAGTAAAAAGTGACAGGGCAGACAGAGGTTTATTAAAAATATATTATTTTTACAATTTAACATGCATTAAATATGTCAAGCCTTTTCCAATTCTTTTACTTTTGCAGCCTGAAACAGAAGGAGATTCAACAAGGGAACATCTCTTGTGCCAGGGTTTGGATGAGTTATTGCATTTCTTAATCCAAAAAGCAGATTTCATTATTTTATGCAAAGATAAATCTTGTTAAATGTCTGTGTATTTTTTCTTCTGAAAAGAGAGAACATACAATTTTCTAATATCACTTGGCAGTCATTAAAACACAATATAACTTTAAAAAAAATTTTCCTGCAAGTTCTTGCTAAGTTTGTTCAGAAACAAAGTGCAAACTTCACAATTAAAAAGTGAGTATGAGATGACAAATCTAAATTCCAGAGCCAATGTGGCATTTGGGCTACATGTGCAGGGAAATGAAAAGGCATGTAGTAAGTGCTGGGTCATTCCTTCTTCTTGGGTTGATTTTTTTGAAATGATTCTTTTTAAGTTTTACTTTTAAAGGAGCTTTAGATTACATAAATGTTACATAAAAACTATAGGGGATTTCCATATGCCCCACTCCTACCCACTCCCACATCTTTCCACATTAACAACTTCTTTCATTAATGCGGTGCATTTGTTACAATATATGAACACATATTGACACATTAAAACTAACCATGGAGTGTAGTTTACAATAGAGTTTTCATTCTGCCTTGCACAAATTTATAGGATTAGAAAAAATATATAATGTCTTGTATCCATCATTGTAATGTCATGCAGGGCAATTCCACTGTCCCCCAAATGTCCCATGTCACACCTCTTCTTCCCTCTCCCTCCCCTCAGAACCTCTGGGGCCACTACTTTTATATCAGTGATACAAGTTCTTTCATTGCTAGAATAATAATAAGTTGACTTTAGTCCATTGTTCATTCCCCAATCTTGAGGATTTTGGGATGACGATGTCGGCTCTGTTTCTAATTGGGAGGGGGCTTAGATCCCATGGATCAGATGGATTCAGCTGTCATGTTTGCAATAGCAGACATTCTCTGTTCCTTTGGATGAGCACTGTCCATCATCATCTCTTTGTTAGTTGTCTTGGGTGAGTCCTATGAACTGGAGAGTAGGTGTTAGCTGCAACTCTGCTGAGATTTGGGGCTCAATCGGCACATGAACAGACCAAAGACTTAAGACTCTGGGGCATATATTTAACAAGTATAATGCTAATGATAGGTTCAAGTAAAAGCGGCAAAAGAACCATGTGCAGGGAAACTATAAATGAGTCTAACCCTTTACATTGGGGGCCATAAATTCCAAAGTAAGGCCCACTGACAGGGTGCTAAATTCCTGAGCCTGTCTGCCCTACTTATATTGTCTAGAGGTCTCTGGTGCCCTCAGGAGCCCCACTCTGTGAGGCACCATTTACTGTGCAGTCAATGAGATCTTGCTGAGACGTGTATAAGCATAACCTCTGAAATAACCTCCCAACTCACTTTGAAATCTCTTAGCCATAAAAACTCATTTGTATTTATTTCCCCCTTTTGGTCAAGGTCTTGGTTGATTTTAATAAGAGTCCTCATTTCTACTGATTGTCTGCACTTCTCTATGAGGGAACAATCCTCTGGCTACTTTTCCCCTTAGAGCCATTTTGCTTAGTATATGTCAAGCTCTCTTCCTCCAAATTGTCTTTCAGATCCTAGTATTCTGTGTAACTCATTAAAAGCTTCACACTACTTTCTTACAAGACATTTTAATTCCTTACAAGAACAACTGATAAAATATTTTCAGAGTGATTTTAAGAATGTTCATTGGGTATTGAAAAATTTTTATAGGCTAGTAGACCTTACAAGCATCCTAGATGAAGTACTGTTTAATATTGATTGTCAATTCTGACCACAAATCCAGGAATATGAAGGGAAGTAACCTCTGCCAATGGAGATATAATTAATCATGTGCCCTTTAATTGGGCATTTTTAGTATTTTGATAAGAATTATGATTTAGTTGTACTACAGTGAAATTTTTGCGATACCCTAAATATCCAAATTAATTTAAATATCTTACATAACAAATATTAGGGAGCCATTCAAAGAGGTTTTGCAGAGAAGTATTCAGTCACATGGAAAACATGATGCAGGATACATTATTAAGGTACCCCCCAAAATTGGAACAAAAATATATAAAGAGACTTTCAAAATTTTCTAATAAAAGCAAGGTAATAGCTCATGTAATAATGTAAATACAAAACAAAAACTAAAACCACAAAAGCACCAAACACTCTCCACATACAAAAATGGCATAATTTTATCCTTCAAGGTTCCTTAAAGGAAAGATCTACTTTTCTGAATTTTTACTTCATTCTGAAGGACATTCTAATTTAGAGTACTAATGCTTGCTGATGAATCCTTATTCCTTTACTTAATTAAGATTTTTATTTATTTTTATTTTACTGATTAAGATTTGAGATTTATGAATTTCATCTGAATACCTCAAGTCCATGGCAATGATTTTGACCAACCGTGTCATGTAGTGACAGTGTGTTGCTCTGGGACTGTATGTACCCCTGAAAAATCCATTCCTGTGGCCATTGGCCCATTGTAAGTAGGATCTTTTGATGAGGGGACTTCAGTTAGGGTGTGGCCCACCTCATGCAGGATGGGTCTTAATCCTATTATATTGAGGTCTTTATAAGCAGAAGGAAATTCAGACAGAAAGGGAAAAAGCCTTGGGGAGCAAACAGCTAAAATTCAACAGAAACAGGAAGAGAACTGAGAGGCTACCATATGCATTGTGATGGGACAGAGGAGCCCATGACCAGGGGCCAAAAAATAATTATTTATTTTCAAAAATTAACCAGCAGTAAAATGGTCTTAATTTTGACTGTTGGAGTCATCATAAAAATTCCTCGTCTGATAGATCCAAAGCTACTTCCTTCTCGGCCTACTAACTTTACCTACCGCATTTACTTGACCCTGAGGGCCTACTTCCAGTTCCAGTGTATCTATTGTATATGTTGATTATCTAAGTCTGGATTGCTTTCATTCCCCTTGTGAAACTCTATATTATCCTTTGTACATATATTTGTGTATTAATTAATGTCTTTGAAATGCATTTCCTTAGACTGGTTCACACTCACGTGGCTCCTTTATCTTTCTAAAGCTTAATCTGCTTTTTCTATTTGCCATAATTATATTAATAATACCAATTGTTTATTCAGTACAGGATAACTCACATGTTCCAGGAATTTTATAACTGCTTTAAATAGTATCTCATATAATACTTGCAAAATCATAAAGACTCTGGTTGGATCTCTCATTTTTTCAGTTGAGGAAATAGAAGCTCAGTGTCATTAAATAAAGAGGTTAAATGCTAAGTTTACTATGGTGGAGAATGTTATTTCTTGGCTTTAATCTGAAGATAAATTTAATTGCAAAATTAAAAAATAAAAGCTAGGGAAGCGGCTGTGGCTCCATCAGTTGGGCTCCCATTTACCACATGGGAGGTCCCAGGGCCTCCTTGTGAAGGCAGGCTTGTCTGCATGCTGTGGAATGTCACCGGGCCCGCAGACGCTGGGAAGAGCCAACTCAGCAAGGGGACACACAAAAAGAAGGGAGACAAGCAAGAACACAGAAGAGCCCGCAGCGAATGGACACAGTGAGCAGAAAGCACGCAAAAAGCCACAAGGGGGCGGGGAATAAAAAAATAAATAAAAGCTATCTGTATCTGGGAATAATCTTAGCAGTCACTCTATGTTTTTAGAACTTCCCCTTTCAGCTCCCTCTGGTGATCCATGGTGGTCCTTTTTTTTATATTGACACTTGAAGTAAGATTTCATTTCATGAAAGGGATTTTAGAAATGACTAACCCAAACTCACAGTAAAAGGTCACCTAAAGAACATGAGCATTTAGTTTTATGTTTGTGATCCAGTTCTTTCAAAAAGTAGCTGAGTTCCAGTTTTCTCATACATTAAATGAGAAAAATTATTCTCATGTCAGAGCATTTTGAAAAAATAGATGTAAAGATATATGGAAATACAATAATATATGGAAAATCCCTAGAACTTAGTAACTTTTCAAGAGATTTAGGTTCTCTTCCCTTCATTTCCTTCAACTTCCAAGGACCTGGCATCCCTCCTTTACATCTCTACATGAATACACCAGTGGGAGGTAACTCACTATCCCTAGTGGAGAAAAGAACTCCCATCTTTGAACAGCACAGATTGACACAAAACAGTCTATATGACAAAGAGAATTGGTGCACAACTATCAGATTTTGTTATTGCTTCCATTACATCTAAGGTTGAAGTAGTTTCTGGGACTTCACTCCCAGTCTAGCTTGGCATTTTTCCTGGTGCCTTTACAAAACTATGTGTGATTGTATGATACCTTTGATCAACCTGAAAGCCCCAGACTTCAGTGTTGCATTCCAGCATATTTTCTTTCAATTCTTACTGCCCAATATCTTGTCAAGGGAATTTATAAGAATCTTCTCACAGGGTTTTTCCAACACATCTACATGTTATAGCGCAAGATGAATGTGTAACCTTAGCAGCAAAAGAACTCTCTCAAACACAATAGTTTAGTAACAAATTGGGGATGATCATGGCATCTCCTTACACATGCTTCTTACCCAAATAATTGAACAGTTATTTATTCAATAACAGATTTTTCTGAATCCCAAATAATAGAAGCTAATTAAAAATATTTTTAAAATACAGAAAGACATAAAAAATAAAATAAGTTATCCATAATAATCCAACTCAGATATAACCATGATTGGCATTCAGATGGCTTTTCTAGATTATTTTTAATATATTTATTTTTAACACGTTGAGATCATTTTTTTAGAAGTGTATTTCATTTTCATCTTAACATTATATCGATCATTTTATATAATTAAATATGGTTCCCTTAGCAACCATATTTAAAAGATTGAATATAATACATGTAACAACATCAGCTTTACTTGTTTGGCTTCCATTAGATTTCCTTTTAAACACCTACCGAGCATATTCATTTTGATTTGTTTTGTGCATGTGTGTGAATACAATAAAAAAGGGTTTACATATCATCCAATAATCTAAAATGTTCAAGCTAGGTTCACAATTTAAAGAGGTTTCTAAATGTTCAGCACAGAAAAACAAAAAAACTTGTACATGGACATCTAGCTCACTAAGAACAAGATTAACATCAGGCCCAGACTTCTTACCTTCCAATCATTGACTATAGGGGAAAAAATTATCTTATGCTTTGGTGTTATTTAACATTCCATTCCTTTTCCATTCCTCTTTTCTTCTTTACAGATTTTCTACTTTTCCAATATGCATGTCTCCTTTCTTTATCTTTGAAAACTTTGGGAGACAGATTAAATTGCTCTGACTCCACTCATAATCAGCCTGAATCCCTAACAGTCTATACAAATAGCAAGAGTAAATTATCACATCTAACATCTTCAGGGGCTGGGAAGCCTTTACAAATCTCAAAGGACACTCCTGCTTACTTCTCCTCCCATGCACATTTTGGACCCAAAGTGTTTCTTTTAGGAATTATACAATTTTAGTTTTTGAACTTTCCATAGCAAAAAAACAAACAGAAGAGAAGCTAAGCGAAAGTATGCATACCAGTTTTTCAGAGAAAAAAATGGAAAAAAAGTAATTCCCATGTACTTAGACTTAAGAAGTTAACTTGTGGAAAATCTTTCAAAGATCTTAGAAAGACTCTCCCTGTGAGACATAAAGCTTAAAATTCTATCACTCTTATTTCTTACTGAATATTTGTAAAAACTCCTTTAAATCCTCACTCATGTACACCTTAGACTAAATGCAGTCAAGACAGTATACCTAGAAGAGAGCAGGGAGTGGTACATTGCCAAGAAATGGTACATTCTCTAAATGGAGTCTCTTCATGAGTGGAGGAAAAGCAGACTGTGGAAATATGTTCTCTCTGCTCAGTTAACAAAAGAGCAAGGAGTTTCTAGTGTAAAGTCAACACAACTGATTCAACCCAAAGGCTGAACCCATGACTTTTATTTTCTAACTAGGAAATTTCCTCAACCAGAAAGCTCCAGGTTTTTTCAAAGTCACCTAGAAGTTCACTTTTACCTTTGATAAACATGTAATTTATCAAATGAGCATATTTTATGTCAGTCTCTTTGTTCCTTACTTAACCACAATTATTCTTCTTCTGTTTTCAGAACTTCTTTCTCATAAACTCTATTTTTATTTTTATACACTGTGGAGTTAGTAGAGTTTTGTGTTTTTGTCCCCGAAGAGGAAAAATACATCCCTTTAGCCAGACAGTTTATTCATTCAACAAATATTTAGTGGGCAAAACCCAAAACATAGTCAGCATATCAGAGCTTGGACATACAGCAATAAAAAGACACAAATCTTTAAGGAACACTCAGTTTGGCAAAAAGGCAATAAGTAAATAATTATGATGCAAACTACCATTACCATAAAACATTTTTTAAAAAGGTAAGTAGCTCAATGAATGAATGACATGGGTTCTATCTCTCTAATTAAGGCAATTTTTAGCAAAAGAAATATTATCATGGCAGGAGGCAGAGAGAATAGAATACAAAAATTCATGAACTTGAAAATTACAGTGATAATCTGTGGGAAATTCTGATCATCAGAACTGGGGAAAGGGGACCCATAAATTACCAGATATTACTATTTTAAGAAATGGACAAGACAATTTTCATGTTCTGATCGTTTGAGAATCACACTTCTAAAAATCTTAGCTATTTGAATCAACTTTCTCCTTAATCAATTCTTTCTTGACTCTCTAATCTTTCCTCTTCCTATATTGCTATGTTGAACTAAGCTATATGATTCTGAGAGGAGGATCTGATCACCCCACAGATAACTATGTTTATGAAAATGCTCATAAAGGAAGCACAGAATGTAACTAGGACTCAGGAGTTTCTTGTGAACCAAAAGGTTAAGTTAATTAGGAAAAAATATAGATGCAAATTGAGTTATATCACTGTTTAAATGAAATCAAGTGTTGCCGAGCTAGGGACATTTAGTTACAAATGAAGGTAATAAAAGGAACAGACATTTGAATTGCTTATACCTTGAGAAATAAGAGAAATCATAGTTGGATTCCTAGCCCTTGAGTTTTGTCCACTCATTTAATGATTGTATCTTCCATTACCCGGATAATATCAATCTAAAGATAAAATTATTACAGGGTCAATACAATCAAAAGAGGAACACTGCTAATATCAATAAGCCTACTCAATAGTTAATCTTAATTATAATAAATAACACACATTGAAATGTTACTATGTGCAGTGTTAAGCCACACACTTATCTTCATTAGCTCATATAATTCTCACCATAATCTCAAGAGGTAACTATTGTTATTTTCTCTTCTACAGATGATGAAGATAAGGATATGAAAGTTTGAAAAGTAATTAACACAAGTACCCTCAATGAGTAAAGTGTTCCTCTGATCATGAAATTTTCATTCATTTTGTTTTCCTGATTCAGCAGATACAGTTTATTATTAGATTATTTTTCAATGAATATTCTTAACAAAGATAAAGAAAGAGTACAGTGTTTTTCTTATGGCTGTCCTTGCATGCTGAATTAATTTATCTCCTGAATGTATTATGGAGTGATGGCAACAAAATTAATTTATTTTACAAACTGAAAATAGGTCCTTCAGTTGGAAAAGTAGATTTGCTCCAGTAGAGCTGAAAGTCATGAATTCTAGAGTGGATGGAATAAATTAGAAGTTGAGTTCACAGCTTAACAATGCTTAATGAGGGACAAGAATCAATAACTGAGCCACATGTATTGAAATTAGTTGATTAATGAAAGACTGTATTAACTGACTTATTTTTTAAATGTTAGCATGTTTCTGTTAATTAGGGAAATTCCCACTGCTCTTTGGAAACTTGAAATAAAGTTACTTGCCTCCTAAATATGTTGACCTAGAACAGAAATGCTTTTATCTCTTGAGAAACACACATTTTAGAATTGACTCTTCTTAATGAGCTAGAAACAAGTTATCTTAAGCAGGCCAAATTCTTTCCCTAAGTTTTAAATTTCTAACACAAGAATGACACTTGATTAAATAAGAAAGAAATCTATATTAATTTTTTTCCTCTAAAATATATGCAACCTGATTCCTTTTTCCATAAATGACTTTGTGTCCATTTAAGTCAATGCGTTCCCTATATTTATACCATGAGAATAAAGGTAAAACCATAGATTACAATATCTAGATTTTTTATTTTTAAATAAAGATATTCTACCTTATATCCTACTGATAAATACTGTACAGTTAAACTATCTTTCATATACATATAATAATATCTTGATATGTTTCATGTATATGGAGAGACACAAATATAAGGACATCATTTGAAATAAAGTATTACATTTTCAGAAAATGATAATGGAAGTCAGACTGCGGAATCATATCTGTAATCTACATTCATGACAATAGAATCCTTCCAGAATGTATAAAGATTCTTAGAAATCAATAAGTAAAAAAATCCCAATAAAAGTGAACAAAAGTCCCAAAGACATTATACAAAAATATATTCATATGCCTACATGTGTGTGGGAATGGATATTAAGGGTCTTGGGTAAGGGTGGAAGGATTGTAAAATTGGACCAGGCTGAATTAATTGATATAGGCCTACGAAGAAGAACTCTGATACAACACTGTAGCTTGAAGGGTTAGAAAGGGCTCTAGCAGTTTGTTTGGGTGGCTGCCTGGAACATGAACCAAAAGATGGACTAGAATATCTGAGGATGAGATGCCCAGTTTGCTCTGGCATACTGTAGATGAGAGGATCCAAAGGTATCAAGAGACTGGAATGCTAGAATGGGTTCACCACTTAAGACCTGCCCACCCATCCCAGGAATGTCCAGAGGACACACTTTTAACCAGGATTGTGAGGAATAAATTTGTAAGACTAACTTCATCTTCCCTGAAGAACTCTGTGACTGCTCATCTCTGTAGCCCAAATATTACTGTAGAAACTGCTGTCATAGAAGTAGAATCCTTGAGTGCTATGGGGGTGATTGTACCTCAGACTGGTGGAAGCCAAGTAGCAGCATTCAGTTTCCAAAGATAAGGTGAACATGGCTTACCACAATGAAAGGCAGGGATGGCAGACTCAAAATAGCAATCAAAAGAGTCTGAGTCATAGAGCTATGGCATTGGCTAACATATCATGGGGTACCTAGAAGTGAAATAGATGGGCAGCCTACTAAATTCCTACCTGGTCTGTATAAGCAGAAGACTTTTAGGTTGAGTGAACAAAATCCTAACTTGAAATACAGAAACAAGAATCATGGTCACTTAATCAATTGCCAGACTTGAGACAGTGTACAGCTCCAGAGCCTCTTCAGTGAGGGGAGGCCCAGGTCCCCTCGGGGAAGGATCCTGCTACATTGCCAAAAATTTATACTGTTAATCTTCCTCCCAGGTTTCCCCAAAGAGACGTGTGGCCTTTTTACCAGGGTAACAATGCTTTGAGGAAAACAAATGTCTGCATTTGGGGGATTATTTGACACTGACTCAGAAGTAACATTAATCCCAGGAGACCCAAAACGTCACTGTGGTCCTCCAGTCAGAGTCGGAGTTTACGGAGGTCAGGTGATCAATGGGGTTTCAGCTCAGGTCTGTCTCCTAGTGGGTCCAGTGGGTCCCCAGGCCCATTCTATAGTTATTCACCATTCCCAGAATGCATCTTTGGAATAGACATTCTCAACATCTGGCAGAATCCACATATTCAATCCCTAACTTGCAAAGCAAGGACTCTTATGGTAGAAAAGGACAAAGGGAAGCCATGAGAATTGCCCCTACCTAATAAAATGTAAATCAAAATCAATACTGGATTCCTGGAGGGATTGAAGAGATCAATGCCAACATCAAGGATTTGAAGAATGCAGGGGTGGTGATTCCCACCACATTCCCATTGAATTTTCCTGTTTGATCTGAGAAGAGAATAGATGGATTGTGGAGGATGACAGTGTATTATTGCAGACTTAACCAGGTTTTGACTGTAATCTCATGTGCTGTCTCAAATGTGGTATCATTGCTTGAGTAAATCAACACACACCCTGTGTAGCAGTTTGATATTATTGATGAATTCCAAAAAGAAATTTTGGATTATGTTTGTAAACTGATCTTCTCCCTTGTGCATATTAGACTATATTGGATTCATAGGTTTACTTGATAATGTAAACCTCTTGTGCCAATAGGGTGTTGGGCCCCCACCCTTTTGTGGGTGGGGACTCACAGATAAAAGGCATGGCAAAGGACAAAGTTGGGGGTTCTTAATGTTGGAGTTTTGAAATTGGAGTTTGATGCAGAAGACTTAAGCTGGAGCCCAGGGATGTAAGCACACAGAGGAAAGAGAAGCAAGCCCAGGGAAGAAAGGAAACCCCAGTCCAGAAAGAAGCAAGCCCCTGGAAGGGAGGAACCCAGGAAGCCTGACCCCTTGCAACATTGGCAGCCATCTTGCTCCAACACATGAAAATAGACTTTGGTGAGGGAAGTAACTTATGCTTTATGGCCTGGTATCTTTAAGCTCCTACCCCAAACAAATTCTCTTTATAAAAACCAACCAATTTCTGTTATTTTGTATGAGCATCCCTTTGGTTGAATAATCTACCCTGGTACCTGGTATGCACCTATTGATCTGGCAAAGGATTTTTTTTCTCATTTGCCATTAGCAAGGACCATCAGAAATAGTTTGCTTTGAGCTGGCAAGGCCAGCAATATACTGTCATTGTCCTTCCCCAGGAGTTATACCAATTCTCCAGCCTTATGTCATAGTATTGTCCTCAGGGACCTTGATTTTCTCTCCCTGCCACATATCACCACACTGGTCATTCACTTAATGATCTGCTAATTGGACCTAGAGAGCAAGAAGTAGCAATTACTCTAGACTTATTGGTAAGGCATTTGTATCAGAGAGGATGGGAGATAAATCCAACAAAAACACAGGGGCAGGGAACAGATGTAGCTCAGTGGTTGAGTGCCTGCTTCCCATGTATGTGGTCCTGGGTTCAATCCCCAGTACCTCCTAAAGGCAACAACAAAATACAGAGGCCTTCCACCGTGATGAAATTTCTAGGTGTCCAGTAGTGTGGGACATGTAGAGCTATCCCTTCTATAGTGAAGGATAAGTTGTTGCATCTGGCCTCTCCTACAACTAAAAGAGACACAATGCTTAAGTGGTCTCCTCAGGTTTTGGAGACAACACATTTCTCATTTTGCTGTACTACTCTGGCCCATTTAGTAAGTAACCAGAAAAGCTGCTAGAGGAGGCTCTGCAACAGGTCCAGTCTGATGTGCAGGCAACAATATCACTTGGGCCTTATAATCCTGCAGATTCAATGGTGCTGGAAGTTTCAGTGGCAAAGAGAGATGCTGTCTGGAACCTTTGGCGGTCCCCTATAAGAGAATCACAATGCAGAACCTTAGGACTTTAGGACAAAGTCATGCCATCCTCTCCTGATAACTACTCTCTTTTTGAGAAACAGTTTTTGGCCTGCTACTGGGCCTTAGTAGGGAGTAAATGCTTAACGATGGACCATTAAGTTACCATGAGACCTGAGCTGGTTATTTTCTGATCCACCAAACCATAAAATTAGGCATGCACAGCAGCACTCCATCATAAAGTATTAGTGGTATATACAAGATAAGGCTTGAAAAGGTCCTGGAGGTACAAGTAAGTTACATGAGGAAGTGGTCTAAATGCCTTTGGTCACCACTCCTGCCAAATTACATTTTCTTTCCCAGCCCACAGCTACGGCCTCTTGGGAAGTTCCTTACAATCAGTTGACTGAGGAAGAGAAAATTCAGACCTGGTTTATAGATGTTTCTGCATGATATGCTGGTACTACTCAAAAGTAGACAGCTGCAGCCCTGCAGCCCCTTTCTGGGACATCCCTGAAGTACAGTGGTGAGGGCAAATCTTCCTCCCAGTGCACAGAACTTTGAGTAGAATGCCTGGTTGTTCATTTTGATGGGAAGATAAACTGAATCATAGGCTGTTGACAATGGCTTGGCTGGATGGCCAGGGATGTAGAAGGAACATGATTGGAAAATTGGTGACAAAGAGCTCTGGGAAAGAGGTATGTGAATTGACCTTTCTGAGAGGGCAAAAAACATGAAAATATTTTTGTCCCACATGAATGCTCACCAGAGGGTGACTTCAGCAGAGGAAGATTTTTAATAATCAAGTGGATAAGATAACATGTTCTAGGGATAGCAATCAGCTTCTTTCCCCAATCACTCTTGTTCATGCCCAATGGACTCATGAACAAAGTGGCAATGATGGTAGGGATGGAAGCTATGAATGGGCTCAGCAACATGGACTTCCCCTCATGAAGGTCAACTTGGCTTTAGTCACTGCTGAGTGCCAATTTTCCAGCAGCAGAGACCCACACTCATGTCCCAATATGGCATCATTCCCTGAGGTGATCAGCCTGCTACCTGGTGGGAGGTTGATTACATTGGAACATTTCTGTCATGGAAGTGGCAGTGATTTTTTTTAACTGGAATAGACATATACTCCAGATACAATTTTGCCTTCCCTGCACACAATTCTTCTTCCAAAACTACCATCCATGATCTTATCAAATGTCTTATCCACTGCCAAGGCATTCCACACAGCGTTGCTGCTGATCAAAGACCCACTTTACAGCAAATGATGTGTTCATGGAATTCACTGTTCTTATCATGTTCCCCATCTTCCTGAAGCAGCTGGATTGATAGAACGGTGGAATGGCCTTTTGAAGGCTTAATTACTTGCCAACTAGGCGGCAATACCTTACAGGACTAAACCAATGTTCTCTAGGAAGCTGTGTATGTTCTAAAACAGCTTCTAATATTTGGGCCTGTTTCTCCAGGTGAAAATGGGAGTGGCACCACTCATTATTACCCCTAGTGATCCAGTAGGATACTTTCTGCTTCCTGTCCCTGCAACTTTAAGCTTTGCTGGTCTATAGGTGTTAGTTTCAAAAGGAGGAGTGCTGCCATCAAGGAACACAATAATTATTCCATTGAACTATAAGTTAAAACTGCCACTGGAAAATTTGGGCTCCTTGTGCCTCAGAATAAAAAGGCAAAGAAGGGAGTTACTGTACTGGCTGGGATGATTAGTCCTGACTATCAAGGAGAAATAGGACTTCACCTACACAATGGAAGTAAAGAAGAGCTTTCCTGGAAAACAAGAGATCCTTTAGGGCATCCCCTAGCATTACCATGCTCTGTGATTAAAGTCAATGGAAATTGCAACAATGCAATCCAAGTAGGACTAAAAATGGCCCAGAATCTTTAGGAATGAAAGTTTTGCTTACCCCATAAGTCAAAGAATCATGGCTGGCTATCTGAGGTGCTTGATGCAAGTGAAGGGAACACGGAATGGGTAGTGGAAAAAGGTAGTGATAAAAGTGAACTTCAACCACATGACCAGTTACAGAAATGAGGACTGCACTGGTCATGAATATTTCTTCCTTGTTTTGTCATGAGTATGATTGTGTGTGTGTGTGTGTGTGTGTGTATATATATATATATATATATATATATATAAAGATTTCCTTTGTTTTCTTCACCAACCTTTTCCTTCATCATATGACATAACTTGTATTAGTTTCATGTCGTAGTATTTAAGGATGTCAACTTTAAGAGTGAATATTACACAAAGACTTGCACCCTATTATGGAGGGAATTAGTGCATTTCCAGTTGTATATTGTTACACAGAAATATACACATATGTGTGTGTATCTAATTTTTATTTAAAGACTAACTATGCTTTAAGGTGATGTGTATGATTGCCAAATTGACAAGGGGTGGACTGTGATGATTAAGCTGATGTGTCAACTCTACCACATAATGGTGCCCTGTTGTTTGGTCAAGCAAACACTGGGCTAATTGTAATACAGGGCATTTCATGGACTTTAATCATCAGTGAGTTGAATGCACAGATGGCTGATTACATCTACAATTACCCAAAGAGTTTGCCATCAGCAATGAATAATGTCTCACCCAATCAGTTCAAGGCCTTAGAAGGGAAAGTAATTTCATCATTGAGAGAAAGACTTCCCAGCTCTAAGTCAGGCAGCCAGTGTCTCCCTGGAACTCACCAAGGACCTTCATTGGAGCTCCTGTTTTGCAACCTGCCCTGTGGAATTTGGACTTGTGCATCTCCACAGTCACATGAGACAATTTTATAAAATTTCATCCTATTTACAGATATCTCCTGTTGGTTCTGTTTCCCTAGAAAGCCCTAACTAATATAATTGAGAAAGTTTTAATAAATTCCAAGGGTCACACACAAATTGCTAAATGAACAAAGTTTGAAATCATAGATTTCTCTTTAGTAAGTCTATGATCTTTCCACTGTATCAACCTACCTTCATTTATTATATTTTTTATCTGTCCATTTGTTGAAAAGAGGTTTTCCTTTGCCTACAAAGACACGTGGTCCAAAACATAATTAAACCACAGCTGGATATTTAAGACAAAAGTGATCCATTATTTAAAGTATTTTTAACTGAAAATTTACTATGGACTTAGTTTCTAAGTGCCTCAATTTTGGTTTTGTTTTTTTTAAAGATTTATTTTATTTTATTTTATTTTATTTCCCCCCCCCCCCCCCCCCCCAGTTTTCTGTTCTCTGTGTCCATTTGCTGCATGTTCTTCTTTTCTCTGCTTCTGTTCTTGTCAGCTGCACGGGAATCTGTGTCTCTTTTTTGTTGTGTCATCTTGCTGCGTTAGTTCTACGTGTGTGTGGCACCATCCCTTGGCAGGCTGAACTTTCTTTTCATGCTGGGCAGCTCTACTTACGGGGCACACTCCTTGCACGTGGGGCTGCCCTATCCGGGGACACCCTTGCGTGGCACGGCACTCCTTGCGCTCATCAGCACTGTGCGTGGGCCAGCTCCACACGGGTCAAGGAGGCCCGGGGTTTGAACTGTGGATCTCTCATGTGGTAGACAGACACCCTAACCACTGGACCACGTCTGCTTCCCTCTATAGCCAATTTTGATTAAAAATATTCAGCATGTTCCTCATACTTGAAGAACGAAGCCTGAATCTCTCATCCTGATAGTAGATGCCCTTCAAAATTGAGCCTTTCTTTCTATACCTAAACTTACATGCCTTTTATTGTCAACTCTTGCCTGAAACACTGCTGATTGCTCACAATCACACAACATGAGGTCTGCTACCCTACCGTGGTACATGTAATTGCCCAAATAAGAATTATGTTTATTTCTCCTTTTAAACATTCCAGTTCTTTCCCTACTGGAAGCCCAACTAACCAGACTAGTACCTCTTATAAATGGCACATTTACTTTTCCTTGTTTAAATGTTGTCTCCTCAAATAAACTACAAACTCTGTGGAAGAAAGTATTTAATTGTCTTTTCCCACCCCCAGCCTGCACACCCAGTACCCAGGAAGTAGCAAATGCATAGTAGGTACCCAATAAATACACACTGAATTACAAAAACTGAATTTCTCAACCATTGCATATAGCCTTCCATTTTACTGACCTGAGTGAATATTTATACTGATTCCATGCCAAAACAAAAAAGCAAACAGGATGTATATAGGGTGAGAGAAATTCTCTGAACTGTGCCATTATTTATAATTTCCATTTTTATTTAATTTTTCTGCATACACTATTTTTTCCTGCAAATAGTGTTTATTGCCATGCACACACACATCCAGAAATAATGTATTCATTAATACATTCCCATCTGATGTTTGTCTCAGAGGATTTACTGGTCCATATACCAACGAATGCTGGGTTTTGTTTGCTTGTTTGTTTTTCTTAATGGTACTTATGCCCATAATATTTCCAGTTTGGAATATGAATACATTATTCTTGACATCATCTTCTAATGTTAACATCCATTTCCAACACCAACTAATTCCACTTGCTCTGATTATATGCTCACCAATATTCTGATTATAATCCATCGTTCCATGGGGATGCCCTTACAGAAACAATATCAGTAGTTTATGGTGTGGTTCTCAATTTTCATATAAATGATTGTCATTGTTGATTAACTGGGTGAATGTGGGTTGTCCCTGAGAAATAATTTCATTCTGAGGTGTTGAACAAAGCAAGTATCTGAGTTTACAAAGCAGCCACTGGAAACTGGTAAATTCACCAATGCAAATGTCCCTTTAGGAGACTCTCAAAGCCAACCAATTATTGTTTTTGTGAAAATTTACCTGCATTCAAACTTTCAGATATATATAACAAGATCATCAATTGTATGGGACCTGCTGCTTGGAGTTTGAGTCTGGATCTATCCCTTATGCATAATGGAGATGGTAATTTTCCTAACTTGCTGGGTTATAGAAAGAATTAAAGAGTTAATTTGTGTAAGGTTCATACAACAACAACAACAACTAAAATGAACACATAATTGTGGAATAGATACAAGTAGTTTTTTTTTTCTTTTGATAATTATGAATATTTCAGTTTCTTCCACTAGTTAGTGCTTGTGTTTTTTCAGCACAGGAACCGTGGTCTTTTCATTTCTTCATATCAAGCTTATCTTCCCTTATCTGGTCCTATACAATGATTTGTACATATTAAATACTTGAATGTTGCTAAGACAAGTTCATGAGTTATATTTCATTGACTGTAAACTTAAATAATGCAAATGGCAAGTCTTGATTAACAATTATTTAAAGACTAGAGAGTGATGCTTATTTTATTGAAAATACCTTTTATCCTGAGCTGCCTGTATTAAATCCTATCAATTAAATTGCTATATTTTCATGAAGATCTACTCTCCTTGGCATTATTAATTTTCTTGGTTTGTGTAATTAGTGAATGATTTGTCCTCTCCTTTCATTTGGAACTTCCAAAAAGCATGGTTATTATGGCACCTAATGGTTATACAGACAATTTGTCTTAAATATAAAAGCTCATAAATGGAAACTGGGCCCATGAGAGTAAGTTAAGGAGATTACCTTAGAAAAAGGGTATGTATTTAAGAGATATGGTGTGGGAAAAACAAAGGGACTTTCCAATGAATAACCTACAGGCTGTCACACAGAGTTTCCATCCTTGACCTTTGCACATGAGCAGTGGAATCAAAATGCGTTCTCAGAAGGATGACCTTAAACTAGTGAAAATGTCCAAATACTTCTTGGATCCTAAAAGAGTTGTTAGTGAGTGGGTTACTTTGCTTTGATTTTAATTATGCGTAGAGTCTCAGATTTACTAGCAGTCTTTGAAGGCATAGTTCTGTATTAAATAAACTATTTCATTAATAAGAAATTATCAATATACTAGTTACGTCGGTATCAGAGAGTTGACTAATCACAATGTAATGGCTATGCAGACCAATGGAAATTACTGGTTTATGTAGCAAAAGGGCAAGCTAGAGCCAGTGCACAATTCAACTACACAAATAAAAATAAGAGGAAAATATAAATTAAACTGAACAATTGGACCCACTGGAAAATAATACTAGTATACCACAAAAAATGCAATTTCTCACGCAATACAAATCTATTATAAAGCATGTGCTAAACATGAAATGCTGGCAGTTTTTTTTTTTTTTAATTAGCGACAATTACAGCAGACTATCTTTGAGCCATTTTATTATGTTATTTTAATTCTCAGCTTTGTTTCTCCTTTTCAGCTGGTTTGAGAATTAATATTTTTATTTAGATACCATTCTGTCATTTGTACCATATGATGATTTTCTGATTTATTTCCACAATTACTCAGCTGAATTCTATTTTAAATTATTAAAATTTAAATAATTTTAAACATTAACCTTCCACAATTACTTAGAAATAGTATTTGTCAAATTGGGTTCCATGAAACAAGAGTTCTATAGGCTATTAATAGTCATTCTAAAGAATAAGGTCTCCAGTGATTGGGTAATTTTGAAAATCTGAAAGCAAACAAAGCTAATCAGATTTCTTTACCTTATGTCAACTCAGTATTTGCAATTCCACTGGAAACTCACAGGGTGAGACAGAGTCATGAAGTGTATTATACCACTGTTTTGGCCAAAAGAATATAAATCTTGTGGGGATAGATTACTTTGAAGGATATTTTGGAAATTGCTGAACTAGAAAAATTTTGATTTTGAGATGAAGTTAATTTTGCATCAAGTTTCCTGGTATGTCATATGCTATAAATGAAACATTAGAGTTGAAGGGTTTAGAAACCCTGCCCCATACAATGCTTCTGTGCCCATCTCCCTTCAAATGCTGACACCATTCACATCATTTTTACCCCACCTTTTCTCCCTTCTCATTTCAGGCTGAGCGTCCAACAGCTGCTTTTCCCTTCTCCCCCCATTCTAAAAAGAAAAAAATATATCATTATTTCTAAATTGCCCTTACCATGGACCTTTGGTATTGCAATTATTCTGATTGCAAAAGAATGAAAAATGTGAACATTGGATTCAGACATCTCCAAGTTGAATGTCTAGTGCTGTTAAACCCTGGCTCTGTCTCCCAAAATTCAGAGCCCAGTTTCTCCCCTTGGCCTCCCTGCTTCTGCTGAGTCCTATCTGTGGAGTGGGGTGAATTACTCCTATAAACACAAATAAGTGAGGATATATGTAGACCATCAAAAAAGCAGGATAACATATTTTTTAAAAAATTAAATTTGATTTTAATATTGCAAATAAAGAATAGTTTGAAATAGCAATCATAGGCCAATTATAATTTTATTCAAGTGCCTTAATCATTTTAAGAATTAATATTGTTATTTTATATTTTGAATTTCATGTAGGGGAGTGCTCTATAATTTCTAAAGTGCCAAAATACACTGAAAAAAATCTTTAAGCGGTTTTGCTGGGATGTGGTAGAGGGTTCTTCTCTCTAAATTGCATCACTTCTCTACTGTCTTCATGTCTTTCACATTTTTCTCCATATGGCTAACATCTTTATTTGGGAGAGGGCAGCTGTGTTTGCTATCTTGATGTACCCTCAATCTCTTTCACAATGTCTCTTCCAAACATTTATTATAAAGCTGGGGTCATCTAAATTCCCTTAGGTCATAGAAAGGGAGAGAGCACTGAGGCATTGAAAAAGAAAGAGAGCACTGAGGAATAAAATATGCATATATATACATCAGTTAACATTCAATAACAATGTTTTTCTCCCAGTCTTCTTTGACTAGGTGTATGATCTATTGGAAATATGTCGGTATTTAGATCTGAGAGTGTCTAAAGTCAGTTTTAGTAGATGCAGCATATGCAGAACAAATCACATGATTCCCAACACAAGATCACAGTCAACGGAAGCTACTTATGAGGAAAGAAGAATGATCAACAATGATTAAGTGGAATACATTCATAGGTTTCTCATCTTTCAGACATTACAGGTAGCCTTCTATAGAATGTCAAGGACTTTGCAAGCTTCTAGAGGACATGGACAATTTCTTAGGAGTTTTATCATTAGTAAACTGATTTATAATGCCTTAAAAAGGCATGCATGACCAAAGTCTTCAGAACCAGATGATTTTTGTGAGGAATGAGATTCTGGAATTGGAAGGATGCTCTTAAATAATCAAATCCAATTTCCCCATTTTTGTGCAGAGATTTCCTTATTTCTTGTAGTGAGTTAAGATGTTCTGTTGTGAACCATGAATATTAGTTAACACTGGGCTTGATTGAAAGAATAAAAACTCACCTATAGCATCATGACCAAATAAAGGATTATTTTTATTATGTAACAAATAGCTAAAAGGAGACAGTTTCATGCCACTTAAGAGGTAGTCACTTAAAGATGTTATTCAGGACACAGGCTACTTTGGTGCCATATTTTCAGTGTGACCTTCATCCTTGTAGTTCTAAGAGAGGTTCTTAGGTGCTCTTTTTGGCATCCTGTGCACATTATAGAGAAAACAAGACTGAATAGGTCAAGTTTAAAAATCAAAATAAAAGAAAAATCTCTTCACCATATTATTTCTTCTAATGTGGATAAGCAGTTGCGTTTGGCTGAAATATATCATATAGCCAACCTTAGCTAGAGCAAACCTTGTGGAAATGTGTAGTTTTGACTGTATTTCTTGTTATTTCAAACATAACAGTGATTTTTCATAAAGAAGAATAGGTACATGAGTAATAGATAGGAAAATAGCATTAAGTATTCCTGAGTTATATTAAGCTCTTATCCAGGACCTTTTATCAGTCACACCAAATTAATTAGCACATTCAATAAATTGCCTCGGTAGTCATGAAATAATTACTTTTCTCTATCTCATCATCTTTCTAGATCATACAAGGAGATGGTGCATCTATGTTTTCATTAAAGCAGAACAGAGGTGACCAATACCTTTAAAATAAGGAATTTCAAGGTCAGAATATTTGTACATAGCCTAACATCAAAGATGCCTGTCTATAAGGAGCTAGGTAGAGACCTATGTCATCAAGCCCAAATGGAAAAGATCAATAAAACTTACAAGTAGAATGTTCCAAAAATCATTCTAAAATATTCATATAAACCACAATGTGATTATATTTTCTATCTTGTTTCTTTTTATAGGCTTTTTTTTTGGTTGGCTCTTTGTTGTTGTTTTTCCCTTATTATTGTTATTTCTAGAGTGGAAGTATTTACCCTAATGACAACCCAGGCAAGTATAAAAAAACTTTCAAGTATTTAGCGATCAAGATTTTCAAATGTGTATTTATTGAAACAAGAATGGCAATATGAAATATCACTAAAACATATTCTTTCTATTTCCTTGGAATTAAAATTTAATTTTTACTCTCCCCTTTGCCAATCTGACACCCAAGGGAGAGAAAGTTCCAAACTATGTACAGGCAGGCCACAGCCAAAACATTAGCCATCATTTTTTGTAGCTAAAGCCCTATTGCAGCCTAGCCACGTCCATGATTGATTTCTAGCTACGATGGCAGAAATAAGTAATTACAACACAGACAACATAAGCCAAAAACTGAAAATATTTACTAGCAGCTCATTAAGAAAAAGTTTGCAAACCTCTGCTCTAGACAGCTCTAGAAAACAAAGGTGCTACAAGTCTAAATTAAAGTAAGAAAGTAAAAAGCCTTTAAAAGTTTGAGTCATCCACTGGAAGGACTTGGTAATACGAATTATCTTGCCAATCACCATTTTTAATCCTTTAAAGGGTGACCTAAGAGATTCACACATACAGTTTGGGATTTTCTTGAATAGGAGGGATTGGTAGGTTCTTTTCTAGCCATATGCTTGCTAATGACGTACTGTGAGAGGATGTTAGGAAAAAGAAAGTAATGACTCACAAAAAGGAAAGGAAGGCTCAACCTCTGTACCCTGTGGATCTGAGGTATGAATGGCAGGGATTTCTTGATTCTCAGTGTCTCCACAAAACAATGTCTGGAGGAATAGAGCATGAATCAGAAAGTCATCCCCAGAATCTGACTGCAGAACAACAAAAAGCCTCTGGTAAACTCTTAAAAGCTCGCAGGCTGGGGTATGTGAAGGAAGCATTGCCCCATTCCTTACTCCCAAACTCAGAAGGTGATAGAGAACCCTGATGGCCTGATGGCCAATTTATAAGCTACATGAAAGAGAATAACAGGCTACCATATGCACTTTCAGTACCAGCCATGAGGGCATCAACAACTGCCTGCAGAAAATTCACTTCCATGGACTTGAGGTAACACATTTAAGCAGACTTCACTCCTTTCTAATTTAGTCCCTTCTCTCAGGCAAATTCCTATAGGGAAGGAAAGAATACCATGTATGAGGGAAAAAAAAAACAAGCCATTCTCCTCTTTAACGTGGATATCTCCTAGCAGTCAACCAAGCCATGGTTCTTTGTTACAGTAGAAGGAGGTCTAACACTGAGAAGGTATTTTGGTTTGTTAAAAATTGCCAAAAGCAATATACCAGAAATGGGTTGGCTTTTACAATGGGGATTTATTAGGTTGCAAGCTTACCATTCTGGGGCCATGAAAATGTCCCAGTAAAGGCATGATCAGCCAATACTTTCTCACTGAAGACAGCACAAGGCAGTATCTGCTGGTCTCTCCTTTCTCTTCTGGGTTTCATTACGTCAGTGTCTGGCTTCCTTTTTCCTGGGTCCACTGATTTAAGCTCCTTGCTCTCATGGCTTTCTCTCTCAGCTCCTGTGGCTTTGTCTCTGTTGGGTCATTCTCTGTGTTCATCCTGTTCATAAAGTAACCCAGTAAGAGGATTAAGGCCCATTCTGGGTCATGCCTTACTGAAGTAAGCTAACCAAAGCTCCCACCTGGAACTTCCAAGAAGATGATGGACTAGAAAGACACAGGATTCTCTTCTTCAGAAAAATAGCTAGAGGACAGTCTGAAACAGCTTAGAAAAAGATCTTCCAGGGTTTAGAATACCAGGCAAAGGCTGGACACTCCCCAGAGAAAAGAGACAAAGCTGGAAAATTGCAGTGACAGAACTGTGAGTTGAAACCAGTGGCTGCCACTTCTGGTCCCATCCCCCACACTAAAGACACTTCAGAATTCTCAGGTCTCTGGACCTGTACCTACGGACAAAGGGGGGGTCCAGGGAGCTACCAATCCAGGAAAGGGGAGAGAGATGGACATAGTCTAGGGCTGGCTCAGCTTCCAATCCACAGATTTGATCTGCTGTGTCCCACTAGCCCTTCCAAGTCAGGTGGGACCAAACAGTGGTTTGCTCTGGGAACTGGCGAAGGACTGGAGAAATCTAGCCCTCCCAATTTCCCTGTCTTCCAGTTGGGACTGATTGTTGAGGACACCCCAGGAAAGGCGAGAGGTGGGACACAGCCTAAGGCTGACTCAGTTTTTCACTCACAGATTTGGTCTGCTGTCTCCCAGGAGCCCCTCCAGGCTCGGTAGGGCTGCACCATTGTTTGCTTTGGGAGAATAAAAAGGGCTAAAGAGATATGACCATCCAAATCTCCTTTTCTATTAACTGATTGTTGAGGACTCAAAAAGGAGTGGAAATATTTCCTAGCTGGGAAAAGCGAGAGGGCTACCAGAGAAAGCTGGAGAACTGTCTTAGACTGTGTGAACTACAAGGCTCCTAGCCTCGCAACAGGAAGATAAGACGCCCTATCACATTGATCCACTCTGTGTTGCAACAAATACACTCAGACAAGGCACTGAACTGCATGCTGCCAAAGAGTGCCCTCTTCTGGCAGACCAAAGAAGTGCACATGAGAAAATTAAAAATAATTTGGAGAAGTTTTTGAGGTCTATAGCCTCGCTCCCCAAGTCCCTAGGAAGTGAGTCTACAACCATTTACTGGGCCCGGTGTCCAGTATTGAGCAACAAGTAAGGACAATCCTAACAATCCAGGTCAAGTCAAGAATCAAAGAACAGTGGTAACACACAGCCTCCTGCCACTAAATCCCTACAAAAGAGAAAGAAAATGAGCACCTGAGTAAACTACATCCTAATCAGATGCCTCGACATCAGCAAGAAATTACAAGCCATACTAAGAAAATAGAAGACATGGCCCAAGAAAAAGAATATATTAAAGTCCCAGAAGAGATGCAGAATTTAAGAGAACTGATCAGTGAGACTTTCACAAATTTCCAAAATCAAATTAATGAGTTGAAAGGCAATATGGTTAGAGAGATAAATGACATCAAGAAGACATTGAGTGAGCAAAGAAAAGAATTTGAAATCCTGAACAGAAAAGTAACAGAGCTCAAGGGAATAAACAGAGATCGTGGGAATGAGATAAAAAACATATTAGTGGAATACAACAGCAGACTTGAAATGATAGAAGAAAGAACAATGATACCAAAGACAGAACAGTAAGATTGAAGAGAGGAAAGAACACAGAAGAAAGGAAAAAGTTGAGCAGGGGTTTAGAGAGTTGAATGACAACACAAAACACAGCAACATACATGTCATAGGAGTTGCAGAAAGAGAAAAGAAGGGAAAGGGGCCAAAAAGTATACCTGAGGAAATAATAGCTGAAAATTTCCCAACTCTCATGGAAGAAATGAACTTACATGTCCAAGAAGCACTTTGTACCCCAATCAGAATAAACTCAAATAGACCTACTCTGAGACACATACTATTCAGAATGTCAGACATCAAAGATAGAGAGAAAATTCTCAGAGCAGCAAGGGAGAAGCAAACCATCACAGACAAGGGATGTCTTAGTGCACATTTCTTTTCAGAAATCTGGAGGCAAGAAGAGAGTGGTATGGTACACTTTAGTGGTATGATACAATTAGGATACTGAAAGAAAAAAACTGCAAGCCAAGAATTCTTTATCCAGCAAAATTGTCCTTCAAATATGGAGGTGAGTATAAAATATTCACAAACAAACAGAAACTAAGAGAGTTTGCAAAAAAGAATCCACCATTGCAGGAAATAGTAAAGGAAACCTTAGTAACTGAAAGAAAAAGACAGGAGAGACAGGCTTGGAGGAGAGTATAGAAGATGGAATAGGAGAAGGATAACCAAAAGAGTAAAAATACAGACAAAAACATGATACGATATATGAAAACCAAATAATAAAATGGTGGAAGTAAATAGTGCTTTCATGGTAATATCATTGGATGTGAATGAATTAAACTTCCCAATCAAAATATACAGGCTGGCAGAATAGATTAAAAAATATACTGCTTACATAAATCACCTTATAGCCATATACTGCTTACATAAATCACCTTAGAGCCAGGCATACAAAAAGGCTGAAAATGAAAGGTTGGGAAAAGAAATTCCACATGAATTATAACCAAAAAAGAGTAAGGGTAGCTATACTAATACCAGACAAAACATACCTTAAATGCAAAAATGTTATAAGAGATACAGAGAGCCATTCTATATTAATACAAGGGACAATCCACTAGGAAGGTATAAAAGTCATAAATATCTATGCACCTAGCCAGGGTGCCTCAAAATACATGAGACAAACTCTGGGAAAACTGAAGGGAGAAATAGACATCTCTACAATAATCGTTGGAGACTTCAACATCCCACTCACATATTTTGATAGAATAACTAGACAGAAGATCAACAAGGAAAGAGAGAAATTGAACAATATGATAAATGAATTAGACCTAAAAGGCATGTACAGAACACTGCATCCAAATTCTGAGGGTTATACATTCTTCTTAAGTGTCCATGCATCTTTCTCCAGGATAGACCACATTGCTAGGGTGCAGTGCAGCTCTCAATAAATATAAAAAGATTAAAATTATACAAAGCACTTTCTCAGATCATAATGGAATGAACCTGGATATCAGTAACAGACAGGAAAAAAGTAAATTTGCAGATGTATGGAGGCTGAACAACACACTCCTAAATAATCAGTGGGTCAAAGAAAAAAGGCAGTCTTTAAAGGGAAATTTATAGCCTTAAATGCTTATAATAATAATAGTCTTTTTTTAATTAAAAAAGAAGAAAGAGCTAAAGTCAAAGACTTAACTGAACAAGTACAGAAACTAGAAAAAGAACAGCAAACCAATCCCAAAGCAAGCAGAGGAAAGAAATAATAAAGACTAGGGCAGAAATACATGTAATTGAGAACAAATAACAATAGAGAAAATAAGTAAAACCAAAAGCTGGTTCTTTGAAAAATCAATAAAATCGACAAACCCCTAGCTAGACTAACAAGAAAAAAAGAGAGAAGATGCAAATATTAATAAATACAATCAGAAATGAAATGGGGGAAGTTACAACTGACCCTACAGAAATAAAAAGAATCATAAGAGTATATTATGAGAAATTATATGCCAACAAACTAGACAACCTAGATGAAATGCACAAATTCCTGGAAATGCACAATCTACACTAATGTACAAGAAATACAAGAATGTAACAAACCAATCACAGTTAAAGAGATTGAATCCATCATCAAAAATCTCCCAACAAAAAAAAAGTTCAGGACCAGATGGCTTCACAAATGAATTCTACCAAGTATTTCAAAAAGAATTAACACCAATCCTGATTAAACGCTTCCAAAATATTGAAGGGGAGGGAGTTACCCAACACATTTTAAGATGTCAGCATCACCCTAACACCAAAGCCAGACAAAGACCCTACAAGAAAAGAAAATAACAGACCGATCTCTCCAATGAACACAGGTGCAAAAATTCTCAATAAAATACTTGCAAATAAAATCCAACAGCATATTAGAAGACTTATATATACATCATGACCAAGTGGGATTTATTCCTGGTATGCAAGCTTGGTTCAACATAAGAAAATCAATCTAGTACACCACATTAAAAAATAAAGGAAAAAACCCATGATAATCTCAATTGATGCCGAAAAGGCATTCTACAAAATCCAGCATTCTTTTTTGATGAAAACACTTCAAAAGATAGGAATAGAAGGAAAATTCTTCAATCTGATAAAAGGCATACATGAAAAACCCACATTCAACTTTATATTTGATGGGGAAGGTTGAAACCTTTCCCTCTAAGTTTGGGAACAAGATAAGAATGCCCACCATCACCACCCACTGTTATTCAGTATTGTACTAGAAGTTCTAGCTAGGGCAATTAGACAAGAAAAAAAAAAATTACAGGCTTCCTAATAGGAAAAGAGGAACTAAAATGCTCGCTGTTTGTGGTTGATGTGATTCTGTATTCTAAGGACATGATTTTCTGGCATCCACAAAGCTCCAAACTGTCAAAGTTTAACTGCACTGCTTAGAGCACTTAGGAAAGAAAAAAAAGGCACTCAATTTGGAAAGGAAAATAGTAAAACTTTCACTATTTGCAGAAGATATGATCCTATATATAGAAAGTCCTGAAAAGTCTGCAACAAAGCTACTAGATCTGATAAATGATTTCAGTGGCAGGAAACAAGATCAACACAGAAAAATCAGTAGTACTTCTTTATATGGATAGTGAAAATCCAAGGAGAAAATCAAGAAATAAGAATTACATTTACAATAGCAACTAAAAGAATCTAATATATTGGAATAAATTTAAATAAGGATGTAAAGGATTTGTACACTGAAAACTATACAACATTGCAAAAAGAAATCAAAGACCTAAATAAATGAAAGGATATTTCACATTTATGGACTGGGAGACTAAAGATAATTAAGATGTCAATTCTCTAATAACTTTCACAGTGACAAAAATTAATTGGTTATAAGATCAGGATGAGATCACATGAAGATACTCATCTATCTAGCCACTGGGAGGTTAGCTAACCAAACAAGGTGGTGGCATTATTGAAAGACTAAATACAATATTTTCTGCTTAGAACTCACTAAGTGGAAACTCCTCAACGAAATCCAGTATTTTATTGAAAAAAATCATGAAGTGATATTCCAAGTGAGGTGTATAGCATGAATGGAATTGGAAATTGGCATAGCAATTTCCAGTTGCTGGGATTTGAGAAAGAAAGGAGAGATTTCAGAAAGGAGATAAAGTTAATCTGGATCATTGTTAGGACTGGAAAAGAAGAGTAAATTTCTAAAAGTGACTGGTTAAAGTAAATATTACATTGGATTTCAAGGAAAAATTTCTATCAGGGAATTTATGAATTTAATATTTAACGATGATGATGACAATGATAATGGTAAATGATTTTAGGCAAAAAATAATCACGGTATCTTTACAATGATAAAGTATAAGGCCTTCAATTTTCTTACCAGGAAATCTGTTGCTCTCAAACATCATTTGAAAATAAATGTAATTCAGACACAAACTACTATGCAAATACACCTTCTAAAATCACAGATTTTAAGTCAAAATATAATTTGTTTCTACTATTTAAAAAGGTGAGTGAAATTTCTTTTTAACATATATTTATTAAAAAATTTCATGTGTCATTTCTTGGCATATAGTAGACAATGTATGAGCACCAGGGATCTGGTCCCATGTGAAATTTGTTTATAAAGAGAATAGTCTCATAATATTTGCAATTCTGGCTCATTGTGGCTGAAAATGCATTTATCTTCATATATTTGCTGTAAACATAAAAAATAAAAGTATAAAGAAGTATTTTGTGCAAGAAAATCAAAAGGTAGGTTTTAGGTTATGATTTCCATATATTTTAATTGTGAATTAATTCAAACTCAGTTAACATTTTTAAAAAAGTTAAATTCAGCACCTTGGCTTAACAAATATTAATTGCTTAAATCACTTAATTTAAACCCTTGATTTTAAATAGCCAAAATAATATAGATAAAACCTAGAATCCCTCCCAGTTCTCTCATAAATATTTCTCTCCAGAAGTAAACAGCAGTTAATTTGGTTTATCTTTCCCATTCATATTAAATATATTCATTCAAATGTATATGATATTTACACCTTAATTTAAGATTACAATATATCATAGTTTTAAGGTTAAAATTACTGGAATCATATTGTATCCATTTTTACACAAATTGCTTGTGTTACTCAAGATCCATATTTATGGTTTATTCAGTGTAACTTTTAAATAGCATTTTATTTTTTTAGAATTTATTCATTTAAAGTGCATTTTCCATTTACCTTTTAATGGGCATTCCTGTTATTCCATGTTTTTAATTTAAAATACTGCAGAGCACCATCTAATATATGCTCACATATGAATGTAAATGAGAGTGTTGAGTTCCAGTTCTATGCATCATCTCTTTGGTTGGACAGTTAAAAGTGATTAAACCTACATACAATCCCTCCACATATGAGGGATCTTGTATTCCCATATCTGCAATAACTTTTGACATATGAGAGGGGTTTTAATCTTTTGAATTTATGGCTGTGATGTGGCATTTCCCTGATTTGCAGAAATAAAAATTTGATATATTTGGACATGTGGATATTTCTTTTCCTTTAAACTGAGTGTTTATGCTCTTTACATGTGTTTTTCTACTGGTTCCGTTTTTATTTTTCCTTTCTTTATATAATGTTTTATAATGTATACATGCTTTTTCTTTGTAAATATTACTTATTCTCTAGCTTAATTTGCAATTTATAATACGTACATATTTTTTGAAACTATTACCCTCATTCTCAAGCTTAAATTGCAGTTTGTCTTCTTTTTAATACATGCAAATGCATCTGTTTGTTCTTTTTCATGTGTATAATACAAATTTTTCTTGTCTTTTCCATTTTCCAAAATGGATCTTTACATTCCTTTCTCATACACTCTAACTCCCTTAGAGTATAGCCCCTTGCCATACCCTATATGTATTTACCACAGGATTTGGAGGATATGAATAAATTCATCAAAATATTACAGATGTGGAAATGATTAACACACCCTACCTTCATGAGGAGAGACCTATAGCTAACGATATACTGCAATTGTAATTGTTAATAAATTTTGCCAATAAGAAAACTAAAATGATCTGAGTCCTTCAGAAAACCTTAAGATGAACATTATTTCAAACAGTAATAGTAAGCAGTAGGTTTTAAATTTTGTGAGATCACATTATAGCAGCTCAAAATTAAAGCATCTTAAAATCAGTTAAATGGAACATAGGAAATCTTGTATTTTCATTAACTTTTTTATAAACTGCTTCAATCAGAAGATGTAGTAAGAGTATTGGACTACTTGTTGAACAATATATTTCAATTTTGAAAGTATGTTCTTTTTTCTTCTCTCTGTTCACTATGAATTACTGAGTATCCTAGGTTTCAGTTATTGAAAGAAATGCTATTTTCTCCAGTTGCAAAAAAAAAGTTTAGAAACTCCATTTAAATGACCTCTGCAAGGAAATTTTAAAATTCTCAATAATTTAGATGTTCAGATGTCTTTCAAATTGGAAATTCTTTCCTCTCCTTTTTCTAGGGGAATATTTCAAATATAGGAAAAATACAGAAAATAATAAATTAGACTCTTAAACTGCCTATTACCTTTATCTGATATTTTCTATTTATATTTTAGCATACTTTAGTAGCATATTTATATTATTTGCCATCATTCTTTCCAAAACCTTGATATAGCTAAACATGATAATTACCCCAAATCTCCATTGGATGCCACACACTGGAATTTGGTGCCCATTATTGACATTACTGATTTAAATTGAATGAGGATATGTATATATTTACATATATGGATATTTAAAATCATGAAAATGGTATCATGATCTAAATAGTCTTTTGAAATTTGTTATTTTCTCTCAAATTCATTTTTTGTGATTTTTTTGGTGTTGGTATATTGTACTTCATTTATTTTAAGTAATTTATAATATTTCCACAGCATATATAAAAAAAGTACACTGCCCCATTAATCTAATTTCAGCAAATTGAGTTATATATTATATATTATTAAAATTATTCACATGTATTAGATATTCTCCAAACTATCCAAATTGAATTTCTGATTACGCATATTGACATATGTGATTGTAGACATTTATATTCTCACTAAGGAGGCTTAATTTGTGCCATTTCCCTACATCCTTGCAACACATTTTGTTATCAGGTATTGAGAAAAAGAAAGTCAGTTCTATTGGTTTGAAATGGGACCTAATGGTTTTTTGTTTTAAATAAAATGTCCATGATTGCTAGAGAATTTATGCATAATTTTCAGAATTTATTGGCTCTTAATGCCTCCAGGATACCTCTGGGACCCTAGTAGGAAAAAAACACAACCCAAACTGGATTATTCTACCTTCAACCCAGGTATACATTGATTAAGCTCCTGTTAATATAAGCTCGAAATATAAATTCACAAAAGTCATGAAGAAATGATGTACTATGCATGCAGTAAACAAGAAAAAAGAGAGAAAGAAAAGAGAGGGAAAGAGAGAGAGAGAAGGAAGGAAGAAAAAAGAAAAAGAAAAAATTGTTCAACCACAAATAAAACTATGTAATATTTACATAAAATACTATATACTATTTACGTAAAATACAAATATTTTAAAATATTAAAGGCATAATTTAAATAATGATAAATATTGGCACAATAAAATTCCCAGGCAGATCATTAAAGAACCAAGTGGAATTTTTTAAAAAGTAAATATATAAATTAAACTATAAATGTGAACAGGTTAATAAATTGATAAGCTGAAGAGGGAATTAAGAATCAAAACAAATATGCGAAAAATAAATTAATAGGATCTAAAGATATCAAACACAAAGGAGAAATTATTATTGATTGTGTTTTACAAAAGGACACAAAAGTGACCAAATTTTAAATATTTTCCCCTGAAGTGTAAGAGCTAAGCAATTATATCCACTGTCATTACTTTAATTCAGCATCATTCTAGTGTTTCTAGTCAGTGCAATAAGTCAGGAAAATTGAAAATAAAGGAAACATCAAGATTTAAGAAGTAGCATTTTCTTCATTCTCAGATTATAGGAGTATTAATAAAAAATGTAAACTGCAGGTTCTGAGAACAGGGTGAGGGAAAAAGGTGTAACATGGGGCATATTGGGGACTTGGGAATTGTTCTGAATGACGTTACAATGACAGATACAGGCCATTATATAGCTTGTCATAACAGACAAAATTGCTCAGGAAAAAACTACAACATAAACTGTAATCCATGCTTAGTGGCAATGCTCCAAAATGTGTTCATCAATTGCAATGAATTTATCACATTAAAGGCGGATGTTGTTAATATAGGAAGGTGTAGGAGATGTGGGGAGTGGGGCATGTGGGAATCCCTATATTTTTTATGTAACATTTATGTAATCCAAGTATCTTTAAAAAAATAAAAATTTAAAAAAGTAAACTAATCTATAAACTAATAGAATTAAAAATGCATTACCAATGACACTAGATACAAGCACAATAAAAGAAGTCAATTGTTGTTTTACAAACTTACAAAAGTTTTTGAAAAAAATTAACAATGTAATTGTATCGAAATTGCAATTATTTTTCTATAAATTTATCAAAAGATATGCTAGCTTACTATACTGCAAACTACCAAGTGTTGGTGAGGTTTTGGAACATTTTTACTTTGCTGCTAGCAGTTTCAAATAAAGTTAACTCTATGACTGGGACAATATTCCTAAATAAATCTCCCAGAGAAATGAATGTGTATGGCAAAAAACTGACATGTACAAGATTTAGTAATAATTGTCCCAAACTGGAAACAACCTTGCAGAGAATAATTGATAAAAATATAATATCTACCCACAATAGAATACTACATTAACAGAAGACAAGTTATTTGTAAAAACAACAAAATGAATGAAACTCATATATATATTTTTAGTGAAAAAATCCAACATCATTGGACATTCTGTAGGAGTCCACTTATATGGATTTCACTAATGGGTAATAATAATCGATGATAGAAATGAGAAGAGTGGAAACCTCTGTGGTTATCAATTGGGAAAGAAGATGAGGTACATTCTGGTATTCTAGAAACATTATATACATGATCTGGGTGATTGACGCTCACAGATATAAACATAAGAAAATTTCATTGAGTTGAACAAATGAGAAGAGTATACTTTTATGCTTGTTACTACTGTTTGTTATTTCTCAATTTTAAAAAAATGTAAGTAAGAAAAATCAACTGAATACACAGGTAACGACTGATATGCTAGAAGGAATGGTGACCCAATCACTTCTGTGTTTCTACAATTATGCAATTAAATATAAGGAGTCATCAATTCATGGAGCTGTACTAGCTATAATTATTTGGGGAGTAGAAAAGCAAAGTAGAAATAAAAGAATGGCAAACAATATGCAAACATGGCATGGGTTATTAGGTTTAAAGCATTCTAAGTTCTTCTGACTTGATAGGTGAGGGGATGACAGAGTAACCTTAGACCTTCTAAAATCAAATATGCATATTAGAATTTAAAGGTGGATCTCCACTTCCAGGAATGTCTGACATGAATCACTCGGGCACGTTCTAGTTTAACTCTTCCAATTAAGAACCGAGAAAACTGACAAAATCTATAGCATTTTCTTAAAGGCATCACTGAGCAAATAAGGCAGAAAAGCATTATGAGACCTTGATTCAGAAGAATGCAGACATCAACTATGCAGGATTTATTCTGGCCTCCTGTTAATCTAGAAGAGCCTGTATATTCCAGAGAGAGAGTTCTGAGCTTCTGGGAAGGTATATGTGGTGCGATAGACAACACATCACAACAACAATGGGCAAAGTGGGGTCCAAGTGATGCTTCAAGGCAAAGCATTTTAAATATTTGAACATATTTAAGACAGCCTGTGAAAAGTCCTTGTCCCTGCCATTGTTGAATCTGACTGATCTTTCTTCTCCTACTAAAAGACGAGATTTTCAGCATTCTTTATATGTTGAGTAATATTTGATTGGATGATGGGTATTATTAATATTATGCTATTGTTTGAATTTTTTGTCTTTTTTAAAAGAGCAATAGACTTTCTTCTGGTAGTAGTGACCTTCCTTACAGGGCAGCATGATCCTTCTGAAGCATATATTTATGTTTCCTAAGGGCAGGTATAGAGGAGCCATTTTTGTAGGGACACTTTAGCTCCACAATGAACTTGTCTTCCCATTTGCAAAATGAGAGTAAGAAATGAATAGTACCTACATAATACAGTTATTTGGATTTTTGAATTATTCAAACTATGTAAAGCTTTTATGGCAGGTCTTGGTTTATAGTATGATCCACTGTTATCCTCTAATTAATATTATTATTATTATTATCCTATCTTTTAATCCCGTAGAGAGCAGAGAGGAGAAGGACCAAAGAAAACACCATGCATACAACTAAGGGCAATAAGGAAGTAAATAAAACCATTGGAAAACTTGGGGTAAAAAGAAGTCCAAATTAAAATGTGTATATAAGTCTAAATATTTCAATATTCACAAAACTCAATAAACTGCGGTAGATATTTAGAAGGAAAAAAGATTTTCTAATTGAATAAAAATAAAATCCAAATATATGTGAAAAATATCACTCAAGAACATAGGAAAGAAAGTTGCAAAAACTTTATTCATATCAGATTAAATAGACTTTATGGAAAAGCATTATCATGGTAAAAAATATCTGCTTTAATCTCCCTTTTTGCTCATAATTATTATGCCTCTATCCTATACAAACTTGCTCTTCCAGCCAAAATGACCTCCTAATCATCTTGGCCCAAAGTTAGTGCTCAGTAAATGTTTATTTATTTGAAATGAAAAAAAACTTGGAAGCAAAAGAAACATAAGAGGCCTGTGAGAATTATATTTGTCTATTTCTAAAATATTGTTAAGCCTTTGGAAATTAAATTTCAAATGCTGTCATTACTCCAAATAATCATGTAAATAACAATTTACTATTACAATTTATAAGTGCTCTTTATTTTTGCACCCAGTCCACATTCCTGTGTAAATTGAATAACCCATTGTAAATTGGACCTGTTGGAGATGTTACTTTTAGGTAAGGTTTGGCTAACAGATTACCAGAAACCTTACAAGGAGAAGAAACAAGAAGCCAAAGGTCAGAGAAGGCCACAGAGAGAAGCTGTATGTCAGTGGAAACTGGAAGAGCACGTGACAGGAGAGGACATCATCATTCGATGTGAGTCAGAGATATAAGCTGTGACAGTTTTAAGATTTTCATGGATCCCAGAAAATATCATGTTCTTGGAGCTAATCCATTCCTGTATATGCGGGATGCTTTGATTGGATTGGATCCAGAGGGGGGCATTTGACTGGATGGCTCAGGGAGGTGTGCCCCAGGGTGGGTCTTGGTCCTCTTGCTATATTCTTTATAAATGGAGGACTGAAAACAGAGACACACAAAAAAAGCAGCCGAGGCAGAGAGACTTCTAGGCCTGGAGGGAAGGGGAGAGATGAGCCACATGCCGGATCACCCCCAGCTGAGCTCAAGAAGTGAGCCTGAAGGAGGAGGCAGAGACCCAGACCGGCAGAGCTGCCATGGTCGTGCCATGTAACAGGAGTCCAGGACCACCAGCAGCAGCCTTTGGTGAGAAATCACCTCTGATGATGCCTTGATTGGGACACTTTCACAGCCTCAGAACTGTAAGCTTTAAACCTAATATATTCCCATTATAATGTTTCCAGCAGCTTTTAGCAAACTAAGACACAAGCGAAGGAACCTCAAGGACTCCTGGCAGTCAGCACAGGAATACTACCACTACAGATTTTGGGGAAAGAGCAAGTCTTATCTGTCTTCTAGCTTCAAAACTGTGAGGCAATGAATTCCCATTGTTTAAGCCAACAACCATTGTGTGGTATTTGTCTTAGCAGCCTAGCAAATTAAAACAGATGACAAAACAATATTAAAAGTAAATAAATTATATCTGATTCTAAATACAGATGCACCAGTGCCTAAATAGTCACACTCATTTTCAATTCATAACCATGTTCTATTATGTTTATGTTATCATTTGGCTCACATACATAAGTAATTAAAAAATATTCAGATTTGTGTTAACCATCTAATCTCTTTACCTTAATTTCCAATCGAGGGATATATAATTACTTAAAGCTGAAACACTTTTCTAGAAATGTGCAAATGAAATCTTTAATTAGTTAATTTCCAAATGGTTGTTCTTAGCTATATCTATTAGCTGCCCTGCTTTGCCTTATTCATAATATGCAGGGCCTAAGTCAACCCACATTTAAGCCTAATGCTTTTTAAAGATTAAGTTCCTCACACAATGAATAAATTACTAAGAAAGAGAGAATTAAAGGTGAATTGAGTTAATTGAGTATCTGAATCTATTAATGGAGCAGTGTAGAAGAGGTAATTAATTTGAATTTATGAAAAAGAAAAATCAGTGGTGTAGGCTACTTCTCATTATAGTGTTTAATTTTTGTAACTGGATACCTTGGGTGCTTTTAAAGACAAGCCTATTTCCAATCATAATTATCCTTCCGATATCATCTCCGGAAAATACAGATTTAAAAGAAGAGGTTTTGATTCAGTTACTTTTAGGTGGATTGAGGTTTTTGGAGGATACTGAGAAGGCAGGACAAAGCACTGCCCTCAGTTATTAGGATGACCAAGATAATATAAATCCTATGTCCAAACTGAACAGTTGCAATGATCAATTGCTGCTTAGTCTCATTGTCTTTTTAAACCAAACCTGCAAGGCACAGCTTACTCTGTATTAATCTGTTTAAAAATGGGCAATTGTATGACCAAATCAATAATGTGGATTATCAGCCAAATCATCAGTTTAATTTGCTGATAAAGTTTGAGGAACTCCTCCATATACAATTAGCCAGATCTTACCAGCTCCTTAGGGGAGAACCTGATCTTGCAAAGCCTGAGCTTATACGATTTTGGGAGCTATCTTTCAGGGGGAAAAAAAATGAATAAATAAAGTTAGTTTTATACATGATGTGAAAGTTTGAAGTTTTTTTTGGATCCAGAAAAGATCATTTTCTTGGAGCTAATCCATACCTGCGGGTGTGGGATCATTTGGTTGGATAGGATGCAGCAGGGGCAGCTTTGATTGGATTACTTCAGTGAGCTGTGACCCAGAGTGGGTGTTGGTCCTCTTGCTGGAATCCTTTATGAATGAAGACGGCTGAAAGCAGACACACAAGGAAAATGTGGTAGAGGCAAAGAGAAGGAGCCCAGGAGCTCAGAGAGGAACCTGGGGGAAAGAAAGCCATGGACAGGGTAACCAGAAGCTAAAGGAATGAGACCTGGAAGAGACGCAGATGCCTCCATGTGCTTGGCCAAGGAAGAAGCAGTCCAGGGTCGCCAGAAGCCAATCTTCAGTGAGACAGCATCTCTGATGATGCCTTGATTTGGACATTTTCACAACCTTAGAACTGTAAGCTTTTAAATTAATGAATTCCCATGACAAAAGCCAACCCACTTCTGGTATAGTGCTTGCAGCAGCTTTTAGCAAACTGAAACACATAAGTACTTATCTAGAAAGACAAAGAAAATATTTAAAAAATTTAAAAGCTCCAAAAAAAAAAAAAGTGGTTGTAAGTTTGAGAAAGAGAATATAATTATTTTTAAACTCCCTTATCCAATTGCCCAGGGTGGGTTTTAATCCTCTTACTGGAGTGCTTTATAAACAGGATGATTATGGAGAGAGAGACAGAGACAAACCCACAGAAGGTGAGAGAGAGTTTTAAAAGCCAAAAACTGAAGTCAATGGCACCCAGCATAGAGAAAGCCACAGGAGCAGAGAAAGCTGAAGGATGCCAGAAAGCAACGAGACCTGGGGAAGGCAGTGACAGCAGGTGCCACCATTGTGCGCTATTATGTGGCAAGAGCCCAGCATCACTGGCAGCCAGTCTTTGGGGAGAAAGCTTTGCCTGATGCTGGTTTAAAAATTTTTATCAGTCTCAGAACTACAAGCTTGTAAATTCATAAATCTCCATTGTAAAAGCCAACCCATTTCTGGTACATTGCCTTGGAAGCTTTTAGCAAACTAAAATAGGAGGACTGAGATATTAAAGTTCTCTCAGACCAATTACTTCTGACTTCTTTCTATACATTCCAACTTTTCCTTGTCTAAAAAATTCTGGAAAGAGACTGAGAAATAGTCTTTAGAAAGCAGTCAAAGGTGAGGTTGGGCATGGAAAGTGAGGAAAAGATGTTAAAAGCTCATAAGTTAATGAATACTTTTGATCACATATGTAGTAAAATAATGTCTGGAATAATGTCACTTAAATTTGGGAACTATTGGATTTTAAAGTGTTAAATGCATTTCTTGCTGAAGGAATGCTTAAATCTCTGATTACTCTAATAATATTGTGAATCTCTGAGAAGAGCATATTGTACCAGATCTTTCCAAACAAATTTAACTATTGAACACTTTCCATTTTATTTTTGCATTGCTACTGCTGTAATTTTTGTTTGCTTTCACCCCCTATTACTCTCTTCTTTCCTCTCCTTCTCATTGTTTCTCAAATATATCAGACATGATTCTGCCTCAAAATCTTTTTTTTCTCATTATCCTCTCTCCCTTTGAGATGGCAACCCTCATAACTTTCAAACATTTATTCAAATATCACCTTTTAAATAAGGTTTATCTTGATTTAACTGTTTGAATTTGCAACTCTCTTCATCTTCCCAGCATTCCTGATATCCTTTCCCCTGCTTTCTATTTATTTAACTTTTGATAGCACATGTCACATATTGTATATTAAAATTCCAAAGTACCGCATCTTATTTTGCATTTACTGAATGCCTCAAACAGTGTCTGGCATCTCATAGGGACTCAAGAAATATTTTCCCAATGCATGAATTCATTTATAGTTTATGTACTTGGAAATATATATGGCTTACTCCTATTTAAAAGGCTAAAAATAGGAGTGCAGAAAGTAATGATTTATTCCAGAATAGATAAGGAGACATAAACACTATCTATCATTTTTCTCAGGCTTAGCAAATTGCCCTTCATAGAAACAACAGTCATCAATG
Source organism: Dasypus novemcinctus (assembly GCF_030445035.2). NCBI lineage: Eukaryota > Metazoa > Chordata > Mammalia > Cingulata > Dasypodidae > Dasypus > Dasypus novemcinctus. The sequence goes on along the minus strand of NC_080679.1, from coordinate 129,699,271 downwards.
ATACAAACAAATCACTGTGTTCAGAAAGGAAGGGTCAATAGAGTGGAGAAACTTCTATTTTGCTGACAGTTGATTGACAGTCTTTAGTAGTGACATGCACAGCTGAAGTATATGTATTCAAACAGAATTCATCAGTCAAAAGTCACCCCTTGTCAATGCATAAAGTTATTTTATTTGAAATGATTTATTGGAAGGGCTTTTTCATTCTCTTTCATTATTTGAACCCATCTTTTCTTTATAACACCTGTTCTTGGACATTCTTTCTCAATAACTTACTCAAGTACTGCTTTGATTGGCCCCTCAGCATTTTGTATATCCTAAAAGAAAATTGTCTCTAAGTGCCTGGAAATAAGAAACTTTGCATCCATTGAACCCTGTATTCTGATTTCAAGAACACTATTAAAAATATGGATTTCTTCCTACATCTTTATAGAAAAATTTAACTGAACCCTTTCTCTTTAATTCATGACAGAAACATTTTAGTATACTCTAACAAAGCCCTTAATACCAGATTTACTCCTTTGCTATATTAAGGAAAACTCACTTATGTTACAGTCTTCAATATGAAATGGCAATATCTTTTTCACAAGTGTCAAACTAAAATTTCATATATATGAACCACTTACTCTGTATGAACTCTTAAATAGGATGTGATTACTAATAAAAGAGATGGCTCACAAAGTGAAAATTAGCAATTTCATACTGGGTTACCAGTCCCAAGGATAGTCTCTTTCTCACTAAGGCTAATAAAGGTACTGTCTTTGCTAAATACCCAGAGTGAGAGTAGCAGAGAACAAATCTGAGGCCTAGTTACTTCTAATGCCCCTGGGATCGAGTCAGAAACTCTAGAGTCAATGCTTCTTTGTTTTTTGGTCTTATTGGAATTGACATCTGATCTCAGTATGGGTTTGTGTACCCATTGTATCCACTAGCACAACCTTCGGGAGGCTTATGGGGTGTCTAATATAATATGGGATGCTGTACAAAATAGTTGTAGCCCATAAAACCACTTTATGTCAATGTAGGTGCAACTGTGGTCATACAACTATAAGGGCCACTAATCCTCCCGTGTATCATGTCACTGAAAGTAACGAGTCTATTAGAATATGAAAAGGTCTGTTAAAAAATAACCAAAAGCACCCACATGAACACTCTGCATACTTGAGGTGCTGTTCTCTCAGATGTAGTATTTGCATTATGCCAAGAACATTTTGGTGCTCTGTCCAAAATGGTAAGAACACATGGCTCTGGAACATCATGTTCCTGCAGTTATTAAAAAATGTGCTTCCTGTACTAGTCATTTAAGCTACACCATTAGTAAATCCTTGTTCAATAGGAGCGCACTTTTCAGAGGGAAACTCTTGAAGTAGTCCAATGAAACTGAAGCTGTGATTATCAGAATGTTACTTGGGCTATATGATTTTCCAGTGGACCAAGAAGAGAATAAATGAGTTAAGATAAGGATAGGGAAATTGACACTAAGTAACCTGAAGAGCCAGGGTTACTATTAAATAGAAGCAGTAAAGAATGCATAGGGAACCCAGGAGATTAATCTTTTGAAGTTCCCCTTCCTAATGTTTACTGTAAATGGAGAAGTGCAGCGATCACACACTAAAAATGGTGAAGCAGCTAATGGTTCCCTCTTCCTTGGGGATAAGAATTGGAGAACTCCATCAGGCAGGCAAATTAAACCTATTGAAGTGCTGACTTAATGTGAGGAAAATCAAAACTGGATGGTGGTGAAGGGAAGTGATGAAAACCAATTACTGATTTGGGATCTGTTGTAGTGAAAGGAACTATAGCTCGTTTCATTATGCAGTCTTTATTAACTCTTATAGATATTGTGGTTGACTAAGAATTTGAAGGTTCTGTGATATATTGGGCTTTATCAATGACAGAAAGGGATCTGAATGGTACAAAGTACACATTATATTGTAGGATACCTATTGTATCCTATATCAAAACCTCCTTCCTTACAGTTGTTAAAATTAACTTCCGATAGGTATAACCACAAATTACCTCACATCAGTATTACTACACCTCTCTTTCAATTCACAGCTTATCTGATGTTATATAGTGGAAACCTGACCAGCCAATTTGACTCAGCATAAAAGTTCATGTCAGGAAATGCCATATGGAACAATCATTGCACAATAGGAAACAGGAAGTGGTGGACAAAAAAGTAATCTTCCATCTTCAGACTGGACACTTCTAAGGTTCGATTTGCACAGCTTACAGAAGACACAGCAGAATCAAGTCCCAATTGCCCACAGAAAGCTAGATAATGTAACCATGAATTGCTTTATCCCACACCTCGTTTCATGTGCTCCAGTTCTCTGCACTCTTTGAGGTTATTTCAAGATAAACCACTTGCATACAAGACCTTATCCCAGACTCTGATAATTTGGTAAACTGGTGATCCAGTTCATGAAATAAAATATCTTATTCTGATATCAATGCATTTGGAAATCCTCTCGAAATGAAGAAAAAACAACAATACATCTTTACCTGGGTATATTGTAGGACTCTGAGATTAGCTAAATATTCAAAAATACCAAAGAACAAATGAATGGATATTTAATCATTTGGAAAATGAACTTGCTCCACCTTAATACAAAAATATTCCAAGAGTGATTGGTACCTCAACTTCACAGTGTTACTTAAAAAATTTGGTAGTATAGCTAAATGTATTTTTATAAGGCTATATTTTAAAAGTTAAATATATTGCCTGAGATTTGGTCACAATCTAGTCATATTCTGGTTAAATCAAGTTTAAGAATATCAACCATGGCTACTCTGGTATAGGACTTACGGTGCAAGCTCCCCAGGTCAATGAGGGAGCAGACTGACTGGCATCCACAGTACAAGTCACTGTAGGTTCCTCACTGTAGAATGTCTCTTAGTGTTGAAAGCTTATATGAGACTCAGAAATGTGTATGTTTTGTTTCCATTACCAAAGTAAGGGCTCCTCACTTCGAGAGAGAGAGAGAGAGAATTTCCCAACTATGCATTTAGAGATGAGTAAAAACATTTCACCATCTGAGCAACTATGAGATGGACTGGAGCCAGGTCTCCACTATCACTACTTTCCATAAGATCTTACTCCAGTGCTGAGAATTTTTTTTTGTATATCCAGAAATCAGTGCCAGCAAAGCCCCATATTCAACTGAACACAACCAACTTGGGTATTCATTTCCCCACTTGTAGAGTTAGTTATGAAAATGACAAGTCTATTTAGAGAATAATTGGGCAAATATGTATCCCATAATGGTAGAACCTAAGAAAATTTATTATTTGGAGTGGATAGTAGGAGCTGGAACCAGGGAGTGTCTAATATTACACTAGTATGAGAACAATTGCTTGAGAACACTCCCTCATGACTTAGTTTAACGTCTGAAAAAGACACCTGGAAATGGTTCTTACATGGCTACTGGGATGGCTTCATGAAGTTTGACCTCAATAAATTAGGTGGAGATGCCAGAACTGACTTTGTAGAGAAATGAGAAAGGGATTAGAAGTCAGAAGTTGTGGAGGCTTCTATGATGGATTTATTATGCAAAACCAAAGAAGCTGCCATGTGAAAGCATCCTGGAGATGACCAGAGAAAGCAAACAGGAATTTATTCGTGATGATGTTCTGGTACCTTTGAGACGTTCTAAGGAGTCTGTTCCTTGTTGAACAGAGTTGAGGAAAGAAATGCTACAATAGAATTGTGCTGCCTGACATCAAATTGCATGATGTTTTTCCAGAATAACCAAATACAGGTCATGGATAAAAGGGAAGATAAGCAATCAACATTGCGGGCAGTGAGACTATAATAGCAATCAGGGTATCTTGCATTGCAGTGCTCCGGGATTCTCAGTAATGCATCTTAATGTTTCTGGGGTGGGATGAATTGCCTAGTTTGAGTCTTATGTTGCTTGACTTTACCAGGGTATAACCAGAAACAATTGATTTTTGGTGAGCCATAATGGAAAAATTGGGATTCCCTATCTGGTTTCCAGATCAAAATCAGTTCTCATACTTACAGGTCATTGATTAAACAGGAGTCAAAGTACTTTTCAGGGAGGAAGCTAAAATATCGGATTCTGCATATGGGCTAAATATTTGTTGAATTATTCTCTAAAAAGACTTGTCATTTTCAAAACTAACTGTACAGTTTGGAAAATGGAATACCCAAGTTGGTTGTGATCTGTTGAATACAGGATTTTGCTGACACTTATTTCTGAGTATATAAAAACCTTCAACATTGGAGTGAGAACACATGGAGAGTAGGTGATGATGGAGATCTGGTTCAAATCCATCTCATAGTTGATCCAATGTTTTTACCAAGCCCTAAATGTATAATTGGGATATACATTTATATGAGAGCCTTTCACATTGGGGTGGGGTGGACACAAAAAGTGCACATTGCTGAATCTCATGTAAACTTCCACGATAGAGAGACATTCTACAGCAAGGTAGCTAGGGTGCCTTGTACTGTGGATGTCAGTCAGTCTGCTTCCTCAGTGACCTGTGGAGCTTGCACAGTAAGCCCTATACCAGAGTGGACATGGTTGAGCTTAATTTAACCAGAATATCACTAGAACATGATCAAGTTTCAAGCAGCATGTTCAATTTTTTTTAATAGCCCTTTTAAAAATATCTTTACCAGAACACCAAATTATAAAGCAACCAAGTGCCAGTCATTCCGGGAAGCTTTTTAAACTGAGGTAGAGCAGTTAACCTTCCAAATGATTAAATGTGCATTCATTCATTCATTGATATTTTTGAATATTTAACCAGTCTTGTAATCCTTAAATATGCCCAGATCAAGATGCATATTGCTTTACTTAACTTTGAGAAGATTTCCAAATGCATGCTATCAGAATAAGATATTTTATTTGGTGAACTGGATTATCCCACTTATCAGAGTCTGAGATAAGTTCTTGTATGCAAGTCATTTGCTTTGAAATGACCTCAAGAAAAAGAAGCAGGGAACTGAGGCACATGAAATGGGGAATGGGCAAAAATCCATGGTTACATTATTGGTTTGCTGTGGGCAACTGGGATTTGATTCAGCTGGGTATTTTCTGAGAAGCTGTGTAAATGGAACCTTGAATTGCCCACTCTGAGGATGAGTATATGAATATTTATCCATCACTTCTTGTTTCCAGTTGTGCAGTGATGGTTTCATGTGGCGTTTCCCAACATGCACTTTAATGCTGCGTCAAATTGGCTGGGCAAGTTCCTACCAGGCAACATCAGATGCACTGTGAGCTAGAAAATGTGAAAAGTATCTTCTGCCAACATGTGACTAGATTTTCACTCTCTGAATTGTCTTTTCTTGAACAAGTGTTCTTAACTTTAATGTAGTCCACTTGATTTGTTTCTTGTGTAGAGTTAGTAGATTCTAATGGTTGGTTTTTAAACGTATTTGTCTATTATAAGCAACTTAGCATAAGAATTACGTTATGAAATTTAATGTATTCCAGGGTCAGACATACACATATTAGACTATTATAAATATTTTACGAAACAAGTAACACTTTCGTACAAAGGTTTTTTTTTCAATAAATACTCCTAAGTCCATTAACTTTCCATATGGAAAAATAAATTATGAAATGTAAAACAAAGTGTGAATGGAAAAATAATAAAGCTTTTATAAGATAATGTATTTATTTCCTGGGAATATAAGTTTTCGATACGCATATCTAACAAGACTTATATTTGGAATTTATATAGAACTTTTAAAAGCAGTAATAAAGAAAGAGAAGTAAAGTGCAAATGGGCAAAAATTTGAATGATATTCAACATCATTCATCATCAATATACTCAAATGAAAACAATTACACACACCATTGTCCATAAGAATGCAGAGCAACTGCAACTTTCATATGTTGTTGGCGGGGATGAATATTGTAATGGCAGTTTGGTTGTATCTACAAAAAGGAATATTTACATGCTCAATTATACTATATGTATACAAATATAAATATGTGTATATGTTTATCAAGAGACAGGTACAGGAATGTTCCTAGCAGCTCAATATGAATGCACAACTATTTGAAACAACCCAAAGGACAATTAACATTAGAAAGGATAAAGAATATTTGGTATAGACGTTCATCAGGCTGACATGAATCAAAAGATTAAATACATTATTTGCAATAACATGAATGAATCTCACACCCAAAATATTAAGGTATAACAAACAAGAATGAAAGTGTGCATATCCTATGATTCTATTTACATAAATATCAAAACAGGCAAATTAAACCATCACTATAGTGGCTATACCAGTCGGTAGGGTATGAAAGGAGTTGCAGGCAATTACTTCAGGGATCCTCTAATTGCTGATTAGAAGGGTGTTTTTACTATGAGAAAACTGACCTAGGTGGACCCTTTCTGTGCACTTTTCAGTATATATGATATAATTTAATAAAATATTACTTATTGAGGCCATTTGAATACTGAAACTTACAAAAATAGAGAGTAGATAGACAAAGGTTTAAGATAAATAGGCAAACAGCAGTATATCATAAGTTAAACACTAGATATTTTAAAGCCCTTATTGAAATATTAATGGTAAAGAAAATCATAAATAAAGATATTTATAATTGTCTATGAATGGCTAAGCTCTGTGTTAGGTAATTCATGCACATAATCTTTCTCTGTCTCTCTTTTTCTCTGTAGATATATAGGTAAAACAAGAGTTTTCTTCCAATATAAATAAAACATTTAGGCTTAGGTAATTGTCTCATAAATCGAGATGATTAAAGCCAATGTTTAATCCCAGGTCAGTTTCATTCTTTCCCTTTACTATTCTCATTTTTGGTTAGAAGCACACTTAGATGATTTATTGTGAAAGAAAAGAAAGCAACAAGCTTAATTGTCCACACATTGAGAAAATTCATTTTATTTGTTTCATTCCATTTTATATTTCATTTTGTGCTTCATGTCCTCATTAAATACAAAAGTGCTTTGTCATATAAGAATTTGTCTACTTTGGAATATTTTTGTGTGGAAATATATGCATATACATTTGCATAAATAGAGAAGCATTTCACTATTTAAATGTTAAACTCAAGAGGAAATTATATCCATAATGGGATTTAGCAGGTTATTTTTAAGGGTTTCTTTGTATAATTATTTCCAAGTTTTTTATGAATAAAAATATGCATTTAGTTACAAGTATTTAAGCCATAGTTGGTAGGGCTCATTAATTTAAATAGCTGATTTTTGTGTATTGGTTTATTCCTCTTTAAAACATATAGAGCTTAGAATTAAATAGGCATGAAAAATATTATTTTCTTACCCTAGAGCTTTCTTTTCTGGTACTAAGAGCAATCACTTCACAAAATGAGTGTTGAATTGAGGAATTGTAAAGGCAAATAGTCCATGAGTATGTTTAACTACAAGGATTAGTATTTAACACTAGGGACAGTTCCCTCTTCAGCAGGATTTGCAATTGCAAAGCATGTCTCATGTGACGTTTCACTGCTACCAAAATCCTCTGCCTTCTCCTTATCCACTGGGAAAGGATAATAGCTGACATTTATCCTCATACTTTCAGAAAATCAAGTATTAAATTTCTTTTTGACTCCCTTTAATAATATGCTTCAAACAACTCACCCATTTGAACTAACAATCCATTGATCCCACTTCTTTTTGTTGAATTTGACAGCTTCAAGTCCTCTTTTCTAGTTAGCCAGGTCATATTCTATCACTCACTTGCATACACTCTCCATTGACCCTTTTGTTCTTAATCATATCTGAAGATACACCAAGGCTGGGTATGTTTAACTCTTCCTATCCTGCATCTGTACCACATAGCTGAACTTATATTAGAGAAAAACGTGCAAATATGATAACCATTCCCACTTTAATTCATGATCACTAACTTCAAAGATTCTTCTTTGAAGAATGCTGCCTGGCATTCTGATTTCCTTTCCTTAATACTTTCACTCTTTCACATTTCCAGATAACTCACTCACATTCTTTTGTTCTGCAAATTTCCACCATCCTCATGCTAAACTTATTGTGTTATCAGAAGGTATCTTCCACATCATCTCCCACTACAAAAATCTGTACCTATATGTGTTGCATTCCTTCTCAGAAGCTACACTGCTACATCTGCACTTATCTACTCTGATTTTCTTTCATATTCTACATATGAAATATGCATGCCCTAAAATAAGCCAATTTTTAATTGCATATTAAATCCAAATCATTTTTGTATACCAGATGACATTGTTCCAAAAATTTATTCCCCTCTCTTGCATGATCAATAATTGCTATTCTCCAACATTTCTAGCTGCTTTTTTGTGAACTCAGAAGATGACTGCCCCACCTTCCCCTCATGAGCTCCACTGAGGGTGGTTCCATCAGGCCCACTACCAGGCATCATGACCAGCTGCCTGGTTTCTCAGGAGCTTCATGGCATCAAGTAGTCTTCTTTTTTTTTTTTTTAATTTTTTGGTCTTTATTTATTTTTTTAATATTACATTCAAAAAATATGAGGTCCCCATATAACCCCCACCCCCCTCAGCCCCCACCTTCCCCCACAGCAACAATCTCCTCCATCGTCATGAGACATTCATTGCATTTGGTGAATACATCTCTGAGCATCGCTGCACTTCATGGTCAACGGTCCACATTATAGCCCTCACTCTTCCACGTTCCATCTAGTGGGCCATAGGAGGACATACAATGTCCGGTAATTGTCCCTGCAGCACCACCCAGGACAACTAAAAGTCCCCAAAATGCCTTCACATCTCATCTCTTCCTCCCATTCCCCACACCCAGCAACCACCATGGCCACTTTATCCACACCAATGCCACATTTTCTTCGATTACTAATCACAATAGTTCATGAATAGAATATAAGTAAGTCCACTCTAATCTATACTCTATTCCTCCATCCAGTGGACCTTGGAATGGTTGTGTCCACTCCACATCTATATCAAGAGGGGGCTTAGATTCCAGGAGTCCTTTCAGTTTTCATCCTCTCAAGCAAACACCCTCTCTGGTATTTCCCCTGTCTACCCACCAGTGTTGCTTAACCTTGAGCAGGGTTAGAAGCTGTCCTCATCTCCAGCCAAGAACCTGGGACAGGTTGAATCTGCCCTGAGTGAGGCTTTCAGCAGTTTTGCTTACACTCTGAGGACCCAAGTCTCCATTTATTCAATTCCAGATACTGCTTCTAATTTTAAGATCATATGTAGAACAAAATTATTTCCCACAAATGCCTAAGCTTCCTACCGCCAAGCCCCTTTTTCCCATTCTCCCTAGAAACTACTTTAACGGGGTTTTCCTTGACCATTCCATGGACAGCACCCTATGCTTGTCTCTGATCACCTCCACATTGCTAAATCCAAGGACAAGCTTGCAAATTCCATGATATTTAACTCTTATCAGCACTTAGCATAATTGATCTCTTCTTCCAGGATAATTATTTTCTTGATTCTGCTTTGGAGAAACCACCATTCTGCATTATTGGCTATGCATTTCAATCTTTGTTTTTGCTTCCTCCTTATTTCCCTGATTTATAAATAGTGACATGCCCCAGGCTTAATCCTTAAATTCTCTATCCTTCTCCATTACACTCAACCTTTGGGGATTTCATGCTCTGGCTTTAAATATTCAATATCCTGATGGTTTCCAAAATTTATCTCCAGCAAACATCAATACCATGAACTCTATATTCCCATATCCAGTTGCCTATGTGACTCTCTGACTTAGACATTTAACAGACTGAACTGTCTTGAACTTCCACTTGTCCAGAATCATATTTCTGATTCTCCCCCCTAAACTGCTCATTCCAATCTTAATAAATGGCCACTTCATCTTTCCAGTAGTTCAGATCTAGATCTAATCAAGAATGGCCTAGGTTATGCTGTAGTAGCAAATATCCTGCTGAAAATCAGTGAATAGAAACAACGTTTTTTCTCTTTCATGCTTTATCAGTGTTAGGGTGGACTGAGGGCCTTGCCATCAGTTGTCCTTACTCTATAATCCAGGCTGATTCAATAACAATATCTGTAACATTGCCAGTTGTTGTGTCACGGGGATAAAGAGTAATTGGTAAATCATTCAATGTTAGTTAAAGATACCAATAAAATGTTCATGTGTCTCTTCCATTAATATTTCAGGGGCCAAAGGAAATGATGTGGCCATGTCCAAACTCTAAGAGCATGGAGTGCTTTTTTCCTCAGGAAGAGGAGAGATATTCAAGGACAACCAGAACTATTTGGTGGACAACAATGGCTACTACATGATGAGACCTAAAATATTAGACCCAACATTGATTCTTCTATCTCTCTTTCAAATCACAAACAGAATTTAAAGCCAATCTCTGGCAAAGCTCCTGGCTCTACCTTCACTACAAAATTTGACCAAACTACCCCTTCCAATGTTTCCACTGTAGTTCAAGCCACCACCATCTTTCAACATTATTACTGCAACAGTCTCGTAATTGTCCTTCCTCCTTCTGAATGAAGTGACCTTTCAAAATTTGTTGGATTGCCTTACTCTTCTGCTCAAATTCTATACTATCTTCTCACCCCATTCAGAGTGAAATGCTTTTGCTCTGGTCCACAAGACTTATAAAAATTAGGACATTTCTACTCTTTTCCTACTCATTCATTCTGCTGCAGTGTACAAATTCTTGACTGTAGCCTGAACTCAGAGAGTTTCCTCCTTAGGACCTCTGCACTTGCCACTGTCTTGGCATGAAATGGTCTTCCCTAGGATATTTATACAGCTTGTTTCCTCTCTTCCTATAGGTAGAGTTTCAAAAGGCTCCTTTTCAATGAAATCTTTCCTGACCACCTACACAAAATAACCTCCCTGCCTTGCCATTTTCTATCTTCCTTACCCTTATCAAAACCATTGCAATGTAACACAATGTATACATGTATGTATGTATGTATATATGTATGTATGTATGTACTGTCCCCATCTCTTAATCTATAAATTCCATCTGGGAACAGAATTTCCCTTATTCATTAATATACTTCTAGCCATTCCCTAGGAAGAAACAGCTGCTCAAATCATAGTGACCGAATTAGCAACTGAATAAAAAAAGAGCTGTATATTTATAGACTAAGGTATTTAAACTTTATATTCTAGATCCTGTGTGACAGTTTGAGATTATTTATGAATCTCCCAAAAGAGAAAGATTATATTTGTCAACTAATCAATTCTTCTGTGCGGGATGCACTTTGATTGTATTAAATTCAGCAAGAGTCCTCTGATTAAGTTTGCTTGATTGAATCAATTTAGGGCTTCCAATTGCTATGTTAGTAAGGTATATCAGGTTGAGTACCTGACCCTTTGGTGGGCTGATATAAACAGACACTCACTCAAGAAGACACATGGGAAGAGGAAAAAACTTTGTCTTTTTGATCTTACCATATGACAGAAAGGAGAAAGCTCAAACAGCCAAGGACCCAGGGAGAGATGAGCCATTTGCTGACTTTGGAAAGACTGCTGAGACTGATATAGAAAGCCCAGAAAGAAATGAGCCCTATGCCAAGAGAGAGAGGAAACACTGAGAGACAAGCCCTATGGCAGCCAGCAGCTGAAAGCTAGGAAACCCAAGGAGCAAGGCTGAACTCTTGAAGAGATCAGCAACCATCTTGCTTCAATACATGGCAACTGACTTTGGTGAGAAAGCAGCCTTGAGTTGGAATCTTTAGGGCCTTGTAACTGTAAGCTTTTACACTAAATATATACCCTTTATAAAAACCAACAGATTTCTGGTACTTTGCATTGGCACCCATTTGGCAGACTAATGCATACTACACTAGAAGTATCTATGGCGAAATATAATACATTTTAGGTAAGCTTGCATTCAAAAGGGGTAATGGTAGAGAAGACAATTACAAAAACTTTGACCTTTCAACATAAAGCTGTCAAAGTCAGGATAAGTCAAATTCTTGCTAATAGGGTATAAACAAAGGCCATATGGACTTTCCAGATGGCTATTCTTCCTGCCCATTTTGCTTTCTCAATTCTCAGCTTGATGCAGATGATGCCAGGAGATCATTCTAAGGAATGGATGGGGCCTGAGTTCCTGAAAAACCATAGAGAGGAAACTGGCACTTTGGGAAGGAATAACACTTCAAATTGTTCGCTCAAAAGGAATTTTTTCCCCCATTTTGAGACATTGTACATCTTGTGTATGAATCACTGTAACCTTGAACCAAGGATACTTCCTATGCTTCTAGCACAGTATGAGAGTTAAGGAGGTCTAGAAACATGATCAGGTTTGGGAAGGTAGGGTGGGAATGATTAGCTCATTTTCTGACTTGTTGAATTTGAAGGTGTATGGGAGACTTAAAAATATATATCTGTAGGAGTGCCTAGAGCTCAATAGAGAAACCTGGGATAGATATTTTAGACTCTTATTAAACACACAGGAGTTAAAATTAATGGAGGATTTCAGGCATTGAACAAATGGTGATTATAAGGCTAAGAAAATAACTATGAGAAATTCCAACCTTTAAGGAGCAGGCAAATGAATAAGTGTCTCAGCCAGTCTTATCCATGCATTGTTTCTAATATTCTAATCAAGCATGCAAGAAGGATATTATCAGCCTCATTTTAGGATGCCGGAGCAGACATTTAGTCTTTCTAGTCTACTTAGACTGATTTATATTGTGAAGAGATAGTTGTTTGAATTTGCTAAGAGGAGTATCTGACAAGCAATAAAATGTCTCAGAATATTCACAAATGCACATATAACAAGATTTATTTAGACAACAGTAAATTAATTAAATTCATTTTGTGAAGTGTTAAATATTCCAATTAGAGCTGGCATTCAACTGAAATAAAAAACTCTTTAAATGTACTTGTCGGTAGACTGTAACATGTGGTACTTTACTATTTTTCAGATATCTTCCTAGAGACTATCCAGAGTTCCATGAATTGCCTAGATGCCAATAACAAAAATCATACCATTTTTTCCTTTTTTCTATTTAATTATATCTAAGACTAGAAAATAATTCCACTGAATACTGTGACCTTATCTATTATTTCAGATAGTAATTGGAATGTATTTGAGCATGTAAAATTGATATTAAATAAATCAATGCCTCAATAAATGTGTATTCATGAATTTGAGTTCTATGTGTATTAAAGACCAAGTAGAGTAGATTTGTTTTTTGCCTTGTTGTGGTCTCTGCTGTAGTTATTTTGAATATTAAATGATGAGCCCAACCTAAATGTTCCTCACTCCGACACATGAGTATAAATATTTGCTATGTTTATGGATATTAATTATCCATGTAATCCACCTTTGTCAAAACTATTATAGGTTCTGCCCTCTTCTTTCTGTCTTTTCCTTCTTTTTTAATTGGCATTTTGCTTTACAGAAGGCACTTGATTATCCTGTAGCAATCTTAATTTCCCAAATGCAGACTATTGTTTGATACAAACCTAAACTCTATGAATTTTATGCAAGGATCATTGATATTTCTATTGCAAATCAGTACAACGATAAAAAGCTTAGTTTAAGTGAAGAAAAACTGGATTCTTCACAACTACATTATTCAAAAATAGAAATTTGGAGTCATATCGCAGGATGGCATAGTAAGAAGCTCTTAGTGACAAACTCCTTCTCCAGAAACATCAAAAACCAAGCAGAATCTATCAGAACTCTGGAAAACAAGACTGGGTAAATAACAACCTAGGGGAATTCTGATCAGAAAAAGGAAACCCTAAAAAAAAATAGGAAAGCTCTGTGATGATTTCACTTGCCTGGCCCTACTTCCTTTCCCCCAACGTCATGCAGCAGTCTGTGGAATGCATGCCTCCTGGCAGCCCATACTCACAGTGTAGGGATTCACTCTCAGTCTGGGTCCCTAGTATCTGGTTATCAGGACACCTCTGGCAAGTTTAGTGTTTATGTATCTGTTCTAAACCACTTTCTGAAGACTGACTCAAAGTATTTAGCTTGCATCTGACTTCACCTGGGGTGGAGAAGTAGTGAGAAAAAGTGGCATCAAGCTGAGCAAACCACAGCTGCCTGGGGCAAAAACAGTTGACAGGAAATAAAGCAATTGGGAAGCCAGAGGAGAAGCTGCAGAGTGAGTTTTGTCTTGCTTTGTTTTGTTTTGAGGGAAAACAGGACACTAAGATGTATTTATGTATACAGAGAGATTTTTAAGAGTTACTGCATCCTTAAAAAGCTATGAAAATAAACTATTTACTGAAGACTGATCTATAGGTTCAGGAAAATGTGGGCTAAGTCTTGTAGGAAAGCCAAACTGCACTAAAAGCTCTAATAATTCAACTGTGACAGTTTGAATTTTGTGAATCACAGAAAAAAAAATATGCTTTTAAACTGATCCATTCCTGTGAGTGTGAGTCTTTTGATTGCATTAAATTATATTAAGTGGCATTTGATTAGATTACTTGATAAGTTTGCTTTAGGGTTTTTGATTGGACTCCATCAGTGAGGCATGACCCAGCTTGGGTGTCTGCCCTCTTGCTGGGTCTGATATAAATGGAGACACAGACAGAGAGAGACCAGGAGAAAGGAAGCCACCATACTGATCCTTCTATGTGTGAGAGAGGACTGCAGGAAACAGAGAAGCTTCAAGAGGCTGAAAGAGAGGTCCAGGATTCTGGACCCAACAGAGCACGGAGGCATAGTAAGAAGCCCCCAAGGGGCTTGGCCCATGGAATAGCTTAAGGCTGAGGAGATAAGCCATTCCTTATGCCTGCTTATCACATGGCTGGGCAGGAAGATCAACAGTAGCTGCCTTGTGAGAAAGCATCAGTGATGTTGCCTTGATTTGGACATGTTATTGGCTTGGAACTGTAAGACTTTCCCCTAATGAATTCCCCATTTTAAAAGCCAACCTATTTCTAACACTTTGCTCTGGTAGGCCTTTGGCAAATTAAGACAATAACCAACCAAGAAGACACCCCCTCCCTCCCAAAAAAAAAGCAAACCCTGGGGAAGAGTAAGAATCTGGCTTCCAGAATTAGCACATCGAACATCCAAATGCCAAGCCTCCAACAAAAAATTACAAGACACGCAAAGAATGAAGAAGTGATGACTCATTCAAAGGAACAAAACAAACAGACAGAAATTACTTTTGAAGAATCCCAAACAAAGACATTAAGTTAACTCTCTTAAATAAGTTCATTGAACTAAAGAAATCATGGAAAAGGTATTATAGAAAGCGAGGGAAAGAAATATGCATAAAAGGCAGAATTAGAAATTCTATAAAAGAGCCAAATGAAAATTGGAAATTAAAAGCACAACTGAAATAAAATTAAAAAAAAAAAATAACCAGAGGGATTCAACATCAGATTTGAACAGAAAGAAGAGAACATCAGCAACCTAAAAATAAGATAATTGATATCAATCACCCCAGGTCCAGAAAGAAAAAAAAAAAAGATTGAAAGAGTGAACTGAACCTAAGGGATGTATGGGAAACTATGAAGCATAGACATAAATGCAATATGGGGGTTCTAGAAGGAGAAAATAAAGCAAAAAGTGTTAAAAGAACCCCAACGATCTCCCTATAGGATAAACTCCAAGAGATCCACACTAAGACAAATTATAGTGAAACTACCAAAGGCTACAGGCAAAGAGAGGATCAAAACCCAGCAAGAGAGCAATGACTTGACATGGACAAGAGAATTTCAATACCATTAAGTGCTAATTTCTCATCTGAATCCATGCAGACCAGAAAGATGACAAATTTAACATGCTGGGGAAAAATGTACACCAAGGATTCTATGTCTGGCAAAACTGTCCTTCAAAAATGTAAATCAAGGATTCTATGTCTGACAAAACTGTCCTTCAAAAATAAGGAAGAAATCAATATATTCCCAAATAAACAGAAGCAGAAGGAGTACCACTGAACTTATTCTACAAGAAATGCTAGAGAGTGTTTCTGAGTAAAAAGGAAGGAGAGAAGACAATAACTCGAAAACATATAAAAGAAATAACATCAATGATAAAGATAATTACAAAGGTAAATATAAATGCCAGTATTACTGCAATCTAGGTTTGCAGCCCTACTTTTTACTTATTACATGATATAAAATACTAATGCATAAATATAATCTTAATTCTATGTCATTGACATGCAAAGTAAAAGTATATTGTTGTAATCTGTGACAAGAACAAAATGATGTGGGGAGATGTAGGAGTATAGAAAACATTGCATATACTACTGCAGTAAAGTCAGTATCAACTCAAATTGTAATATTATAGATTTAGGATGTAAACCCCAAGTTAACCACAGAGAATATCTAAATATATATACAGAAAAAGGAAATGGGAAAAGAATCAAAGTATTTCACTACTAAATGTCAACTATATGCAATACAAGACAGCAGTGGAGAAAACAAGGAGCAAAAATTTGTATAAGGTGCAAAAATTTGTATAAGCTACAAAAATCAAAAGGCTCGAGTAAATTCTGCCTTATAATTAATTAACTTGAATGTAAATGGTTTACATTCCCCAATCAAATGGTAGAGATTTTCAGAATGGATAAAAAGTGTGATCTAACTATACAATGGTTACAAGAAAATTGCCTTAGACTCAAGGGCACAAATATGTCTAAAAAATATTCAATAGAAATAATAACCAAAAGATAGCTTGGGTGGCTATAATTTATCAGATAAAATAGACCTTAAGTCCAAAACTGCCAAAAGAGAAAAAGAAGAACATTTTATATTATGAAAGGGTCAATTTATATAAAAAGATAGACCAATTGTAAACATATACGCCACATAAGAAGAAAGCTCCAAATATAGGAATCATATGTGAAAAAATTGAAAGGAGAAATAGACAGATCTACAATAATAGTTGGATACGTTAGCACAGGACTTTAAATAATGGATAAAACATTTGGTTAGAAGATCAATACCAAACCAAAGAACTTGAATAATTCTGGTAAACAACTAGACCTGACAGACTTATTTAGAATACACCATCCAAATAGCAGAATACCCATTCTTTTCAAATGCACATGAATTGTTACCCAGGATAGACCAAATGCTAGGTCATAAAACAATTCTCAAGAAATTAAGAAGCTTGCAATTACACCCAACACCTTCTCTGACCACAATGGAATGAAGCACAAAATCAGTAATAAAGAAGGAAAACTGACAAGTTCACTAACATGGAAATTAAACAACACACTCCCACAATCGGTGGACCAAAGAAGAAGTTGTAAGGGGAATCAGAAAATTCTTAGAGATAATGAAAATGAAAACACAAGATACCAAAATTTGGGGGTGGGAGCAAAGGTGGTATTCAGAAAGAAATTTATAGCTCTAATTGCCTACATTAAAGAAAAAGAAAGATCTCAAATCATTAGCTCGAGTTCACATTTTAAGGAACTAGGAAGAGAGACCCCGTTGTGACCTGACCCCTGGGGATGCCAACTGATCAGGTCAGCCTCAGTGGGAAGCAGCTCCTGAAAGCCCCTTCAAGCTGGAGAGACAAGTCTGTGCTGTACAAGGGTGAAGTGTTTATACAACCCAGTGGGAGGGGGCTTTGCCACGGAATACACCACTGGATAAGTACCTGGAATTGCTTGCTCTTGATTTCTGGGTTTAATGTATAGTCAAGGGATATATTTTCTTCATCCTTAACAGCTCCCTGTGCTATGGAATGGAAACAGACTGAAACATCTGCACACAAGGAAGAAAAGGTGGGGGGGGGAGTAGCTGGGAGATGGACACTAGATGTGTTCCTGATTTCCTCAACACAGCCAATTTTATTAGCTTATGTCTTCCTAAGAAGACATTGTTTTTTATTTTAATAAAATAATCCTCAAAGTATTGATCTTCAAAAGTTTAGCTGAGATGTTCAGGTGTCAAAGGAAGCTATTAGAGTAGACTTATTTCATGCCTTTCCCAGAACTGAAAATAGATTTCGTTACAGATATCTCTTTCCATAAGGGCAAGATTGTTATTTTCTTTGCCAAAGGGAGGTAGGTATAAAAAGGTCTTCTATTTTGGCAAAAATTAAAAGAGCAAGCAAAAGTGAAAGCAAAAAACCCTGTCAGGTATAAGGTACCCGAAAGTCCCATTAATTTTATATCCCTGCCATGTATAAAAAAATGTCATGTACCATTAATGCCACTTCTTGGAAATAGATTAAAAGTTCTGATCATAAATAAGAACAGGAAAAAAAAAACCTAACACAATCCAAAAGGAAGGCCCCCATTCCTGAGGACACCATCCTCCCTCTTAAGTGTTGCACTTAATTTTTGGAGAACACTTAAATATTGAGACCTAGGCCATCCTTAATAAATCACTAATGCTTGGAAATATACAACCAGAATTCCACTTCTTTGAGGTTGAAATAAATCTATATTTTCAGTTTTCACACTCAGACATTTTCTAAAACTATGAAGTAGTGGAAGAGAAGATGCTTAAAATCTGATAGAGAGAAGAGCATCATCTTATAAGGAACATGACTGTAACAGTCAGACAAGGGGTATCTTTACATCATTTACATTTTTCACCTCTTTCCCATCCGTGACTGCAAAGAAATAAGAGTGAATGATTAATTTTGCATGAAATATCCAGAATATACTCTACAAATCAGGAAGGTCTCAGAAGTTACTGTGTTGACAGTCCAAGATGCAGTTTGGAATTAACAAATCTTAGACTAGAGGAAAATATCTGGATGTCATCAATTGCCACAGTGATGCTGTCTGAATGATACTAGGAGTCAAAGATATATTTTGCATTCTTCCTGCTTTAGCAATCATTCACAAAAATTTGTGATTAGTTTAAGTTCCCAATTCACATTCTCAAGAAGCAGAATCTGATTGGCCCTGTTTTTATTGACAAAAAGCTGTCTTGGTTCATGTTAGAGATGAGGATTGTATTAGTCAGCTAAAGGGGTGCTGATGCAAAATACCAGAAATCTATTAGTTTTTAAAAAGGCTATTTATTTGGGGTAGAAGCTTACAGTTACCAGGGCATAAAGCACAAGTTACTTTCCTCACCAAAGTCTGTTCCCTCATGTTGGGACAAGATAGCTGCCGATGTCTGCAATGGTTTGGCCTCACTCTTCCTCCTAAGGTACCATGGTCCCCGCTTCTTCCAAAATTACCTGTAGGCTAGGATAAGTCTCATCTCTCTCCTGGGGCTCATTCCTCTCCAGGCTTAGCTGCTCTGCTCGCTCTACAACGCCAGCTGTAAACTATTGGGCTAATGGCTCGTCTGTCTTCCCAAGCCTCTGCCATGTCTGATGGAGACTTCCCTCCTTCCTCATGTATCTGCTTCTCTGTGTGTTAATTTCCTGGGCTCCAGCATTACAACTCCAACTTGAATTCCTCTTCTTTGTCATTTTCTCTGTGAGTCCGTACCCAATCAAAGCCTTAACCATAATTTAATCAAATAAATTGAAACTCTGAATCCAATATAATATAACATGCCCAGAGTAACAGACCAATTTACAAACATAATCCAATATCTATTTTTGGAATTCATAAACAATATCAAACTGCCACAGGGATCATCATACCCAGGGCAGACACTCCCAAGGAGGAGGGAGGGAATGTTACAGAGTAAAGGAGTCCATAGAGTACAAAACTATAAGCTCCTTAACTCGTTGTGGGATGTAGGTATGGCCAGGACTATCACAACCTCACCACTGCCCGCCAGTACTAATTAGACTAACCCAACCACTAAGTGGAGGTTTCTTCTCCTCTTTTACTTCCCTTATATTTTATTTCCACTTTGCATATATCTTTCACAAAAACATAGACTTCATTGAAGAATGCAACATTCCCAAGTGGAAAAGAATGATTTTTTGATTCCAGGAAAATAAATACAGTTAATCTTACTTCCTGGAACCTCCAAAGTACCTATTAAGCTCCACTATCTAGTTGGTTGACCTTAGGCCAGTCATTTTATCATTTTTTAAAGTATGAAATAGGTTAATACCCTTCCCTGTTTGTACCTGGTACATAACTCAGTTGGCCTGATTCTGTGCCTGGGGTGTTGAGAAGTGCTGTCTTTCACTTAAGGTCTTAAAGAATATTGAGGCTGTTAAATAATAGTGATCAGTTAGTTTGCATACAAGTATCTTGAGAAAGAGGGACATCCTATAACATAACAAAAATAGTTTTTAATTTGAGCACATGAATAATTAAATTGAATTTCTGTGCTACATGTGAATGGAGTAGAGTGAGGAAGGGTAGAATATAGAATACTAAGATTAAAAAATGATTTAGTGAGGACTTCCATTCATAGCTTCAACAAGTAAAGAGTTGGAATTCATCATTCCTTTGCTTGCAAAACAAAAAGCTTAACAAAAAAATACAAGTTGCAAGACAAGCCATCAACAAAAGCGGGAGAGAGAGGTAAATTCAGAGAGGCCTTTTTTCAACTTTATCTGCCTATCTAGATTGGAGCCATATACTGATAGGAACACTTAAATGCTTAATGGTATTTTCTTTTAAAATTGATAGATACTCAATGAGGATTAGGTGAGAGTGAGAAAGTTCTTTCAGGATGCATTTTTTATAGAAGCCCCCAAATTTCATGGCTTTATTGCCAGGAACCTCAACAATTTTTCATGGGGAGTATTTGAGAAATATCCCCTCATGGTTGGAAAAAAGAACATTAATCATTATGAAATACATCCAGAGATTTCTCCATACAGAAACCTACTCTCCAGCTAAGAAGATTTTGCGAGCCTTAATTCAGCTGGGGAAAGAACATTCTTCCCACTCCAGCCTCCAGTTCTCTCTGTTTCCTTTATCACTTAAGGAGGACAGACGGCATAGTCAACAGGAATCGTGGCTTCAGGGAAATAGATTAGAACCACTGGCCCCTGGTGACTTGTAATATAATTTCTTACTCTATGGATTTGCACATTCAAATTATTTCATACATGTGAGATCAAATATTTGTGCTTCTGAGTCTGGTTTATTTCACTCAAGATGATGTATTCAAAGTTTATCCATGTTGTTGCATCTATCATAAAGAATACTGAAGTTCATATTCAGTGAATATTATTCCTTTTTATCTATACATTACATTTTGCTTATCCATCTGTTCATGGACACTTGAGTTACTTCCACTTTTTGGTAATTGTGAATAATGCTGCTATAATCATAGATGTTATTTTGTGTTGTTTTGTTTTTCTTAATAATAACTATTCTAGTGGGTGTGAAGTGGCGTCTCATGATATTTTCTTTTTCTTTAGGTATTTGAAATACAACTTTTATTCTGATTCTAAATGTAAGGAAATCTATATCTAAGAAAAACTGGCACTCAACTATTTCTAGCAGCTTTATTCATAAGTTCCTCAAACATCAAACAACCAAGATGTCCCTCATTAGGTGAAGAGATTAATGAACTGTGGTATATCTATAGAAATAAACTAACTATCCAGGTGCACACAAATATTAGAAAATCTAAATGAAATAAAAACATAAGAAGCTAGTCTGGAAAAGATCTGTTTTAAAGTCTTATATAAGCAACATATCAGAGGTTGTCAGGACTTTGGTTTCGGTCTTTAATAAATGAAGCACAGAGAATTTATTATGACTCTCAAAATCTTCTCTGTGATATTGTAATGATAGATACATGACACTATGCATTTGTCAAAACCCATAGAAATTTGCAGTACAAAAGGTGAACCTTAATGCATATACACACACAAAAAAACACACAAAAAGCTTAGGGAGTCAAGGAGCCCAAAGATGGAAAGTAAATATGACAAAACAAACAAACTCGATTACAAATGAATGAAACAATAGTACTGAAGATGGTGTACTATGTAACTTTGGAAATAAGTTTTGAAATTCTAAAGTCAAAAAAGAAATGCACAAAAGCATTGTACTCCACAGTATAATTTTGTTTCCCCTGAGGGTATGGGTTAATGAAACCACTGTATATAGAGAATAGAATTGAATAATTCCATGGCTGGTGGGAGCCAGATTTCTCACTTTTGGAGTAGAAGGTTACAGATAAGCAACAGAAGGAGGCTAGCATGAATTGAGTAGGGTTCTACTATGAATTCACATTCTGCTTCATCCATTTTGTTAGTGTTCTACAGCTGCTGTAACAAGTTACCAAAAATGTATTTATCCTAAAAAAAAAAATTTATCATCTCATAGTTTTGGAGGTCAGAGGTCCAAAATGATTTTCAATGAACTAAAATCAATGTGATACCAGTATTACAGTCCTTTTGGAGGGCCAAGGAGAGAATCCATTCCCTTGCCTTTATCCAACATATCCCTGCAACTTCAAAGCTTAGCAATTGTATCACACCTCTTTTTTTGACTCTTGCCCTCCAACCTCTTATCAGGATCTCAGGATCCCTTCTGATTATCTTGTGCTCACCCATACAGTCCAGGAGAGTCTCCATCTCAAGATCTCTAACTTAAACATGTCTGCAAAGTTCTTTTTCCTTATAAGTTAACATATTCCCAGGTTCCAGGAATTAGGTTGGGAACATCTTTGGGAGGTGTTTATTCTCTTTACCACACACAGAGAGAGATGATTACATAGAGCCATATATATAGATGTACCAACTCATTTGTTATTTTCCTCATTCCTCTGAAATGGCCTAGAAGCAATGACTCCTTAATAGCAAGAAGCATATCCAGACCTAATTTCTAATTCTATTCTCCAAAAACAAGTAATCAGGTCACCTTGGAGGAATGTCTGATTCTAGGAAATATGTAATATGAGTATGAAGCACCAAGATGTAAGGAAATACTAAAACAAACACACAAATGAAAACGCAAGGATTGAGTATGCCAAAAGGATAGAGAAGTGACAGGAATTTCCAATGGCCAAAATGAAAAATTTTAGCAACAAAATAAAAACACATTAGATTACAACCCAATGTACAAAATAAATATTCATGAGTCCATACAAATATAAAAAAATGATTCAATAAATAAATTACAGGTATGAGAATAGACAAATCTCTCATGCAGAAGAATTCCAAATAATTCACATAGACACTGTACCCTCAAGAAGGTGACCATACCTCCACATTCCTTACTTCTTAAATAGTTTATAAAACAAATATTTCTTCTCTAAATATCTTATTTACATAGTTTGCTTTTTTCTTCTCAATTTGGACCATTAGCTTAATCTTACTGATTTGTTGAGTCTTTATATATATGTGTGTGCGTACATTATATGTATATATATATATCATTAATCTCTTTGAGTTATACACTTGTTTTCTCTCACCCTTTTAATTTCATTTTAATTTTGTATAGTGTCATTCAGGATATGGTTATTAAATTCCATATTCCAGGATATTCCATATTCCATATTCCAGGATATGGTTATTAAATTCCAAATTATTGATATAAAAATAATTTGAGTGCTCAATATTCCTATGCCAGTGTAATAAAATGTTTGCCCTTTTTCCTTTTTTCCTCTGTTTATTTATCAATGGAAAGATTTTCTCTGCTGACTTTGTGTATTTGTATCCTATGTTAGATTAAATGAATAAATACATTATAAGTATATTTTTTACTGTCTACTATTAAAATGCCTCCATGTCAGTATCAAATGCTTATTGATATTCAGTGAAACCATCTGAATTACCACCTTTAAAAGGAAAAAAGAAACCCAAATAATAAAACCAA
This sequence comes from Dasypus novemcinctus, assembly GCF_030445035.2. Classification (NCBI taxonomy): domain Eukaryota; kingdom Metazoa; phylum Chordata; class Mammalia; order Cingulata; family Dasypodidae; genus Dasypus; species Dasypus novemcinctus. The sequence goes on along the minus strand of NC_080679.1, from coordinate 129,675,677 downwards.
AATATAATCTGTTTTGAAAGCAGGGATACTTAGCTGACTTTGGTTCTGCTCTACACTGAAGGTTCAAGGAAGTGGGAGAAATATGCATCCTTAAGTATAGAGAGCATATAAAAATGTGTTCAGGTAATTGGAATGTGTGTGAATTCAAGATAAGAATTAATAAACAGGTGATTTAAGACGAGTGACCCTATTTTCTCAGGAGATTAAATATAGAGTGAGTGTTAACACTGGAAAATAGGACTATGATTATGAGTTATCCAATTCTCTGAAAGCAAGGGTAGGATGAATGTCAAAGGTTCTGGAAAAAATTGCTTCCTTCTTAAAACGTGCTTTACTAAATTCATTAACATAAACCCTAAACACCTACCTCTGGTTCACAGGAGATCACATACACTCATTTCTACTTGCTCCTTCACATAACATACAACTATAAACCATGGACCAATGCAAAAGGCAACCAAAAGATAAGGCTAAAAGCATAAAGAAAAAGGCAAGCAGCAGGGGATCCTAGCACTGAAAGGAACGCTTGTCAACACCCAACAGGAGGTTTGACTTTGTGCTGAACAAGACAGGACAAGCCAGACAAGCTAATTCCTACTGCAGATTGAATAGAACTCCCATTGACCTCAAGTTCAGCTCACAAAATGGGCCTGGGGGTATTTGTCAGAAGCCCTGCTAAAAATAAGCAATTAGAGAGAGTTCTCTTCTTTCCCACAAGGCCTGAGATTTTCTTTCTTCACCAGAGAAAGTGGATATTGGGAAGCATGGGCAAGGATGATCTTACTCCAAGAAATTCCCTGTCTAGGGGAACTCTAACTGCAGCCCTGAATCGCCTATAGCCCAAGGAAATATCAGACATACAGGAGGCACAGAGAGTATGTTTCCCACCACAAAGAGCAATAGTCAAAGAAGAACTGACCTTCCACCACAGGCAGGAGGTATCCCACTACACACAAAAACAGTCCTAGTAAATGTTCTTTGTCACCTTCTCCCATTAAAGTGACCAAACAGCCCAGCCTTTGGAAGGTCAATTCATCTCCTCAATCAGCATCAGGAGGGGACCAGGGAAGAACTCAGCAGCATGAAATAAACAAAACAGTTCAAATTTCCCTCCAAAATGCACTGAAAATTGTGTCACTGGAACCACAACCCACGAATACAGGCCAGAACTTTCATTCCAAACCTAAACAAGTGATATAGTTTGTTGTGATAAAAAAAAGTAAACAGGGCTCAGAGTCCCCTAAAACAAGAGCCAAAAATTGCCAGGGTGGAAGCAAATAGACAATCTCCTGTTAGAAAAGTCACAACTAGAAGAATAAAAGGCAATCAGTTGACATAAAAATTGAGATGAATCAGATATTGAAATCATTTAACAAGTATTTCAAAGCAACAATTATAAAAATATTCCAGCAGACAATTACAAATTCTTTTGAAACAAAGGACAAAATACAAAATTTCAAAAAATATTTTATAGAAAAGAACCAAATGGAAATAGTAAAACTGGAAAATACAGTAAACAAAATAAATAACTCCTTGCTGGATATACAGTAGAGACTAAAGAAAATAGTATCAGTGAACCTAAGGATTTACTCAATCTGACAAACAAAAAAAATGAAGACAAACTTAGGGACCTGTGGGACTAGTTTAAAATAACCAAAATTCATAGAAGTTGAGTCATAAAACAGGAGAAATAAAGTGGGGATGAAAAAATACTCGAAGAAATGTGACTAAAAGTCACCAAATCTGATGAAAGATAGATTCAGTAAGTTAAGAAAATAGGATAGACCCAAAGAAATCCATGCCCAACTAATCACAGTTAAATTTCATTAAATTATACGCAAAGAGGAAATTTTGAAAACAGTCAGAGATAAATGATCTTTTGAGGAATTCAAATTCATCTTCTGAAACAATAGAGGCCAAGGAGGAATAATAATTTTTAAGTGCTGAAAAATGTAAGTATAAACTATGTATATCCTATCTAGCAAAATTACCCTTCAGGGAAAAGAGTTAATAAATACATTTTAGATGAATATAATTAAAATAATCTTTCACTGTCAGGCAATGGCTTAAAGATTTCCTAAAAAGTGTTCTTCAAACAAAAAAGGAAATTATAAATTTGAACACAAAAGAATCTTGGAGCTTAAGAAAAGAAGAAGAAGAACAGAAAAGGCAGAAAAATAGGTACAGATAGTAGACTACCTTTTTTTCCCCACACATTTCCTAAAAGATTTGTGATAAAATCAAATTTAAAACAGCATTTGATATTCAACAATATTTTTTAAAAGGTGGAGAGTGAAGTGACCTAGGGGAAATTAAGACTTCCACACCTCACTAAAAATGAATAATATCTGGTACCAGTAGACTGTAATAAGTAGTCACATATGTACATTGTCATACCAAGGGCACATTCTAAGACAATTATAAAAGTAATAAATTCAAAAAGCACTGTGTAAATGAATCTAGATGAAATCCTAAAAAGTCTTTCAGTAACCTATAAAGAAGTCAAGAAATTATAAAGGAGAGAGAAATGGAGGAATCAAACAGAAAACAAACTAGAAAGTGTCAGATGAAATCCCTAGAAATTTCAATAATTATTTTTAATTTAAATGGTCTAAATACATCAGTTAAAAGACAGAAATCAGCAGAAAATAAAAGAATACTATACCCCAAAAATATACGCTGTTTAAATGAAAATCATTTCACATTAACAAAATGTATAGGGTGAATGTAAAAAGATAAAGAAATAGATATCATGCTAGTATTAATTGAAAAATCTACAGGAGTATTTATATTAATATCTGACAAAGAAGAATTCATTCCCAAAGAATTAGGAGTAAAAGAAGGATATCACATAATGATAAAAGAATCTATACATCCAGAATACATAAAAATACTAAATGTATACACACCAAATAATACTCAAAATACATAAAATACATTTCTCTTTGGTGGCACTGGATTGGGAAAAGTGGACATGGTGGACGATGGGTATGGGGAAAGGCAGGAAGAGATGAGAGGTGGAGGCGTCTTTGGGACATGGAGCTGCCCTGGATGGTGCTTCAGAGGTAATCACCGGACATTGTAAATCCTCACAGGGCCCACTGGATGGAATGGAGGAGAGTATGGGCCATGATGTGGACCATTGTCTATGAGGTGCAGAGGTGCCCAAAGATGTACTTACCAAATCCAATGGATGTGTCATGATGATGGGAACGAGTGTTGTTGGGGGGGGGGGGGGAGAGGTGGGGTAGGGGGGTGGGGTTGAATGGGACCTCACATATATATTTTTAATGTAATATTATTACAAAGTCAATAAAAAAATATGAATGGAAAAAAAATACATTTCTCTTAATCTGAAAGAGAAATAGACAAATGTACAATTATAACTGAGGACATCAATATCACCACCCCCCCAGAAACTGGTATTATTTCTATATAGTAAATTGGCAAGAATATAGAAGATTTGACAAAATTCAACCAAGAGTCTTATTCACATATAGAAACCACTCCAACAAAAAGAAGAATAAAAAATTTCAAGCACCCATGGATATTCATCAATATAGACCATATCTAAGTACATATGATAAACCACAACAAACTTAGATATTTAAATCATATAGATTAAGTTAACTCACCATAATTTTATGAAAGTAAAAATAACAGAAACACAAGAAAATATATTTGGACAGCATAAAACACATCTATGAAAAATCAATGGGCTAAAGGTGAAACCTGAAAGGAAATAAAACATAATAATAATTACAACTGAAAGAAATGGAAATATAGTAAATGTATGAATATATACTAAATCTGTAATGAGGGGGTGATTTGTCATCATTAATGCTTACATAAAAATAAAGATCTCAAATTAATAGTCTAATTTCCCACCTAGAAAAATATAGGGAGAAATAAACCCAAGGAAACAGAAGGGAGAATGAAATTAATAAAAATAGAAATAGAACAAAAAAATACTCAAAATAGTCAACAAAACCAAACCAAGTATTTTAAAAAAAAACAATAAAATTGATAACTCCGTAGTAAGACTGACAAAGATAAAATGATAGAAGACAAAAATCACCAATATCAGGAATGAAACCTGGCATATCACTACAGTTCCTAATGCTATCAAATATATTATGCTAACAACTCTGATAACATAGAAGAAATGTACAAACTCCAAAACACACAAACACACACACACAATCTACCAAAATTCAATCTAGGTAAATTAATAAAATTGAATTCATATTTCAACACTTCTGAAAAAGCAATCTCCAGGCTGAGATGTTTTCATTGGAGAATTTTATCAAACATTAAAAGTATAACTATTATCAATTCTAAGCAATCTCTTTAAGAAAATAGAAGAAAAAGGAATATTTTTCAAGATATAGTCTGGAACTCTGATTGCCTTCCTTTGATTTTAAAAATTAGACACAGGTCGCACACAGAGTGGGAGCAGAGATGGTGTCAGTGTAAGGGTGCATTCACCTCTCTCTCACAAAAAATGATTGAGCCCATGTGAGCTGTTTTGGAAACCCACAGAGCAGGAAACTTCAGGACATTGATCTGGAGAGAGCTGGACAAAAGGATAAATTACTCAAGGTGCTGCTGGCTTGTTGCATGTTTGCTGTGTTTCCTCTCTTTAGTTTCCTTTTTCTGCATATACCAATTTTTTTCTACCAATGTTATCTCTTTTCCTTCCTTTATCTATCAATCTTCTGCTTTCTGTTGTTGTTCTTACATTCTGCCTCTCTATTTAGTCCTCAGTTTTTCTGGTTTTTATTTCTACCTCAACTATTCTGTTTTCTTTCTTTTATTAACTTTTTTCTTTTTGTCTTTTCTATTTCCCTCTCTCTCCATCATTCTGAGCTTTAATTCATTCTATATATTTTTTCTCTATTTGGTTTCCCATTTCATTGTTGGTATTCCACATTTTTATTCCTATAACTCTACACTGCTTACAAGAGTTAAATATTCATTTTACTAGGTCTTACATAGTTCTTCTTCTTTTACTATTATTATTACTATTAATCTTTTTCTTTTCTTAGATCTTTTGCTTTCTCTAGTCATAATTTTTTTCTTTCAAGGGAACATAGACAACAGCAAGGAAATAGAACAGGAGGAACAAAGTGTCAAAGAGAAAAATTAACACACACACAAAAACAGTAACTAAATAAAACCCTAGAGAAAGAAGCTAATCAACTGAATTAACATATCAAGATGAAAAGATGATCAGACATCAATAAAAAATTACAAATCATACTAAGAAACAGGAAGACATGACCCAGTCCTATGAACAAATTAAAAACCAGGAAGTGATTCAGAACATAAAAGAACTAATCAATGATGTCCAAGCAAATATTATGGACCAATTTAATGGAGGAAAGGAAGAGATTAAGGATATTAAGAAGACACTGGGAGAACATGCTGAAGAAATTGTAAAAATACATTAAAAAAAATAACAGATAACAGTGAGCAGGCAGAGGAAAGAATTAGCAATATGGAAGACAGTATATCTGAAATCAAACAGATAGTAGAAAAGATAGATAAAAAGATAGAAAAAATCAGCAGGGACTTAGGGATTTGAATGACACCTTAAAATGCACAAACATATGCATTATGGTCATTCCAGAGGGAAAGGGGACAGAAGGAGTGTTGGAAGTAATAATGACTGAAAACTTCCCAACTCTATTGAGGGAGATGGATGTACATGTCCAGGAAGTGCAGAGCAGCCAGAACAGTCTAAATCCCAACAGGTCTATCTGACGACATATACTTGTCAAACTCTCCAATGCTCAAGACAAAGAGAAAATACTTAAGCAGCAAAAGAAAAGAGAATCATCACATACAAGGGAAGCTAAATAAGATTAAATGCTGATTTCTTATCCAAAACCACGGAGGCAAGAAGACAGTGGTATGTCAAAGTATAAATGAAAAAGATACTCTATCCAGCAAAGCTGGCATTCAAAAATGATGGAGAGTTCAAAATATTCACAGATAAACAGAAATTAAGAGAGTATGACAATAAGAAACCTACCCTTCAAGAAATATTAAAGGGATTTCTGTAGATTGAAAGGAAAAAACAGGAGAGAGAGTTGTAGGAGAGTGTAAGAGAAACTAAAAATACAAAAAAGAAATATGAACAACATATGACACACAAGAACCCAAAGAAAATAGACCAATGTAAGTAATTCCTTGAGAGGAATAATACTGAATGTTAATGGATTAAATTCACCAGTCAAGAGACCCAGATTGGCAGAATAGATAAGGAAATATGATCCATCTATATGCTGTCTTTAAGAAAGCCATCTTAGACCCAGGGATTCAGGGAGGCTGAAAGTGAATGGCTGGAAAATAATCTTGCAGGCAAACAATAACTAAAAAAGGGCTGACGTAGCTATATTAATATTTTAAAAATAGACCTTAAATGCAAAACTATTATAAGGGAAAAAGACAGATACTATATATTAATAAAAGGGGTAATCTTTCAAGAAGAAAGAAAAATCACAAATACATATGCATCTAACCAGAGTACCTCAAAATACATGTGGCAAACACTGCAAAAACTAAGTGGAAAAATAGATTACTCTGCAATTATAGAGGGGGACTTTAATACACCATTATCCACATTAAACAGAACATCTCAACAGAGAATCAATAAAGAAACAAAGACTTTGAATAATATATTAGAGGATCTGGACTTAACACACATATACTGAACACTACACCCAAATACAGTAGGATATACATTTTTCTCAAGTGTACATGAATCATCTCCAAAATAGACCCATTCTAGGACTCAAAAAAATTCTTAATGCATTCAGAAAGTTTAAAATTATACAAAGTAATTTCTCTGACCACAATGGAATGAAGCTGGAAATCAGTAAGAACAAGAGAACCAGATTAGGCATAATGATATGGAAATTAAACAACACACTCTTAGACAAACAGTGAGTTGAGGAGGAAATAGCAAAAGAAATCGGTAACTACCTTGAAATGAATGAAAATGACAACACAACATATCAAAACCTATGGGATGTAACAAAAGCTGTACTGAGAGTGAAAGTCATAACCATAAATGCATATATCAAAAAAGAAGAAAGAGCTAAAATCAAACACCTAACTGCACACCTGGAGGAATTAGAAAAAGAACAACAAACTAACCCCAAAGGAAGTAGAAAGAAGGAAATAACAAAGATTAGAACAGAACTAAATGAAACAGAAACAAAGAAAGCACTAGAAAAAACAAAAAAAAAACACAAAAGCTGTTTCTTTGAGAAGACCAATAAAATTGACAAACCTTAAGTTAGACTAACAAAGAAAAAGAGAGAGAAGATGCAAATACACAAAATAAGAAATGAGGATGGGGATATCACCAATGACCCAGAAAAAGAGTATCATAAGAGGATATTTTGAAAAATTATATGCCAACAAGAAGGACAATTTAGAGGAAATGGACAAATTCCTAGAAACACACAAGCAGCCTACATAGGCAAAAGTAATTCATAAACTCAACAGACCAAGCTAGACAACAGACAAGATAGAATCAGTCATCAAAAACTTTCCAACTAGGAAGCAGACTTGGCCCAATGGATAGGGCGTCTGCCTAACACATGGGAGGTCCACGGTTCAAACCCTGGGCCTCCTTGACCCGTGTGGAGCTGGCTCATGTGCAGTGCTGATGCGCACAAGGAGTGTCGTGCCATGCAGGGGTGTCCCCTGAGTAGGGGAGCCCCAGGCGCAAGGAGTGCGCCCCATAAGGAGAGCTGCCCAGCATGAAAGAAAGTGCAGCCTGCCCAAGAATGGTGCCACAAACACGGAGAGTTGACACAAGATGATGCAACAAAAAGAAACACAGATTCCTGGTGCCATTGATAAGGATAGAAGCGGTCACAGAAGAACACATGGCAAATGGACACAGCGAACAGACAACTGGGGGAGGAGGAGGGGAGTGAAATAAATAAAAAAATAAATCTTTAAAAAAAAAAAAACCTCCCAATTAAGTGGAGCTGAGGACTAGATGGCTTCACAGGTAAATTCTACTAAACATTCTGGAAAGAACAAACACCAATCCTGCTTAAACTACCAAAAAATAGAAGTAGAAGGAACATTGCCTAACTCATTCTATGATGCCAACATTACCTTAATACCAAAGCCAAACAAAGACATCACAAGAAAGGAAAATTACAGACCAACCTCTCTAATGAAACTAGATGCTAAAATTCTCAACAAAATACTTGCTAATAGTATTCAACAACACAGCAAATGATCAAGTGGGTTTCATCCCTCGTAGGCAAGGATGGATCAACATAAGAAAATCAATCAATAAAATACGTAACATAAATAGATTGAAAGAAAAAAATCACATGATCGTCTCTATAGACCCAGAATCATCTCTATAGACTCAGAAAAGTCATTCAACAACACACAGCATCCTTTCCTGATAAAAACATTGCAAAAGACAGGAAAAGAATGAAACTTTCTGACCATGATAAAGGGTATATATGAAAAACCCACAGTTAATGTCATAAACAATAGTCAAATCCTAAAAGCTTTCTTCAGGAAAAAGACAAGGATGCCCACTATCACCACTTCTATTCAACACTGTGTTAGAAGTACTTGCTCTAGCACTGAGGTAAAAAAAAAGATATAAAAGGCATCCAAACTGGAAAGGAAGAAGTAAAAATTTTACTATTTGCAGGCAACATGATTCTATACATACAAAGTCCTGAGAAATTTACAACAAAGCTTCTAGAAATTTTTGACTAGTTCAGTAAAGTTTCAAATTATAAGATCAACATACAAAAAATCAGTGATGTTTCTCCACAGGAATAATGAGTAATCCGATGAGGACATCAACAAAAAAATACCATTTACAATAGTAACTAAAAAAATCAAGGAATAAATTTAACTGAAGATGTAAATGACTTATACACTATAAGTTGCATAGAAAACTATACAACACTGTTAAAAGAAATCTGAAAACATGTAAATAAATGGAAAAATTATTCCCTGTTCATGGATAGGAAGACTTAAACATCATTAAGATATCTATCCTACCCAAACTAATCTACAGATTTAATGCAATTCCAATAAAAATCAACCCAGCATTTATTACAGAATTGGAAAAACTAACATGATATTTATTGGAAGGGCAAGAGGCCCTGAATTGCCATAAACATATTGACAAGAAAAATGAAATTGAAGAAATCACACTACCTGAGTTTAAAACATACGACAAAGCTACAGTGGTCAAAACTGCAAAGTATTGGCACAAGGATAGACATACTGACCAATGAAACCAAAATTGAAAGTTCTGATATAGATCCTTGGTATACAGTTAACCAATGTTTAACAATGCCACTAAATCCACTCAAATGGCCTCTTTAACAAATTGTGCTTGGAGAACTGAATATTCATATCCAAAGAATGAGAGTGGAACACCATCTCATACCTTATAAAAAAATCAACTCAAGATGGATCAAAGCTCTCAATATAAAAGTCAATGCCTTAAAGACTTCGGAAGATAATGTGGAGAAGCAACTACAAGACCTTGTAATTGGAAATGTTTTCATGATTTTCACACCCAGAGTAAAAGCAGTGAAACAAAAAAAGAGATAAAAGGGATCTCCTCAAAATTAAAAACTTTTGCACCTCAAAGTAAGTTATCAAAAAAGTCAAAAGGCAGCCTTCCCAATGGGGGAAAATATTTCGCATTCATATATCTGATAGGAGCCTAATATCTAGCATATATAATGAAATCATGCCCCTCAAAAATAAAAAGACAACCCATTTATAAAATGACCAAGTGACTTAAAAAGACACTTCTCCAAGAAGGAAATTCAAATGGCTAAAAAGTGTATGAAAAGATGCTCAACATTGCTAGCTAGTAGAGAAATGGAGTTGTCCTGGGTGGTGCTACAAGGACAGTTACTAAACATTGTATGTCTTCCCATGGCCCACTGGGTGGACTGTGAGAGAGTGTGGGCTATGGTGTGGACCACTGACCATGAGGTGCAATGGTGCTCAGAGATGTATTCACCAAATGCAATGAATGTCTCATAATGATGGAGGAGGTTGTTGTTATGGGTGGAGGAGTGGGGTGAGGGGGTGGGGGTATATGGGGACCTTATATTTTTTGAATGCAACATTAAAAAAATAAATAAAGAGAAAAAAATAAAATAAAAAACAAGGGTTTAAAAAAAAACTACAATGAGATACCATCTTACACCCATTAGACTGGTGGCCATTAAAAAAACAGAGGACTACAAATGTTGGAGAAGATGTGGAGGAATGTGAACCCTCATCCACTGCTGGTGGGAATGTAGAATGGTCCAGCCATTGTGGAGGACAGTTTGGAAGTTCCTCAAAAAATTAACTATAGAACTGCCATACGATCCAGCAATTCTAATGCTGGGTATACACCCAGAAGAATTGAAAGCAAAGACACAAAGAGATATATGTACACTAATGTTCATAGTGGCATTATTCTCTATTGCCAAAATTTGGAATCAAACCAACTGCCCATCAACAGATGAATGGGTAAACAAAATGTGGCACATACATACAATGGAATATTACTCAGTTTTAAGAAGGAATACAGTGCTAACACATGAGATAACATGGATGAATCTTGAGGACCTTATGTTGAGTGAAGCAAGCCAGGCATTGAAGGACAAATATTACATGACCTCCCTGATATGAAAAAAGCAAATCAAGCAGACTCAGAGAGGTTTAGTCTGGAAGATAAATTTACAGGAAATAGAAAAGGAGAAGATGGTTGTCACCCAATGTCCACATGGGCATAATATGATAAGGTGGAAATGAGTAATTGGACAGTGAAGGTATATGACAGGAGTGTAGTGATATTATTGGGTTAGGTGGTATAAGTATGTCAGGGAGATTAGAGTAGGAGAGTGGGTTGGACAGTTCATCAAACTGGGAGGAAGGTTGAGAGAGAGACCAGGTGAAACTGGAAATTGGCAGGTATATGGTTGAAAGTACAAAGTTAGGAAAGCTCATATGGCAACATGACAAGGGAGAGTTACTGGTTTATGGTGTTGGATGAGGGGGTATTTGGAATAGGGTGAACCAGGAGCTGGCATCTAGGGAATGTGCAAGTGATCATTTTTTCATAATGTGTTGTATCATGGGGTAGAGACCCACATAATGAGCAGGAAGGTGTTGAGGATCTATATGTTGAAAACATAGGACATATATGTTCTCAGACAGAGGTCAGGAATCTCTTGAGAGCATGTTCAGTTCCTAATAGGGGAGGACAAACCAGTGTGTCAAGTCCTCATTGTTGTTGCAAGTAACTAGGAATCTTGTCATCCAAAAAGTGAAGCCAGATAGTTACCTTGGGCCCTGAGTAGAGGGAGAGGGAGGAATAGAATAGATGGAACAGGGGGTATTTATTGGGTGGTGGAAGTGTCCTACATGATCTTGCATTCATGCACACAGGCCATATTAAATATAATAAAAAGTTATAAAGGGGTATGGTCTAAAATGTAAACCATAATTTAATCCATTGACCATGGTTAGTAGCTATTTTTCACCATTTGTATGTCAGTTTTAACAAATGTACCATCTGCATATAAAAAGGTATTAATATGGGAAGAGGGAAAGGGGGAGGAAGTTGGATATATGGGAGTCCCCTGTATTCTGTAAGTGACTTTACTGTGACCTTAAAGTTCTTTGAAAACAAAATGAAAAAAAGTAAGACATTGGGGAATAAATGGAAGAAAATGTCACTGAATATACAAGATAACAGATAATACAGTGAAGAAAGACAAAATGTCAAAAAAAACTTTCATATTTTTCATTATTTTTGAATATCCCATTTTAAAATTTTATTTTAGTTTTTTCAAATGTTTAAGTATTTTGTTTGTTATATTTAAACCTATCATTATTTCATTTTCCTCTTAATTGTATGTGGGTTTTTATTGGCTCACTTTTGAAGAAGCTTTGGATCACGGGAGGGTTACAACTGGGACAGGGGAAGATCATTGGTGTGGGTTGTCAATGATGGGGGATACATGGGAGGAAGTTCAAATGGGCATACATATAAGGTACACAAATGTGTTCAATTGTTCACAGGGCATCATCACTGTTGGGGGAGATTCACACAATAACCAGAAGAATATTGAGCTCCCATCCTGGAGAGCTCTGCCACATTCTCTAATGGAACAGCAGCAATGCCCCAAGAACAGGGGCAATGACTTGCAAATGAGGGTGGTCCATTGATGGGCCCTTGATATTGATGACTATGCTTATAAGACTTTGCTCTAGAAACTGAAACTTACTTAGTCTTATAGGGTGCCTAAGAGTTACCTCCTGAGAGCTTCTTTCTTGTTCAAATATGGCCTCTCTCGAGGCAAACTCAGCATATAAATTCATTACCTTCCCCCCAGCGTGGGACATGATTCCCAGGGATGAGCTTTCCTGACATTGAGGAATTACTACCAAGCATCAACTAGCAATGCAACTGGGAAAAAAAAAAAAAAAAAAACTTGAATAAAAGGGAAAAAGGTAAAGACAAATGAGTTGATATGTCTGAGACCTCAAAGTGAGTTGGGAGGTCATCCGAAAGGTAATACTTATGCACATCTCAGCAGGATCTCATAGACTGCCAAAGTAGATACTACCCCAAATAGTGGGGCTTCTAAAAATGCTCTGGAGTCACCTAGGTCCTATGGTCAGGGCAGATAGCTTCAGAGTTTGGTGGCTTGCTAGCAGGCTCTACCTTAAAGTTTGTGCTCCTGAGAGTGACAGAGTAGGACTCAGTTATGGCTTCCCTACACATGGCTCATCTGTACCTTCTATTTGAACCTAGAGTTGGTGCTGGAGTTGGTAGATATACATCCAAGAGACTTAAATCTTTGGATGATCCATGTGCCAGCTGAGCCCTGAGCCTCAGTGGAGCTGAAACACCTATTCTCCAGTTCATTGGACTCACCCAGGATAACTAACAAGGAGGTGAAGATGGGCAGTCACCACACCAAGAAACGAGAGAGCCTACAACTGCAAGTAATGTAGTCCCATCCATCAGTTGTATGGGATCGAAGCCTCCTCTCAATTAGAGGTAGAGTGGACATCACCATCCTAGAATCCTCAGGATTGGGGAATAAAATATGGACTAGACTGGATTTACTGGTATTCTACTATTGACTTATTATGATTCTAGTAATGAATGAAATTACAACATTGATATAGAGACAGTGCCACTGTAGACTCCAAGGGTCTAAAATTAATTGTATTTCTAAATATTAACAATGAGCTTGATCAAATTGAAATAAAGAACAAATTGCTCCATTTACAGTCACTCCAAAGAAAATGAAATATTTTTGTGTATACTTGAGACACACAGGATTTGTAAGCTGAAAATTACAAAATGCTGATTAAAGAGATCAAAGATTTACCTTAATGGTGACATGTATCATGTACTTTGAAGTAGAAGACACAATGTAGGTGAGATGTCAGTATTCCTCAAATTGATGTATATGTTTAATGCAGTTCTTATCAAAATCCCAGCAAGGTTTTATGTGGACATAGGTCAGCTTATTCTAAAATACATATGTTGAAAGGCACATCCTTAGAATATTTAAAGCAATATTTTAAAAGAAGAATAAAGTGGGGGAAAAAAGCATTCTATACAATATTAAAATTTATTTTATACCTACATTAATGAGTACATTGATTTGTCTGCATAAGGATATGTATATGCATATAATTATATAAAAAAATGAAACAGAGAACATACAAACTGACCCACACATATATGTCCAAATAAATTTTGATGAAAGTGTAAAAACAATTCAATGGAGAAAGGACAGTTCAACAAATGATTCTGGGAACAATTGGACATCCATAGACCAAAAATAAACCTTGCCCTAAACGTTATACTGTATATAAAAACTAAATCAAATGGATCGCCGACTTAAATGCAATAGAGAAAATGATTAAAATTTAGAATTTGAAAGGACATGCAAGAAAATCCTTGGTATTCAGGGATAGTCAAAAAGTTCTTAGATTGACACCAAACTCTTGATTTATAAAAGGAAAAGTTAATAAATGGACCTCGGCGATATTAAAAATTTTTGCTCTGCAAACTACTCAGTTAAGAGTAGTTAAGAGTGACTTGCAAAAACAAGTCACACACAAAGAGAAAATATTTATTAATCACATATCTTGTTGCTGTTTTCCCGGGCTTGCTCCTTTCCTTGGGGCCTCGCCGGGCGGGGCTAGCGGGTTTGCTCTCTCAACGTACCGCTGCTGCCTACTTCCTGCTCAGCCACTTATGCCTCTGCTCGACCCCGCTGGAGCGGGAGAAACAGAGGGCACGTGGAGAGGGTCGGTAGGAGCCAGACCGGAGAGGGCGCACTGCTGCACCGAGGTTACCGCGGCAGAGGAGGGCCCAGAAGAGGAGCCGAGCAGGTAAGGACACGCAGAGACTTTCACACACAGCGACCACTCTGGAGATGCAGGCTCATGGCGCAGGTCTGGTTTATTGAGGAAGTGCTACAGCTTATATGGGCAGGGAGAAGGGGTTGGTGCAGCGTGGCAAATCTTTATAGGCTGTGGCACGGTGGCGATGTTGATAGGCTGTTGGATTCTTGTTACCAGTGGAAGAGGAAGACTTCAGTTATCGGCCATTTTAGGAAGAGCTGTTGCAGCATGCCTACAATATCTGACACAGAAACAAAAACTAGAATATAGAGTATTTGCAAAACTCAACATTAAAAAAAATCACATAACAGTAATGAAAAATAAATCCATTGAGAAAATAAGCAAAATACGTGAAGAGTGATTTCACTGAATAGAATATACAGATGGCAAACAAGCACCCAAAAAGATGTTCAATCTCATTAGCAATTAGGAAAATGCAGATTAAAACTACAAGAGGTATTATTATACACTTATCAGAATGGCTAGAAGAAAAATTGTGACATAAAAAACTGGTCAAAGAGATGGAGAATTTGAATCAAGTCTATATTGCTGATGGAAATTTAAATGGAACAGCCACTCTGCAAAGAAAAAAAAATCTGGTTTCTTATAAAATTAAACATGCAACTGCCATATGTCCCTGCAATGTTACTCCTGGGAATTTATCCCAGAGAAATAAAAACTTATGCTCATGCATAAACCTCTAAATGAATGTTTATATCAATTTATATCAGTTTTCTTTGCAGTAGTCAAAAGTTGAATACGATCTAGATGTCCATCAGTAGGTGAATGGTTAAACAAACTCTGATACATCCTACTCAGCAATGAAAAGGAACAAGCCAGTGCTATCATCACAACTTGGGCGAATCTCCAGGGAGTCATGCTAAGTGGAAAAAGCCGATCACAAAAGGTATCCTTTTATTTAAATTTCTTAAATTGTTAATTTTTTCAAAGAATGAGGAACAGATAATGGTTGTTAGAGTTTAGTAGTGGAGGTTGTAGGGAAAACCCATAGTGTTGGTCACAACAAAGCAGTATAAATGATCCTTCTGGTGATAAGACTATTCCATATATTGACATCAACAGTGGCATTCCACTATAGTGCTGGAAAATGTTAGCATTAGAGCAAACTGGATAATGGGTTCCAATGATCCCTCTGAATTATATCTAACAACTGCGTGTATATCTATAATAATCTTAAAGTAAACATGTATTTAAACATATATCTGAGATTTGCAAGGTAACTCTGAATACCATTTGCACACCTATCTAGACTTGAACTTGTGGGGTGGGAATTTTGTAGTACAAAGTGTGATTGAGATAGCTTTTCAGGTTGCCGGGTTAATATTATTAGCAATTTTTCATCATTTTGCTCAGTATATTGAATCTGGAAAGGACTTAATTAGAATTATGAATAAGAATAATCTGGTCATCAGAAACGTAGATTGCCCAGTGTGATTAAAAATGCCTGCTTTATAAGAAATCCAAAAGTGAATGGCCCTAGTGTGGATACATGTTCCAGAAGACAAAAGAAGATAAAGTATATTGTGGATTGCAAATGGAATCTTTTTTACCACGTGGAAAATTAGAGTAATACAAGGGCTATTGGACAGTAATGTTCAGCATAGTTTCTTATCTTCCAGTGTAGTATACTTTATGTTGTACAGCTGAAATTGAAAAAACTATTCAGTCTTTCCAGCTGCTGTTGGACCACAGACTCAGAGAAATACATTTGAGGTCTTCATCCTCCACATTTCCTCCACTACCCAAAGTATAAGAGGCTCCTCCTGTGAATCCAGTCATATAATAGCTAATTACAGGGTTTTGAATGTGAGAATTTTTTACTAGAGACATAAGCTGACAATGAAATTTACAACCTAATATAATATATATAATATCAATGTTTTTGGGGAATATTTCTTTAAAATATAAACCAATACACCGTCTCATAAAAACATATAACATATCATGAAGCAGTAATTGTAGATTCTGTGAAAAGTATATTTTACCAGCATTTTCATTACCTTGTATGATAGAAGATTAGACAATGTAGAAAAGGGAGAAGAAGATATGAAAAAGGTATTTGCCTTCAGAAAGACTTTGATTCTATCCAATGAAACAATTTTTCTTGATGAACTGGAGTCATAAAATCCATAGACAGAATAAGATTAATATTTCATTTCATTTCATTGTATTTACTTTCTTTTATTTTCTTTTTGATATGACAAATCAAGGCAGAAAGAAAAGTGAGCACCTGTGTCACTCTCCATGATCCACTATCCTTGTAACTCATGCTGAGTGAAAAATTGTCTCCCTAACTATGAGACAGCAGAAAAAAGAGCCAACCTTTAGGATTTTGAAATCTGAAATAATAACTGAAGGTGAAATATAAGGGAAGGAAGTGGGAGGAGAGAGAAAACGATGAAGTCAGATTTCTGGAAATTACTGAATAATTTCTGTTACCAGGAAAAAAGCTACAGTTAACTATAGACTGAACAACAGAAAGGAAAGTTGAAAATGCAGATATATGGAGAATACAAGCTATAAAATATCGATTTAAACAATTTTATGTAAGGGAGGGCATAGAATAGCAGTTAGGCAGAGAAAGAATTTCATGTTTAGTCACTTGAATTCTAGCAGAATGCTTGTAATTTTACTTTATATTACTGAAAAAAATTTGAGAATTTTGTATCATTTCAGCACAAATAGAGTCGTCATCTTTGAATCATAATCTGTGAAGGTTTCCCATACTCTTTATCATGTTCCCAGCTCCCTTAATTCCATAAGCTTGTAAGGATGGTTTTATATGCTCTCCCTGCATTTAGTAAAAACTAATGGAGTCTAAGGACCAAAAGAGAAAATCAACCTTATTTTAAAGGCACAAATAACCAGTTTCTAGAGTGAAGGTAATAACATGAGTACAATATTAAAGACATTTTAAAAAATAGGAGGAAGACTTCTGGTTGCAAAGCCGTGATATATGAATGGATATTGGACTCAATCCCTTGTTATTAACAACTAAAAATTTGTTCAAAATATACAAAGCAACAGTTTTCAGTCAGTAGTCAAAGACAGTACAGGCAGGTTTTCCGAAGAAAAATCAATCACTCTAGGTAAGAATGAATCACATTCTTCAATAGCTTTTTCCTTTAATGCCTGAGACTATATTTCATACCATATCCCAGAAAAATAGAGCACAGAAACCAATGGCCTTGCAAGGTGGAGGAAAGAGACATAAAGTTTGGGGATATTGACACCTGTAATTTGAAGGACAGAGAAGGAGCCCTACAAATATTCATGGGATCACCTTGAATCTTTGCCTGAAAATGAAGATGCACATGCCCAGAGTAAGTACCCTAGAGCTCTGGCTTAGGAGAGGTGGTGAAGGGTAGTGAGATACTCTGGAAGACCAATGGCACTGAAAGTCTTTGGGTTCCAATCCAGCATCTACCTACCACATGGGTTCAAACCCCGGGCCTCCTTGACCCGTGTGGAGCTGGCCCACGTGCAGTGCTGATGCGCGCAAGGAGTGCCCTGCCACTCAGGGGTGTCCCCGCGTAGGGGAGCCCCACACGCAAGGAGTGGGTCCCGTAAGGAGAGCCGCCCAGCGCCAAAAGGAAAGTGCAGCCTGCCCAGGAATGGTGCCACACACAAGGAGAGCTGAAAAGGTAAAAACTAAAACTAAAACTAAACTAAACTAAACTAAAATAAAATAAGATCCCAGAAAGCTCTCATCTTAGGAATGCTGAGCATGTAAAATGCCTAAAATAAGCCTGGACAGGTTAAAATTTATTTCACATTAAATTAATGCCTGCCATAATCAATCTCAACACACTTTAAAAGAAGACCACAAAATACAACATTCCAGTAACAGGGTAAAGAAAGTCCAGCAAAAACATGGAATAAAAAATGACTTCACATGTGAAGAATTTAAAAAAAAAGGTAATCAGTTACCTGGAAAGGGAAAAACAGTCCCTAGGAACACATGAGAAATGATACAACTAATGGAATTAGCAGAAAACATTAGAAAAGTTATTATAAATATGTTTAGGAATATAAACTAAAAAGGTGAACACCATAAGTGAAAATTTGGGGGGGTGTGATTTGGCAGAGAAATGGAACTTATATATAAAAGAATAAATCAATAATTAAAGATTTGAAACGCAAAATGCTTACAATGACAAATTCACTGGATGGGATTAACAGCATATTGTATATTATAAAATAAATGATTAGGGAAATAGAAATATTCAAACATTAGCACAGATAGGACGAAACTGAAAAATACACACAGAATCAGTGACTTCTGGGCTACTATTAATCAGTTTAAAATATGAGTAACTGGAATAATAAAAGGAGAGGAGAGAAAGAAATTGTGTCAGAACTAGTATATGAAGAAATAATAGAATATCTTTTTAAAACAACAAAAAAATGATACCAAACCACATATATAAAAAGCTTAATCATTACCAAGCAACATGAAAAAAAGAAACCATATCTGGATAATCAAATTTCTATAACAATAGGTAAAGAATTATTTGTAAAGTAACCAGAAAACATGTTATATTTAGAAAATAGTAATAGGAATGTCTACCAGATTCTCAAAAAAATTAAGGTAAAACATAACATCCTTAAAATTCTAAGGAGAAAAATTAGCCTAAAACGGACTTTGGCCCAGTGGTTAGGGCGTCCATCTACCATATGGGAGGTCCGCAGTTCAAACCCCGGACCTCTTTCACCCGTGTGGAGCTGGCCCATGTGCAGTGCTGATGCGCGCAAGGAGTGCCGTGCCACGCAAGGGTGTCCCCCGCGTGGGGGAGCCCCCACGCGCAAGGAGTGCGCCCATGAGGAAAGCCGCCCAGCGTGAAAAGAAAGAGCAGCCTGCCCAGGAATGGCGCCGCCCACACTTCCCGTGCCGCTGACGACAACAGAAGCGGACAAAGAAACAAGACGCAGCAAACAGACACCAAGAACAGACAACCAGGGGAGGGGGGGGAATTAAATAAATAAATAAATCTTTAAAAAAAAAAAAAAAGATTATATAGGCAATTAATATCTTTCAAAAATAAAGGTTAAATAAGGACACTTTTAGATAAATAAAGCTGAGAAAATTTCTTATTAGTGAACAGGCACTAGAAAAATCTTATAGGAAGTTTCCAGCCTAGGTACAAATGATTAAAAATAGGACATTGGAACTCCATAAAGGAATGAAGAGATCTGGAAAGAGTAAATGTAAGTTTAAATATGTGAGTTTTTTTTCCTCTCTTAATTTTTAAAAATCAAATTAAAACTAAAAACAATAACACTGCTTGGTGGCTACATGTGTTATAGTGTTTAGGAAATATATTTGGCAATATAGCAAAAATAATGGAGGTACATAAATAGAAATAGCCAGTTAAAAGTTAAAGTTCTTAGATGTGAAGTAGTATAATATTAATTGAAGAAATAATGTGATTTATGAATAGATCATCAAAGCAATTACTCAAAAATATGTATCAGTAAAACAATACAAGGCGATAAGTTTGAGTGCTAAATAACTCAATATAAATAATGCAAGAAAAGACTAAAATGAGAGCAATGAAGCAATGGGATAAATGAAAAATAAGTCACAAAACAATAAGCCTACAACCAAATCATAACTGTAGTTACATTAAACAAAAATGGACACACAATCCAACTGATAAAATGAGATTTTTTCACTCTCAAAAAATCAGGAAGCTATAGTGATTAGATGTTTAAAAGCTATGCCTTTTAAATATGAATACTTATACTGACTGAAAATAAATACATGAAAAAATACAACATATAAACAGTAAGCATAAGAAAGTTATTGTAGTTATATTAAATCAGACAAAGATTATCACCAGAGATATTGAGGAGCATCTCAATGTATAAGGTATATAAAAATATCCTTAATGCATATATAACTAATAGCATAGTAAATAATAAGAGAATTAAAGAGAGAAATAGACAAATCAACAATTATATTTGGGGATGATTACATTCCTTGTCCAGTAAATGATATAATGAATAGATAAAAATTCATTAATTTGTAGAATATTTAAAAATCTTAATAAAGTTCAAAAGACTGAAAACATGCCAAAATAAAATGAGCAGGACTTTTATGGACAAACATACACACACACAACTTAAATGTTAAATCTCATAATATTTGGGAATGAATCAAAACACCTTTAAATGCTCTAAGGCTTGAAGAAAAGACACCAATGGAAAGCAATAAATTATTTTCAACAAAATTACAGTGAAAACATACCACTTTTGCTTTCTTTTTCTTTTTTACGATGCAGCTCAATAAGTGTTTGGAGATAAATTTATAGTCTAAATCTTATATCAGAGAAGAAGGCATGTTTAAATCAATGATCCAAGTTTTTCACATTCAGAATTTAGAATTTTAAAAAATCCATAATAAATGAAGGAATAAAGTAGTAAAGAAAATAGCAGAAATACCAGTTGTCTTCCAAAGTTTCCTATTGTATCCTTCATCACTGAACACATTAATCTCAATCATTTTATGGTCCATGGCTGATAATTGAATTATTTGTGTATCTTGATTTTTTTAAGACCAGTTTTCTAGCATCACTACTTACATTCGACTTAGGTTTCACTGAAAGTCATGCTTGGTATTTGAGAAAATATGGATATACTATGAGGCTCAGTGTGATGTGCTCATATGTACTATTGCTTTTGTGAGGAACCTAGGCTAAGCATGCTGACAATCTGCCTTCACCTTGATCCAACACGGAATGAACCAATTGGAGCTGTGCCTCATCCCCTATGAACATTAGACTATTCCCACTTCACTTTTACTAGTAGGTATAGATTTTTGGGTCTTTACTGAAAATCATAGTAATAGGGTTACCCCTCTTGGTCACACCAGTATTCACTATGTATTGTTTCATAACAAATGAACCCAAAATTTAGCACCTTAAAACAACAGGAAGCTGCTGTTCCAGGCAGTTTCTGAGGAATAAGGATTAGCTTAGCAACTTGGTTCTGCCTCTTATGAATTCATAGTCACAATGATGGCCAGGCCAGCCATCACCTGCAGGCTTGCCTGGCCTGGAAGGTCCATTTCCAAGCTCACTAACATGGTTGTTGTTGAGTGGACTAATTTCTTTGAAGTGCCCAGAGCAAAGGCTCCAAGATAAAGTGAGAGAACATCATGGAGGTTGCATGTCCTTTACAACTTAAAGGTGAAGTGACAGCCCATCATCACCTGTCCTGTGTTCTAGTGATCACAAAGCTCAAACCTGGTGCAGTCTTCACCTTGGAGACTGGTCACCACAGACTCGAACATCTGTCTGTCTAATGTGCTGCTTAGCTTCTCAGCCTATCAGTCACCGAGACACTGTCAAGTCCCGAGACAGAGACCTCGAAGGGAAAATCAGCAACAAATGCCTTGTTCACAATTCTCAACTACGTCATTGCCATCTGAGATCATGCCCACAAATTGTGGCTTGGAAGCTCCCTGATGGCTTCAATCTCATTTTTGTTGAAAAAACAACAAAATTGCCCTACATTTCATGTCTATTTGGGCAGTAGGTTTGGTTCCAACCCACTCAATACACCAGAGCCAGAAGCTGACCTCATGTCTAGTGTTTTTATATGATACATGCAACTCTACAACTTGACAGTTAGTAAGTCACCATCCAGTTCATATTTGAACTTCTACAATGAAGAATTACATACGATTTTAGCTATCCTGCTGTTGTTTCCTTTCTTATTTGTTCTTTCTACTATTTTATTATTCATCTTTGCATCTTTGCAGTTAGAAAATGGTGTTCTATATATCTTGATGTACCAAAAATGCCAATATTTTGGCTTTAACTAAATCCCTTCAATTCATCTAGAAAAATATTAGCCCTTCTCTACAACAGTCCTTCCAACCATAAATTGAGAGTGGTAATTGAGTCTCCTGGTTATATTTTCTCTACATGCTAAATGTCTCTATTAACTTCCCATTGTGTTTCATGAGGTAACTCCTATACTCTTGGGCCTCTTCATGATGAATAGGTTACATTTACTTTTTTAATAAATTTCAGTATCACTTTTCATTCCAATTATCAGTCATATCACACTCCCATATTATATTTATAAGTTTAGTAAATATACACTTGTTCATTCATATATTGATAAATTGCTTAGTATTTCTTACTCCTGTTCTAATTATTTAAACATTCATCTCTGCAAACTTTCTACACTGTTAATCCTTTCCATGTCATTTAAGACCAAGACCTAGCAACCCAGACAACTGGAAGTTTGTACGAAACTAAGCTGCCCAATACAGAAGCCACTAGCCACCTGTGACTCTTGAGCATTTGAAATGTGAATAGTGCAAATGGAGATGTCCTGTAAGTGGCAATGCATACTGAGATTCGAAAACTTAGCATAAAAATATAAAATATCTCATTAATAATCTGCATATTGATTATGTGTTGAAATTATAAGATCTTGGATAGATTGGTTTAAGTAAAATATTTTACTGAAATTAATTTCATCTGTTGCAATTATCATTTTTAAACATGTTGATGAGAAAATTTAAAATTACACACGTGTCTTGCATTTTTGGCACACATTATTTCTACTTGACAACATTCTATCAAAACCAGACATTTGTCCAGTAACAGAGCACAATTTCTTTACTCCCTAATGACTCTATTTATACATGATGACTTAAGTAAAAAACAGATTGTAGGCAATCAAGTTACTACAAATTCTGTCATTATTGGAAAGGTTCTGTAGTAGAATCACTTCTTTCTGTCTTGAGTAATTTCACAAATTTGTGGGCAATGATTATCAATGCTGTTGACCTGCAGTTTGTAGCTAATATTGATTCCTGTTTGGAATCTGTCCTAAGAAATTTCCTGAAGGCAGACCACGTGAGAGGACCAAGTCCTTAGTGGCAATCCTACTTGAAACCCTTAGTAACGTGGCATGTGATACATCAAAATATAGTTTGTCACTTAATGAATAGTCACCTACAACAAGGTTTGGATTATAATAGTCTTTCTTTAGATTATTTCCGAGGCACATTTTGCAATACAATGAAATAAAGGTAAATTTTTTCTCCCACTCTGGTGGATTCAGTCTTGAGGTTGAAAGCAGTTTATTTTTATCTTAACTTTGGAGGTTCCCCTTAGGGCTGCTGAATAATTAAGGTTCACGTTTCCCATAGTTGCTCAATAACAAAATATTGAGGCCCTTTTGTATGGTCAGATAATAACAGAACTTAGAGAAAGGTGGCTGCTTAAAAAGAAATAGCTTTATAATGACTGAAACTGGCAATTTGTATCTTTTCCATCATTTTATTTCTTAAATAATTGTAAATTCATTGATACCCAGTATCAGTTTGAAAACCGATGGTCTTATTTCAACTTAGGTAATGTTCATCTAACAGATTCAAAGAATCCCGTAGTGAAAATCACACTATGCTTTTTGTCTCCATTTGTTAAATAATTTACCAATTTACATTCTTTTCAGTATAGGAATTCTCTGCAGGGATCTTTGTCAAAAATATTATACACAGTATCAACAGTTTAGGATGCCCCTCCCCATTTGTTCTGAATTGCTTCTGTTGCACCCCTCTTTCAATTCTTTAGGGCTCACTTGAACTTTTCGTTCGGTGGAAACTCATGGTCAGCTGTGTGAGGGGTCAGTAGTGGCAGGCCTGAAAATCAGCCCTCAGCTGGGATTCTTTCAGAAAAGACCCCTTGCTTGCTTTATGTATGATACAGCTACACAAACCTGGTTGGATTAATGCATCATATCTATTTATCAAAAGATGCAAAACACAAGGACTAAATGTTATGGGGATTAATGAAATATTATCAGGGGGTCATATACTTTTCACTCATACGTATGATGGCCATGTTCGTTTATCTTTACTTCCTTACTATCTAGCTCTCTTTCCTTTCACCTTTTTTCATTTCACCAGTTCCCTACTGGCAAACATTTAACTACCTTTCTCCTATGTAAGGCTAATTAATTGATCATGCCTACTGTAATTATTCTATTACAGAGTCGTTCCTGTTTCCTGCATAGTAATGCTAATGTTCTGGGATCCGAATTTGTTGAATTAGTCACCTAATTTCTGTCTCCCACTGGACTCTAAGTTCCAGGAAGGTGAGGGTCATGTTGGTTTACTTCCCTATTGTATGTATACAGGACCTAGCTCAGGGTCTAGAACATAAAGGAAGCACCGTCAATGTCTCATGAACACTACGGAAGTCCTGTGAAGGAACGTGAGAAGTGCCCGAGTATGGCTGATGGGAGGACACAGGACAAGGCCCAGTTGGTCAATAAAGATCTGGCAGACGTGCAGCTGTGTTCTGATGGCGTGCACCACAGAACGCCTCTCGAGCACTGGCCAGGGGCTGCTAGTTCCCAGAACCTGCTGTGCAAGAGGGTTTCTGATGTTTTCATAAATGAAACCAAGCTTTGACTCTGTCATCAGAGGAGTAAGATACTGTATGGGCTTACCTCCTTCCTAACCGGTATTCTGAGGGTGAGGCCTTGCAGACATTACTTTGGAAAGCAGGTTGCATCTCAGATATCTTATGCCCAAATTTAAACCATAAATTCTCTTCTCCATTCTTTACTGCCTAGACCACTTTCTGGTATTCTTAGGCTCGCTGAATTTCATTGACATTTCACCCTCATATTTGCTGAGTATGGATCTTGTAGTTAAAGCTCGTGACTTCTTAATACAATATACCTAGGCAGAAGAAATAATAAACCCTACTAAGATATCATGCTGAAATGGTTTACATAGCTGAGATTGGTCACTTGAGCACATAACATTTGCTGAAACAAGTATGGTTTACACAGACCACATTTATATCCATAACCCTACTTGGGTTGTTTTTTCAAGTTCTTAATTGCTACATGCAGTAAGTAGTTTATTATAGTATGTTTGGTCAAACATTAAAATTCATGTATATAAATCTTTCATATATATATAAATTATTTATAATTTAACTTAATCTTTTTCATTCAGTAATCATGCTATGTATTCTGGACCAATCAAAGTTATTCTTCTTTTCTCATTGTCCACATTTTGTAGAAACTATTGTGTGTGTACTTAATTCTACTTGTTTCATTCCCATTTTAATTGGCCGCTTCTTTCTAATTGGACTCTTATTAATATTGTGATTTTTTTTATAATTTTCCTGTGAAAATAATTAAAGTGCAATGTAAGTACTAAGTCTTTATCACAGCATTAAGAGAGACGTGTTCCCTCTGAGAGTATTTGTAATATTTTAGCTACCTGCTTTATCTATTTTTCTCAAATGGCATTTGTGTGTGTCTTTACCCCATGTGTTTGCCTATATCAGTAGGTTCCATTATTGTTCAGGTTTGAGGAAGAGGGAAGTAGCATAGATAGGACATTTCTAAATTTCATGTAATGGAAAGAATCTCTTACACAATTTAATGAAAAGCAACCCAGCACATCATCCATTTGCATTTCTCTCACCTACCTCGTACCAATATAAACATACACCAATAGACACCTACAACTCCATCACTGTTAAGTATTTTGTAGTGTTTGGGGTACAAAGAGTTTGGCTAAATTCTCCAAACCAAGTTCTTCTGGGCTTCTAATTCTGGTAACATGCAATCTGAGACAAAAATGGAATCATTTTTAAAACTGTTGGATTAAATATGAGCTTTTTAAAAATATATAAGGCCAAGTAATCAGGTAGAAAAGAGAAATCCTCAAATGCCAGAAAAAAAAGAGAAAGAAGCATAGAGACTCTAGTGATTGTTTATGTTTTTGAGTTTGTATATATTGGGTGGACAGAACATACTCAAATTCAGTTTTTAAGGACCATTTGGTAACCAATGAGGAAGTGTTTAATTGTGTGATTAGGAAAGAGAATAAAATCATGGTACCAAAAAGGCTTGGGTAGCTTCCAATAGCCCAGAACATCCACTCATCACCTTTCCTGGTCCTTTTCTGTGCCTTATAGCACTGACCGACAGAGTCAGTATAGACTGGCTCACTCTTCTCTGGGTTTTCCTTGAGGTTTGCCAATGAAAAGTACAAACATAAAAATGGGTATGGAGATAATGTTCCCATCATTATTTCCCTAATTTTTAAATTCCAATGTTGCCGCAGGCAGGCTGCATCTCTGATATAAAGTCGGGTGCTACTCCAATACAGTTTTCTCAGTCTTGAGATTCTAATTATAGCTTTATCTTCTCCCTCATCAGACCTAGGGTCAGTAACTCAGCCATCCTATAGCCTGTCCTGAGATATTACATCCTTTTGCTTTTCCTACACACTGTCCACATCTTTTGAATAATCCTTTGTGGACTCTTCTGAAAATCTCTAATATGAAAGCATCCTGTTTCCCGCCAGGACCCTGAATGATACAGAGGTTAAAAGGAACTTGCCTTTGACAATGTCCTTGAGTGGAGAAGATCCTTTTTGTTTTTTCAAGGTCAGGAAAACAATACAAGAAGTTGTAAGTTCAGATCTACCTTCCTTATACAGTACAGGATTACCAAAATTTAAATATTAATGTAAAAATGGGATGCAGGCCAGAAGCAGCAATAGCTCATTCAACAAAAGCAAAATTTTAGAAATTGCTCTGAAGGATATGTTGTTTCTTCAGTGGTATCAAAGAATTTATCCTCATTGGTTAATCCCCATAAGTTAAACCCTTGACAAAAATTACAGAAAATGATTCACCATGAATGAGTCAAGAGCCTTTGCAGAAACGGTGATTAGTATATCAAGAGCAAGAGAAAATACAATAGTTCTAAATAATCAATCAATCAATGTGTTTACAGAGAGCATAGGCAAAAAAAGAAAAAAAACACTATGAAAAAGTAGTCCTTTAAAAAAATACTCTAAAAGTCTATAATTTTAAAAAGACATAGAAATTAACTCAGAATTAGCAAGATTAGTAAGTGCTAAAATATATATGAGAAAACTAGCCAAAGAGTAACTCTAAGAATTGAAGAGAAGCAAACCATGAAAGAGAAGTGAAAAGATATGCAGGGCAGAATGAGATATCACAAATTTAGACTAAAATACATTCTAGAAGATAAAAGTCACACAAGGGAAGTGGATGTGGTTCAAGTGATTGGACTTCTGTCTACCATATGGGAGGACCCAGGCTCAATCCCCTGGGTCCTCTTGGAAAAAAAAAACAAAAAACAGCATGCCTGTGCAGCGGGCCGAGTGCCCACACAGTGAGCCAGTGCCCATGCAAGTGAGTTATGCAGCAAGATGATGACGCAACAAAAGAGAAAAAGGGAGAGTCAAGGTGAGGCACAGCAGAAACCAGGAACTGAGGTGGCACAGTTGACAGGCAACCTCTCTCCACTTCAGAGGTCCCCAGAATCGAATCCCAGTGAATCCTAGAGGAGAAAAATGAGAATACAAAAGAGAAAGAAAGAAAGAAATAGATTCAGAAGATCAAACAGCAAATGGACATAGCAAAAAACTGCAAGGTGGGGGAGAGGAAGAAAAAAGTCATACAAGGAGAAAAAAGCATTTCATGAAATAATGACCAAGAATTTCTCAGGATTTACTAAAGACATGAATCTGCAATTGAGCACAGTTTTTGTGCAAAAAAGAGGAAGGAACACTAAAGACAGTAAAAAAAAGTACCTTAAAATAATAATTGCCATGGCTTTTTAAGAAAGCACTCTGTCAAGAGTTTCAAGGCACTCCATAAAACCATGGAGCAATATCTTCAATAACTTCTGAAGAAAATGCACCCAGCTAAACTATCATTCAAAAATGAGAATGAAATAAAGATTTTTGTTTATTTTAGAAAAACAAGGCATGGGAGTTTTCTTTCAGATTCATGGTAAAGACATGTGAAAAGAACTGTATGAGGATGAATACATTAAATACAAAAAGATAGTGGTAAATGTAAGAAAAATTCTGATCAGAGAACCTGGTAAATTAAAAAGTTGCTTATTTTAAATGAATTTAAATGATGAGTAGTTCTATTGTCATACCTTTACATTTATCCTGTACCATCTGGTTAGCAATTTTACACATTAACATTTGCTTTCCTTTATAGTGAAGAAATGATTTGTTTGGTTTTGAAGATGTGAATTGACTCCCCCAATGAGAAGGAAAATATATGCCATGAATATCATGCTGCAATGAAATAGCATTTATCATCTAAAAATTCTGCAATATGTATTACATCTTAATCCAAAAGAGTGAAAGGAGGAGATAGAAAGACTACACAAAGTATAGGCATACAAATCCTCTGTTAAAGTGCAAACTAAATTCAATGCCTCTGGGTGGAGCTTGAGAGTTTGCCTCTTCTAAAAACTCTGGTGATCACAGTAATTCATATATACAATATACAGTACTCCCACACATCCACCATAAAACCTTTTCCCTTCCACAGCGATAATCTTTTAACTTATTCATATCATATTTACTGAAACTGATGTACAGACTCCAAGACAATAGCTTTCAAACAAGGTGACATCTGTGCTTACATTGTGGTCCATACTTTAGGATATACAGTTTTCTAAATTTTTTAGTTATCCTATGTTTTACATTATGGTTTACATTATTAGTCTGTCACCCCTGTATGTTTTTGGTGTAATATTACATGTTTTATATTCATCCTTGTGTACTCTCGCGAAACTCCTCTCTTGCCTCCACATTTACCTTGGTTCCATCCATTCAACATCCATTTTCCCCTCCCCTTGGGGCCCACAACGACATCCAATCTCCATTTCCCGAGGAGCCACATCCAGAGATACTTGCAACAGTGTTCAGGCCCTGACTTGCTCAACTGCCCTAGTGCCCTGGGAGCCACCCTTCTCTCAAGAGATACAGTTCCCTCTATTTGGTGGCATTAGTCCTCCCCAGGATGTGGGTCCACCCCAACTCTCACTACTTGGGTCTCTACCAAATGGTACAACCCACCCTGGCAAAATGAGCATTCAGATATTCCCCAGGAGTCCGTCCCGCATCAGACCATCCCCTCCGAGCATCCTAAACAGGTAACTCTCCTAATTATATTTTGATACGATTTTCTCAGCATTTTACTCTCAACCAACACCTGACACTCTCCAATGTTCGTATGTTGCCCCTCCCTCCCCCCAACTTTTTGGGCAATATTACCCCTCCGCCCATCCCCAGCCCCCCTCAAACCCGCAAAGCCCCACCCAAAGGCAACCCCTTGCCCCCATTTTATCTCTTCTCTGTGCTCATACTTACCGCCAGCTCATCATAGATTCCACGCCTGCAGACGTAGGCTCACATCCTTCCTCCACCCCCCGATTTCCTGTAAGCCTATTTTCTAGTCTCTAGCTCTCTGATGCAGCTTGCTTATTTCATATCATTGAGGTCATGTAGCATTTGTCCTTCAATGCCTGGGTTGCTTCACTCAACATAAGGTTCTCAAGATTCATCCATGTAATCACATGTGTTTATAGTGTATTTGTTCTTACAGCTGAGTAGTATTCCATGGTGTGTATATACCACATTTTATTGATCCACTCATCTGTTGATGGGCATTTGGGTTGATTCCAACTTTTGGCGATAGTGAACAATGCTGCTATGAACATTGGTGTACATATATTGGTTTGTGTCCTTGTTTTCAGTTCTGCTGGGTATAGACTCAGCAGTGGTATTGCTGGGTCATATGGCAAATCTATGGTTAGTTTTTTGAGAAACCACCAAACTGTCCTCCAGAATGGTTGGATCCTTCTGCATTCCCACCAGCAGTGGATGAGAGTTCCCCTTTCTTCACATTCTCTCCAGCATTTGTATTCTTCTGTTTTTTTCATAGCTGCCAATCTTATGGGAGTAAGATGGTATCTCATTGAAGTTTTGATTTGCATTTCCCTGATAGCTAGAGATTCGGAGCAATTTTTCATATGCTTTTTAGCCATTTGTATTTCTTCTTTGGAGAAGTGTCTGTTTAAATCTTTTTCCCATTTTTTAAATGGGTTGTTTATCTTTTTATTTTCAAGATATAGGAGTTCTTTATATATGCAAGTTATAAGTCTCTTATCAGATATATGGTTGCCAAATATTTTCTCCCACTGTGTGGGTTCCCTTTTTACTTTCTTGACAAACTCCTTTGAGGTGCAGAAGGCTTTAATTTTGAGGAAGTCCCATTTATCTATTTGTTCTTTTGCTGCTCGTGCTTTTGGTGTGATGTTCATGAAGCCATTTCCTATTACAAGGTCTTGTAGATGTTTCCCTACACTGCTTTCCAAGGTCTTTATGGTCTTGGGCTCTTATATTTAGGTCTTTGATCCATCTTGAGTTGATCTTTGTATAAGGTGTAAGATGGTAATCCTCTTTCATTCTTCTACATATGGATATCCAGTTCTCCAGGCACCATTTGTTGAATAGGCCATTCTCTCCCAGATGAGAGGGTTTGGTGGCTTTATCAAATATTATATGGCTATATATATGAGGTTCTATATCAGAACTTTCAATTTGATTCCATTGGTCTGTGTGTCTCTCCTTATGCCAATACCATGCTGTTTTCACTACTGTAGCTTTGTAGTATGTTTTGGAGTCAGGAAGTGTGATTCCTCCAATTTTGTTTTTCTTTTTCAATATGTCTTTGGCTATTCGGGTCCTCTTTCCTTTCCAAATAAATTTCATAGTTAGTTTTTCTAGTTCCTTAAAGAAGGCTGTGTTGATTTTTATTGGGATTGTATTGAATGTGTAGATCAGTTTTGGTAGGATAGACATCTTAATAATATTTAGTCTTCCTGTCCATGAACAAGGAATATTCTTCCATTTATTTAGGTCTTCTTTGATTTCCTTGAACAGTCTTATATAGTTCTCGGTGTATAAGTTTTTTACCTCTTTAGTTAAATTTATTCCTAAGTATTTGATTTTTTTATTTACTATTGTGAATGGTATTTGTTTCTTGATTTCCTCCTGATCTTGCTCATTATTGGTGTACAGAAATGCTACTGATTTTTGCGCATTGATCTTATAACCTGCGACTTTACTAAACTCATTTATGAGTTCTAGAAGCTTTGTTGTAGATCTCTCAGGGTTTTCTATGTATGGGATCATGTCATCTGCAAATAATGAAATTTTGACTTCTTCCTTTCCAATCTGAATGCCTTTTATATCTGGTTCTTGCCTCAGTGCTTGAGCAAGTACATCTAATACAATGTTAAATAGAAGGGGAGACAATGGGCATCCTTGTCTTGTTCCTGAGTTTAGAGGGAAGGATTTTAGGATTTCTCCATTGTAAACAATGTTGGCTGTAGGTTTTTCATATATACTTATTATCATGTTCAAAAAATTTCCCTGTATTCCGATCTTTTGGAGTGTTTTTATCAAGAAAGGATGCTGTATTTTGTCAAATGCTTTTTCTGCATCTCTAGATATAATCATGTGATTTTTTTTCCTTCAATCTGTTTATATGGTGTATTACATTGATTAATTTTCTTATGTTGAACCATCCTTGCATACCTGGAATAAATCCCACTTGGTCGTGGTGTATAATTCATTTAATGTGTTGTTGAATATGATTAGCAAGTATTTTGTTAAGTATTTTTGCGTCTAGGTTCACTAGAAAATTGTTCTGTAATTTTCCTTTCTTGTGGTGTCTTTGTTTGGCTTTGGTACTAGGGTAATGTTGGCATCATAGAAGGAGTTAGGCAATGTTCCTTCTGTTTTGATTTTTTGGAATAGTTTCAGCAGGATTGGTGTTAGTTCTTTACGGAATGTTTTGTAGAATTCACCTGTGAAGCCATCTGGCCTTGGGCTGTTCTTAGTTGGGAGGTTTTTAATGAATGATCTAAGGCTCTTGTGAAGAGAAGCTCAATAATTAGGAAAAAAGAAAAGAAAAAGATAGGATGTAGAATTTTTCCAAATCAATACATATTCTAGATCTAACCTTTAAACTCATCACTATATTCCATTTTACTAGTAAGGGAACCTGACATTATATTGAGCTTTGCTTTTCAGGAAGTTTTGGATCAAGAGTGGTTCAACAATGATGGTGGAAAAATACTGGTATGGGATGTTATTGACAGGCGATATATGGTTGACAGGGAGTTATACAGGGCATATGTCCAGGGTGCATGGTAATGTTTGGATATACTCATAGTGGAAACAATTAAAGACAACAGCTGTAGGGGTACTGGGTTCCTGGCCAGGGGTGCTCTGTCATGGTCCCTAGGGGAGCAGCGGCAGTCCCCCAGGTGCAACGGTAAGAATCAGGAAGGAATGAGCGTCCAACAGTGGGCCCCTGATACTAATGACTATGCTTGTGAGCCTATACGACTGAAATAAGAACAAGGCCTAGAGCAGCACTGTGCCTGGGAGTTTCCTCCTGACAGCCTTCATGTTACTCAAATGTGGCCAGTCTCGAAGCCAAACTCAGCATGTAGATGCAGTGTATTCCCCCCAGCATGGGACATGACCCCCAGGGATGAGCCTCCCTGGCACTGAGGGATCACTACCAAATACCAGCTGATGATGCAACTAGAAAATGACCTTGAATTAAAGGTTCAACGCGGATCAGCAGAATATCCCTGTCTACATATAATAACAGGACTTTAAAATGCTGTTTGACCTAATGTAAGGGGGAAATGGAAAGGAGAAATGAGTTTATATGGCTATGAGTCTCTAAAAAAGATCTGGAGGTTGTCAGAAGGATTGCCCTTATGCACACCTTAGCAGAGTCTCAGAGACAGATAAAGTAGATACAACCCCCGGTATTGGTTCTTTTGAGGGCTAAAGAGACCCACGGGTTCTATGGTCATGGCAGATGGAGTTCACTGCCATGTCAGTTGGCCCTTCTTTGGAGCTGGTGTTTCTGCGTGATGTAACTGGACTCAGATGGGATCTCTTTTCACAAGCCTCTCATGCTACTTTACTGGAATTGTAGTTGGTGCTGGGGTTTAAGATATATCTAGGGGATTTGAATCTCTGGACTGACAATATGATAGCCAGGCCCTGAACCTCAACAGACTTCAATGCCTACACTCTGATTTATTGGACTTACCCCACTCAGCTAACATGGAGTTGAAGAATGTCAACCACCACACCATGGAGCCTAGAGTGTCTACAACTGAAAGCAGGAGGATTGCATCCAGTATCCATGTGGAATCTAAGCCCCCTCTTGACATAGATGTGCAATGGACACAACCAATCCAATGTCCACAGGGAAAATGTGGCATTGGTGTGGGAAGGGTGGCCATGGTGGCTTCTGGGTGCAGGGAATGGGAGGAAGAGATGAGATGTGGAGGTGTTTTTGGGACTTGGAGTTGTCCTGGGTGGGGCTTCACGGACAATTAAGGGACATTGTAGATCCCCCCAGGGTCCACTGAATGGAACGTGGGAGAGTGTGGGCTGTGATGTGGACCATTGACCATGAGGTGCAGCGATGCCCAGAGATATACTTACCAAATGCAATGGATGTGTCATGATGATGGGAGAGAGTGTTGCTGTGGGGGGAGTATTGGGTGGGGGCGGTGGGGTTGAATGGGACTTCATATTTTTTAAAAAATGAATAAAATAAATAAATAATAAAAAAATAAATAAAAAATAAAAACTCCAGTGATAAAACTTCCTGGTTGCTTTTTTAACATGCTCAGATTTGCAGCTCAGGAAGGAACAACATACTTCGTGGATGGAGTAATATTTACCTACAAGTTTTATAAATGATTCAAAAATATTTAATAGAAGTGTTTTTCCTTTACTAAATATGAAAATGGTTTTATCTTTCTGTGTTGGAATATTAAGCAATTCCCAAATCTTCCCTTGAATACCATCTTTCCAGAAAGTTTAGAGTACCGGCATCTCACCTGATATCATTTTTGGATAAGCCACAAGACGTGAACCTAGGCTGAAAAATTGCAGGAGTAGTTTCAATCCACTATTTGAACTAGAATCTAGTTTTCAGTTCTCTTTCATGTAAACAAACCACTTGGCATAAAATGATCTCACAACTGTGCGAGGATGTTTCATGGAAACGCCTCTTCTTCCAGCTTTTTTCTCTTTGCCTTTCTGTTAACTAACTACGGCAGTTCTCAATTCTCTAATTAACTAATTAAACACATGCTTTGGCATCATAATATGTAGAGTGCCTTTATCATTACAGGTAAAACAATAAGAATAAGGCTAATTGTATTTGTTCAGCAATGGAAGAAAACAGAGCCAGATGGGACTAAGCAATTTGTTCCCACATCTGAGGCAGTTCATGGTGACAGATGTGTGAAGAATGCCAAAACCCTCAGAGTTGACAGTTCTTGTTGTAGAATTCGATATTTGGGTGATGGCTTATTGATATCAAGGGCTGGAAACACTGAGATTTTTAAGGAGAAGTATTCTGTGTATTCCATTGGGATTGAAAGGAGTTAATTTGATATTGCTTTGAAATGACTAATAAAACTCTACAGCTATAATTTTAACTTAAATTTCTGTCCTACATCACAGAAGCATAAGCTAAGGGAAAAATCCAGTTTCAGAAAGAGGTAGGCTTGGTCTCACTACAAAGGGAACATGTGGACGGCATAGAGGATTTGATTCTGGAGATTTTAGCTGGTACCTGGTTCTCTCCTTCCAATGTTCTGCCTTGCATCTATCCTCCATCTTCCTACCCATTCTGACATCTGAAATTGGGTGGTTGTTTTTTTTTTTTGGGGGGGGGCGTGGATTATACTTACCATTTCACATTGTGGAAAACACTTGGAATAATAATGCCAATGGGAAAGTAATTTCGGTGATTTTTTCACTTTAAGGAATAAATGCCTGGTATTATCTAAGATTTTTTGGATATAAGGAAGATGTGCTCAGTGTGTTTAAAGGGATGGAAAATTTGAAGTGAAATCTGGTTCAAGCAATGCAGTCAAGTTCACAGATCTAACTAGAACCAGTGTTAGAACGGGTAAAGATCCCAGATTCCAAATAAATTTTCATAATTGGTAAGAAATGCCTAAATTTTAATTGTTATTTTGGATATTGCTTATATTTTCCAAGTCCAAGTTTCCCACAATTTTAAAAATAATTTCCAACATCGGAAAAATTGTAAACTCCTCCTTGTAAGTTTTGGTTTGCTGACCTCTAAAGAGAATGCAGGTTCTTTTAAATAAATAACCATTTATTTAAATTTGGTATTTAGAATAATTCACATGACATCATACATAGAAAGGGTATTCTAAACAGAGAGTTATTGAACGCACAAATGGAAATGAACATGACCATTTTCTACTGACCATTTTAAGATGCATGTTAATGGTTATTTGTTTTGATAATGTTGTAGAAGCAGAAAGATTCATTGATCATGTATTGAAGGCCAGGACTCAAGAATATTTTTGAGAAGGAGAAAGATTTATTACAACTGGCTGGTCTCAGAGACTCCTGTCCAAAACCTGAGCCCCAAATAGGATTTTTGGGTCTCTTTTATACAAAGGATGTAGGAGTGGGGAGTCAAATGGTGCTTTTATGCAAAAGGACTTTCTTTGTTTGTTTCTTAAAGTTTTAGGTGTTTGAGTACCAGATAAGCTTGAATTAACACATACCCCCACACTGCAGGTAAGCTTGAATTAACAAATTTAGTCTGCATCCTCCCTGAATAGCCAAAGCCTATAGTGCTTATATCATTTAATTGGCTTTCCGAGAACTAGGCAGACTGGAGTAGTTGGCATGGTTACGAAAGGTGGGCTGCAGTTCTTATTGTTTGCATGCACACATGGGTTATGCTGGAATCTTAAGTTTTAGCAAGTTTACACCCACAGCCCAGGTTATTCATGAAGAAAAGCACATCCCTGCACACAGCCCATATCAATAATAAGGTGGAGGGAAGCAGACTTGGCCCAATGGATAGGGCGTCCGCCTACCACATGGGAGGTCCACGGTTCAAACCCCAGGCCTCCTTGACCCTTGTGGAGCTGGTCCATGTGCAGTGCTAATGTGCACAAGGAGTGCCCTGCCATGCAGGGGTGTCCCCCGCATAGGGGAGCCCCACGGGCAAGGAGTGTGCCCCATAAGGAGAGCTGCCAAAAGCGAAAGAAAGTGCAGCCTGCCCAAGAGTGGCGCCGCACACATGGAGAGCTGACACAACAAGATGACACAACAAAAAGAAACACAGATTCCTGGTGCCACTGGTAAGGATAGAAGTGTTCACAGAAGAACACACAACAAATGGATACAGAAAGCAGACAACTGGGGGGGAGCAGAAGGGGAGAGAAATAAATAATAAATAAATAAATAAAAAATAACGTGGAAAAAGACAAAATTTTGTATGAAAAAATATGTGTTAAAACCCTGTTTCTACCAAAAACTAGTTCTAATGCTCTGGGCTAATTAGTTCCTTTGAGCCTCTGTTTTTTCATCTGTAAAATGGAGATAATTTTCATTAGATATTCTTTCAAATGTTGAGTTAAAATGCTTGTCCTTAAAATAATAACCTACATATTATAGGCAGATAACTCAATCCTTTGATATATCCATTATAAAGACAAACCTTAATTATTCTTAGAGAAAGTGTTGCCTTATATCAACCAAGATATCATATAAAATTACTTCTTTAAAGGTGGAATGGATGAAAAATTTAGCAACTGCCTCAGGATTAAATAAAATATACATTCTCACAATGAACAGCAGGATAATAATTGTTTGAAACTTGAATTAAAATATTAGGTTAGAAAGTTAACTGAGCTCTCCGTCTTGTGGTTGGCTTATGGTGTCTGGATGTCCTTAGGGCTTTAAGGCACAGAGTGACTTGAGGCTTTTCATACTATGGCAGTTTGTGGTATCTGACTGAGACTAGCATAAGAATAACCTCCAGAATGACCACCTAACACCATTTGATTTCTCTAAGCCATAGAAAATGCTATTGCATTTTTCATTTCTTTTAACAGGAAGTTTGAAGCTGCATGCACCCCAGAAAAACATGTTCTTAAATCTACTCCATTCCTGTGAGTGTGAACCCACTGTATATAGGATCCTTTGATGAGGCTACTTCAGTTAAGGTGTGAGCCCACCTCATTCAGGGTGGGACTTAATCCTCTTACTGGAGTTTTTTAAATGTAATGAAATTAAGATTCTTAAAGAGAGAACCAAGTCATAGAACCAAGAAGCTGAAAGCAAAGAAACCTGGAAGAGAAGAGAGAGAACAACAGATGCTACCATATTCCTTGCCATGTGGCAGAAGAGCCCAGGATTGTCAGCACCTGGTCTTAGGGAAGACAGCATCACCTTGGTGATGCCTTGATTTGGATATTTTCCCAACTGTAAGTGAATAAATTCCCTTCGTTCAAGCAGAATCATTTCATGGTATTTGGAGAAGCCTAGGAAACTAAAACAGTGTAAATATCTAAAGAAATGCTCTAAAAGAAACAGAATTATCTAGTGATAACCAAATTAAAGAGCTTTTTAGTGAGGCTAACTTTTAAACATGAAACCATGAAAGAAAACCAATGCAGGGATCTCTTTTCAAAAGCATCTGGCAAGCTGAGTGATTCTAGCTGTAAATTGTCATCTAATCTGAAAACAAAGCAGTGCTTATTAGCAAGGTCTGGAAGAAAGGAGCAGGTAGAATAGCAATTTCCCACACCCTTCCTTATCTCCAACTCACACATCCTCAAGCTGCCTTTATTTTCACCTCCAGTCTCCCTGGTTTGCTCAGTCATTCTGATGCGCTTCCTTAATTTGGATTTGACATTTTACGTGTATTTCAGCCCTTGCCCTGCGTTGGCCCTAGTATAATCTAAACAGTTCTCTGACTGGCACTAGGATTAGGATCAGTTCAATTTCTGTAGTCAAACTCATTGGTCTTCCCTGAATTCCACCATGGTCAAGTTCAGTCCCAGATTTTATGAAAAACACTCAAGGTGGACATCGGTCCTGAATTTTTCTCCTTTAAGTAATGATTGACTGAGGTCCATTTCTTTTTTTTTTTAATATATTTTTTATTTATTTTTAAAAGATATTTTGAGTACATAAAAATACAAAGGATTCCCATATGCTCCACTTCCCATTTCTCCTACCTTTCCCCACACTAACAACCTCTTTCATTAACGTGGTACATTCATTGCAATTGATGAATACATTTTGGAGCATTGCCACTAAGCATGGACCATAGTTTATATCATAGTTTACCCTCTCTCCCACTCAATTCTGCAGGTTAAGACAGGGTATATAATGGCCTGTAACTATCATTTCAATGTCACTCAGGACAAATCCAAGTCCTGAAAATTCCCCCATATTACACATCTTTTTCCATCTCCCTGACTTCAGCACCTGCTCCACATCAATGATATCATTTCTTTCATTGCTAGAATCACAATAAGTCTATAGTAGAATACCAGTAAGTCCACTCTAGTTCATATTTAATTCCCTAGTCCTGAGAATTCTGGGATGGTGATGCCCGGTCCACCTGGTTATGTCCACTCCATCTCTAATTGACAGGGTCTTTGATCCTATATGGCTGATGATGGATAAGAGTTTCCTGCTTACAGTTGTAGATTCTCTTGGTTCCTTGGTGTGATGGTGGTTGTCCATCCTTACCTTCTTGTTAGTTGTCCTGGGTGAGTCCAATGAACTGGAGAGTAGATGTCACAACTCCACTGAAGCTAAGGGCCCAGCTGTCACAGGATAGTCCAGAGATTCAAGTCTCTTGGATGTATACCTACCAACTCCAGCACCAACTATAGGTTCAAATAAAAGGGACAGAAGAGGCATTGTTGAGAAGTCACATCTAAGTCCAACTCTGTCACACTCAGGAGCACAAATTCCAAAGTAGGGTCCATTGGCAAGGCACAAACTCCAGAGCTTTCTACCATGACCATAGGACCTGGGTGTTTCCAGAGCCCTCAGGGGCCCTACTATCTGGGTTGTATCTACTTTGGCAGTCTCTGAGATCCTGCTGAGACATGCATAAGCATTACCTCTCTGATGACATAGTGACTCACTTTGAAGTCCCTTAGCCTAATAAACTCATTTGTCTTTATCTTTTCCACCTTTTATTCAAGGTCTTTTTCCAGTTGCATCACCAGCAGGTGTTTGGTAGTAATCCCTTGGTGCCAGGGAGGCTCATCCCTGGAAGTCATGGTCCATGCTGGCAGGAAAGTAATGCATTTATATGCTTAGTTTGGCTTAGAGAAAGGCCACATTTGAGCAAAATGGAGGGTCGCAGGAAGTAACTCTTAGGCGCCTTACAACACTAGGCTAAATCGCAATTTCAAGAACAAAGGCTCATTAAGCATAGTCATCAGTATCAAGAGCCCATCAATGGACCATTCTTCTTCACTAGTCATTATAGAGCCCCATTCAACAGGGGGATTATAGTCTTTCTGTGTTCTGTACCTAGAATATAGCTATGTCCAATATAGTAGCTAATATTGTCATTGTCATCATCATCAATAAACTTTGTTGAAAACTGATGTGGTGGTAGACGTTGTACAAAGGTCTCTTTATGGATTATGTAAATTAATTTTAACTGCAACCTCATACTGTGGGTCTTCCAGGGAAATTGAGGCTTAGAGAATGCCAACTAAAGGAAGGAGCCTGAATTTACAATAGAGCCTATATGAAACCCCAATCTGATGTCTTTATCTGTATGCATTTTGCTTAACAGCATACCTTACAGTGCAAATCAGAGGCTAAATCTAGGACCAGAAAAATGTAGAGCTAACCCAGTTGTGACACTGAATTTTGGCTGTGACATTTTGAAATTCTTTAATGAATCCCAAAAAGAGTAAGATGTGTTTTTTGAACTAATCTATTCCTGTGAGTGTGAGACCCTTTTGACTGGACTACACCAGGAAGGTGTGACTCAAGTTGAGTCTCCACTCTCTTGATGGATCTGCTATAAATGGAGACACAGAGGAAAAGGAAGCTGCCATATTTGATCCCACCATGTGAAAGGAAGGAGTCCAGGTTCACCCAAAGCTGAGTTCAAGGAGAGAAGTCCCAAGAGGCTCATAGATGTGAGGCTCAAGGAAAGACAGAACCAAATGCCTAGTAGGTCACAGTTGAATCCAGGATGAAAGTGGAGAAACAGAGACTGAGAGAAGAGTCCTCTCTTCTCCTAGTAGGAGGAAAGCCCTAGGTCTGGTTGCCTGAGGCTGAGCTCTGGGAGGCAGTAGATTCTGGAGGGGAAGGCAGAGACCTTAGCAGGAATTGGCAGCCATCTTACTTCACCATGTGGCAGCTGACTTTGTTAGAAAGCATCTCTGCTTATGCCCTGATTTGGACATTTTGCAGTCTCAAAACTGTAAACTTTTACCCCAAATAAATCCCCATTATAAAAACCAACACATTTTTGGTACTTTGCATCAGCAGCCCTTTGGCAAACTAAAACACACAGCCTTTTCCAGAAAATAATGCAAGTGACATAATTGCTTTATTTCTCTTCCACTTTCTTAATGTTTTGTTTGTTTTTATTGGACAAAAAATGCCTCTGACAAGTATTGGAAATTTTAGTTAGATCTCATATAAAACAACTAGATTTAGTACCTGTCATAAACTCTTAAATTGATAGCATGCCTTATGTGGAATCATCTTCATTTGGGAAATAATGAGAAACTCTTTAGTGCCTCTGTCCAGCTGTATATTAGTTGAGTGCTACTTGATCTTTTTTTCTTTTTTAATGAAAAAAATTGAAAAAAAATATGTTTCTGTGGCTCATAAACTGTTGAAGAGCCTCAGATAGAAATAGCTTGTGAGTATAACCCTAAAATTTCATTTAAAAGAAACATTCAATAAAGATATTTAGTTGGTATTATGCAGCTTATTGTGAGGTGCCAAGGCATTTCAAAGTGAAATCTTTTGAGTTGTGAGATTACAAAAAGCATCTGGAAATAATAAGCTCTGGGTCCTGCTTCCTTCTTTCTTTTCTTTTATAGCTTGGGAGGAAATTCCCACACCTGGGTATTTTTAAATGCCTATTCTTTTTATCTTTCTATCTTATAAAAACTGACATATTGAATAGCAAGCATCAAAAACTATGGAGAAGTTTCCTAAAAAAATTGGCATCATCATATGTAGAGCCCAGGATTTACAGCCAAATAGTCTTGGGGTTGAACCTACCCTTTGTTTGCTCATTCCTGGCTTTGTAGACCTAGATAAATTAACTAATTGCGTAGTTATTATGAAAATAGGTTTGTAGGGTTGTAAGGTAAGGAGAGAAAGAGAGAGACACACACAAAGAGAGAGAGAGACAAGAGACAAACACAGAATCATAAATAGATTATGCTGTTTGTGTGTGTTTGTGTTTGTGTGTGTGTGTGCATGTGTGAATAGTATACGTACCTAAAGTCAGGCGCACGTTGCAAATCTTTTCTCTCTCCATCCAAACGATCTATTTCAAATGAACTTGCTTAAAATCAACCTTTGGAATAAATGAATTTGTGCCAAGAAAAAAAATGCTCTCAGTTTAATTCTTATTTTCTCAGATATACTGGCATTTAAAACTATGGCAAAAATTGAACTATTTGGTTGTTAAGAATGTCAGTGGAAAATATATTTTGGTGAATTTTCAAATAGTTTGGTAAGCAAATGTTGATCCTTCCAATGTCAAAATGAAATCTATCTCCCAAGTGGAGCTCCACAAGGCAGTAAAGTGGTCGGATATAATTGCAACAGCTATTACTCTAGGCATCTTCAACAGTTGGAGGCAGACCGACTACAGGTTTGTATGAGAGTAGATTGAATGGAGATAAATAAAAATGAAATATCCTGATATTTATCCAACACTAACCAATCATAACAATATAAGATTTGAGTTGATTTAGATCTTTTTCTCTACCTGCATTAGTTGTTTAATATCAAGGTTGCTTCGTGATTATATATAATATAGAAACTTAGCCTGCAAAACGGTCTCACACACATTCTTTGACTTCTTTGATACAGCAGTTCTAAAGACAATCACTTAATCTCCATTTGAACAATGGAAGGAGAAGTGAAAAATGAAAGAAAAGAAAAAATTAGGAAGGGGAGAGGAAAGAAACGAATAACTGGTAAAAGTCTACTAAGGGAGTATCCTAGATGTTTTAAAATCATTAATACTCATTTTTATTCTCAATAACTCCATGGGGTAGGATAATTTTCCCCATTATTTTTCATAAATGGAAGAAAAATATTCTCAGAGAGTTTAGGCGGCTTGTCTAATGTCACATGCAGAAAAACAGTCCATTGTTATGCCGGGATTTGAACCTGCTTTAAAGTATCTTCAAAATTAACTAATTTGTAATGTGCTACATATAGATACATAACTTACTTCAAGACACAAAACAAGTTGATGTCAAAGCAGTGAAGATAATTTACTTTGTCTCTCCAAAGTCGTTTGTGCTCTTGCCATGGCATCATATGTGTTTGCCATACGATAAACCCAAATGACCAGTGTTCAAGAAAACAGCACTTTCTCCGTGGATTCTTCAAACGAACCTTAGGATCTTCTACTACAAGACTTAGGAAGATGGTGTCAGAATAGGTAGACAGGGCTCAACTCTCTCACAGAAACAATGCAGGAAGGGCAAAAAGCTACCCAAGAGAGCTGCTTTGGGGATCTGCAGACCAGGAGAATGCTGTGCATCATCCTGGAAGGAGAGGGATGGAGAGACAAAGATGCCAAACAAAAACTGTGAGTTACTCATCCCTGTGACTGGGAGCAGCACATATACCACACCATCAAGGCACAAAGCCTGGGTAAAACCACTGGCTCACTGCAGCCAACTGAGTGAGAAAGCTCCTCCTCAGGAGGAGAGTGATTTCTCTTCAGTGAGTTCGGCCAACTGAGCCCTCTTTGAATATCAAACCCAGCCATGAAGAGACCCCAGGGAGAGGGGAGGGGGTATCTGATCAGGCAGGCGGTCACACCCAGCCACCCTGAGAGAGAGAGAGGAACTAGGTCATTGAGGGGGTGGGCAGAGAGAAGCACTTAACAGGCCAGGAAAGAAGGAAGCCAGGTGAGATACCAGCAAACTGCTAGAAACCCAACTTTCCTGAAGGGAAGGGAGCTTGGAGAACCAGATAAGCATTCGTAAGCCTACATAACCTGCAGAGTGGGTGCAGGTCAGTGGAAGAGTGTCTGCCTCACATACTTTAGGTCCCTGATTCAATTGCCAGTACCTCCTAAGAGAAGGGATCCATAGAGTGATCCAGCAGGTTGTCAGGCACCCAGCTGGCGCCTTACAACAGGGAACATATGGACTGAGATGTTTATCTTTCTGTTTCAGGTATTATGATCTGTTACTTTATATT
This sequence comes from Dasypus novemcinctus, assembly GCF_030445035.2. Classification (NCBI taxonomy): domain Eukaryota; kingdom Metazoa; phylum Chordata; class Mammalia; order Cingulata; family Dasypodidae; genus Dasypus; species Dasypus novemcinctus. Next base: position 129,632,032 of record NC_080679.1, on the reverse strand, counting down.
TTTATTATTACTCATTTTATTTTACTTTTTATTTTACATTATTCACTAAAACCAGGTACCTTGCCTATGGAGTTACATGCAGGGTGATTGATTGATGAGCACTAGCAGCCTGAGATGGTTCCTAGAAGCCTGAGGGAAGCCTATTTTTCTTGGGTTATTTTTTGTGTTTTTTCCTTTGTTTCCTTTTTTTTTTTTTCCTTTCATTTTTCTCCTTGGTGTCATTTTTTTCTTTTCTTTCTTTAATTTTTCTCTCTTTGATAGCTTTTCTTTCATTCTGCCTTCTCATTTTGTCTTCCTTTTTTCTTCCCATCTTTCTGATCTTTTCTTTGCTTCTGTTTTATTTCTTTTTCATTTTTCATTCTGCCTTTTTTGGTCTTTTTTCCTTTGTACTTTTTAAGATTTTTCACTCTTATTTTTTCTTGATCTTTTATGGTTCTTTTTCTATATTATTATTATTATTATTTTCTTCTCTTTTTCCTTTTCTATGAGTTTAATTTTTTTAAAAGGAACACAGACAACTATAAGCATGTAGAATAAGTGAAACCAAGGGTCAAAGAAAAACCTTAACACAAAACAAAAGAAAATAAAACCCTGGAGTAGAAAGAGAATCTAACCATTTGAATAAGCCCATCAAGATAAACAAATGCTTAGGGAGCAACAAAAATATTACAAGCCATAATAAGAAACAGGAAGACATGGCCCAGTTTAATGAACAAACTGAAAAAAACAAGAGAAGATGTAAACATGGAACAACATCCTTGGAAATCAAGAATGTACAAATATCATGAATCAACTTAATGAAGTGAATGAAGAGATAAAGGCTATTAAGAAGACACTGGAGAAACATAATGGAGAAATTGTAAAATTAAATAAAAAGATAATGGATGTCATAGTGATAAATGGCATAATGCGGGAAGTGGACTTGGCCCAACGGATAGGGTGTCTGCCTACCACATGGAAGGTCCCTGGTTCAAACCCCAGACCTCCTTCACTCATGTGCAGCTGGCCCATGTGCAGTGCTGACGTGTGCAAGAAGTGCTGTGCCACGTAAAGGTGTCCCCCATGTGGGGGATCCCCATGGGCAAGGAGCGTGCCCCATAAGGAGAGCTGCCCAAAGCAAAAGGAAGTGCAGCCTGCCCAAGAATGGCACTGCACACATGGAGAGCTGACACAACAAGATGACACAACAAAAAGAAACACAGATTCCCAGTGCTGCTGATATAGGATAGAAGTGGTCACAGAAGAAGACACAGAGAATGCACTCAGAGAGCAGGCTGGCGGGGAGGGGAGAGAAATTTTAAAAAATGGCATAATGCAAGAAATAAAAAATATGCTTGAAACACATAGGAGATTGGAGCAGGCAGATAGTGCATCTGAAATCAGACAGATAGTAGAACAGACAGATAAAAAGATTTTAAAAATTCAGCAGGAACTGAGTGAGTTGAATGACAACATGAAACACACAAATATACACACAGGCATCCCAGGAGGAAAAGAGAAGGGAAAGGGAGCAAAAGGAGTTGAAAGAAATAATGGCTGAAAATTTCCCAACTCTTTTGAGTGAATTGGATGTACATGTCCATGAAACACAGTGCATTCCAAATATTATAAATCCTAATGGGCCTACCCTGAGACATATACTTACCAAATGCTGTGTACAAGAAACTAACTTTAGACCCAGGGATGAAAGGAGGTTGCGAATAAATGGTTGAAAAACAATTTTATATTCAAACAATCACCAAAAAAAAAAAGGGTGGAATTAGCTATAGTAATAATAGACAAAATAGACTTTAAATGTAAAACTAATGTAAGAGAAAGAGGGCACTACGTATTAATTAAAGGGTAATCTATCAAGAAGAAAGAACAAGCATAAACATTTTTGCACCTAAACAGGGTGCTGCAAAATATATGAGGCAAACGTTGGAAAAACTAAGTGGAGAAATAGATGTCTCTACAATCATAATGGGGCACTTTAATACATCATTATCACCAGAATATCTCAGCAGAAGGTCAATGAAGAAACAGAGAACTTGAAAAATACATTAGAGGATCCAGACCTAATAAACACATACAGAACATTACACCCAAATACGGCAGGATATAAATTCTTCCTGAGCACATGCTAGACTACACAGATCACATGCTAGGCTACACAACAACTCTCAGTGAATTCAGAAAGATTGACATTATACAAAGTAACTTCTGTGATGACAATGGAATGAAGCTGGAAATCTATAAGGGGCAGAGAAGCAGAATAGGTACAAAGATATGGAAGTTAAAAAACAAACTCTTATACAATCAGTGTGTCAAGGAGGATATCAGTAACTACCTTGAAATGCATGTAAGGAAGAATAAAATGTATCAAAACCTATGAGATGCAGCAAAAGCAGTGCTGAGAGGGAAATTTATAGCCATAAATGCATATATTAAAAAAGGAATAGAGCTAAAATCAAAGACTTAAATGCATACCTGGAGGAACTAGAAAAAGAACAACAAACTAATCCCAAAGTAAGGAGAAATAAGGGACTAAAAAAGACCACTATCAACTACCAACTGATGATGCAACTGGAAAATGACCTTATACAGAAGGTTCAATGCAGATCAGCAGAATATCCCTGTCTACATAAAATAACATGACTTTAAAATGCTGTTTGACCTAATGTAAGGGGGAAATGGAAAGGAGAAATGAGTTTATATGGCTACAAGTCTCTAAAAAAGAGTCTGGAGGCTGTCAGAAGGATTGCCCTTATGCACAACTGAGCAGAGTCTGAGAGACAGATAAAGCAGATACAACCCCCAGGTATTGGTTCCTTTGAGGGCTAAAGAGACCCATGGGAGTTATGGTCATGGCAGATGGGGTTAACTACCAGGTCAGATGGCCCCTCTTTGGAACTGGTGTTTATGTGTGATGAATCTGGACTCAGATGGGATCTCTCTTCATAAGACTTTCATGCTAATGTACTGGAGGTGCAGTTAGTGTTGGGGTTTAAGATATATTTAGGGGATTTGAATCTCTGGACTGACAATGTGATAGCCAGGTCCTGAGCCTCAACAGACTCCAGCACCTACAACCTGATTTATTGGACTCACCACACTCAGCTAAGATGGAGTTGAAGAAGGACAACCACCACACCATGGAGCCTAGAGTGATTACAACTGAAAGTGGGAGGATTGCACTCCTCTTGACATAGAGGTGCAATGGACACAACCAATCCAATGTCCACATAGAAAAGGTGGCATTGGATTGGGAAAAGTGGACATGGTGGCTGATGGGTATGGGGAAAGGCAGGAAGAGATGAGAGGTGGAGGCATCTTTGGGACATGGAGCTGCCCTGGATGGTGCTTCAGGGGCAATCACCGGACATTGTAAATCCTCACAGGGCCCACTGGATGGAATGGGGGAGAGTATGGGCCATGATGTGGACCATTGACCATGAGGTGCAGAGGTGCCCAAAGATGTACTTGCCAAATGCAATGGATGTGTCATGATGATGGGAAGGAGTGTTGCTGGGGGGGGGGGGGGGGGGCGGGGGAGAGGTGGGGTGGGGGTGGTGGGGTTGAATGGGACCTCATATATATATATATTTTTAATGTAATATTATTACAAAGTCAATAAAAAAAAGAAATAGAAAAAAAAAGATTATAGCAGAGTTAAATGAAATTGAGTATAAAAAAATAGGAAAAATTAACAAAACTGAAAGCAGTTTACTTGAGATGATTAATAAAATTGACAAACCCTTAATTAGCATAATAAAAAAGGTAGAGAAAATAATAATGCATAAAATAAAAAATGAGGGAGGGGATCTCACCACTGATCCCACAGAAATCAAGAGTATCATAAAAGGATACTTTGAAAAACTGTATGCCAACAAGAGGATAACTTAAGTGAAATGGACATGTTTCTAGAAACACACAAGCAGCCTACATTAATGAAAGAGGAAATTGATGAACTCAACAGACCAATCACAAGTAATGAAATTGAATTAGTCATCATAAACCTCCCAAACTAAGAGACCAGGAACAGATGACTTTCATAGGTGAATTCTACCAATCATTCCAGAAAGGACCAACGTCAGTCCTACATGAACTCTTCCAAAAAATAGAAGTGGAGGGAATACTGCCTAACTCATTCTGTGATGCCAACATCACCCTAATACTAAAGCCACATAAAGGTGCCACAAGAAAAGAAAACTACAAATCAATCTCTCTCTTGAACCTGGATGCTAAAATCCTCAACAAAATGCTTGCTAATCATATTAAGCAACATATCAAATGAATTATACACCATGATCAAGTGGGTTTCATCTTGATATGCAAGGATGAAATAAGAAAATCAATCAATGTAATACACCATATTAACAGGTAAAAAAAAATCACATGATGATCTATATTGATGCAGAAAAGGCATTTGACAAAATATAACATCCATCTTTGATTAAAAAAAAAAACACTTAAAAACATAGGAATAGAAGGATACTTCCTCAACATGATAAAGGGTAAATATGAAAAACCCACAGCTAACATCATTTTCAATGGTGAAATGCTAAAAGTTTTCCCTCTAAGATCTGGAACAAGACAAGGATGCCAATTGTCACTGTTCTTATTTAACACTGTATTAGAAGTACTTGCTTGAACACTTAGGCAAGAAAAAGAAATAAAAGGTATCCAAATTGGAAAGGAAGAAGCAACAGTTTCACTATTTGCAGATGGCATGATCCTATACATAAAAAGCCCTGAAAAATTGACAACAAAACTTCTAGGGCTGATAAATGAGTTCAGTAAAGTGGCAGGATATAAGATCGAAACATGAAAATGAGTAGCATTTCTGTACACCAATAATGAGCAAACTGTGGAAGAAATCAAGAAAAAAATTACATTTACATTAGCAAATAAAATAATCAAATATATAGGAATGAAACTAGCTAAAGATGTAAAGTACATGTACACAGAAAAGTACATGTACACAACATTGTTAAAGGAAATCAAAGAAGACCTAAATAATTGGAAGGATAGTCCATGCTCATGGATTGGAAAGTTCTATACAAATTGATTTGCAGATTTAATACACTCCTAATAAAAATTACAACATTTTTTACTGAATTGGAAGAGCTCATTATGAAATTTATTTGGAAAAGCAAGGGGCTCCAAGTAGCCAGAAACATACTGAAAAAATAAAATGAAATTGGAGAAATTATGCTACCTGACTTTAAAGCATACTACAAAGATATAATGGTAAAAATACATGGTATTGGAACAAGGTTAGACAAAGCTACCAAGACACTCAACTGGCAAAGAATGTCCTCTTCAACAGTTGGTTCTGGGAGAACTGGATATCCATATCCAAAAGAATGAAAGATGATAGCCATCTCATGCACTGTACAAAAATTAATTCAAGATTAATCAACAATCTAAATATGAGACAAGACCATAAAGTTCCTAGAAGATAATGTATGGAAGCATTTTTGAGATCTTGTATTAAGTAATGGTTTCATAAAATTTACACCCAAAGTCCAAGCAACAAAAGAAAAATCAGTAATAGAACCACCTCAAAATTTAAAAAAAATACTTTTCCCTTTAAAGGAGTTTGTCAAGAAAGTGAATAGACTGTCTACTCATTGGTAGAAAATATTTGGTAACCATTTATCCAATAAGGGCCTAATACCCAGCATATATAAAGAAATCCTACATCTCAAAAAATAAAAAGGCCAACAAACAACTTAAAAGTGAGCAAGAGATTTGAATAGACACTTTTACAAAGAGGAAATACAAATGGCTAAAAACACATGAAAAGATATTCAACATCACTAGCTATTAGAGAAATGCAAAACAAAACTAGAATAAGATACCATCTTATACCTATTAGATGGGCAACTATTTTATAAAAACACAGAGATCTACAAATATTGGAGAGGATGTGCAGGAAAGGGAACCCTCATCCGCTGCTGGTAGGAATGTAGAATGGTGCAGCTATTTGGGGGGACAGATTAGCAGTTCCTCAACAAGTTGACTATAAAATTGTCATATGATACAGCAATCTCACTGCTGCGTATATATTGAAAGCAGGGACACAAATAGATAAATTCATATTGATGTTCACAGTGGCATTAGTCACTAATGCCTAAAGTTGGAAGTAACCCAAATGTTCATTAACAAGTGAATGGATAAGCAAATTGTGGCATATACACATAATGAAATATTACTCAGTTATAAGAAGGAATGAAGTATTGATACGGGACAACATGGATGAATCTTGAAGACCTTATGTTGAGTGAAGTAAGGCAGATACTAAAGTACAAATACTACATGACTTCACTGATATGACCTAAGCAAACTGAGCAGACTCACAGAGCTAGATTCTGGAAGATAGGTTATCAGGAGGATATGAAATTATTCATCTTGTCACATATGTGGCATATACACACAATATACACACAATAAACAAGAAACTAATAAACTCCCATCCTGGAGAGTCCTGCTAAGTTCTCAAATAGAGGGACAAGTGTCTCTTGAGAACATAGGCAGTGCCCAATAAAAGAAGGACCAATATGCCAAGTCCTCAGTATTAATGCATGTAACTATGAACTTTATTCTTCAAAAATTGCAAAGTAATGTTTACCATGGGTTCCCAGGGGAGAAGGTGGGAAGAAAGGATGAAGCATGGGGCATTTTTAGGGTATTACAATCATTCTGCCTGATCTTGCAATGGTAGATAAAAGCCATTATTCACTTTGTTAGAACTTATAAAAGTTTGTGGCACAGAATGTGAACCATAATATAAAGCATTAACCACAGTTAGTGGCAATGTGTCAATATTTGTTCATCAATGGTAATGAATGTGCCATACTCATGGAAGATGTTATTAGTAGGTGAAAATGTGAGGGGAAAGGCAGGGGGATATATGGGAATTCCCTATAATTTCTACGTGATTTTTCTTTTACCTAAAACGTCTTTGAAAATAAAATGAAAAAAAAAAAAAAAAAGACCCTGGGGAAGCATACAGGATAAATGTCACTGTACATAAAAGATAACAGATCTTACAGGAATGAGAGGTAAAAATGCAAAAAAAAAAAAAAATTAAATTTATATATGTCTTTTGTTTTATTTTATTATTTTGTATTTTTTGCTATTTTTATTTTTTTGGCTTTGTTTTTGGGGAGGTTTTGGATTAGAGAAACATTGCAACTGTGGCAGGTGAGGTTCACTGGTATAGGGTGGAATGGTGGGGGGATGTGTGGGAAGGGGTACACCAGGGCATGTCTCTATGGAAGATAATATGTTCAAGTGGTCCTGGGGTATTGTCTCAGTGGGAGGAGACCCACACAATAACCGAAAGAATATTGAATTCCCAACCTGGGGAGACCTGCTACATTCTCTAATAGAGTGGCAAGAATCTGCAGGGTACATGGGTAGTGCCTAAAGGAGCAGGACAGACCAATATGCCAGGCCCTTGATATGATGCTTGTACTTAAAAACCTTTTTCTTGTGAAATTGAAACTTAGCCTAGTAATAGATACTTCCTAAGAGTTACATCCTGAAAGCCTCCCTGTTCCTCAAATGTGGCCTTTCTCTAAACCAATCTCAGCATTTAAACTTACTATCTTCCCCCCAGCATGGGACATGACTCCCAGGGATGGGATTCCTTGGCCCCAAGGGATTATTACCAAGCACCCACTGGTGATGCATTTGGTAAAAGAGCTTGACCAAAAGGGGAAAATATTAAATACAAAGGAGTTTTTATGGCTAAAATGTTTCAAACTGAGTCAGGAGGTTATTACAGAGGTTATGCTTACGCATGTCTTAGGAGGATCTCCCTGACTGCCGCAGTAAACAGTACCTCAAGCAGGGGTACTACTGGGATCTCTAGAGACATCTAGGCATTGTAGGGAGAGCAACCAACCCCAGGAATTTGGCACTCTGTCAGTGGGCCTTACCTTGGCATAGATGACAAATTATCCCCCAGTGTATCAGAGTTGGACTCATTTATAATTTTTCTACACATGGTTCTTCTGCCCCTTTTATTTGATCCTATACTTTGCACTACACTCATTAAATATATGTCCCAGTGTCTTAAATCTTACCGCTGTTCATGAGCCCTGAATCTCAGCAGAGTTGCAACACCAACCCTCCAATTCATCAGACTCAACCAGGACAACTGTTCAAAGGATGGTGATGAAAAAGGCCCATCCCCCCAGAATAGAGTGTATCTACATCTGCAAGCAAGACAATTCCGCCTCTCTGCCCCTTGGGATCTAAGCCCCTTCTCAATCGGAAGCAGTGTGAGCATCGCCATCCCTAAATCCTCAAGATTGAGGAGTGAACAAATACAAAGGGGGAGTGTATCTATGGACTAAAATAGACATTATTATTCTTAATGGAAGAACTTGTAACATTGATATAGAGGCAGTGGTCACCAGAGGTTCTGAGGAGAGGGAGAAGGAAGACTAGGTGTAACATGGGGACACTTTTGGGACATGGAATTGTTCTGGATGATATTGCAAGTGTAAACCATCTTGTAAACTATAGACCATGCTTAGCAGCAATACTTCAATATGTGTTAATCAATTGCAACAAATGTTCCACGCTATTGAAAGATGTCGTTAACTGGGAAGAGTGTGGGAGGGGGAGGGAATGATGTATATGGGAATCCCCTATATTTTCAATGTATCATTTATGTAATCTAAAGCTTCTTTAAAAAATTAATAATAATAAAATTTTTTTTGAAAAAAGGTCCTTTGCTATGGGTTTATGCTCTTCCCACCTCCATGCTCTAGGACACTGTGACATTATAAATAAGGAAGAATTTGCTAACGTCTCCTTAAGCTTTGCTTCTTTCTCCTTCTCCCCTTCCTCCTCCTCTTTCTTCTCTTCTTCTTATTTATAATTTGCATTTCTAAAAGCAGTGAACTTGCTTTTAACTCTAATTCCACCACAAATTCATAAATGATGAATTTCATGAATTTCCAATCTAAAGATGCATGTTGAGTTCAGGACACAGCCCAGTGAAATTAGTGCATACACTTGCCAAAAAAGACAATATGAAATATTTAAACATATGTATTCAGTGATTTAATTTTAACAATGTGAATGTTGGCATGCAAAAAATAAAATAAAATAAAATATTATAAAATAAATAAACAAAAAACAACCAAATCTCATTTTTGAGACTAAAAGAAACATGCAGGCAAAGACACACAGAAAAACATTAAGTCAATGCTAGCTGAGGCAGCTTGGGAGTTGATTTTTAATTAAATACATATGACAAAAAGGAATACACATTTTGTCTGTATTTTTTTTCCTACTCTCCTAATTTAAGGACAACTTTCAATACTTGTTAACAATCAGCCGTCGGCAATCTGTCTTCATAGATTAAATAAGGAGAAGAAAATGACAATAGAATATATCTATTGCATCTCTAGGGAAGCACCGCTTTAATTTCCCTTAACTTACTCTACTTAATTTGTCAGGTGGAGACTTTTGTCTCATTTTGGTCCCCAGAACTCAGTGGTATATGTAGCTCAATGAGTTTAATTTTATTACAGATATTTTCCAAATGCTTTTTAATCATCCATGATCATGATGAGCACCAGAGCACCAGAAAGGCAATATTATTTAACAGAGACACTTAACAGTGAATTAAATGGAGGTGGTACTGACTAATAAATTTGTTTGAGCATCCTGCTCGTTTCATTCCATTTACATGTTATTTTGGAGATGAGATTGCCATAGCTTAATTCCTGAGATTAAGGCCTGTTTAGATTTTGCAGGAATATCATATCCATTGCCACTTACTATCACAATTTGTGTGATAATTCCCACAGAACTCAATTTGGTGTATCACATTTAAGGGATTGTTGAAATAAAATTAGAATATATTATTTAGGCTAAGAAATTAGCTTATTTTGGAAAGGAAAAGTCACATTGGAACTACTTTGGCTACTACTTCAGTCTTTTCAAATATCAACACAGAAATCTGTCAACAAAACCATTTTGAATGTATCAGTTTCTTACTTGTGAATGGAAGATATTCATGGCTTGAAAAGATTAACTACTTCCAAAAAAATTCTGACCTGTGCACATACATAAATATGTAAGAAAACATTTTGAAAATGAAATAAATACAGTACCTATTGGCCAAAATCAGTCCAAAATTGAGGAAAATATAAGACTTCTGGATACTATCACTTATTTAGCCATTTTTTTAAAATTTACCATCTTAGTGAATCTGCATAAAAAACAAATGAAATAAGGACAACCAAATACTTTTGCTGAAAGTCTGTGTATTAAAAGCTTTCTGTTATTATAGATATTAAAAGATTTACTATTATTCTACTATAGACTTATTGTTATTCTAGCAATGAAAGAACTTTTATCATTGATGTGGAGGCAGTCGCCACCAGCAGTTCTGAGGGGAGAGAGAGGGAAAAATAAATGCAATATAGGGGTTTTTTTGGGGACTTAGGAATTGTCCTGAATGACATTGCAATGACAGATATAGGTCATTATATATCTTGTCATAACTTACAGAATTGTGCTGGAGAGAGAGTAGACTACAATGTAAACTACAATCCATGCTCAGTGGTAGTGCTCCAAAATGGCTGAAACAAGTGTACCACACTAATGAAGGATGTTGTTAATGTGGGAAAGTGTGGGTGGGATAGGAAGTGGGACATATAGGAATCCTCTACATTTTTAATGTAACATTTATGTAATGTAAGTATCTTTTAAAAAAATAGAAAAGTGAATATATAAAAAAAGGAAATACTCATGGCCTCCCCAATTTGTCTTTTGAGTAAGTGAAAATCTTAGAATTTGAAATGAAAGAGAAAATTTAGTACACTAGAGTACTTATCAGGAAATAGCTATGGGACTACAGAACTGGGATTAAGAGCTGCATTTCCACAGCCAGCAACTGCATTCATTTAAGGAATAGACACAATAGTTCTTTTATAGTGTTTGGATTCTTGTTAGCCTTCTTCTCAGTGAGTTTTATTCTTGAGAGGACTGAGGAATAAATTGGTAGAATAGTTAAGGAGGACAGCGTCATTCCTGGGGCACACACAAAAAGTTGAGTTATGCCAAAATAACAACTACCAAAGTAAATGTTACCACCATTTTGGCATTGAAAGTATGCCCAAACTATTTTATTAAATAATCAAGTGTATTTATATAGCATCATATGCACATTCAGTTAGTGTTTATCATGCCATATCAAGAATTGCTGTGTACTTCACTATTTCCTTTCCTGAAAGAAACTACAGGAAAGTAGGAACTGGGACTCTATTTCATGAACTTTAAATCAGATAAAAGCTAGAGAGTATGCTTGACTTTTGTTTCCAATTTTGCTGTCGCTGTTTGTTTTATTTTTTTCCCCCTCCAATTGCAGTATATGCTCAGTTCCAAATATTTTGGGGGGAAAAGCACATGAAAAAGAATCTGATAATCCTACCAGTCAGAAATCTCTGCTAACATTTTTGGGTATTCTCGTAAGGGCAACAATCCAATATTTCTCTTCCATATGATCAAACTTTTACTTGTCTACTACATCCTTTACAACAAATTTAAATGCATAGAGCAACTCAGTCATTAAAATATTATGTATTTCAATTACTTACTCTCCTCCCCTTAGCCTTCCACTCACATATAGCTAAGTAACACCCCAAATTATTCCACTAGATAAATTCCAAGTATGCCAACAACCACTAAGCTAATATTAAAATCGACATGTGCCTTTGTCCTTGTCTGATTGTGCCTTGCAAAAACATTCAATACTGTTAACTTCTTTGTCCTTGAAACACTTTCCTTGTTTTTCTCCCAATGCTCTTGACACCCAGCACTTGTGCTGGTTCATCTCCTTTCCTTGGCTATTAAATCTTGACCCTTCTCATGTTTCATACTAGTTTTCATTCCTTTCAGAGCCCATTGTTCCTCTCAAGGCAATTTCATCTATGCTATTAGCTTCAGTTATCAGCTATGTACAAGGGATCCTCAAGCATCTCTCTAAGCCAGGTTGTTCTGTAAAGTTTCAAATCTGTATATCTTATTAATTCTCAATATTTTTACCTAAAGATCTGAAGAGTCCATCAAAATTTTCTGTTTCAGTTCAGATATGTAAAGAGCTTAGAAATCTTCATGCTCATCTTTACAATAAGAAAGTGTTGAACAAACTAAATTCAATGACTTTTCTTGAACTGATGAGAAAACTAAGGCACAGAGCAACCCTGAAATCTCTAAAGACAGGCAAATCCACAGCTACAGAGGAGACCTGCTTACACATAGAAGAAGCTACTAGAGCCATAGACTGATAGGAACATGTCAATGGTAATTTTTAGGAATTGTTAGAAGTTGTACATATAGTAGCTTGAGAGTGAGAAACTGTTGGGGACCACTGTCTTGGGGACCACCAAGACTTTTATAGGTTTTACTGATAGGAGCTCCTCTAAATTATAAAATTCTGCAAAGGGCAAAACTAAAATATTGTAAAAAGTTTAGTGGATTTCAGAGTTACAGATGGAGGAGTGGATGGTTGATTAGATGATGTACAAAGGATTTATTTTTTAAAGATTTATTTTTTATTTATTTTTCTCCCCTTACCTGCTGCCCCCTCCCCCCCCCCCCCCACACACACACACAGTTGTCTGCTTTCTGTGTCCACTCGCTGGCTGTTCTTCTGTGACTGCTTTCTATCCTTATCAGCGGCACTGGGAATCTGCGTTTCTTCTTGTTGCAACATCTTGTGGCATCTCTCCGTGTGTGTGGTGCCATTCCTGGGCAGTCTGCACTTTCTTTTGCGCTGGGCAGCTCTCCTTATGGGGTGCACTCCTTGTGCTTGGGGCTCCCCTTCACGGGGACACCCCTGCATGGCAGGGCACTCCTTGTGTACATCAGCACTGCACATGGGCCAGCTCCACACGGGTCAAGGAGGTCCAGGGTTTGAACCATGGACCTCCCATGTGGTAGGCGGACACCCTATCCATTGGACCAAGTCTGCGTCCCCAAAGAATTTTGACAGCGGTGATTCTGTGTTCTATAAACTATTTAATGATGGGTACATGGCACTATAAATTAAAAAACAAAAACAAAAACAAATACAGAACTTTTCAATACAAATAAAAGTTAATACATGAAATTTTAATAAAATTATCTAAGAGGCTGAGAAATCACAAGATGGAATGGAGAATATGACAAACCAATCCATCAATATTATACATATATAAAACCTCACTGAAGCAAGTTGTGAAAAAAGGTGCCCACCCAAGTAACTTAGGAAATTAATAGAGTCTATTACACTAAGGCAAAAACAACTATACATAGCCACAGTACCCTAGTTGATAAAATTGTTTGTCCTTAGGGTATGGATAAACAATTCTGATAGTGCATATATTCCAGAATTAATTAACTAGGCAAATGGATGACAAGTGGTAGGTTTCTCCCTATTTGAGTGATAAGTTAGAGATGAACAAAAGGAAAAAGTTATAATGAGTTATATATTTATCTATTCGAATTGGAGACATCTGTATGAACTCATGTTTGGCTTAAAGTACATACAATTGGCTACATATTAAACTGTTTATAAATATACACGGATTAGCGCGCACACGTATTTCCTCACTCAGACAGCTGAGTGGGCCTAGTAGCAACGACATTGCTGAGGAAAAAGCACAATCAAGTTCCCAGATTTTAGATTCTAATCCTGCTTACCAGTGAAAGGAGCCAGGGATCCTTGAAGAAATGACTACTTTTTGGACTGGGCAGGAAATATTTAAAATAATCCTGGAACATCTTAAAATGTTAAGAGTGTAAAGAAGTGCTTACAAAGTGAAAACAAACAAACAAACAAACAAAAAACCCTTATGTTAACAGGTTTATGTTAAAGTACACAAGAGCCAAACAGGCCAGAAAATGTAATTAACCTGAACAACAAAATTAATTTTGATTGGATGATGACTCAAAGCATAAAGTAAATATCCATAGATCCATATTAATATAAATAAATGATTGAATAGATACATAAATGGGGTAGAAGAAACATGCTTCCCCATTTTTTTAGTGTAGGTTTTGTATTTTAATTTCTTAGCTGTAAAAAAAAATATATAATTGGTTGGCTGAACAACAAGAATGAACTGGCTCACCATTGCAGAGACTGGAAGGCTTACTTCTTGTTTTTTTTTTTTTGCTACATGGCAATGCAAATGGCAATGTCTTCTCCTTTTTCCTCTGTGTTCCATTGCTTTCCATCTCTGGTGGTTCTGTGACTTCTCTTTCCATCTGACTTTCACTCTGCTTATAAAAGGCTCCAGGTGTCAGGATTAAATTCCAACCTGATTCAGTGGAGCCACACCACATCTTGGAATTCACTTTTACTGTCACCACAGCCCCAAATTCCATTGTCTATTATCTTAAAAGGTCATACTATACGTGGCATCTGTGGCCTATTTCTTCTTGGTTTTTTAATTTGTAATTTTGAAAACATTTTGATGTGCCAATACATTTTCCTTTGCATGAAAGTTTAATAATTGAATAATATATGTATACACCAATATATACCCAAAACTTTGCTTTTGGAAACTTAGGATATTTTTCAAATTTCCATTTTCATAAGGTAAGATACCATATCTATGATTGTACAGAAATCTTTGTGCACATCTATGATTATGCCCTTATAATAAATGTCAGAAATATAATTACTAAGTCCAAGAGTATGCATAGCTTACAATTTCGATTCATATTTTCTAATTGCTACCAGTCATGCATGAAATTTAGTTTCCAGAACTCTCAATGAAATTCTATCATCTTTGCATTATAAAAGAATCTCACTTTATTTTCATTTATGCAATTTTCAATGAAGTTGATAACAATTTTAATATTTTTATTGAACATTTGAATTATTCTTTTCTGAGTGATTTGCTATATCGTCTGCCCATTTTTGAGGTCTTCTTTTTCCAATTATTTCATAAGAGTTCCTTACCTATTACATATTTTTCCTCTTTGTTTTGAAAATAATTTTTACAAATACTGTTCTTGTGACTAGGTTTACCCCCAGGTTGGCATGAATTTGGAAAAGCAGGTTTTTTACATAATTAAGATGAACATACGTATATATTAGGACTAATTTTGTATTTGATGAGTGGCCAAAGTAACTTAGGCATGCTTTATTGTTCCTGTTATTTTGTAGCTTTCACAAGTCATTTGCCTTTCCGAGTCGATTACAACTGCCTCATGTCAGCCGTTCCAATCCTTAGCCCTCAGCCCTAACAATCATATCCTTTACATGGAGAAAATGTCACTTATGCTCTCCCATCAGGATGAATTAAACGCCAAAAAGAAAATAGGGTCATAAAGGTGGTTAAAGGCAAAAACATGATAAACATAACAATTTTTGTTATTATCTGAATAAGCTTTGATAGAAAGTATTCAACATTAGGCTAATGTTCTTGGATTTATTTTCTTAAGTTGCTGTTTGTTGAGCTTTGAAGATGGATAAAAGTATAGGAAGATAACAAGCTATAACCATTGCAAATACCACTAAACCTCAAAAGGCAAGAACTTACTCTCAGACATATTTTCAAAGCACCCATTTTTAGGATAACTGGTGACTTACAAAATTATTATTAACACTGAAAATGTAAATATGATGCCTGACTTTCAGTGAAATTTTACAAATATTTCCTCCAGGGCATGTCTGCCATTTTGGGAGTATGTCATTCTTATTTCAAGCATTTAGGAATTTTATAGGAAATCATTTTATAGTAAAATATAAGTGGTGTGGTCTTTGGTCAGTGGTGAATCTATGAATGTTCTCATATTTGTTTAATATTCATTAAATAAATCAATAAGGAGAGCATGTATAGAGAATTCCATAGACATTTACACATCTTATAATATTTATGAGGGAAACTTCAAATTACTTTCATTTACTCTCCTTTATTTGGTATAAATTTCACTATTTCTCATGATGCTTATAATTTGTTTTGCTTTGTTAGAGATAATATGCATACTCGGAAACACATTTTCTTAGGTCCTCTTTTTAATTTAAATTTTCAGTGACTCTTTGATTTGAAGAGTTAGAAACCCTGATAATCACATTATAATTCAACGTAACTCAGTTTTACACTGCACTTGATTGATTCTATTTTTTCAAAAAATAAAAGTGAATTCACATAAACAAGATTTTTTAAAAAGAGGTGGTACAATTCAGAAATACTATTAACACTTCTAAAATCATAACTATTTTAAGGTACATGATAGAATCTGGAATGAGAAAGCACTTCTCCTGAGTCTTGTTACTTGTAGGTAGAGCATATGACATTGGACCAATGATCTCATTTGTAAAAAAAGGAATAAAAACTTTCATTCCTAAATCAAGTTGTTCACAACTGCTGTGTGAATCAGAGCATTCATAGGGATTAAAGTACATATATTGGGTATATGGAATCCCCTATATTCTGTGTGTGACTTATCTGTAACCTAAAGCTGCATTAAAGATTAGATGAAAAAAATTAGATACTGGGGAAATATATGGAAGAAAAAGCCACTGTACGTTTTAGACAACAGATCTTACAGTACAGAAAGACATCAACATTTTTTTAATTATTTCAAATTTTTTCAGTTTTTTGTATTTTATTTATTATTTTTAAAACTATCATTATTATTTTATTTTCTTATTAATTTTAATGGGTTATTCTGTTGGTTTCACTTTTGATGAAGTTGTGGCTCACAGAAGGGTCACTCTGTGGCTGGGGAGGCTCACTGGTGCAGAATGTCAGTGATGGGGACTGCGGTGGAGGAGGCTCACCTGAGGTGTACTGCTAAGGCATATGAATGCGTTCTAGTGTTTATGGGACATTGCCATGGTGGGCGGATCCACACAACAACCAAAAGAATATCGAATTCCCATCCTGGGGAGCTGTGCCACATTCTCTGATGGGATAGCAAGCATCCCCCAAATACTGGGGCAGTGCCTAGTGAAGGCAGATGGACCATTGTGATGGGCACTTGGTACGATGACTGTACTTATGAATCTTTTCTTTTGAAATTGAAATTTAGCCTAGTATTATATGATGCCTAAGAGTTACCTCCTAATAGGCTCCTTGTTGCTCAAATGTGGTCTCTCTCTAAGCCAAAATCAGCATATAAATGCACTACTTTCCCCCTGGCATGGGACATAACTCCTGATAAGCCTTCCTGATACTGAGGTATTATTACCAAGAACCAACTGGTAATGCACCTGGAAAAAAGACCTTGACCAAAAGGGGGAAAGGGTAGATACAAATGAGTTTTTATGATTAAGAGATTTCAAAGTGAGTTGGGAGGGCTTTCCTGAGGCTACACTTATGAACGTCTCAGCAGGATCTCATTAACTGTCACAGTAAATATTGCCTCAAATACAGGGCTCCTGAGGGCTCTGGAGATGTCAAGACACTATAGGGAGGGCAGACAAGCTCAGGAGTTTGATACCCTGCCAGTGGGCCCTACTTTGGAATTTATGCTTCCTTGTGTGACAGAGTTGGATTCGGTTGTGGTTTCCCTACACATGGCTCTTCTGCCCCTTTTATTTGAACCTATAGTTAGTACTAGAGTTGATGTAAACAGGTGTATGTTCAAGAAACTTAAATCTTTGGGCTGTCCATGTACCAGTTGGGCCCTGAGTCTCAACAAAGTTGCAGTATTTACACTCAAGTTCATTGGACTCACCCAGGACAACTAACGAGGAGAAGATGATGGACAATGACCATCCCAAGGAAGAGAGAGAGAGTCTGCAACTGCAAGCAAGATAGTCCCACCCATCTACTCCATGGAATCTAATCTACCTCATGGAATCTAAGCCTCCTCTCAATTAGAGGTGGAGTGGGCACCATCCCAGAATCCTCAGAATTGGGACCGAATGATGAACTAGAGTAGGCTTATTCTAGTAAGCCTACTCTAGTAAGCCTACTAGTAAGTAAGTTACTCTGCTATAGACTTATCGTTATTCTAGCAATAGAAGAACTTTTATACTGATGTGGAGGCAGTGGTCACTGGAAGTTCTGAGGGGAAAGAGAAGGAAAAACAGGTAAATATAATATAGGGTATTAGAATTGTCCTGAATGACACTGTAATGGGGGATACACGTTACTATATATTTTGCAATAACTTATAAAATTTTACAGGACATAGTGTAAACTATAATAAAAATTATAAGTCACACTTAATGGCAGTGCTCCAATATGTGCTCATCAGTTTTAACAAATGTACCACACTAATAAACAATGTGGTTTATGTGGGAAAGTGTGGTAGGGGTACGGAGTGGGGCATATGGAAATTCCCGTATTTTTTATGTAACATTTATGTAACCTAAAGTATTTAACAAATAACATTTTTAAAAGTATTAAAAAACAAGAAAAACATTGAAAAGCAAAAAGGGATGTGTTGGAAAGCAGTAGTGGCTCAATCAGATGAGCTCCTGTCTGCCACATGGGAGGCCCTTGGTTCCCATCCCGGGGCCTCCTTGTGAAGGCAGGCTCGCCTGCGTGGTGCAGAGCGCCGCCCGGCCCACAGACTTTGCAGAGAGCTGACTCAGCAAGGTGATGCAACAAAGAGAAGGGAGACAAGCGAGAACACAAAAGAGCCTTCAGTGAATGGACACAGAGAGTAGACAGCAAGCAAGCTGCAAGGCGGGAGGGGAAATAAAAATAAGTAAATCCAGACACAGAAGAACATACAGCGAATGGACACAGAGAGCAGACAGTGTATGAAAAAAAAAGCCGCAAGGGTGGAGCTGGGGATTGAAAAAAAGGGGGGGGGGATGTGTTAATTCAGGGCATGTATTTAATAGACCAAAAGTCTAACTTACATGCAATTACTGTAGCATCATATATATTTCTAAGCCTTTAAGCTTCTTGCTTTATAAGTAAGTTTGAATGAAAATAAACACTTGGTGTGCAGTATTGAAGATCCTAGCATTATTTACATGTCATATATCCAAGAACCTATTGTCTGGCAAGTACTGGGACTCCTTACTCAGGCAGATAGTGTAGCACAGCTCTTCTGCCTGTAAGAAATCTTGAGCTGAATCTTGTTTAATACAAGTAGATTCAAAACACACTGCCAAATGATCAACAAAGGATTACATAGAAGACTACTCATTGAGCAATATAGCACCTCTCAGTTATGAATAGCTAGCTTGAAAGGTTGCACTTCTGCAGCCGGCCCGATATGCTTGAAGTGGGTCTGAGCAAAGTCCCTGATAAGGCACTAGAGATATATCAACTGCTGTTTAGGCACATCTTCAAGTTTGTCACTTACGTCAGTGATTTCTTATAATCTACAAATTGTATCAGTCGACTTTTTACCCAAGTTTTTTCTTAGGTGATGTTTCTCTCTTGTATAAGTTTAAAATAATTGGCTTGGCAGAAGCGCAGGAAGTTCTTTCGCTAGAGTGAATTTAATAATCTTCCTTCCAATTGGGAATTTCTCCACTTTCCTTTTGAAGGAGCAAACAAAATTTATTTCTTTAGAATGTTACAGGATTTGAGGTTGAACTAGGTGAGATAGAGTCATATATTTAGTCCTTGTCTACTGACATTCAAAAAATTTTTATATTAATGGACCAAATGTGGGCCCTGCCTCCCAGGGCATAATGACATAGAAAAAGAAGAAGTTGAGCCTCTGAAATGACAACATTATAGAAATGGAGAACTGATATATTAATACACTAATAGGTATATCACAAAGGAAGTTTTTAGAAACTATAATAAAGTTGCAAAGTGTCATGGCAAAATTGGGAAGGCAACAACTATTTAAAACTGGTGTGACTCAGCTAAGATGGAGGTGAAGAAGGACAACCACCACACCATGGAGCCTAGAGTGATTACAACTGAAAATGGGAGGATTGCATCCAGTATCCATGAGGAATCTGAGCCTCCTCTTGACATAAAGGTGCAATGGACACAACCAATCCAGTGTCCACATAGAAGAGGTGGCATTGGATTGGGAAAAGTGGACATAATGGACAAAGGGTATGGGGAAAGGCAGGAAGAGATGAGAGGTGGAGGCGTCTTCGGGACAAGGAGCTGCCCTGGATGGTGCTTCAGAGGTAATCACCGGACATTGTAAATCCTCACAGGGCCTACATGATGGAATAGAGGAGAGTATGGGCCATGATGTGAACCAATGTATATGAGGTGCAGAGGTGCCCAAAGATGTACTTACCAAATCCAATGGATGTGTCATGATGATGGGAACGAGTGTTGTTGGGGGGGGGGGGGAGAGGGGGGGTGGGGGGGTGGGGTTGAATGGGACCTCACATATATATTTTTAATGTAATATTATTACAAAGTCAATAAAAAATAAAAAAATTAAAAAAAAATAAAAAATAAAAAATAAAACTGGTGTGAAGTCTTCTGTAAGATGACTGATTTTAACTGCAACTCAAGTTGCAGTTCAAACTAGTTTCAAATTGGCAGAAATAGTAGCAAAAAATCCATTGTTACTTGCAGTGAAGAGGATCTTTATAATATATAATATGAACCTACAGATTATTAAAAATTTCCTCCACATTAACGAGTAAAATGTCAGACACTAAAGGATTGAATTCTAGTTCAGAATTTGAGGATATTTTAAGGGCCTTTAGGCATGATACTGTCATATTGAGAGTTTAGGAAGATGACTCAACACTTTATATTCTATGGTCAGAAACTCTAAGAGACTAGAGATAGAGGCACAAGTGGAAATAGAATTAGATTGTCTTTTGTGCATTTTAAAGTTCAGAAAGAGTGAATGGAAACATGTATTAAAACCTACATGCCTCCTTCTTCATCTTCCTATATATACCTGGCCAAATAATATTTTATGCACGATAATGTTATACATATAATAATAACTAATTTTTCCCAGAATACAAACGTTTTAAACAAAATTAATACAACAAAAAATCCCCAAATTTCTGATGAGAGCAGGGGTTCTCAACTTTTTTTGTTCCATGGACCCCTTTGCCTGTCAGGTGAAAACCACAGACCCCTTCCCAGGATGTAGTGGCAAATAGTTTTATACAATCAACATCTGCATATCTTCAAATTAAATTTTAGGATTATTCAAAATTACATTTTGCATATTTCCCATAATTTCAGTACCTGATAACCTAACACGGTTCAACATCTGTTCAAATGGTCAATTTCAGCAAACTGTTAGAAATTCGAGTTTTCCCACAGCATCATAAAACGATCTCTGCTATTCTTACCAACTTTTTGCAGGCAGCTATCCACTTCACTCAGAACATGTTACATCAAAACAAAAACCATACCACGTCCACACTACACTGTGTATTATTTAATAAATATTTGACACCTGCACAAACACATCCCCACACGAATAATGTTTTAAATGCATAAAGTAAAATTACAAAGGAAATCAGTTACATTTATTGAAATACAGCTATTAAAATAATATATATATTATACATGTGTTTCTTTCAAAATACAAATAATAACCCTATAAATCAAAAATATAGGAAAGTTAAAGTTAAATTTTATTTTTTAAAGACATGCCAATGTACAGACTGTTGTTTACCGTTAATAAGAACATTAAACTGTGGTGTAGTACTTGACAAGGCAACACGCATACCACATTGTACGGCTAATCGAATTCCATCTTTTGTTTTCATTGTTAGAAGTGTTGAAATCCCAATTAACGAAGATATATTGTTGCACAACGTTTCTGTAGTTTGCTTTACAAGATGAGGATAGGCTACTTGCAGGGAAATTCTCCAAGGCTTTTTTGAGTTAATTTCCAATTGTAGCAAACTTTTTGTCCTAAGATCAATGAGTTCATCTTTGGTTAAGTCAACATCTTCAATATAGTTTATCAGAAAGAAAAAGATTGCAGACCCATGGTTCAATTTTCATGCCATCAAGATAGAAATAACTTTTAAAAGAGTTCTATAACATTTCCAAGTGTTTGCAGATAACTCTTTTTTAGGAAAATGGCAGAGAATTTTGAACTTCAGTTCCATCTCAGCAAAGCACTTTCTCCAACATTGGAAAGTTTGCAAGAACGTTGGTCTCTCCTCTCTTCTTCCATATTGATAGCTTAACCAAGAAAGCTTGTAATATTTCAGTTGCATCCGTAATGGTGCCTTCACAACCTTGAATGGAATGATTTATCTCATTCATATGGTGAAAAATATCTGCCAGGTAAGCCAACCCATGGATAAAATCCTTTCAAAATATTCTAAAAGTGTTTTGTTTTTTTTTTCCTTTCAGAAAAAGCCTTTCAAGACTTGTCCTCTTGCAGGCCAGTGCAATTCCGTGTGGTAGAGAAGGACTTCACATTCTCCTCCATTCCTTGACAAAAATCCTTTAAAAATGCAATGATTAAGAGAACTTTTTTTTTGGGTAAAGTTGATAACTTTTACGGCTGTTGACAAACTTCTTTCAGGATTGTTGGAAGATTCATTTTTTTAAAAATTATTTATTTATTTATTTATTTATTTTTTAAATTTCTCCCCCTTTCCCCCCCCCCCCCACCCTGGTTGTCTGTTCTCTGTGTCTATTTGCTGTGTCTTCTTTGTCTGCTTCTGTTGTTGTCAGCAGTACAGGAATCTTTTTGTTGCATTATTTTGTTGTGTTGTTGCAAGTTAATGTCTGTATAAAAAGCAATAAGTGATCATGACTTGAGGAGTTCCTTTTTTTATTAAAGTAGCAAAACCAGATATATTACCAAGCATTGTAGGAGCTCAATCAGTGCAAGGAGAGTGAACTTTTCCTTTCCAATCAAACTTTTGTTTGTGAAAAAAAACTTTTCATCATTTCAAAAATGTTGACAGCCTTCGTAGTTTCCAAAAGAGACCCGTAAAATAAGATTTCTTCTTTGATGGTGTCAGCATGCACAGAGTGAACAAAAAAACAAGGAGCTGGCTACTTTGAGAGATGTTTGTAGTTTCATTCAATTGCTTACTGAAGGGGAATAACGAAGCTGCCAATTCCTGGATGACCTATTTTAAAATATTACAAGACATATCAGCTACTCTAGAATGTATTACATCATTTGACAAGAGAACCACTTCCAGTTTCTTCCTCTTTTCCAATTCACACGCCAATTCAAACATTCCCAGTGCACATGGCTTTACTAAAGTATCTCGAATAGGGTTTCTTTTTCTTGGCAATCGGGTGAGCAAATTTATAAGATGCTTTAAGCAGAGTCTTTCATGAAATGGGAAAGCCAAGATTTGGAAGCATCCCTGCTTTTTCGAATTGAGTTTCTTTTGCATGAAAAAAACTCACATCTTTAAAAGCATTCTCAGCATGGACAGACATGAGATGGTCTTTCAGTTTTGTTGGCTTCATACTTCCATTCACAAGAATTTTTCCTCACAAAAAAAACACTGTAGTTTTTGAGTTTTGTCACTTCATTAATACAAGTAAAACCAAATAATGCATAACATTCATCATACTTCCTTTTCTTTGACATTTCAACTTAAATTGGGTCTGTAAAATAAAATATGTAATTTAAATGACAGCTTTTAACACTCAATATTTTGTAAGGTTTTTAAGTAATTTGATAAATATGCATATAAATAAGTAATTTTTAACTCTCGAATAGACACGCAGATTACAGCAGTAAATCAGGATTTGTGTCCTTTCTGGAATTTGGTGTATTTCATGGAATTGTGTAAAATCGTGTGTATTTCAGAACCTTCCTAGAAACCTAGCGGTGAAAGAAAAATGTATAATGCATACAGACACTTGGAGATACTGCTAGGATCACAGACGGTTATACTCAGCAATGTCAGCAACTGAAAGACATAAACGTTGATTGCAGGTATCTGCGAAGGTGGGTGTACTTGATTTACACGTGTAGCCAGTGGGTCTATTGGTACTAAAAATGACCTACTTATGAAAAGTTAAGAATTCTCACTTAAACTGACCAGTTTTGTAAAATTTTAACAATCAATGAAAACAATTTACTTACTTTCAGTTATTTGTTAACAAACAACTGTAGACAGGGAAATACTTGATTTAACACAATCCCTAGGCACCAAAGTGAGAAGGCTCGACTTCACCATTTAGTCACTGAACAACTAACTACTAGGTGTCAAGTTACCAGCAGAGCTTAAGTAACAAATGTAGATTTCTCCGGCTGTCCAGAAAAGTACACACCTTTTCTCTGTGCAACAAAGGTGGCCATGTTGTCTGGATTAAATGTGCAAGTGTCTTTGTGTTTGTCATATAACGCAATTTGATCTGTCATTTGTCATAATTTAATTATTAATTATATGTCATAACTGTATTTCTTTCATATGATTGGTTACCTAAAAACACAGCTGATGTCATAGTTAACAACTTTCAACACAAGTTGAAACCACTAATAATCGCACAGCACGTGTTTGAATGTGTTAGGTATTTCAGGTGTGTTTTATTTCATGAAGTTATAGTTTTGTTTTGTATTTTTAAAATTTTTTGTTATAGTTACATTGATTATAACTGTGTAGATTGAAATTTTCAACATTTATAACTTGTGCTGACTCTGTGATTTATCCTCACAAAATTGTAACTTTATACTTCAAAAGATCAAAGACACCGTTCAGATCTCCTTCAGTTTGTTACCTATTCTGTGTTGCTAGATATTTAGCCAACTGTGTTGCACAATAGTTTGTAGACAGCAGAACTGTGATCTTGCATTGGGTCTAACAACTAACATAATTTCAAAGTATGGATGAGCGCAAGCAATTTTTCAAGATATGCAACAACTGTAATGTGATATGAAATGAATACTACTCTAATTTATTTATTGCATGCATTCGTAAGAAAAGGAAATGCTAGATCTCAGTTAGAGGCCAGAGAAGATAAAGATAATAAGTTGGTTTTTTTCAATTCAAGCCCACAGACCCCCTGAAGTCTTTCCACAGACTTTTGGTAGTTCGTGGAACCCCTGGTTAAGAACCTCTGGATTAGAGAGTAAAAAGGTGTAAAGTAGAAAATGCATACTTGCTGATAAGACAAAAAAATTAGTTATATTGAGAAAATAAAACTTTTCAACTTATGTAGAAACAGGATGGTTTAGGATCCAGAAGATTTGTTCCTGCAAGTATTCAAAACATAAATAGACATAATTATTTGTGAAATTAAAATAAATAAAAAAGAACTGCAATATTGAAGACAGTCTGACTTTACTAATGAGGAAATTGAAAGCCTAGAATAGAAATTTAAGACTTTGGAGACTTCAATCCACACATACACACTGAGATTTGGCCTTTGGCACTGTTACTGTTTTTATCTTTAGAGTTTCATGAAATGTTTCCATTTTCTTATAATTGTGTGTATTTTGTTTATTACTAATTAAAGCCAATCTGTCCTTGGTTGTAGTACTGGCAGCAAGCAATTATATTTCTCAAAATATGTCACCTAGGCATATGTATATATATAATATTAATATGTTAATAGAGAATCCTTTGTATCTCAATATTCATTACTATGAATTCTTTTATTTTTTCCTTATTTTTTTTAAAGGTTACATTAAAAAAATATGAGGTCCCCATATAACACCCCCCCTTACCCTACTCCTCCCACATCAACAACGTCTTTCATCATTGTGGCACTTTCACAGCATTTGGTGAATATATTTTGAAGCACTGCTGTACCACATGGATAGTGGTTTACATTGCAGTTTACACTCTCCCCCAGTGGGCCATGGCAGTACATACAATGTCCAGCAGCTGTCCCACCCAGGATAACTCCAAGTCCTGAAAATGCCCCCATATCATATATCTTCTTCCCTCTCCCTAACCTCAGCAGCTACCATGGCCACTTTCTCCACATCAATGCTATAATTTCTTCCATTACTAATCACAATAGCTCCATAGTAGAATATCAGTAAGTCTACCCTAAGCCATACTCTATTCATTCATCCTGTGTACCCTGGGATAGTTATATCCACTCCCCCTCTCTATCAACATGGGTCTTAGATTCCACATGGATAATGGATGCAATTCTCCTGCTTGCAGTTGCAGGCACTCTTCGCTCCCTGGTGTGATGGTTGACCTTCTTCACCTCCCTGTTATCTGGCCAGGGTAAGTCCAATAAACTAGATGGTAGGAGTTGCAAGTCTGCTGAGGCTCAGGCCCTGGCTGTCACATGGACAGTCCAGAGATTCAGGTCTCCTGAGTATACAGAAGAGGCATGTGTGGAAAGGTCACATCTGAGTCCAACTCCATCACACTCAGAAACATAAACTCCAAAGTAGGGCCAACTGACATGGCACTGAACTCCAGAGCCATCTGCCATGACCATAGATCCTGTGGGTCTCTGTAGCCCTCAGGAGAATCAGTACCTGGACTCTTATCTACTTTGGCTGTCTCTGGGACCCTGCTGAGGCGTGAATAAGCATTACCCCTCTGATGACCTCCCAATTCTTTTTTGGAGACTCATAGCTGTATAAACTCATTTGTTCTTTCCATTTTCCCTTTTTATGCAAAGTCATAAAGGAGTTTTTAACATCTGATATTATATGTAGGCTGAGATATTCTGCTGGTCTGAGTTTACCCTTTTATTCAAGGTCTTTTTCTAGTTACATCATCAGCTGGTGCTTTGTAATATGTAATAATCCTTCAGTGCCAGGGAGGCTCATCTCTGGGAGTCATGTCCCATGCTGGGGAGGAGGTAATGCATTTACATGCTGAGTTTGGCTTAGAGAGTGGTCACATTTGAGCAACATGGAGGTTCTCAGGAAGTAACTCTTAGGCACCCTGCAGCTCTAGACCTAGTTTATATATCAGGTGCACAGGCTCATAATCATAGCCATCAGTATCATGGACTCATTGTTGGACCATCTGTCTTTATTGATCTTTGCCATTGCACTTGGGGGATTGTTGCTGTTTCATTGGGAATGTGATAGAGTTCCCTGGCTAGGAACTCAGCACTTCCTCAGTTGTCATTTTTAACTGAAGCCACTATGAAAATATCCAAACACTTTTATGTACCCTGTATACATGCCCTGGAGAACTCCCTCCCAACCATGTGCCCCTTATCAATAACACCCCACACCAGTGTTCCTC